>NW_024870729.1:2697500-3297500 GCF_019054845.1 Dipodomys spectabilis | reverse complement strand
TCTTCTACTAAATTGTGATTCTTTACAAATCTATTTCATATTAGTCATCAGATGATCCTAGATGGAGCAATAATTGTGATGAGTTTCCTAATGAAGCATGCCAATCTCTTTGTATACCCGCAAAAGCTCCAACTGTATGAAAAATAAAAATAAAACCACTGGGTAGGTGGCTCATACTTGGGGTCCTACCTCTTTTAGGTGGAGAAAAGGAGCCAGGTTTTAAAGTCAGCCCAAGCAAAAAGCTATGGAGATCCTATCTCAACTAAAAATCCCACCATGGTGAAGCCTGGGAACCCTGCCAACACAGGAGCCCAAAGCAGGAAGACTGGATTGGTTTAAGCTCTGCTTTGCATAAACAAAAACATAAAAATATTAAAATGAGACAGGGTGCCAGTGGCTCACACCTGTAATTCTAGCTACTCAACAGGCTGAGATTTGAAGATGCTGGTTCAAAGTTAGCTTGGGCAGAAAAGTCCACAAGACTTTTATCTGCACTTCAAGCTCCAGAACCTGCACCAAAAACAACAAACAAAACACTAAAGGGCTGAGGGAGTGGCTCAGGAGGGAGAGCCTACTTAACAAGTGTGACTTCCAAGTTTAGTGTTATTAAAAAAGAAAGAGAAAAATAATTTTTAATTTTTATGTATACCAACATATCTAACTGTTCTTTTTTTTTTTTTGGGTCCGGTCATGGGGCCTGAACTCTGGGCCTGGGAGCTGTCCTTCAGCTCTTCAGCTCAAGGCTAGCGCTCTACCACTTGAGCTACAGCGCCACTTCCAGCTTTTTTCTTTTTGCTTATGTGGTGCTGAGGAATTGAACCCAGGGCCTCAGGCATGCAAGGCAAGCGCTCTACCACGGAGCCACCTTCCCAGACCCTCTAGCTGTTCTTAAAGCATATAAATAACTAGAAGGTGTTTAAAAAATCCTACTCCATGGTAGCTGTACAGTGATTCAAGTAGTAGAGTGCCAGCCTTGAGCAAAAAGCTAAAAAAAAAAAAAAAAAAGTAAAGAAAAAGCTAAGCTTTTTTGCACTCAGGCCCTGAGTTCAAGCACTATAATGAGCACAAAATATAAAACAAAAGAGAAAGAAAAAAATCCTATTGCACATTGTACCAATGGTTACAGAACTTCTATCTGCCAAAATGGAATGCCGTATTATTTCAAGTCACACCAAGTATTCACACAGAGACAATTTGTTTAAGAAAAGTTTTACTAATGTGTTAATATTTCAGCAAAGTTAAAGTTATTGCAACAGGTTTAAAAGGCAGACACACTATTACAGGCTATAAAGTAATGAGTAAGTTTTATACAATTAAATATTACAGTCAGATGGGATATATTAACTACCAGACAGAAATTAAATTTGTAAGACTAAATCCAGTATTAGCACCTACAATATCTCTGAAAGTTGGAACTTTTTAACTGCTTCATTCTCTAATTTATTCCTTAACTTTCTCCCAAAACAGTGCTCTCAAATCCTGAAAAAAATGGAGAACATAAGAAACTCCAGTACTAAGAACGTATAGACAAAAGAACTAGAAATCTCGACTGAAGACTTGAGAGTTTCACATGGGTCACTTAGCTCACTTTATTTGAACCAAACCTAACATTTCTGTGTACTGAATACTGTATATGAGGAGAATATGGATCAGAAAGTTTGTCAGTAGGATTAAAAATTAGCAATATACAGTATTATTCCTATCAAACTTTTTCTCATAAGTTATATTTATAACAAAACTATAATTAAAGTATTTATTACACTGTGTATTACACATTCAGGAACAGAGCAGGGACATTTATGTGTTTTGACAATTTAGCATCCACTTCATTGTGCTTATTTGTGTAAATGAACAAGCAACACAAACCACATCTTCCCACATCCAAAGGTAATGCAAATCAACCTAAGTCTCCCAAGAAAAGAATGAACATTGCATTAAATACTGATTTTATGAGCAATAATTGCTGTAATAAAACAAACAACATTATACTTTTTTTCATTGAGCTTCGGCTTGAGAAACTTAACAGCAGAAATAAATCTTAAGATTTGAAACATGGCAGAAATGATAGTTCTCTGAAATCTGGGAGATGCATTGGCAAAACCACAGACATAATACACCCCTCACCTAGAGAAAAGCTTTTTATTAATCTGAATTTTGGCTAAGATATGACTTCTTGAAGTATAAAGCTACCAGGAAAACTGGCTCAAGGAATGAAGAGAACCAATGGCAATTTCTTACCTGGTAGCAGGTAAGAAACAAACTTTGTATTAGGCCCTCTAACTGCATACTTTATTAAATGACTGAATTAAAAAAAGTGAAATGCTTCATTGTATTTTCTCAGAAGCTAATCAAAAGATGACAAGTCCTACACAATTTGGAGACACAAGTGGATGCTGAGTGACTAGAAGTCACATCAGGTGTGGAATTTTAGAAAGTTAGTCCTTGGCGTAAATGGCACCATGGCTCTGGCAGCAGATACAAAGGAATGATGCTCTGGAGAGGAGGTAGGGACACTCTGCGATCGGCCCATGGACAGATGAGGGTTCCAGCTGGAGGTGGGATCTATAAGTAGAGGTGAAAAGTATTTTAGAAATGGATGTTAAACATGACCTCTAAAACCATCTTTACTATGTCAAAATGTTAGGTCCACCCAGGAGAAATGTCCCCTTCCTTTTGTTCTCTTTCCATTCACCCTAGAAGTCCCCACCCAGCACCTGTAAGGCAAGCAACTGGCATGCCAAGGGGTAGAGGGAGGTCCCTCAGGCTCTGAGGTCATGTTCCCATCCTCTGAAACTCCCACGTGGTTTAGGTGGGAGAGGGAGAAACCAAACTGTGGCCCACAAAGCCTGTGGAACAAGAGTATGGCAGGAGGAGAGATTATATAGGGGAGAGCAGGAAGTGTGGCCACAGCAGATGTGGAGGTGGCTTCACCCCGAAGGAGGGGAAATGGCCTGGGGGGGGGCACCTCCCACTGCCCCCAGGCATGACAGTTGCTTACTTACAGGTGCTGGGCAGGGACTTCTAGGGTTCAAGGGAATACAACAATGGGAAGGGGCCATTTCTCCTGGGAGGACCTAACACAAATGATAACAGCTTATGTTATTTTCCCTTAACCCAGAATTCTAAGAAAATTCTAGGGTTTTTATCCAAAGCAATATACAGCATAATAGTCTAGAAATCAAGTCATGTAAACTGAAATCTCCAACACACTGGGAGAGGTGGTGCAGCACAGGGCCATTGCGGTCACAGGGAGAGGCTGCCTTGATAGCCACTCACCTGTTGTCTAACCTTGGACAAGTACCTTCAGTTCTCTGGGCCTCAGTGTCTGTCTGTCTCTCTCTCTCTCTCTCTCTCTTTCTCTCTCTCTCTGTCATGGGGCTTAAACTCTGGGCCTGGGCATTGTCCCTCAGCTCTTCAGCTCAGGGTTAGCACCTTACCACTTGAGCCACAAGACTACTCCAGCTTTTTCTGCTTATGTGGTGCTGAGGAACTGAACCCAGGGCTTCATGCATGCAAGGCAAGCACTCTACCACTGAGCCACCTTCCCAGCTCCCTCAGTCTCATTTTAAAAAAAGGAGATAACAATATGTGTGTAGCATAGTTGTGATGAGTCATTTACTATAGTGCTGGCACTAGTGCCAACAAGTATGACATTTTTATTATTGTTTACTACTATGTTAATCATTTCATTTTTTTTTAAATAAAGATAAATCTTTTTTTTTCTTTTCTGGTCGTGGGGCCTGAACTCTGGGCCTGGGAGCTGTCCCTCAGCTCTTCAGCTCAAGGCTAGCACTTCTACCACTTGAGCCTCAGTGCCACTTCCGGCTTTTTCTGCTTATGTGGTGCTGAGGAATCGAACCCAGGGCCTCATGCATGCAAGGCAAGCACTCTACCACTGAGCCACCTTCTCAGACCCTAATAAAGATAATCTTAAGAAGAAACATTATCAGACTGTCTAATAATATAGCTATGAGTAGAAACCTGACATTAAAAAATTAGAAGGAAAATACTTTAGGAATTTTTTTTTAAATGTCATCATCATAGTTTGTATATATTTTTGTTAAATTTCTAATACCACATAACACACTTCAATCTGCAGACACCTGTAGACTTAAGAGAACTGGTAGCGGGGCTGGGAAGGTGGCTCATGCATGCATGACGCCCTGAGTTCAATTCCTCAGCACCACATACACAGAAAAAGCTGGGAGTGGTAGAGCACTAGCCTTGAGCTGAAAAGCCCAGGCCCAGAGTTTAGGCCCCACAACTGACAAAAAGGAAAAGAAAACTGGTAGAAATAAATGTTATTGTTACAGTCATCTGTCCTCAAAGATCTCAGCCCACACTGGATCCTGGAACTTGGGAAACACATAGCATTGAAAACTAAAGTGAGTTGAACAAAAATATTTGCATCCATGAAACTCTCCAGAAGTTCCTAATGTAAATCTTTCCCATTTCAAAATTTCACAGTTGTTTGACTATTGATGGATTAGCCTCTGGTGTGTAATTGCTTAAAGCATCAAACTACCTCTGCAACCATCCTACTAAGCAGCAATAGCTGCAGGATGAGTCATGACAAACAGCTCGCCAGTAACTGCAGCTGCAACAGATAAAACAAACAGCCAATGTCACAGAACAAAAAAACCACAGTTTCTGGTTGCTCATCTGAGAAATATCAGTTTAGAAATTGTATGTGAGAAAATATGGACAAGTAACCCTACGTATTCTAAAACAATACTTTTTAACTAAAAATATGGTAGATGTCACGAGTTAGATCTAAAAGTAGGTATTTTAGAATGTTGAGGATTCAATAAATGACACAGGAGTGGACAAAATGTTTTAAAAACAGCTACTGAGAAAGAGAAGGGGATAATCATCACCCACACAGACGAACTCTTTCCTTTATGTTCCTCCAGCTGCTACAAACACTGAAAGGAAGGCTCAAAATAGGCCTTTTAAAAAGCCTGGCATAGCTGGGTGCCAGTGGCTCACGCCTGTAATCCTAGCTACTCAGGAGGCTGAGATCTGAGGATCTTGGTTCAAAGCCAGCCTGGGCAGGAAAGTCTGTGAAACTCTTATCTCCAATAACCAGCAGAAAACTGGAAGTGGCGCTGTAGCTCAAGTGGTAGAGCACTAGCCTTGAGCTGAATAGCTGAGGGACAGCGTTCATGCCCAGATTTCAAGTCCATGACTGGAGAAAAAAAAAAAAAAAAGCCTGGCTCACACCTGTAATACCAGCTACTCAAGAGGCTGAGGTCTGAAGATTATGGTTCAAAGCCAGCTAGGGCAGGAAAGTCTGTGAGACTCTAATCTCCAATTAAATATCCAAAAGCCAGAAGTGGAGCTGTGACTCAAATTGTAGAGTGCCAACTTGAACAAAAAAGCTCAGGAACAGTGCCAAGCCCTAACTCCAAGCTTTAGGACTGATACAAACAAATAACCAAATAAACAACTTTTCTCCCTTTATGGTTAATCAGACTTGGAGTGACATTCCAATAATTAGCCAGCACTTTGGCTATTTAATCTATTTGTAAAGTGAGAAAAACACTTTATAGGGTTCTTGTGAAATTTAGAAGGACTCTTAATACATTCCCTGGCACACAGCAAGTACCTTCAAAATAGCACTGTTGCTATAGAGAGGAACATGCCTGAGTTTGTGCTGCTTGATAATTAGCAGTAAGAATCTATAAGCCAAGTTAATTAGAAAATTGTAGCAACAGAACACTTGTGAGCACACAACTGAAATGGCAGAATCAGAAGTCTGGGCAGATTTACCTATGGTCCCCCAACAAGTTTTGCCTATAGATATCAATATTAAGTAATCTTTTATTAGTTAAGGGACATTATTGGCTATAGAAAAACATTTACAGTAAAATACCAGTGGCTCACACCTGTAATCTTAGCTATTTAGGAGGCTGAGATCTGAGGATTGAGATTCAAAGCCAGTCTGGGCAGGAAGTCCATGAGACTCTTATCTCTGATTAATCATCAGAAAGCCAGAAGTGGTGCTGTGGCTCAAAGTGGTAGAGCTCAAAGCTCAGGGACACAGGGACAGCATCCAATCCCTGAATTCAAGCCCCAAGACTGACCCCCCCCTCCCCTTGCCAAAAAGAATTTATATTCTAGATCTGGGAGTGGTGGCATACTCCTACAATTACAACTTCTAGTCAGGTTGAAGCCAGAGGACTGTAAGTCTGAAGCTAGCCTGGGATATTTAGCAAGTCTTATCTCAAAAAGAAAAACAACAAATCATTAAAAACAAAAAACTCAAATTCAAAAACCAAAAATTGAAATACTCTAAACAAAGGAATGAAATTTATTGTCTAGCTATCATATATTTTCTTCTCTAACACACACTTAAATCTAATGAATGAGGTATATGAAACCTTCCCACTCCTCTTGAAAAGTTTTGTTGCTTATTAAAGCCATTTGTCACATAGGAGGGCAAGGCAATTTCTGAATTGATTCTTATATACAAAATCCAACATTTAAGTATCTATGAGTCTTAAAATATTAAAGCAAACCAAACCAAATAAACTACTCCCTAAAAAAAAAAATCAAAGCAACAACAAAACCAGTATGAAGACATTACAGAGGAAATAAATCAGGATTATCTCTTATTACCAAGTTGAATTTGGTTACATATTTAAGTAACAAGGTAACAGTGATTAGTTTAAAACAATATAATGCATGATTTAATGATTTACTATGTAGGGAAAGCTGCTGATAAAACATATGACTTCATATTTACCTTTAATTCTATGGCTTATCTTCCACTGCTCAAACCTCTGTCTTCATAAATGGTAATTTCAATCTAAGCAGCATGGCTGTTAAGAAAATACACTGTAGAAAGATAATACATAGAGGGAAAAGGGGACTACAGCGAGGTATAGTGGTGCAATGCTTATAATCCCAGCATTCTAGATGTAGAGACAGGATGATCACAAGTTCAAGGACCACCTGAGCTATGCAGTAAAGACCCTATCTAAAAAATGCAACAAAAGTGGGAGAAAAATGAGGGGAGAGGTAACAAGTTTGACAAGAAATGTACTCACTACCTTACTTATGTAACTGTAACCCCTATGTACATCACCTTGATAATAAAATTAAAATTTAAATAAAAAACTCCAACACCTCCCACTGCCCCCCCCCCCCCCCCGCAAATGCAAAGTAAAGCAATCAAGAAACCATCATCAAAAAACTCCCAAGCAAAAAAGTGACCAACACCAGACCAGCAAAATCTGTAACTTTGCTTTCAATCTGCCCTGCTTATTTTAAAATTATTAGAATGTTTCCCTATTTAAGCAAAATATGCTTTCTCTACTTTGTTAAAAATTTAACAGGCAATTTTGTAATATTCCAAGCATAGTTCCTTCACAAGCATCAAAGATATTTTAAAAAATCAGAAAGGATGCTTTATTTCTTATTTCTTGACTGAGACTCCGTAGCAGTAATGAAATTCAGGGATTCAAACATGCCCTAAAATTTATGAAAACTTTCTATTAGGAGAGGGTTCATGACCCCTGAAGTATAATGAAACTGCTGAAATTATTATCAGCTGCAAGGCCCTGGTTTAAAAAACAATGTATTTACCCATTACTTCAGTTATCAAGCTAAATTAGCTTTTAGCAATTTTATTTATGAATTCACTTAGTGATTTTTCGAAGCTTACTGCCTCTAAAAACATGTAGAGTATGTCCAAGGTAATGAAATGATACATTTGGCAGCTGTAACTGATTTCAACTACTCAGAGGAACCCCGAGAACTGCAATTCATTTGGATGACAAGTCTCACCACATTATGGGTTTGTATGTTTCAAAGGGGCTTCAAGTTCAGTTTCTACAGCTGCAATGCATTACTCAGACAACCCCCATTATTACTACAAGATGCCCTAAGAACCGCCACCAAGAAAGATGGTAACTAGAATACTAAACAATCCAGAGATCTGTACAATACAAAGGATGGACAAAATGCTTTTAGAAAAAATGTTGGTGACAGGATGCTTATGGTATGAAATTCACACAGAAACTTCCCAAGGCAAATGTAAGAGACTGGAGTTAAATTCTCCTTACCCAATGTCAAATAGTGTCATCAAAATTTTCCTTTTATAAATATTTAGACTTTATAATCTGGACTAAAAAGATACAACTCGAAGTCCTCTCTCAATGGGGTCTGTCAGGAGGAGGCCTTGGGGAGCATATATCTTCTCATTCTGTTCTTGAATATATTTGGAGACTTTCTTCAGAACCTGACAGAAAGAAACCACAGCTTAGTTATAATTTCATCTAATTTATCTTCAAGTATCAGACAGATCTCAAAATATTCAGATGGTAGAGTAAATTTTTACGGCATGTTGTAAGAGAACAGAATTCTGATTATCTGGCTGGTTACAATAAGTTGCATAGACCTATAGCACAGTGTGCTGTTCTTTTCAAGTCAAAGCAGAGTAAATGCAAATGTATATAAAAGTATGATAAAGACCCAACTCCATTCCTTCTTACCTCCCGGTCTCAGTCTTAGACAAAGAAGAAATAAACAGATTATATATACAATGGCTAGTGTTGCTTCTACTTCACAACTGATAACAAAATGGGGCTAGTTATTATCACTTCTTCTAATATCAAAGTCCTTGGCCTTCTCTTTTTTTTTTTTTTGGGGTCCGGTCATGGGGCCTGAACTCTGGGCCTGGGCACTGTCCCTCAGCTCTTCAGTTCAAGGCTAGTGCTCTACCACTTGAGCCACAGCACCACTTCTGGCTTTTTTCTTTTTGCTTATGTGGTGCTGAGGAATCGAACCCAGGGCCTCATGCATGCAAGGCAAGCGCTCTACCATGAGCCACCTTCCCAGCTCTTGGCCTTCTCTTTTTAACACTTAAGAACTGTTTCTTCCCTCCTTTGTACATTTTTTACCTATTTTAAGCAATGACACAAGGTTGTCCTTTTAACAAGAGTGAGCTCTGTTGGGTACAATGGCATATGCCTGTAACCCAGGAGGAAGAGATCAGGAAGACCGTGGTTTCAGGATAGGCTAGGGAAATGTCAATGAGACCTCATCTCAACAAACATGCCTATGGTCCTAGCTATACAGAAGGTATAGGTAAAAAAGGTCTATCCAAAAATCAACTAAAGCAAAAAGGGCTGGGGCATGGGTCAAGTGGTAGAACAACCACCTAGCCAATGCAGGCCTTGAATTCAATTCCCAATATACCCCTCAAAAAACAGTTATAAACAACCGTACCACATAAACCAAACCAAACAAACGAAACGATAAACAAATAAACCTGAAGGGAACCCTGAAAATTTAAAACTAGAAATAAACTAGAAAGTTTATTTCCTTTGCAAAACATGTTAATTTAATTGAGTTTCTGATCAAGACAAGAATCTTGCAATATTTCTATGTTTATATGTAGTGCTGTTCTGTACTATGCTCTTTCTTATTTTCTAGACAGGAACTTCAATGTATACGTTTAGCACTAAGCTTGTAAAAGTCAAAGCAAATGGTGACAAATACCAGATATAGTAAAAAGGAACTTCTGGAAATAGCAAAATCTACAGCTTTACTAAGGCAATTCTGAGGCAGATAAGCTAGAAGAAAATCTTAATAGTTTCATTCAAAACCAAACAGTTACATATTTTACTTCATGCTCCCTCATCTTATCCCTTTTTCTAGCTCTAATGTTTAAATTAGGCTTTGATTCAGCTCTTTAAATTACTATACATCTACTTAAATTTACACTCTTAGCAATGATAAAGTTGCAAATGTAATCAGAACATAAAGGGAAAAAAGAACTGTATGAAAATAAAGTTGGAAGTTAAGCAATGATATCAAAGTGTATGATGTACCAGGCCAAACTAAACAAGTAGGATGTTACAATTTAGATGATTGCTGTAATTGATTTAACATTTAAATGTACTCTAAATAATTCTCTTAGTGAAGGAAAATAAAGTTTACTCATTTTACATCTTTGGAGATATAAAAACAGTGTGATATTATTGAAAAAGCAATCTGCCTGGCTCTCTAATAAATTAAAAATACTATTTCTGAAAAAAGAAATTTTTTTTCCTACCAAATTGCCTGGTACAATACATATCACTATCTCATTTGCAGCTTTCAAAGACTCTGAACTATGCTTGGGTCATTTTGAACAAAAACCTCCTTAGGCACTATCTTAGATCAGTGTGTCAATCATCCTGAAGTAATGAACAAAAGGAAGTAGCTTATAAGGATGTCCAACTTAGGACTCTCAATCTTCTTTCCAATTTCCTTCTCAGCAAAACTGCCACAGTGTAAAACTGGAGATTGAGTCTTCCTTCATCCCAGTTCATTAATACTGGAGAGGACACTCAGAAAAATAAGTGCATGCCTGGTTTTGAAGGAAGGCTCTCTTCAGAACAATTTTCCCACTTCCTCTATTTGGGCACAGGTTACGAGTAAAAAAACAGCATTCCTTTATTTGACTCGAGTAACTGTTGCACCAAGTTTTAATTTAAACTTAAGTAACATTCACAAGTAGTTGAGTAAAGGTTTAGAAAGAAAATGATTAGTTTTGGTAAAGGAAGAATTAGCTTAACTAGGATGCTTATAAACTTCTCATCTCTTCAGCAATATGAACCATCAATATACTCATATTATAGTCCCTCATCCTACAACATCAAGCACCATACTCATCACAAGACACTTTTGGTTCATCTTTTACTCACACTTTATTATGTTTGATAAATCAATGTCGAAACAAAGCATAACATTTAACAGAGTTCCTTACTCTCAGGTTCTCCATAAAACCTGAATTTGTATAATATTTACAAAATGAAACACAATAAGCCTCCAGAAAGAACATTAAACTGGAGACAGTCTATTCTATCTTCAAGAAAACCAGTTCCAGTGAGGCTCAGTGAGAAAATCAGGATCTAAGTTTTCAGTGTCCTCCTAACTGCTGGCTTCATAGCTCATAGCACACAGGCAAAAGGGATGCTTTCTAGCTGATAAACAAGGGAGGCAGTTATGGAGGAGAACCTCTACAAGCTCATTTGTTCCCTACTTATAATAGATGACAACAATAGAACAAAACACTGCAGTCTTCATGTTCCCTTCAAATCAATAAAAAGCATACTCTAGGGTAAAAACACACAATTGTTCCAGCAAGCTTTAAAAGGCTGATTTACAATTTCAAAAACTTTTAACCAGCATAACAAAGTACAAGTGTTAGTTATCATATTTGGTGAACCATTTATAAACTAGAAATTTTAGTGTTTAAAACAACAGACCCTAAATGACTCAACCCTGTTCTTTCATAAAATAATAAGTAGCACAGAAATTCCTAGAGGACAGACTAGGGAAAAGGGTTATTGTCCTTACTTTTCTGTCATTTTACCTAAACTAGATATTTAAAAAGTTTTCTAGACTATATATTAATTATTCCAGTTATTAATTTTACATGATATAGTTATTCACTTTCAGTTTCTAAACATAATCATCTATTTAAAAAATGTAGTCAGGTTTTTTGTTTTTGTTTTTGCCAGTTCCCTGGGAACTCAGGGCCTGGGCACTTGTCCCTGAGCTTCTTTTGCTCAAGGCTAGCACTCTACCACTTGGGCCACAGTGCCACTACAGGCTTTTTCTGTTTATGTGGTACTGAGGAATTGAACCCAGGGCTTTATGCATGCTAGGCAAGCACTCTACCACTAAGACACATTCTCCCAGCCTGTAGTCAGGTTTTTAAGTCTTGGTTTCTTAACTACTTTTATTTGGTCTTTACTTGTTTTATAATATATACTCTATAAAAAGAGACCTTGAATAAAACTATAAAGGAATAGCTTATATATTCTATAAACCCAAGTGTGTGTGTGTGTGTGTGTGTGTGTGTGCCTGGTGCTGGTAGCTCACACCTTGTAATCCTAGCTACTCAGGAGGCTGATATATGAGAATCTTGGTTTTGTCCAGCCTGGGCAGGAGAAGACTATGGGACTACCAAAAAGCCAGGAGTGGAGCTGGGGCTCAAGAGGTAGAATTCCAGCCTTGAGCCAAAAAATAGTAGAGCAATGCCTAACAAGCAAGAGGCTAAGTTCAAACACCAGTACTTTAAAAACAAACACAAAAAAACCTTGTATGACTTCACAAATACCTGATTAAAATGGCCAGCACTGGTGGCTCATGCCTGTAATCCTAGCTACTCAGAAGGATGAGATCTAAGGATAGAGGTTTGAAGCCAGCCTGTGCAGGAAAGTCTGTGAGACTCTATCTCCAATTAAGCACCAAAAAGGCTGAAAGTGCAGCTATGGCTCAAGTGGTAGAGTGCTAGCCTTGAGTGCAAAAGCTCAGGGACAGCGCCCAAGCCCTGCGTTCAAACCCCAGGACTGACATGCATGTGCACGTGTGCAAGCACGCGTGTGCGTGCACACGCTCACACACACACACAGTACATACAGAAGTGGAGCTGTGCCTTAAGTAATAGAGGGCTAGCATGAAGTAAAAAAACTCAGGGATAGTGTCCTGGCCCTAAGTTTGAGCCCCATGATCAGCACAAAAATAAAAACAAAAAAACCTTATATAGATGTAACTTCCCTCCTTTGTTATATTCATCTCCTTCCCAAGTCTTGGTTTTATTATCAACATGTCTCTTGAAATAACTTGCATTCTTTTAATCTCAGTGCCCTGTTTCTGGTCCAAGCAGTGATCACCTTTACTAGAACTTCGTGGGATCTTCCTAACTTGTTTCCCTATTTCCAGTCTTAAGCTTTTGTCCTACAGAGCAAAAAGATCTAAAGATCTTTCTGTGCCTCTTTTGTGGAAAAAGCTTTGAGTAGCTTCCCTTTGTACTAGAAACAAACTTTACATTTCTTTATTCATTCCTGCATGAAACAGTTCCTACTTGCCTTTTCAAATTCACCTCTAGTCATTTTTGCCCCTCCTCTAGAGTCACACCATCCATCAATTTTCAGTTCTGGTGAACCAGCAACCTTCATTCATTCCCCATCTGCCTGAATTACATTGAGTGGCAGGTTAAATGTCATCACCTTAGATGTGTTTTCTGGTCACACAGTCTAAATTAAGTCCTTCCTATTATTTTCTGTCAAAGGCAGGTTTTTCTCCTTCACTTATCACAACTTAGAATTTAGATGGTTTTGCCAGGCACAGGGTCACAACTGTAAAGCTAGCTACTCAGGAAGCTGAGATCTGAAAATTGAGGCAGGAAAGACCAGGAGACTCTTACTACTAATTAACTACCAAAAAGCCAGAAGTGCAGCAGTGGCTAGAGCACCAGCTATTAGCAAGAAAGTTAAAGGACAGAATCTTGGCCTCAAGTTCAAACCCAAGTACTAGCACACATGTGTGCACAAGCATGCATGCCCACATAGAATTTAGTAGTTTTACTTCCTTCCTTGTTACTGCCAGTTTGTTACGATTAAGTTACAAACTCCACAAGGTAGGTCAGCAACCACTTTTGCCTTATTCTGGTATGTCCCAGACACATTGCTTAGTACACTGCTTGGCACATAGTAGGCTTTTAATAAATGTTGATCAAATAACAGGTCTCTTGGCATTCACTTACCAAAATGTGCTATCAAAAAAAAGATACTAAAACTCAGCAGACTGAAAACTGATACTAAGCCTTGTTAACTTTTGATTTTTGAAAGGTAAGTTAGCTGCTTCTCTAAGTGATAGGACTTAGGCTACTTATATATATATATATACACACACATATTTTTACGTAAGATATAACTATAGTTAAGACTAAGAGGATACACATCAGAAGACTTGTTAGTAACCACAGCAGCATTTTGGCCAACGGCTTACAGTATTTTAGGTGCAACTATACCTGCTCTCCATCACATGGAGTGTAAGACAATCACAGGATATTTCTATCAGGTAGGATACAATATAGATGGTATTTACGGTGCTTCAGTCTTTAAACATTGTCAGACTTATTGGATTTGTTGATCCACAGTGATCAACTTAAGGCCATTTATTTCACACATTCAAAGAGTACCTATTATACTCAATACATGTTAGGAATTAAGAGGAATACGAGAATGGCTAGATCATTGTCTATAGTTGAACAACAAATAGGACAAGAACATAAGCTGTTAAATTATGAAGTAAAATATGACAGGTGCTAAAAAATGGGATAGAAAGAAAATGTTATAAGGGTACAGAAGAGAGAAATAATTCTGATTAGAAGTCAGGAGAAGTTTAATGGAAGTGGGAAATAAGAACTGGTGTCATTTGAATATGGGAAGAATGCCATTCTAAGTGGGAGAAAATATCATAGGATATCTTCGGTGACTGATAAATAATCAGATTTATTTGCCAAAGAAAGAAGGGAGGGGAGACAGCTGGTAAGGTCAAACTGGAAGTTGGCCTGAGAAGATTCAACTTGACCCAGTTAACAGTAAATGTGAAGGCAGGGAAGGTCTCTAACTTAGCAGGAGTGGCAGGGGAAGGACAGTGTGTTTTATGAAGACACAGGAGACAGATTGGAAATACAAAAGATGAGTAATGAGTCAGAAGACTATACTCCGATATTGACAGAGGAAATCATGAAAGTCAGTAAATGGGAAAATGAAAGGTATTTTAGTTATTGACAATTATTTTCTCCTTTTATCCTTTGCACCTAAAGATGGCACTAGAAAGAAGTGTTATTGATCAAAATGGTGAAGTGAGAGATTTGAATTTTGGACATTTCGAGTTGAGAAGTCAGCTTTTCTGGATCTGATAGGCAGGTAGGAAGAGAAGAAGAAGAAAAAAACTCAGGTGATGTCAGAAATTAGGGGTAATAAAGCAAAAGGATTCTTAGGAACCTGGATAGAATGAGAACATACCTATTTTCTACAGCCACCTTACTTTTTTCCCCTTATATATTTTTTATTTTAAAAATACTGTATAGGTTTGCATTTTAAAAACAACCCAATAGGGCTGGGAAGGTGGCTCAGTGGTAGAGCGCTTGCCTTGCATGCATGAGACCCTGGGTTCGATTCCTCAGCACCTCATAAGCAAAAAAGAAAAAAGCCGGAAGTGGCGCTGTGGCTCAAGTGGTAGGGCGCTAGCCTTGAGCTGAAGAGCTGAGGGACAGCACCCAGGCCCAGAGTTCAGGCCCCATGACCAGACCCCCCCCCACCGCAAAAAAAATACTGTACAGAGGGATTATAGTAACATGAGTAGGGTAATGAGTACATTTCCTATCAAGCATTGATCTTCTCCTTTGTTTTTCCCCTGCCACCCTTTTTCTCCCCAACTCCTCCCTACACTCTCCAACGCTGAAACTGTAAAGTTAGTTTTAAATATACTGTCTTATACATCTCATGTTACAATGGGTCAACCTGTATCCTTATTTCAGCATTTTGTTATATCCCTTCCCCTCCCCAAATTATAAAAATGTATATACAAGATGCAGGACAGCAGCATCAGATACAGTGAAAACAGGGGTTATACTGTGGGGGAAGAACATACAAGAGAAACAAGAGAATCACATAGTACATTATAAGTATGTTAAAAACAATAGCAAGAAGGAAAAAACCATTTGTGTCCCTGTCTTGGAGTTCATTTTGCTTAACATCTTATATTGTTATATGTAAATAGCTTTTGACCTTTTTTGCTTGTACTTGTTATTGCAAATAAGGGAAGCTATGGGACCTATTTTTCTTTGGGTCTGGCTTAC
Organism: Dipodomys spectabilis; assembly: GCF_019054845.1. NCBI lineage: Eukaryota > Metazoa > Chordata > Mammalia > Rodentia > Heteromyidae > Dipodomys > Dipodomys spectabilis. The sequence goes on along the minus strand of NW_024870729.1, from coordinate 3,281,848 downwards.
TTCACTTAGTATAATTTTTTCCAAATCTTTCCATTTCCTAACAAATGAGGCAATGTCATTCTTTCTGATGGAGGCACAGAATTCCAGTGTGTGTGTGTGTGTGTGTGTGTGTGTGTGTGTGTGTGTGTGTGTGTGTGTGTGTGTGTGTGTGTGTGTGTGTGTGTGTGTGTGTGTGTGTGTGTGTGTGTGTGTGTGTGTGTGTGTGTGTGTGTGTGTCTGGCTTACTTCACTTAGTATAATTTTTTCCAAATCTTTCCATTTCCTAACAAATGAGGCAATGTCATTCTTTCTGATGGAGGCACAGAATTCCAGTGTGTGTGTGTGTGTGTGTGTGTGTGTGTGTGTGTGTGTGTGTGTGTGTGCAAATAAGGGAAGCTATGGGACCTATTTTTCTTTGGGTCTGGCTTACTTCACTTAGTATAATTTTTTCCAAATCTTTCCATTTCCTAACAAATGAGGCAATGTCATTCTTTCTGATGGAGGCACAGAATTCCAGTGTGTGTGTGTGTGTGTGTGTGTGTGTGTGTGTGTGTGTGTGTGTGTGTGTGTGTGTGTGTGTGTGTGTGTGTGTGTGTGTGTGTGTGTCTGGCTTACTTCACTTAGTATAATTTTTTCCAAATCTTTCCATTTCCTAACAAATGAGGCAATGTCATTCTTTCTGATGGAGGCACAGAATTCCAGTGTGTGTGTGTGTGTGTGTGTGTGTGTGTGTGTGTGTGTGTGTGTGTGTGTGTGTGTGTGTGTGTGTGTGTGTGTGTGTGTGTGTGTGTGTGTGTGTGTGCATTTTCTTGATCTAGTCATCTACTGAGGGTACAGCCACCTTAATTATAGGCCAATCTGAACACTGGTATATCAACTCCAAGAAGACATACCAATTTGATCCATTTCTGAAACACTTGGACTCATTTCTAGGTGCTCTGAACATAGAACAAAACATGAATTATTATTATAAATGCTCATATAGTTAATTGTTGCTTTGTAAACTTAAGTATGTATAAACTTCTTTATAATTTTAAGAGATTTTTGTGAATACAAATGTAACGTACCTTCTCATAATGGGTTTCCATGCACAAGAAGATGGTATATGCTGTTAAACAAGCCAAACAGCCTTCAAGATATGACTGGCCCCCAAGCTTCTCTGCTTCTGCATAAAGATTATTTAGAGTTCGAACTGTTTCTTCAAATTGCTGCCTATCAATCTGTAGAGAGGAAAGAATTTAAAATTAAGTCTTCAAAGAAAGATCAGAAACTCACCAATACTTGCTTTCATGCTTTTTTTTTTGGGGGGGGGGGGGTTGTAGTCTTAAGAGACTGAACTCAGGTTTCATGCTTGCCAGGTAGACTTTCCACCCTATGAGCCTTCCTCAACCCCTTTTAAAAAAAAAATTGTGATTTTTATTGATGGGCGACAATTTTAGTCCTAGGCATCACTACATGGGGTACAATTAGTATAGCCCCTTTTGGGGTTGGTCATTTTTGAGGCAGGAACTTGCTTCAGGCCTTAGCTTTCATACTCCTTCTTATGTTTTCCCATGTAGCTGGGGAGATAGGCTTGTACCACTGTACCCAGTCATCATGCTTCTCCCATAACCGGGATGACATGTGAGTACCATTAAATTCAGCCCTTGGATGAGATGGGAGTCTACTGGCAACTACTTTTTAGATTAAATTTGGACCCAATCTAAGCTACTGTGTGGGGTTTAATTTTATCTATCTCATGAATACTGAGTAGCTTCAGGGCTTGATTTAGTACTTCTTTATATTAGATTTCAAGTAGCTTAATTAAACTACACAATCTATTTGTAATTTTGCAGTCATACAATTTCTTCAATTTACTTATACTCATTTTTATTAAACACCTTCTATAAGATACCATGATCAGCCTGAAAAATGCTGTTTCAATGTTCGAGTTTAGTTATGCTAGCAGACAGATATGCATACATAAAAGCACAACACAGTGAGTACTATTAATAAAGGCATATATAAAGTACAGTGGGGGCACAAAAGGAGGAAGTTCCCTTTACTTGGGGAGTACTATTTAAGATAGTACTAAAACACTGGAATTTATATTCCTTCCCATAATGAAGAGGGAAAAGGAATGGTATTTAAAACACTGATTAGGGGCTGGGAATGTGGCTTAGTGGCAGAGTGCTTGCTTAGCATGTATGAAGTCCTGGGTTCGATTCCTCAGTACATAAACAGAAAAAGCCAGAAGTGGTGCTGTGTCTCAAGTGGTAGAGTGCTAGCCTTGAGCAAAAGAAGCTCAGGGACAGTGCCTAGATCCTGAGTTCAAACCCCAGGACTGGCAAATAAACAAAAAATTAAAAACTATTCATCAAAAGGAGCAAATTCTATATTCTATTTGCCCAGTCTCCTATTTTTTATAACATCTGTTTTGTTACTAAAAACTACGTTGAACTGACATATAACTCTTTACACCAAATCATTCCTGTTACATCTTTCTATTCAGTGACATTATTGTATGTTAAAAGTAGCCATTCACTGCCCAATGATAGTTTAGTCAAAAGACAGACTGGGGCTGGGATGTAGCTCAGTGGCAAAGCGCTTGCCTAGCAAGTGCAACGTCCTGGGTTCGATCCCCAGTACCAAAAAAGAAAAGACAAAAAAAAAAAAAAAAGACTGCATATATAATAGTAGTTCTTCAAGATTACTTAATTTCTTAGTTACATGGCAGCCTTCTTAGTTTGTGCAAGACCACTATTTCAAACATGAGGAAATAATCTGAAACATCTCTTGATCATGTGCTGTACACTTATAATACTATGATTTAATTTTTCTCTCTAGTTATCGTTTACATTCTTCTTCTAGTATTGTTTTGTACATTTCAAATGTCAATACTTTAATTGATTGATTGTGCTAGTCAACTTGTGAACTCAAGGCCTGGGTACTGTCCCTGAGCTTTTGTGCTTAAGAATAGCACTCTACTACTTGAGCCACAGCTCCACTTACGGCTTTTTGGTGGCTAATTAGAGATGAGAGTTTCACAGACTTTTCTGTCTGGGCTGGCTTCAAACTGCGATCCTTGCATCTTAGGCTCCTGAATAGCTACCAGGTGTGAGCCACTGGTGCCCAGTTACTTTCAATTTTTTAAATTTTTTTTTTTTTTTTTACAGTTCCGTGGCTTGAACTCAGGGCCTGAAAGCTGTCCCTGAGGTTTTATGCTCAAGGCTAGTGCTCTATCATTTAACCCATAACTCCTCTTCTGGCTTTTTGGTGGTTAACTGGAGATGAGTCTCACAGACTTTCCTGCCCAGGTTGGCTGTAAACGGAGATCTTCAGATCTCAGCTTCCTGAGCAGCTAGGATTAGAGGGTGAGCCACTAGTGCCAGGTTCATACTTTGGGAATTTTTTTTAAAGCCTTTAGCAAATCACTGTAGATCTTCTGTCACATGCCTCTCTTATTCCTAAAACTAATAACTTTATGAGTTTTTTCTTTCTTTCATGAAATCCTTCTTTAACTATTCAGGAGAAAAACACCCACCCCTCATCCCCCCAAAAAAACATTAATATATTCTAGGCAAAAGTTTCCAAAAGAAACTTTGTGTGTGCTTGTGTGTTGTAAGAGATGAACCTAGAGGCTATCTCACAAGTTTGGTAACCACTCTACCATGGAGCCACATCCCCAGCTCAAGAACATGGCCTTGGAAAGCATAAAACAATTCATGATCCACTTTAAGTTATTAAAATCTTTTAGGTTAGAAGAAGCTGTGATCAGTTTTGTCTTTAGTATAGAAAGTAAGGATAATTAAGACTTTTAGTATAGTCTTAATTGTCAAGTGGTATGAGAAAGTTTAATGTCACCTTTAAAGTATTTTTAACTTTGTTTTTGAAAAGGAGCTTTGCTAATCCTGAGATGCTAAGATTATAGGTGTGAGCCACCAGAGCCCGGTATTTAAAGAATATTTTGAGTTTCTGACAAGGGAAGGGTGGATATAGATTGTTTCAAGATGTGGTGTCAGAACTGTCATCTGGGAACCTAAGTCTCAGTTCTCCTTCCTTCAGAACAGAGAATGGCTCAGTGAATAAATGTTAATGGCAAAGTGCCATATGCATCTGACTATGCCTAAATTAATGCCTTGTGCATTAATCAAGTTTGATTTCTTTGAATTATTTATCCTTTTTTTGGGGGGGAGGATAAGAACTGAACTCAGGGCCCTGTACTAGAGCTACTCTCCCAGCATTTTTTTTATTTATTTATTTTTGAGATAGGGTCTTGCTAACTTTGCCAGTTATAACTAACTTTGTCAGGCTACACTTGAAGGCATGTCCTTCTGCTTCTGCCTCCAGAATAGCTGTGATTGTAGGGTGTATGCTAGCACACATGTCAATGCCTTAAGTTTCTTTAGGTAAGATTCAGAACCATGAGATCCAAACCAGGATACTCTTATTTCTTTCACATTAGAATTATTGTTTATACCAAGAATATCAATTCTTAAATTATTCCGAGATTGTAATGCTTTACTAGTTGGAAGCAGGCCAATTAGAAGAAAAAAGGAATAAAGCATTAAAAAAGAAAAACATTAAATTAAAAAAAAAAGCTTCTGACAGGCTAGGGGTATGGCTCAGTGATAGAGCACTCAGTGGTAGAGTATATACCTTGGGTTCAATCTTTATCACCATCAGGAAACAGCAGTAACAACAAACAAGCAAAAAAGAAAAAGGGAAGTTTCTGAAAGGTTATTATAAAAAAGGAAAACTTTCTAAAAAATCATGGAAGGGCTGGTTGCCTGTGGCTCACACCTGTAATCCTAGCTACTCAGAAGGCTAAGATCTGAGAATGGTGGTTCAAAGCCAGCCCAGATAGGAACCTACCTCTTCTCTACAATTAACCAAAAAAGTGGGAAGTGGACAACACAAAACATTTATATATTATTTTTTATTCTATTAAGTGGCTAAAAGGAATACCAGAGTAATCAGCAACATGTCTAGGATAATTAATAAACAGAGAAGAAACTTCTCTTCACATAAAGCAAGGGAAACAACTGTACCATTTAAATTTAAACATAACACAGGTGTGGAAAAAACAAAGCTTCCCCAAGCTCTTTTAAGTGCAAGCCAGTGTTTTAACCCAAATATCTAAAAGAAAGAAAATTCAAGGTCACAACTGAATAGTAACATAAAATTCCACATAACAGTACCACAGGCGGCTCAGGTGTATATAAAGTCAAAGAAGTAAAAGGATTCCAGAAGTTAGCAACATCAATTTCCTGTAACACTATCAGTAGTGTTGTGTCTACACAGGCTTCTGTACTGAGACAATAAATGTTCTACCACAAACATAGTGGAAGACTAGTGTCTGATTCTGCATATATATGTTTGGCTCAAGTGTGAGGTGGAACTTTGACTTTTAAACCTATAAACAACGGTATCTTGTAACATGTCCACTAAGTGGGGTAAAAGAATATTCATATGTTGATTTGACAGAAAATAAATTGCAGAAAGTTATAATTTCCACTAGAGGCTTAATAATAAAACATCTGATTCATTCATGTATATCTTAACAAGTAAGTTACAAGTTGTGATGTTAAATTATTTAAAAATAATATTTGGTAGTTTTAGCTTAATGGCAACCTGTTCAATGTCTATCTCTCCCAACCACTGTTTAAACGCCCAACTATTGTCACAGATTTAACTAATTATCATTGACAACAAAATGTACTGTTCACATAGCATTTCACAAACAAATACAAACATTTTTTTGAGACCAGGTCTTACTATACATAGCACAGGCTGGTCCTGACATCAGGATCCACCTGCTTAGTTTTCTGAGTGCTGGAATCACACAGTTTATGCACTATATATTTAAGGTGGATTTGATCTTTAATTTTGGGTCACTAGCCAAAATACACTTATAAATCAAGCTGAAGGAAGCTATAAATGATCATTGTTCATTTTCCAACTTTGGCAATTAGGCAGAACCTATTTCGATACAAACCAATCATTGCTGGCACTAGACAGCGATCAAACCCTGGGTCTCACACACTTTAAGCACTGGAGCTCCAAGCTATAGCCCCAGCCTACAAACCGACTTTAAATGACTGCTACACATTTCTCCAGTAAAACTCATCTCCACCCACTTAATCTATGACCAGCATTTCTTGAATCCACACCTACTTCATGCCTAGTTCCCTCCCTGCTGTCACTCACCCTCCATATCAAAGAGGAAACATTCATAAAATTTGATTCCAGCTAACCAGGAAACAGAATCTACATAGTATGGCTCAACAACAAAAGAATTGTGGTATGGCTGGGTGTATACATATGAACACAAGAAAACACACATACACACACACACACACAACTTCACTGAACTTTTACAATAGGATACAAGTGTTGTGTATTAAATATGAAAAAATAGAAACAAACCTCAGTCTCTCATTTCTATAGGCAAAGATGTCCAAAGGACCTATATCTTGAAGACAGTTTAGATATGCAAACCAAACAGGTAGCTCCTAGTAATCACAACTGGGAGTGACTGAGTTCAAGGCCGGTTCTGAGATCTTTTCCTGTCTGGGGCCAAGCAATGCTCTACATTTTTCAGGTTCCAAGAACGCCTGTCTGCCCTGCCTGGCAGCAGTAATATCATAGTGACCTATGCGGCCAGCACAGTGATCACAAATGCCAGTCATGAGTATGATGATGTTTTCTCTTGGTAGAGAGGTAGGAGGATATAGTACACAACTTGTTGAGTGGGGTGGCCTGGACCTTCAAGAATGTACTCATCATAGTTGTCAATCACCCAGAATTGGGGGAGGAGGGAAGGAGCAACAGAGTAATGAGACTGCTGGGTACAACAGGTTGCTGGCACTGGGCATCATAAAATTCTATAGATCACACCACGGGGTTTGGCCTTACTCACTCTTCCCCAAGCACTAATGTAACCTTCTCTGGCATGTTCCTCCTCTCCTGTCTGTTCCTCCCCTGAATCGTGAGGCATCCAGCGGGCCGGAAGTCGGCCTAGCCCATCCCGTCTTCGGGAGTCCCCCTCCCTGGCCCCGGGACAGGTGCGGGGAAGCTAGACTGCGTACCCTGTTCTCCAACTCTGCGGGAAACTTGGTCTGGAACTGACAGCGTGTGCCACTGCTGTAGTCGCGCTGAATGAACACCTTCCCGGACACCGGCGCCTGCTGCGGCCTCATGGCGAGGACAGGACCCGCCGCCCTGCAAGTTCAGAAAGGAGGGGCACCTTGGTCAGATCCCCGGCCTGGACCCGGGATTCTGGCCCGCCAGCCCCCAGGACCCACCCAGCGCCCAAAGCTGCCCAAGGCCTGCGTCTCGTCTCCCCCCTTCACCCATGCTGCTGCAGGAAGGCTTAAGCTACCGCCCCTGCCCAAACCCCGCGCCCCCGAACATCCAGGTTCGGTCCGGGAAACACGAACCCGCCTCCTCGGCCCTCCAGCTGCTGTCGCGCTGCGCTCGCCGTCACTTACGCTCTGCCGCAAAAGCCTTTTTCCCCCCGCCCCTTAGTTCAGCCTCCTACTACAAGTCTGTACTCCGCCCCATCTGCCGGCCGTAAAGCGACCCTGCCACGGCTGCGCGCTGCAGTGGGGGGGGCGGGACCAGGCCCACCCCTCCTTCTCCCCCACGGAGGGCGGGGCCTTCCCGGTAGGAAGAGGGCTGTGGGGGCGGGATGGGCGGGGGGGGGGGGGGGGGGGGGGGGGAGCTGTAGTGCCTTCAGCTGGTAGGGGATGCCAGGTTTTGAGATACGAGGTTTCCCGGATGTACAGTGGTAAAAAGCTTTCACTGTAAAGGGTCTTTTATTCTCCCTCTCCCATTCATTAATAGGTCATTTTATTATAAGAGCATTTAAAAACTTTTAAGATTTAGGCCTTAATATTGTTTTTACATTTTAAGGTAATTTGCCTTTTGACAAATGCATAAAAAACCTATTTAAATATTACATTTAGTTTCAATGCTTTTAGAGTAATGTTTATGAAACAGTTTATGTGAAAAGTACGATTAGAGTATGAGCATTTTGCTGAAATCAGTGAGGGAAAATAAATGTTATGGAGTAAAAAACGAAAAGTATGTATTACTAACTCAATAACAACATAAGTTATATACAATACACTGCTTTTATGACTAAGTTTTGAAATTTTGCTGACTTTTAAGTCTTTTAAAAAACAGCTTTACAAAAGCCAGGCACCAGTGGCTCACGCCTATAATCCCACCCTGTAATCCTAGCTGAGATCTGAGAATCAGGGTTCAAAGCCAGCGAGGGCAAGAAAAGCTGTGAAATTCTTTTTTTCTTGGGGGGGGGGGGCGAGGCTGGTCGTGGGGCCTGAACTCTGGGCCTGGGCGCTGTCCCTCAGCTCTTCAGCTCAAGGCTAGCGCTGTACCACTTGAGCCACAGTGCCACTTCCGGCTTTTTTTTTTTTGCTTATGTGGTGTCAAGGAATGGAACCCAGGGCCTCATGCATGCAAGGCAAGCGCTCTACCACTGAGCCACCTTCCCAGCCCCCTGTGAAATTCTTATCTTCAGTAAACCACCAGAAAACTGGAAGTGGTACTGTGGCTCATGTGGTAGAGCACTAGTCTTGAGCTGAAGAGCAGAGGGACAGTGCTCAGGCCCAGTGCTCAGGCTCCACGACTGACAAAACAAAAAAACCCAGCTTTACTCATTTTTAATTTATTTTTTTCTGCAATGTTAAGGGAGGAGGAAAGATTATATTAAATTTATTATTATTATTATTTTAGTACTAGTCCTGGAAGTTGAACTCAGGACCTGGATGCTGCCCCCTGAGTTTTTGGTCTCAAGGGAAGTGCTCTATCACTTGACCCACAACTCCCCTTCCACGTTTTTGGTGGTTAATTGGAGATAAGAATCTCATGGACTTTTCTGCCTGGGCTAGAATTATGATTCTCAGATCTCAGCCTCCTGAGTAGCTAAGATTACATGTGTGATCCTTTACATGTATTTATTTAATATTTTTAACTTACTTTATAATTTCTAAATACTGGAATGATGGTATGTGGAACTTTGTTTTCCTGTGGGTGCATCTGAAAGAGAATGAGTACTTTTTATTTTTTTTTTGGTCCATTGTGGGGCCTGAATTCAGTTCTTCAGCTCAAGGCTAGTGCTCTACCACTTGAGCCACAGCACCACTTCCGGCTTTTTCTGCTTATGTGGTGCTGAGGAATTGAACCCAGGGCCTCATGCATGCAGGGTAAGCACTCTACCACTGAGCCACCTTCACAGTATGAGTACATCTTTTGATATGGATTAAATGAAAACACAAGAGACCTGTTGGAGATTGTTTGGTTCAACCTAGGTGTCTGGACATGGTGCTGGAAGGTGTAGCCCAAGCAGAGCAGCACAGTACCTATAATAGTAGATGTGATGCTTGAAGAAGTCAAGGAGTCATAGTTGTATGTTTTCATTCTTTATTGGGGTGGTAACTTACTTGTGCATTACACCACTCACCTCAAACACAAAGACCCAACAATTGCACATTCTTGATCTCTCAGACATGAAACAAACTATTTATATATTTTTAGAACCAGAAAGCAGGCTACTAGGAATACATTTGACCCTTCTATAAGCAGAGCTCAAAGAAGAGAGGGTAATCTGCCTAGGCCACATTTTCAAATGTCCCTGCTCCAACTCTTCCCTGAGGTGTAGTCTTTCTTCACCCCAAAGAGTTGCATCTAGCACCTCAGCTCAGAGGACAAACAGTTCTGCTCTCCATGGCACTCCCTTTACTCTGCCTCTCCTTGCAAGACAGCCAGAGAAACGCCACTCTGTCTTTGTGTCCCATATTGCCTTTTATATATTTAATTTTCTACTGTTACTGTATATTAAAAGGGCATATAATAAATGGGTGTATATACATATGTATATGTCATAGATATAGTGGCACATAAAAATATGTATAGTGACATATATACCTACACACATAGACCTATGTGTATACATACACATATAGGCATATATATATATATATATATATATATATATATATACCCATATAAGTATATACTGGCATATGTAGACTGCACACATATAGACACATATATAAACTCATATACATATATGTTATATACACACATATATACCTGTACATGCTTAATTTTTTCAGAAATTGGCACGCTGTTTTTCAAACTGGTCCAACCGTTTTACATTTTACTGTAGTATTTGATAATCCCAGTTGCTCCCTCTTTGCCATGTAGTATAACTCCTCTGGTTATCATTTTCAAAATTCTGTGTCTGTAATTATTTTGCCATCCATATACATCTTTTTTTTTGGTGAATTGACTATTCCATCTATCACTATACAGAAATATCTGACAAAGACTACTTATGAAGTAGCAAGATGTTTATTTTGGCTCATGGTTCTGGAAGTTCAAGTCCAAGATCAGGTGGTCCCAACGGTCTGTGCCTCTGGCAAGGGTGGCACATCATGATGGAGAACATGCCCAGTGCATGCTCATATCTTAAATCAGAAGTAAAGAGAAGATGGTGGGGCCTGCAATTCACTTTAAGGGCACACTTCTAGTGATTTAAGAATATACCATAAGGGCTGGGGGGGGGGGAGATGGATTCGGTGGGGAGGAGGCGGGGGAGGGAGGCGAGGATGGGAAGGGATGGGAAGGGGAAACAAAGGAGGAGTCTACAATGCTTAGTAAGAAATGTACTCATTATCTTGTCCATGTAATTGTAACCCCTCTGTACAGTTTTTTTCACAAAAAAAAAATATATATATACCATAAAGGCTGGGAAGGTGGCTCAATGGCAGAGTGCTTGCCTTGCATGCATGAGGCCCTGGGTTTGAGTCCTCAGCACCACATCGGCAGAAAAAGCTGGAAGTGGCGCTGTGGCTCAAGTGGTAGAGTGCTAGACTTGAGCTAAAGAGCTGAGGGACGGTGTCCAGGCCCAGAGTTCTAGCCCCACGACTGAAAAAAAAAAGAATATACCATAAGATCCTACCTCTTAGAAGTAAATAGCACCTCTCAATACTGACACACTGAGGACCAAGCCTTAACAAATAAACCTTTGGAGATCATTACTCATATTAAAACCACAGTAGTTTGTTTTCCTGTTATTGAGTTTAGACAGTTTCTTTAAATATAAAGTCTTTATTTTTATTTTTTTTTGTTATTTTTTTTGGGGGTCTGGTCGTGGGGCCTGAACTCTGGGCCTGGGCGCTGTCCCTCAGCTCTTCAGCTCAAGGCTAGCGCTCTACCACTTGAGCCATAGCGCCACTTCCAGTCGTGCTGAGGAATCAAACCCAGGCCTCAGGCATGCAAGGCAAGCGCTCTACCACTGAGCCACCTTCCCAGCCCCTAAAGTCTTTATTAAATACATGATTTGTAAACATTTTCCCTTAGGCTGTAGCTTGTCTTTTTTTAAACATTTATGGACTTGAAATTGAGGTGTGGACATCTTAAAGATGATGTTATTTTGCTAACCACAGATATAGATTGAAGCTCCTTCACCCTAATATGATTTACCTAATTGTTCTAGCAACCTTTGTTGAAAAGAAATTATTCTTCACTGAATTGCCTTTGTACCTTTTCCCAGTCTCTCTCTCTCTCTCTCTCTCTCTCTCTTTCTCGCTGTATGTGTAGTTGTTTTAGGCTTTGTATTCTGTTTTATCATCTGATTCTTATTTTGCATTACATATCTTCTGTTTGCTGACTTGGTAAACTCTCTTGGCAATAGTTTTGCTACATATTCAAAATTTGCAGTTGAGTACACCCTCAAGAGTCAAAATAGCCTCTACTCTGAAACTCTCAGTTCAATGAGATAGACAAAGAAATGAAACTTTTTTTTTTTTTTTTTGCTATTTAGCTCAGACTAGCCTTAAATTCATGATCCTCCTATTTTTCCTTCTGTGTGGACAAGGGCCACTAGGAACATAGGTGTGTGGCACTATGGTTGGCTTACACAGTTTTTATACATTGGCATTTGGGGATTTCTCTATAGTGGTAGTCACTAAGAGTAGGTGGTAAAACAAATTATTTTTTTGCCTCAAGAAATAGGCAGGTAATTATCACCTAATGAAAACTCTCTTGGTGTTTGGGAAGAGGATCCTGGGTGAAAAATGAATCAAAAGGTAGTAAGTCATATTAATAGTGTCACTAAGTGAACATTATACAATGCTTAATACATGCATAATACAACACAGAGCTTTTGAGCAAAGTGGAGATGTCCAGAATACCAAGGAAGGATTGGTTTCTTACTGTTTCTCAAGGTTCAAGATCTAAACTTCCTCATTGGAAACCAAAGTAACCTAAGTGCTACCTAGCTGTTAGATGAGAACCAGGACTAAGATGGTGCCTCTAAATGTCTTGTTATGTGATATATGCCTGTGATTGGAGAAACCAGAAAACAGGAAACACAATAACTTGGAAGAAACTTGGGTAGGGAATAAAAAGGCTGCAGAATATGAAGGCCTGTGGCATGCTTGACAGTGTCATGCTCAAACGAACCAGTAGATTTTGCTGTCAGTGACTAGCAACACAGGCTGACCAAAAACTGGGCACAGCTCTGCATCCTAGGGGAAGTAGAGGCTTATAATTGACTGAGCTTAAAGTATAACATACAAATACTTGAAAGGAGCCAGATGTTGGTGGCTTGTGCCTATAATCTTAGTTACTCAGGAGGCTGAGATCTGAGGATTGAGGTTTGAAGCCAGCATGGGCAGCAAAATCAGTGAGACTTTTTACCTCCAGTTAGCCTCCAAAAAGCCAGAAGTAGAGCTGTGGCTCAAGTGGTAGAGCACTAGCCTTGAGTGAAGAAGCTCAGGGGCAATGTTCAAGCCCTGAGTTCATGCCCCAGGACTGGAACACACAAACATACAAATACTTGGAAGGGAAGGTTTCTTTTTCCCTCTGCTTCCTTTTCCTTTTTTATCTTCCCTTTCCTTCTCTTTCCATTCATCTGAGCATAGCTAAAACGTATTAAAGAAACCTATAACCATAATAAGGAAATGCTCTTGAAAATTTATTGAAAGAATGTTGTTTTCTGATAGTAGAAACTCCCACCATAGATTGATCTCTCAGAAGGTTTTATAAAGACTCTTGGAAGGATTTTATGAACTTTTTACATAGTGACTGCTTTTTACCTCCTTACTCTGGCTTTGGCTTGAACTACTTAATTTGGTTTATATTTAGTGGGAGCTCCATTTTTTTTTTACCTTGTATTGGAATTATGACTTGAACTCAAAGCTTTACTTTCACTCCATCATTTGACTCATTTCCAGCCTTTTTTTTTTGCTAGTTAACTGGAGATGGAGACAGAGTCTCTTGGACTTTTCTGCCAAGGCTAGCTTTGAACAATGATCTTTTGATCTCCCCTCTTCAGTAGTTAGGATTACAGGAGTGAGCCATTGGTGCCTAGCCTTTGATTCTCTTTTTGTCTGTAAAGATGAATGCATCTGCAATTCTAGCATCGATCCTTGGCACATCTTCCTGACATCTATTGGGTTCAACCTTGGCATTAAACCTACTAGCTTTACATATTTCAGCCACATTCATTTCTAAAGTTCATTTGCTCATCAGATCTATAGATACTTATGCCATGCCACATACTGTGCCAAGTATTGGGATACAATTATGACTAACACACAAACCCTTGTGCTTCTTACAGGCTAGTTAGTCAGTAGCAATACTTCCTAAAATGTGGAATAATTGCTATGACAGAAGAGAAATCCTCCCCAATTAATTCTTTACCCTATGATGTTTCTTTCCTTTTACTTCCTCTCAGTTCTTCTAAACATTTATACTACATTACATTGCAATTACTTCAATGGCCTCTTGAGATCACTTTCTTCTAAAACATATTTTTCTTTCTTCTCTTTTTTCTTTTTCTTTTCTTTTTTTGCTGGTCATAGGGCTTGAACTCTAGACCTGGGCTCTGTCTCTCAGCTCTTCAGCTCAAGGCAAGCACTCTACTACTTGAGCCACAGCACCACTTCTGGTTTTCTAGTGGTTTATTGAAGATAAGAGTCCCATGGATGGGCTGGGAAGGTGGCTCAGTGATAGAGCGCTTGCCTTGCATGCATGAGGCCCTGGGTTCAAATCCTCAGCACCACATAAGCAAAAAGAAAAAAGCCGGAAGTGGCGCTGTGGCTCAAGTGGTAGAGCGCTAGCCTTGTGCTGAAGAGCTGAGGGACAGCGTCCAGGCCCAGAGTTCAGGCCCCACGACCAGACCCCCCCCCCAAAAAAAAAAAAGAGTCCCATTGACTTTTCCTGCCTGGGCTGGCTTTGACCGAAATCCTCAGATCCCAGCCTCCTGAGTAGTTAGGATTATAGGCATGAGCCACCGGCGCCCAGATACAAATATTTCTTTCTTTTTTTTTGTTGTCCCACCCATATCCCTCCCCTGCCCCCCCCAAAGTTGTAAAGTTTGTTTTTCTACATAACGACTTGTACATCTCATTGTTGCAATGGCTCCACCTGTATCCCTATTTAAACGATTTGTTTTTTCCCTTCCCCTTCACAAATCATACCAACATCAAATACAGTGAAAGCATGGGTTATACCATGGGGGAGGGACATACAAAGCAATGAAGAAATTATCTTATAAATATGTTAGAAACAATCACATGAAAGTAAAAAACATTTGAATACTTATCTTGGGGTTCATTTCACCTAACATCAACATATCTGACCTTTTCTGCTTGTCTTAGACATATACTAGTTATTACAAATAAGGGAAACCATGAGGCCTATGTTTCTTTGGGCCTGGCTTACTTCACTTAGTATAGTTTTTCCCGTCTTTCCATTTCCTAACAAATGGGGCAATGTCATTCTTTCTGATGGAGGCATAGAATTCCATTGTGTATATATACCACATTTTCTTGATCCATTCATCTATGGAGGGGCATCTGGGTTGGTTCTATATCTTAGCTATGGTAAATAAGGCTGCAATAAACATAGTTGTGCTGGTAGCTTTAGTATGTTCTTGTTTGTGATCATTTGGGTAAATGCCCAAAAGTGGGATTGCTGGGTCATAGGGGAAGCTCTATGTGAAGTCTGTTGAGGAACCTCCATACTGCTTTTCAAAGTGGTTGAACAAGTTTATACTCCCACCAACAATGCAGTAGGGTTCCCTTTTGTCCACATCCCCTCCAGCCTCTGTTATTAGATTTCTTGATTCTAGCCATTCTAACTGGGGTGAGGTGGAATCTCAATGTTGTTTTGATTTGCATTTCTTTTATGGCTAGAGAGGTTGAGCATTTCTTCATGTGTCTATTGGCTATCCTTCTTTCCTCCAAATATTTCTTAAGTACTGAGAAAGACACAGTTATAGTAAGAATAGATTTCCAGAGTGAAAAAGAAAATAGTACATGTTACCTACCTGGACTGGGCTGTGTTGGTGGAAGCCAGGCCTCTCCTCCTATGAGTGGCTCACAGCTTTCCTTTGGCTATCCATCTGTCTATTAGAATCCCTCTGCTCTCTAGAAGGCACTCTCTCAAGTGTTATATTTTAAAAAATGTTTGTTATTATAGAGGTGATATACAGGGGGTCACAATTCATAAGTCACATAAAGAGTACATTTCTTTTTGGACAGTGTCACCCCTTCCCTTGCTCTCATGTGTTATATTAGGTGACATTATTTGTTTCCCATTCTGTACAACTTCTGCTTGAATACACACTTTAGTGATTGATAGATTGCAACTTTATGACCTGTATTCATTTTATATCTCAGAAAGACAAACTTTTACTGGCTGGAAATCCACCTGCCTGTTACTTCTTTAACACCTGTAACTTTCTTAGAATTCCATAAAGACCCTAAATGTTGAGAATAGTCTTTGGTACTGCACATCTTGAAGTGATGCTTGCTCACTTATATGGACATATGTAAAACTTGTCCTATCAGCAACAGTCCATTGAACATTTCTCTACCAGCGGAGTGAACCTTCCTTCTTAGAAGGAGCATTGTGAATTTTCCCTTACATTGAGTCTGCAAAGCTTCCAGTGTGTCCCCTGGGCTTTGAACACCTGGTACTTGAAGTGTTTAAAGGCTGGAGCTGTACCTTCAGGGCCACCTCCTGGGGATCTTGTGAAGCAGCAGAATTGGAAGGAGCTGAAGGTTTTCTGTTTGTGTTGTTTTTGTATTCCACGCCACCCTCCCCCCACCCTCGACTGTGAAGCAGTTTTCCCAGAACCAAGTGTTAATACTGAAGAGATATGTGGTCTGTGTCAACTCCTAAGGGATCCTACGAGTGATAATCTTCTAGAGAGGCATAGAGATCCCACTAAAGAGATGGCTGGGATCTGGGGAAGATTATGTGCTGCCCGTAGGAGGAGAGACCTAGCCTAAGCTAAGGGAGCCCAGCTTGATCCCTAGAAGAAGCCCTATATGCTTACACAAAGGATACCTACAACTTGGAGCCAGTGTCTCAGGCCTGTAATCCTAGCTACTCAGGAGGTTGAGATTGGGAGAGTTGTGGCTCTAGGCCAGATCAGGCAGAAAAGTCTATGAGACTCTATCTCCATGGAAGAAGCTGGGTATTTTGGTATGCACCTGTCATCCCAGCTATAATGGGAAGTCAAAAATAGGTACACACCTAGGCAGAAAGCAAGACCGTATCTCAAAAACAAATAATCAGTGTAAAATATATGGCTGGAGGCATGGCTCATTGTTGGAGCATCTGCCTAACAAGCACAAGACTCTGAGTTCAAACTTTAGAACTACTAAATAAATACACAAACAGAAAAAGAGGTACTTGTCCTTCTGTCCCCAGGAAGACATGGCTACCAGACTAAAGTCATATTCATCACATTGCCTTTTCCTTTGTATTCTTCTCCTCTTGGGTCTGTCCCTGAAAGGATCTGAATGTGGCTGTCCATCAGGGAAGGCAATGGAGGGAAAATGTGAGGAGGTTGGGGAAGAAGAGAGGCTGAGCCAACTTTACTTCTACAGAAGGTACAGAATGTATCTTTGTTGGCTCTGTTGGGAGAGGAGAAAAGCCATAAGTGAATTTGGAGTGTTGATGTTACACTGGATCTATCAATCAATCAATCAATCAATCTATCTATCTATCTATCTATCCATCCATCCATCCATCTAAAATATACATATCTAAAATATGTATATTTGGTGGCAGTTCTGGTCAGGGCCTGGGTGCTGTCCCTGAGCGTTTCTGCTCAATGCTAGCACTCTCCACTTGAACAACAGCTTTATTTCTGGCTTGTTGTTGGCTAATTGGAGATAAGAGTCTCATGGGGTTTCCTGTCTAGGCCAACTTTGAACTGCAATCCTTAGAGCTCAGCTTGAATAGCTAGGATTACAGGCATTGGCCAATGGCATTCAGCGAGATATTTTAATTATTGAAATGGAACTGTTTGGTTGATTAAGAGGGAGCAAAAAAGCTATAGGATTTCCTGTAGATTTCATCAGGTAAGGGGAACGATTAGGTATGAAGAGTACGCTGGAAGAGGCAGTCGGAGATTGATTGTTGTTATTAAATAAAAGGATTTTTGTGCCTATTGCCTATAAGACTGACATACTTCTAATCACCAATCCCCATCACTTCCCTAAAGTAAAACAGAACCAATCCACTCATTGGGCATTTGATCAATCTTTTGTTATTTAAGGCAGCTGATAGACCTATTCCCCTTAGTCAGATGAAATGTTCCTGCTTTCTCATGTGATACACCTTCTGTGTGACATTACTATTATATCTATCTGATAATATGTTATCAGATATATAATATATTATCAGATATATAATATATTATCAGATATATATTATATAGCAATGTACAACAGCACTGGGGCCTCATGGAACCTGGACATTGAACTCTTTAATATAGGTAATCCCATAGGTGATGCCTATTTAGACTTAAAAAAAACCTGCTTGATTTTTTCACATGAACTATTTTTTTTTTTTTTTTGTCGGTCATGTGGCCTGAACTCTGGGCTTGAGTGCTGTCCCTCAGCTCTTAAGCTCAAGGCTAGCGCTCTACACTTGAGCCAAAACGCCACTTCTGGCTTTTTCTGCTTATGTGGTGCTGAGGAATCGAACCCAGGGCCTCATGCATGCAAGGCAACCACTCTACCACTGAGCCATCTTTCCAATCCCATGAACTTTTTGTTTAAGTCAAATTTATTTATTTATTTATTTATTTATTCATTCATTCATTCTTTTAAATAGTGCTGGGGATGAGCCCTAGTACCATACACATGCAAAACTCCATCTGCAACCCCTGTTTGTATCTTTACAAAAAAAAAATCTCGTGTCTTTTTTATTTTAAAATATATTATTTGATATTCTTTCAGTATTTTATATCTTTAAAATAAATGGTCATGATCAATGAAAGGTTGTTTTATAGGTCAAAAAGATTTTGGATCATGCTTAGAATATCCTGAATCTTGATTCTGTCATCCATGGCGTTAGTCATCCTCCTGACCTTGATGTTATTGACCAATATTGCAGGCAAAATTCAGGGGAATTATTAAGAGGAAGGATATGGGAGTGATCAATGGAATGGTGAAGTTTAGAGCCAGATTAGACTGTCTTGAAGTCCTGTCCCTGACATCTTTTTTTTCTGGTTGGTTGTAGGGCTTGAACTCACAGCCTGGGTGGTGTCCCTGAGCTTCTTTGTGCTCAAGGCTAGCACTCTACCATTTGGGCCACAGCACCACTTCTGGCTTTTTCTGAGTAGTTTATTGGAGTCTCCTGGACTTTTCTGCCCTTGCTAGCTTCTAACTGTGGGCTCAGATCTCAGCTTCCTGAGTAGCTAGGATTACAAGTGTGAGCCACTGGTGTCTGGCCTTGCCAACTTTTAGCTATATAATCTTGGCACCCTTCTGTGCCTCAGTTTCTTCATATGTGAAGTGGGAAACTAGTACCAATGATCCATTATTAAGGTACCTACCTATGTCTGTTAGTTTTTGCTGCTTAAGAAATCATCTCAAAATTTACAGCTTAAAGCAGCCTGAGTTTTTTTTTTAGCTTATAATGATGTAGGCTGGCAGGCTGAGTTATGCTTTGTAGTCAGTTTTGCTGGTCTGAAGCATGCTGCTTCTGTCTGAGTGGAGCTACAGTGACTAGTGACAGCCTCTGGAGGTACCAGTCATCAGCTGAAACAATCCAGTTCATTACTGTCAGGTTAACCTGGGTTTGTGTTCATGGTATGCAGAGGGAAAGCACACAGTGCCTTTTGGAACCGAATGCTTGCATCTGGAGCATTGTTTCTTCCACCTCTTTATTGGCCAAAGTATGCCACAGGGCCAGCACCTTCTGGGGACCAGAGAAAGATGCTCCATTGCTTCCTTATTGGAGAAGCTTCAAAAAGCCACAATTCAGGGTCATGGGCATGGGGCACAATTTTTATGAGTGGTATTTATATTGACTCCCATAGGTGTTGAGAAATATTCATGTTAATATACATAAGGTGCTGAGGATTATGAGTTTGAGGCCTCAATATATAGTAGACCCAGTCTCAAAAAAGAGAGAGAGTGTATGACTGGAATAAGTATGGAAGTGTGTAGAAATGTAACTAATGTAAGCTAAACAGAAACAAAGAAACAAATGGGCAAAAAAAAACCAAGAAAAAGGAAGGACTGAACAATGTCATTAAAAGGTTATTTAGATTGACTTTAATTTACTGATTAACATTCTGAGCTGGCAGAAGATAACCCAACTATAAATCTGTAAACTTCTTGTATGTTAATTGCATGCAATTTACATGTGTTACATGGAATGAGACAGAACTTGCCTGGAAATTTCTAGTTTTATCCTCATTGTAAATGAATACAATATCAAGTTTCTAGGGCTACCACAAAAACTCCTACAAATAAGATGGTCTAGAACAACAAAAATTCATCCTCTCTAGTTCTAGAAGCCAGAGAACAAAATTACACGGTCAGCAGGGCTATGTTTGCTCTGTAGGTCTTGGGAAGAATCCATCCTTGCTTTTTCTAGCTTCTGGTGGTTTCTTGCAATTCTCAGATTTTCTTAGTTTGTAGTAGCATAACTCCAACCTCTGCCTTTGTCTCTCTTTTTCTTTCCCTCTCCTTCCTCCCTCCATCCCCTCTTTCCTTCCTTCCTTCCTTCCTTCTTTCCTTCCTTCCTTCCTTTCTCTCCATCTCTCTTTCTTTGTCTTTTCCTTTTTTCTCTTTGTGTCAGTCCTGGGACTTGAACTCAGGGTCTGGGCACTGTCCCTAAGCTTTTGTGCTCAAGACTATCACTCTGTTACTTGAGCCACAGCTCTACTTCTGGCTTATTTGGAGGTTAATTAAAAACAAGAGTCTTAGTAAGTCTCAGATACCAAGTTTGAGTCCCAGTCTCAGACAAAAAATAAAAAGTCTTACAGAAATGCCTGAGCTGGCTTGGATTGTGACCCTCAGATCTCAGCCTCCTGAGTAGCTAGGATTATAGGCCTGAGTCCCTATTAAGAACCAACTTTTTGCATAATTTATTATTCATAGAAGAGATTCGTGGATAAGCTCTCCCTAGTCCCCTGCCCTGGCTCATGCAGAGGGCTATGCTCCTACTGCCCTACCTTGGTTTCAGACTTCTACCCTTCAGAGCTATGAGAATAATTTCTGTAGTATAAGCTACCTCATTTATGGTTACTTTGTTATGGCTGCTGTAATATTTGTTTATTTATTCATACAGCATCAAACTATGACTGATGGGATAAGGGAAAATATTTGCAAGACAAATTTGATAAAAACAGTATTGTCTAAGATATATAAAGATTCATAAAACTCAGCAATAAAAAATGAACAACTGTATTAAAAACTGAAAAAGGAAAGGCTTAGATACTCCACTAAAAGAAGAAGTGCTAGTGTCAATTAAATGTATGAAAAGATGCTCATACTAAAATAAATTGAAATCTTATGTCATCACAAAAACGTGCATATAAATGATTATAGCAGCTGTATTCACAATTTCCAAAACTTGGAAGCAACCAAGATGTCCTTCAATAGATGAATAGATAAATAATCTGTGATGTTTCTAGACTCTGAGGAATACTTAGCAACAAAAACAAGGCATGCAAGCTGGCTGCTGGTGGCTCACGCCTGTAATCCTAGCTATTCAGGAGGCTGAGATCTGAGGATCACAGTTCAAAGCCAGCCCGGGCAGGAAAGTCCGTGAGACTCTTATCTCCAATAAACCACTAGAAAACCAGAAGTGGTGCTATGGCTTAAGCGGTAGAGCGTTTGCCTTGAGTTGAAGAGCACAGGGACAGCGCCCAAGCTCAGAGTTCAAGCCCCACGACCGATCAAAAACCAAACAAACAAAAACAAAACAAGAAATGCTAGCAAGTCATGAAAAGATATAGAAGAATCTTGAATGTATATTAATGAGAGCAACTAGTTTGAAAAGCCTAAAACGGTATGGCCCAACTATGTGACCTTCTGGATAAAGAAAAATGACAGAAACTTTAAAAATATCAGTAGATTCTAGGAATTAGGAGAGGAGTGATAATTAGGCAGAACTGCAAGATTTTTTTAGGGCAATGAAACTATTATGTATAATATTGTATAGTGGATTTGTGTCATTATACATTTGTTGAAACTCATGGAACATAAAGCACCAACAGTGAGTTCAAATGTAGAGTATGTGCTTTGAATGCATCAACATGGGTTCACTGATGGCAAGAAGTACAGACATCTGTACTTCCTGCACAATTTTTGCTCTGAACTAGTCTAAAACAAAATAAAGACCCAAACACAAGTGCATATAGAATCAGAGGTGAGACTTGTCATCTGCTCCAGATTTCATGTGTCTTCCTCCCACTCCAGAATACCATGGGTGGTATTCCTAATTCTTTCTACTATTTTACCTCATGTTTCTGTTTTCTTATTTTCCTTCCCTTTATCCTGTCAAAGGTCATGGAATATCTGTCCCTAAAATGATCTTTTTGCTAACATCCAATTTCCACTGAAAATTTTCTCTAACTTTTCTAATGCCTAAAACTTTGACTCCCTCTAAGATCTTTCAACCCATGAGTTCTCACCACTTTCTGGTTCTCATCCGTCAATGGTCTAATTCTATTTAGTCGAGTCTGCTCATTGTAACTTGCCATATGGCTTCAATATGTTCGTTTTCAGTTTCTCTTAGTATGTTATCTCCTAGAGTACTTATAAAACATTGCAAATGGAATTTAATTAAAAACAGATGTGTCTTCTTTGCAATGCTTCTTTTATCAATTAACAATATCCAGCTGCCCCACTAATGTAATCCCAGAGAAGGCAAATGCCATCTATCTTTTTCTGCAGATGAAGAAACTGAGACTGGAGATGCTAGCATGATGGTAATTCTGAAGGTTAGGTTGCTCTTCATTTGTGATGTGTGGAGAGTGCGTAGACAACCCATTACTGCGTGTCCTACTTCCCTACCCCAGAAGGGAGCTCCAGTCACTTTTTCGGTAGTAAGGTTTGCATGAAGAAAAATCTATTCATTTCTTGCTGCTTTTCTCTTCTTCCTTCTTCTGTCAACTAGGAAATACGTTTTTGAAGGTTGCATATATTGTCCTTAAAAAAAAAAAAGGCCATTGTGATAACGTAAGAGTCTTTTGTGCTCAAGACTATATCACTCTGTCCCTTGAGCCACAGCTCTACTTCTGGCTTATTTGGAGTTAATTAAAAACAAGAGTCTTAGTAAGTCTCAGATACCAAGTTTGAGTCCCAGTCTCAGACAAAAAATAAAAAGTCTTACAGAAATGACTGAGCTGGCTTTGGATTGTGACCCTCAGATCTCAGCCTTCTGAGTATGACTCTTGAGAAAACAGAGGTCCTTAGGACTGGATTTATTTGTCACACATCACACAGAAGGCAGTAAATCTGAAATTAGAGCCCACTTTGCTCTCCCAACAGTGTCCCAAACAACTTGGTCTCACACAGTCATTTGCTTAGTAGATGGGTGGAATGGGGGGAGTAGGTTGGGAGCTTCACTGTGGAGGGCACTTAGGAAGGATTAAAAATACACCACTAATTAATTTTGTGTGAAAAGCATCCAATTCTTTGAAAAACGTGTCCCTGGGTCAAAGATAACACTGCTGCCCTGAGATGCAGGCAGGATGAAAAGCAGTTTGTGTTGGCACATTCTTCTTCAGCTCAACATAAAAAGAAAAAGTGTGTGTGTGTGTGTGTGTGTGTGTGTGTGTGTGTGTATAAAGAATTCATGGACTGTCAATCTCATTGTGTTTTCCTAGCAATTTGAGACAGTGAGAACACAATGGCCTTTTACCCACACATTATTTCTCAGTTTATGGTGCTGATAAACATATTATAATTTCCAAGTCAATTAACCTTTGACCTCGAGCATCCTGCCTTCACAAGACACAAGCAAGGTCAAAAGTTATTTTGTTGAAACATCAGGAGAGTTGTTATTCAACTCTACTGCTTCAAGATGTAGTGTTTGATTCCCATTTTCAAATATCTACTTTTTGATAGGCTTAGTTTCCTTAAAAAAATCAAAACCCATTTGATATTTTCTTATAAAAAGTAGCTATATGCTGGGGACAGTGGCTCACACCTGTAATCCTAACTACTCAGGAGGCTGAGATCTGAGGATCACGGTTCAAAGCCAGCCTGGGTAGGAAAGTCTGAGACTCTTTTCTCCAATTAACCACCAGAAAACCAGAAGTGGCGCTGTGGCTCCAGTGGTACACTGCTCACCTTGAGCTGAAGAGCTCAGGGAAACAAACAAACAGACAAACAACAAAAAACCAAACAGGTTATATTAATTAGTTGTTAATTATTGTGAAATAATAACTTGAAGACATTTTGGGTCTTTATTTTTATTTATTTATTTATTTAGTCAGTCATGGAGCTTGAACTCTGGACCTGAGCACTGTCCCTCAGCTCTTCAGCTCAAGGCAAAAGCACTCTACCACTTGAGCTATAACAACATTCCTGGTTTTCTGGTGGTTTATTGGAGAAAATAATTTCATGGACTTTCCTGCCCGGAGCTGGCTTTGAACCGCGATCCTCAGATCTCATCCTCCTGAGTAGCTAGGTGTGAGTCACCGGCACCAAGACCTTTATTTTTTTTATTATTATTTTTGAGACAGAGTCTCTGTGACCTAGGTGGGCCTAAAACTTTGTATCCCTCCTGTCTTAGCCTCCTAGGTGTGAGGATTACAGGTATGTACCACCATGCTTACTTTGGTTCTTTTAAAAGCCAATTTAGTCTCTATTTCCTCATTATCCTGATTTTAGTCTACTTTGAGTAGTAATTATGGAACTTGGGAGAATATTAGGGGCTGAATTGTGTCATGTACATGTTTAAATCCTCCCAACATACATGTTGAAGTCAATCCTTAGTAACTCACAATGACTGAATCTGGAGAGAAGGTCTTTAAAGAGGTAACTAAATTAAAATGAGACTCTCTGGGTGGACACTAATCCAATAAGATTAGTGTCCATGTAAGAAACTTAGAAAAAAAGACACAAGGAGTGGGTGGTCATTTGCAAGCCCAGTAGAGAAGTTGCAGTAGAAATCAACCTGCCATCTTTTTTTTTTTTTGGGTCCGGTCGTGGGGCCTGAACTCTGGGCCTGGGCGCTGTCCCTCAGCTCTTCAGCTCAAGGCTAGCGCTCTACCACTTGAGCCACAGCGCCACTTCTGGCTTTTTTCTTTTTGCTTGTGTGGTGCTGAGGAATCAAACCCAGGGCCTCATGCATGCAAGGCAAGCGCTCTACCACTGAGCCACCTTCCCAGCCCCCTGCAAACATCTTGATGTGAGATTTTCAGCTGCTGGTACTGTGAGACAATAAATATATGTGATTAAGTAAATTAACTAGGCAGTGAGGGCTCATGTCTGTAATCTTAACTTCTCAGAAGGCTGACTCCAGAGGACTGTGGTTCAAAGTGAGACTGGGCAGAGAAGTTAATGAGTCTTGTTTCCAAAATAATCAGTAAAATGCTGGTCTGGAGGAATGGAATAGTGATAGAGCACTAGCTGAGCAAGCAAGTTAGATGAGCTTGATATATATCTATATATACACACACATATATATACATATATACATGTATATATATGTACATATATATACATGTATATATATAGATACACATATATATACACACACACACACACACACATATGTATATATATATATACATATTTGTATATATGAATTTATGTGGTACTTTGTTAGCAAACTAATACAAACTATTAGCAAACTAATACAAAGAGTTCTTTTTTTTTTTCTGTAGTGGTATCCACACATTTATTTCAAATGGTTACTGCTTTAGATAAGCATGAAGGTAAAAATCTCTCTTTACATAATAATTCCAGAACCATTGGATAATGAGTCTCCATATATTCATTTTTTATCTTTTAACTCCATCCACTGCTACTCTTACTAATAAGCATACTGAGTTTTTTTCTTTTTTCTTTTTTAACAGCAACAATAAAAATTGATTTCCTTTTCTTCTAATTCATTTTTTTTTCAGGTAAGTGGTAGGTTTATTCATTGTTCCAGCTGGCACCAGGCCATCTTGGTCCTCCACGGGGTGGGGAAAGGCCTGGGAAAGAGAGCTGGGAGAGCTGGGAAAGAGAGAGAGCTGGGAAAGAGAGAGAAAAGAGCTAGAAAAGAGAGAAAAGAGCTAGAAAAGAGAGCGTCTGGGAAAGGTAGGAAAGAGAGCTAGGAAAGAGAAGGGAGCTGGGAAAGAAAAGAGAAGGAAAGAGCTGAGAAAGAGCTAGAAAAGAGCAGAGAGAGGGCATCTGGGCCTGGGCTAGGCCTTATCTAGGGTATGGGCAGAGAAAGGTGTGGCCATATCAAATTCAGATGTGACCTCAGCGGATGCAGATGTGACCTCTTCCAGGTGTCCCAGTTGCCTAGGTAACACAGGTACTGGGTGGATACTTGGCTGGGAGGAGGGTGGAGTCTGCTGGCCATCCAGGAGCGGACTTTACATTCCAGCCGTTTAATAATCATGAAATAGGCCTCGGATTCTCTCTGACTACTTCCTGCTGACAAGGGGCATCGACAATAGAGGTAAAAGGCTGGAATTTGGTCGCCTCCCAGAGAAGGCAGTGAGCAGCAGCTGTCCCTTGGTGGCGTGAGTCCTTAGATGAAGTCTGGAGAAGTCTCATGAGCATTGAGGGGCTGGAAAAAACATACTAGAGAGCAAATAAATGGCAAGAGGAAGGGCTTGGGGCTGAAAATGTTGGTAGAAATGTCCCTAGCTACCTTCTGACATCTGGCGACTAAGTAGAGAAGTCAGCTGACAAAGGCAAGACTATAAATTCCTGTTCAGTTAAAATAGGTAGACAGGTATAGATATTGGATGGGCAGGCTTCTTACTTCTACTGACCTCCAGGCTCTGGTTAATTTTGAAAGGGCAGGCACAAAGTAGCTGATGTGACATCATCCCCTCTTACTCCTGTCCATGTTCCCTTGTTCCCCAGACTGGCTGAGTCTAGGTGCTCATTGCTGGGATGGCTTGTTCCAGTTGGTATTCAAGGAGGTTTGAACTCAAGGCCTGGGCACTGTCCCTGAGCACTTCTGCTCAAGGCTAGTGCTCTACCACGTTGAGTTATAGTACCACTTCCAGTGTTTGGCTGGTTAGAGATAAGAATCTTGAGCCATGCTTCCAGCCTGGCTCTTTGCAAGTTAGTTGGGAGATGGAGTCTTAGGGATTTTTTGGCCCAGGCTGGCTGTGAACTGCAGTTTTTGCCACAAAAGCCCCTTATTATTTCCAATTAAAGCAACAAAGAGATCAAGTAGAATAAGTAAAGCTTACCTGGCTCTTATCAAGAATTGACCGACAAATAATCTGGAATGACAAAACTTCGTAGATGTGTGAATCTTAGCACAGATATGCCCAATATTTTAGAGTCACGTAGTCAGTACCAGAATACGTAACACAAAACAAAAAAGGCAAAACTCAAAACCTAAAATTTTGACAACAATATTTTGACATCTTTGCTAACAAAGCACATCAGATAGTTGGGCCTCAGTTACCAGGGCCTGTGAAAAGAGCAACTTGTTAGCAAGGCACCTTAGAATAGATGGAGTAGTAAGCTTGGTGTAAGGTTAAGGGTCAGATGGGGCCAAACCCTTAACCCACCATTCAAGATGGCAAATTTCAAGATGGCGAATTTCTGAAAAAAAAAAATGCAAAGAAACCCTGAACAAATAGATCAAGCCTACATTGGCTAGCTTTGAGAGGGAACCTAGAGGGGGGGTCCCTGGGACCCAGCCTGCGTCGCACTCTTCAGGGCACAAACCAAAATGTAGAAAAGACAAAGGGAAAGATAGGAAAAGTTGGACATGAATGGCAGAGAGAGAGAGAGCAAAGAGAGCCTGAAGTAAACAGACTTCTGACCATTTACCATTGCAGTGGCAAAAACTGTCTACATCTGAGAATGGCATAAAAATGAGGCACTCTGGCTTTCCAGGGAGCGCAGGAGGCATTTCAAAGGGGTTTCATGGGTCTGGTGTGATTCGCAGCACCCCATTAAATGTGTAGGAGAGTCAGTCTGGTGAGTGAAGGAGAGCTGACCAGGCAGAAGCAGCATCCCGACTTCCCCCCTGAGCCCTCTAGAAAGAAATGGCCAAGCCCCCAAAGGCAAGCATCCTTGGCTTCAGAGGTGACCGGCCTTTCAGCTAAAGGCTGTAGGAGCTCTCTGGCATGGTGCCATGTCTGGACAGAGACTGAGCAACAGAGAACCTTAGAGAGTAGTTTCACTCACCAGAGTAGAGAAGTGGTGTGGATGTGGATGTGAAGGCCAGCAATGGTATCAATGCACTGTGTCCGCAGCAGACAGACAGGTTTGCAAAAGGCCATCAGAACTGTGGGTATTCTTCAGAGCAAAAAGGGAAAAACAAACAAAAAAGAAAAAAGAGGAAAAAAAACAGAGAGGAATCCCACCTATCCTGACTTTAAGTCCTTTATCCGAGTCATGGCACCATTTATGTTAGGTTTTTAAAAAGAGGTAGCCGAGTAAGAACAGCAGCACGCACGTGGTATTCAGGTAAGGGGGAGGTTTATTCATTGTTCTGGCTGGCATCAGGCCATCTTGGTCCTCCACGGGTGGGAAAAGACCTGGGAAAGAGAGCAGGGAGAGCTGGGAAAGAGAGCTGGGAAAGAGAGAGAAAAGAGCTAGACAAGAGAGAAAAGAGCTAGAAAAGAGGGCGTCTGGGAAAGGTGGGAAAGAGAGAGCTAGGAAAGAGAAGGGAGCTGGGGAAGAGAAGAGAAGGAAAGAGCTGAGAAAGAGCTAGAAAAGACTCTTCGAATTCTTTTTGATAAATATTATTTTATATGATCATAGGCACATAGCTCTTGAACCTTTGTGATCTTTCTAACAAAAGAGTTCTTAAAGAGTGCAAAAGTTTTTCTTTCCCTTCGTGTTTTTACTTATCTTACAGGGCTGATCAGGTAATATGTGATGAATATGGAAAGGTGTAAATTACTGCTATCTTTCTACAAATACCAGAGATAATTAGTAATTTTTTCTCCCAGGTTTGGAGCATGCATGTGCATACACTTGTGTGTGTGTGTGTGTGTGTGTGTGTGTGTGTGTGTGTGTGTGAATACTGAGTGCCCTGCCACTTGAGCTGGGACTTAGTTAGAGAAGGAGTCTCACAGAGTTTTCTGTGAGAGCTGGCTTTGAAACTTGGTCTTCCAAGTCTTAACCTCAAGAGTAACTAGGATTATAGGTATGCCACTGGTGCCCAACAGTTTTGGAAATCTGTGATTGACTGGTCCGATTGCTTTGGGCCTGTGGTGAGGTAGCATATCATGGGAGGAGCTCATTGCAGGTGTAGCTTTCACCTCATGGCTAGGAATGAAAGAGAGAGCTAAAGCAAAGGCATCCTTCAAATCCCTTTGGGGACATATCCCCAATTACCTGAAGATGTCTTACCAGGACTGTTAGCCCAATAAGTTCCCTTCCCACAGCTTAGCATGGACCTTTCCTAGGCAACACTGGGCCCATTTAGTAAAAGCAGCAAATAATCAGTCTCCAGCCCTCCTTTACCTTAAGGTGGCTCTCCTCTAGGGTAGCCACTACCATATAAGGAAGCAAGATCCCCTTAGAGTGACTTTCAGGTCTGGGTAACTGCATGGCCCTTTACTACTTGGGCAGCAGCCATAAATCCTAGTCTACCATGATGGAGCCCCTGGTCCCCACATCTACACCAGGGTCTGTGAGGCACAGTGTGCCTCCTACTCCATCCTAGCCCCTCCTAGACTGCCTAAGTTATAAAGGGCACCTCAGACAATAGCTGGCACTTCTCACTTCTCTCTTGTGAGAAGGGGTCTTGCTGGTTCCTTTTCTGGCAAACTTTTCTTTGTTCTTTGTACTTGGATGTCTGTGTGGTTTTCTGGCAAAGTCTAATATACTCTACCAAGGACCACCTCTTAAAATTTACATAGCCTTCCAAGATGACTTGAAGACCAAATATTTAGGGGAAAATTCTAGATCCAAACTACAGTAAGCACTTGTAGCTGTGCCTTTGATCTCTGGAAATGAGTCTCCTGGATTCCAAAGAATCCCTTGACTTTCAGATATTTAACAACATGAGCAGCAGATTCCACTGAAAAGCCACAGTTGGAAACCACTAGATCAGATCACCTTCAACATTTCTGCCTGTTGAAGCATTTTGTGGTTCTATGGAAACAGTTTTAGTCCTTGGCCTCTGAGAAAGGTTGGAATTTGGAAGATTCTCGGTCACATACTGACTATGACTTAATTTTATTGCATACACATTTCCCTGCTGGTTTCTAGACATACTGAAGCTTCCCAGGGCTTCCCAAGACATCCTGGGCCATTCAAGTAGGGATCGGGGACTAGAGAAGGGCTGAGGCTATCAGCAGGCAGAGATGCCACTGATAATGGTCAGAATAGCCAGAGTGCTTTGAGGTTTAGGTAAAGGGAGGAGAGATAGGTGAGACCCTGGATAAAAGCCTCTGTGAGGTCCAGGATGTGTTGACACCTAAGTAAACAGACTGTGTCATGCTCTCAACTTTGTAATGTATTTGGTGGTGTAGCCTTTGGTGGTGTAGATGGTTTGAGCTCTAGTTTAATTACTTGCAAAATGAATTTATTTCCTGCTTTTTTTTTCTATCTCATGGAACTATTGTCCTGGGACAACCAACTGGAATATCCAAGTGCCTTGAAAAATATAAATCCTTTTTACTAATTGTTGTTTTATGGTTAGAATATAGTAATATTCATAATAATCTGGGAGCTGGGACTGAGATAAATTTAAGAGTGTAGATGAGATGTAGGATAGCTCTTGGAAAGTTATGAAGGTGAAGTGTAGTTTTAACTGCATGTTTTGATGTATGTTTAAGCTGTTAGCTTTGGTTATGAAAGGATCCAGAGGACCATGCAGAGGCAGGCAGGCACAGGAGAAAGATTATTGCAAGGTTTATTAGAGGAGCCATATTTCCCCGGAGAGAGAGCACATGGCAGCCTCCACTATCTAGGTAGCAGCAAGGTCTGGGGGATCGGAAGTGAGGTAGATGGGAGTTCAGGTGGGTCTGGATGGAGAGAGGGAGGGGACAGCAGGTCTAGGTGGAGCTGAAGACCAAAGGTGGGCATAATGCTTACAGGTTACAGTCTAGCTAAGACTTGTAATAAAAAGAAATCACTTATGTCTGTAATTCTAGGTATTGTGGGGGCTGAGATCTAAGGATCATAGTTCAAAGCTAGCCCAGGCAGGAAAGTCCATGAAGACTCATCTCTAATTAACCATCAAAAATCTGGAAGTAGAGTTGTTGCTCAACTGGTAGAATGTCAGCCTTGGGCCCTGGCCCAGAATTCAAGTCCAGTACTTATACACATACTCTCTCACACTCCCCTCCCCCCACCAACAACAAGCAAATGACTGATTTTGTCACAGGGAAGATGAGTTACTGTATCAAGTATAGGAAAGGCAGAGTTTAAATCTGGGTCCAAGTCTTCTGACTCCATAATTTGGTGCTCAAGAGCCACCTTATATCACTTGTCTTTCCAGCAAATGTGGTGCATCTAGCTGGCTTCTGGCTTCCTAGTCATTCCCTTGGAATGCTATGTTAACAGGAACATCAAGGCAGACTTCTATTAAATTCTTTTAACTCCCACTCCTGGATTTTTGGGAAATCTATCCTGGCTTCTCTAGATACTTCTGACATGTGTTGATATTTGCACATCTGATTTTCAACTTCAAAATATTTACAGATACTAGGTAGGGAATCTTCAGAGTGTCCCTCTGGGAGGCAGGGAATTATAATTTCAATTTTATGGAATTGGAAATGGAGTATTGAGAAATGATGGGAATTTCTCCAAGGTCCTGTCAATAGGGAGGCCAGATCTCAGCAAAGGGATTGTTCTAGCTCGAGCTGTCCAAACTCATCCTTCTCTGGCATGTCACCAAGTCCCTTGATGACCTCCATGTGATTGTGGAGCAGGGAGAAGGAGCAGAGTAGTTGATTTATCTATTTTGTTTTCTCTCTCGCAATGTGTGCATGCATATACTTATGTGCATAGTATACAAACAAAATTGTGTGTGTGTGTGTGTATGTGTTAGGTCTGCCCAGGAGCCCCTCCCTCTTCCTCTTCACCTGCCTGAAATCAGTAATCACCTGATTGTCAATCACCTGACTGTGGGCCAGCAAAGGATCCCAGGCTTTGAGGTCACTTCCTCACCTGCTGAGGTCATTTCCTGCACTGCTCCAGTCATGCCTCCTTTGGGCCCTGTGAGGTTCCCAGGCTCTGAGGTCATGTCCTTATCAGGGGTGGCCACAACTTCTGCCCACCTCTTCCCTAGTTAAATCCCAGGCAGGTCGGTTGCTTGCCCCCTTTTTTGCCACATGCGTCTCCAACCCGCACTGGGGGCCAGCGGTTGGGAATAAACTTTTCTTACCTTCCTGAAGACTGTGTGGTAGTCTCTTTTTGGTAACCTAATTAAAATCTAACATATATGTCCTTCCTCCTAGAAATTTTGTTTTTAGTTGAACTGAGGTTTGGACTCAGGGCTTTGTGCTTGCTAGGCTCTACCTCTTACACCATGATCTTAGTTCCTACCCTCCTTTTTTTCCTTTAGTTAGTTTTGGACAGTCTCCAGTTTTTTTTTTTTTTTTGGCCTAAAGCTAGCTTCAGAATGAGATCCTCTCACCTAGGTCTCTTCCTGCAGAGCTGGGATGATAAGCATGTGCTACAATGCTGGGCTTGTTTGTTGAGATAGGATTTTGCTAACTTTTTCCTGGGCATTCCTTGGAACACAATTCCAATCTTTGCTTCTGCTGGGATTACAGGCACAATCTACTGTGTCTGACCTTGTAAATTGTTTCTGGACCAGGTGGTGTAGAGATAAAGGTCTTTGTTAATCTACATAGTCCCAACAATTCTGTCTCTGTTTTCTTTCCATTTTTCCTTTTCCTTCCTTCCTCCCTCCCTCCCTCCTCCCTCCCTCTCTCCCTTCCTTTTCCCTCTTTAAATCCCTCCCTCCCTCCCTCTCTCCCTTCCACCCTCTCTCTCTCCCTTCCTCCCTCCCTTCTTCCTTCCTTCCTTCCTTCCTTCCTTCCTTCCTTCCTTCCTTCCTTCCTTCCTTCCTTCCTTCCTTCCTTCCTTCCTTCCTTCCTTCCTTCCTTCCTTCCTTCCTTTCTTCCTTCCTTCCTTCATTTCTTTCTTTCCTGAACAGGGGCTCCCAAGGTAGCCTAGGATTGCTTTGAAATCATGATTCTGGAATGCTGGAGTTACAGGGGTACATAAACATACTTGAACTATCATTTGCTCTATTTTTATGTTAATTAAAAAAAAATCTAGTGTTGAGCCTCTAAACCAGGGCTTCATAGATGCTAAGAAATCAGTCTACTGCCATTCACTATGCTTCTTTGTCATGACTTTTTTTTTGTCAGTCATGGGGCTTGAACTCTGTCCCTGAGCTTTTTCACTAAGGGTAGCACTCTACCATTTGAGCCACAGTGCAACTTCTGGTTTTCTGGTGATAAATTGGTGGTAAGAGTCTCATGGACTTTTCTTGCCTGGGCTGGCTTTGAACCGAGATCCTCACATTTCAGCCTCCTGAATAGCAAGGATTATAGGTGTGAGCCACCCATGCAGTACAGGTGCTTAATAGAACAGCCCCATTTAGAATTTATCTTTCTTTTAATGGTGTTTTAGCCTTCTCCTCTATTCTTTGCATTTTCTGTAAATTGAAAATTAGGGCTAAAATTTATTTAGATTGAAGTGAAACATTTTTGCAAGGATGATGTGTAGATGCTATTGAGGTCCTCACATTGCACAATATCAGATGGCCTCAAGGTTGTCAGTAACCTTCTACAAAGCTGCCAGCTTGGTAAACTTGAGTGAGAGAGCAATGTTCTTTTGCTTTTTAGCAAGGATGGAAAAGAGGCAAAGGCTGACTACTGGTCAGCCTTTGTCTGGGGTTTTTTCTTTACCAAGAGGTTTTGCTCTTTATCAATAATTATGTTCTGTTTTCTAATTTCACATTCTAGTTCTCATGGATATTCTTTTCCAAGGGAAAGGGAAGGGGGTCAGGGGAGGGAGTACATTTTGAACAGAAGGAGGGACTGAGGCCAGCCCATAGGAGGAACTTTCTGCCAGTGAATAGCAACCCAGATATTACAGTTACTTATTATTTATATATATGTTATTATTATTGTAGAGATGATATATAGAAGAGTTATAGTTACATGAGTCAAGTAATGACTACATTTCTTTTTGAACCATGTCTTCCCTTCCCATACTGTCTCTCAGTTTCTCTCTCCTGTCCTTACCCACAAGATGTATAGCTCATTTTCTGCAGTGAGTACAACTGTTGTATTTGTTCACCCTTTGTACCACCTTTTCTGTGGCTCCCCACTCTCCCAAGGACAAATAAATTGACAAGACTAAAGGAAGAGACAACAAAACAACAACAATAACAACAAATATCTTTTTCCATTTCTTAGAGTTCATTTTGAAAAATATTATTATATGTGATAATATGTACCTAGCTATTGAGCCTTTGCGATCTGCTCCTGTGAATATCTTCCTTTGGTCTCACTGTGTAAATGTCTAGAGACCTGTATCATTTATCATGTCCCAGTGTATTCTTTTAACCATCCAGTGTGTTGACTTGTAGATTTATAGCACATTCTAGTTACCAGAAATGATGGAAACCATGCAGCCTATGTTTCTTTGGATCTGGCTTACTTTGCTTAATATAATTTTTTTCCAGGTGTTTCCATTTCTTTACAGACAGTACAATATCATTCTTTTTGATGGAAGCATAAAATTCCACTGTGAATATATACTGCATTTTCTTGATCCATTCTTCCACTGAGGGGGCATCTGTGTTGATTCCATATATTGGGTATGATAAACAATACTGCAATGAACATGGTTGTGCTGGTAGCTTTAGTGTGGCATTGTTTGTGTTCTATTGGATGAATGCCTGAGTGGGTTACTGGTAATTAACTGGAGATAAGAGCTTTCAGGATGTTCCTAACTGGGCTGGCTTTGAAACATGATTCTCAGACCATAGCCTCCTGAGTAGTTAGTATTGTAGGTGTGAGCCACCAGTGCTGGGCTCCTATTCTGACTCTCTGATGACTTTCCAGTATGTAAAGTGGTCACTGTCTAAGCACAATTGGCCCTCCTTTTCCATATATTCCACATCTGTGAATTCAACAATCCAAGGATTTTTGAACATTATTGTCTTGTTATTATTCTCTAAATATTATCATATTACAACTACTTATGCAGCATTTATATTGTTTAGATATTGCAAATAATTCAGAGATTACTTACAGCATATAGGAGGATTTGTATAGATTATAGGCAAATATTGTGCCATTTTACATAAAGGCATCTGTAGGATTATTTTGCTTTTTCTAAAGCAGGGATTCCTCTCCTGACTTCTCTTTTTGAGGATCATCATAGACTCATAGATTTTATTTCACATGTTATAATAAAGCACAGTTACTTTGGGTACTTACATTTCTTCTAATTTAGATTTCAGGAGTGCTTTTGAGTTTGGTTTGTTATTTGGTAGTGACTCCATGGCCTTTGAAAACTTCTTTGCTTTCTGGTATGACAGGATGGTGCCACCATCTCTCTCTTTTTTCCCCAACCCAGAACTGAATCCAGATATTTCACAGAGATTCTTAATTTCTTTTGAAGGGGAATTGTATTAAAAAGCAGTACCTAACCTCACAGTACTGAACTATACACTTAGAAGTGCTTAAGATGGTACATTTTATGTTATGAATATCTTATCACAATTACAAAAGAACTAATATGGGCTGAGAAGGTGGCTCAGTGGTAGAGTGCTTGCCTTGCATGCCGGAGGCCCTGGGTTCAATCCCTCAGCACCACATAAGGAAAAAGCCGGAAGTGGCACTGTGGCTCAAGTGGTAGCACGCTAGCCTTGAGCTGAAGAGCTGAGGGACAGCGCCCAGGCCCAGAGTTCAGGCCCCATGACAGGACCCCAAAAACAAAACAAACAAACAAACTAAAAAACCCAAAAGAACTAATATGGTGCAAGACAGGTATTTTCATTGCTACTAGATTGTCAGAATTTCTGTTGTTTCTAAGTCTTTTCAGAATATTTTTAAGAGCTGGGTGCCGGTGGCTCATGCCTGTAATCCTACTCAGGGGACTGAGATGCGAGGATCACAGTTCAAAGCCAGCCAGGGCACAAAAGTCCATGAAATGCTTAACCACCAGGAAACCGGAAGTGGTGCTGTGGTGCAGAGCACTCACCTTGAGCTTAAGAGCTCAGGGACACAGTGCCCAGGCCCAGAGTTCAAGCCCCATGACCGCCAAAAAAATAAAGGAAAAGAAAAAAAAGAATATTTTAAAAAATGACTTCATTTTGATATTTCTAAATTTAGTCTAACATTCTCTCTGTCTCTGTCTCTGTCTCTGTCTCTCTCTGTGTAACTAGGCCTTGAGCTCACTTGGCATGTTTGATTAGCTAGTGATCTAGCATTTTAATGACAGTCCAACCCTGCTTTTTGCTGGTTATTTCGGATTCATTCACTTTTCTGCCTGGGATAGTTTTGAACCTAGATCCACTGAATCTCAGCCTCTTGAGAAACTAGGAGTACACATGTCAGCTACCAACACATGAGCTTTTGATTTTTTGTGGGGGAAGGGTGCCAGTGTTGGGGCTTGAACTCAGGGGATAGGCATTGTCTTTTAGCTTTTTCTGCTCAGAGCTAGAGCTCTACTTCTGGCTTCTTTTACTGGTTAATTGAAGATAGGAGTCACATAGACTTTTCTGTGCCAGCTGGCTTTGAACAGTGATCTTCATATTTCAGCCTCTTGTGTGGCTAGGATTACTGACTTAAGCCACCAGTGTGCAGTGTGTTTCTTTTTAACACAACACAAAATGTATATACTTCATTCCTTTCTTCCCTCTTTGTTGAATTTAATTCTTTTGGGTATATATCCAGAAGTAGTATAGTTGCATCTTAGTTGAGGAACCTCCATGCTGATTTCCATAATCACTAGAATAGTATACATTTTCTCTTGCAGTGAATAAGAGTTTCTTTCCCACTTTTTCTTGATGATAGTCATTCTAATTGGGCTTAGGTAGAATCTCAATGTAGTTTTGATTTACATTTCCCTGAAGGCTAAGAATGTTGAATTTTTCTTCATGTATTTGCAGTAGACCCTTAGAATCTGTAGGTAAATAGATCCAAGGAGACCTGCACTGAGGAAAAATTGCAAATGTCCAGGATGTATAGAATGCAGTACAGTACTGTGGATGCTTAATTAACTTCCCATAGTGCTACCTAGTTCCTGCTAAGTACATGCAACCTTTCAACAAATCTAAAATTTTCACGTTATCACTTAAATTAAGAACATGCATTTTACTTGCTTTTTTTTTTGGCTCCATTTACTTTATGGGAGGCATAATATCACAAAGTTAAGGGCAGGGAACTTGCAGATCACAAATGAAAATACAAAACTGACTTGAAAATTTTCTACATAATTGAGCTAAGAAATGAAAACATGGGAATTTAAATTGTTTTTGAAATTTCTTTTGATGTTTTATTATATTTTATTTTTTGTGGGTCGTGGGGCTTGAACTCTGGGTCTGGGTGCTGTCCCTCAGCTCTTTGGTTCAAGGTTAGTGCTCTACCATTTGAGCCATAGCACCACTTCCATTTTTCTGGTGGTTAATTGGAGATAAGTGTCTCACTGACTTTCCTGCCCGGGCTGGCTTTGAACCGCGATCCTCAGATCTCAGCCTCCTGAGTAGCTAGGATTACAGGCGTGAGCCACCAGCGCCCGGCTTTAATTTATTATTTTTAAAATTTAACTTTATTGTCAAGGTGATATACAGAGGGGTTACAGTTACAAGATAGTGAGTACATTTCTTGTTACCTCCCTCATGTTTCTCTTCCTTTTCCTTCTCTTTAATGCCCCTCTGCCGTTAATTTATTTTTATATTTTGAGAGCTTGGTCCCCATCTAAGGTAGGCTAATGATATTGGCCCTTTGTATTTCCTCATTTCAGATGTGCTCAGTTCATTTGCCCATTTATTGATTGGATTATTTGTTATTTTGGTGTAAACTTTTTTGAATTCTTTATGTATGCTGGATATTAAATCTTTGTCAGATGAATATCTGGCAAAGATTTTTTTCTTATTCTGTAGGCTGAATAATGTCTGCTGTTTGCTTAATTTGGTGTGCATAGTTATTTTTATTGCTAATACTAGGTTATGAATGCAGAACCTCTTTCTCTCCCTTGGCTTGCTTCTGGAGCTGTATTACTTAAGCCATTTCCCCAGTCTGGAATTTTGCTAGTTAATCTGAGATGGAGTTTCAAAGATTCCCCCCCCCCCACCCCCCTCACTTTAAATGTCAATCCTCCAGGGCTCAACCATCTGAATAACTAGGATTATAGGAATTTTTATTGTTATTGTTGTGTCTCTGTCAGATTTGGGGATAACTGTAATACTGGATTCTTAGAATGAGTAAAGGTTTGTAAAATAACCACTCATAATGTTTTAGATTTCACTTCTGTTTGTTGTGATCTCCCTTTTATGTATAATTTTATTTATTTGGGTGTTTTCTATTTGTCTAATCAGTAAGAGTTTTCAGTTTTGTTTGCTTTTCCAAAGAACCAAATTTTTATTTTGTTGCATCATTGTATTGGTTTTTAGTCTCCATTGATTTCTCTCCTAATCTTTATCATTTCTTTCTATCTGCTGTTTTTTTGGTTTGACATGTTTTTGTTTTGCTAAGACTCATAGCTATACATATTTCTTTAGAGCTGCCTTTGCTATATTCCCAAAGTTCTGGTAGGTAAATTTTCAATTTTCACTGGATTCTAGGAACTTTAGTATTTTCTTTCTTATCTCTTGGATGACCCAGTCATTTAACAACATGTTTTTAGTCCCCATGATTTTGAATATTTTCTGGTTTATTCTTCTGTTAGCCTTTAATTTTGTTCTGTTATGGTCTGACAGGATACAGAGGATGATTTAAACTTTCCTATGTTTAATGACTTGCTTTATTTCCTATCTATTTTGAGGAACCTGTGGGCTACTGAGAAGAATGTGTATTGTGCAGGGGCTGGATGGCCTATGCTGTAGATAGCTGTAGGTCCAATTGCCTGATGTTTTCTTCTAAAGGTGAGGAATTTTTGTTGAGTTTTTGCCTCACTGACCCATCTGTTCATTAGAGTAGGAGTGCTGACATCACCAACAATCATTGTGTTGGAGTGTATGTGAGTTTATAAATTCAGTAGTGCTGTTTAACAAGGTTGGGTGCCTTAGAATTTGGTGCATAGATGTCAAGAATTGTTATGTCTTCTATATGTAAATTTCCATTTATCAATATGAAGTGACCTCCTTTGTTCTAATTTTGATTTGAAATCTATTTTGTTAGATATGAGTATCTACCTGTTTTGGGGGTCCATTTGCCAAAACCAAGCCAGTTTTTTTTTTCTCAAATATGTGTGTTTCTTACAGACTGCAGGGCAGGTCATTATGTCTTGGTGCAACTTGCCATTGATTGGATAATTTGTCCATTGATATCAAGTATTAGAATTAAAATGTATGTAATAGTTCCTACCATTTCCCCCCAAATTTAGTTATGTAGTTCTTCCCTTTCTTTCTATGTTTATATACTAATCTGGCAGGGTATGTTTTCTCCACTTTTTTATATTTCTGATGATCCTCTATGTGCAGGAAGTCTCAGTATTTTCTGTCTAGCCGGTTTAATGGTAATAAATGGATAGATTGGATTTTTTTGCCCTTTAGTTATATTGTTGTGAAGAGTACTCTGAGTTGGCAGTTAAATTTGCGTCCAGCGCTTGAAATACATCATCCTAAACCCTAATTGTTTTTATGACTTCTATTGAGAAATGTGCTGTAATTCTGATAGATTCACTATGTAAGTGACTATTTTTCTTTTATATCTTTTAGAATTCTTTACTTGTTCTTTGTGCCTAATATTTTGGCTATAATATATCATCAAGAGGTTCTTTTTGGTCTGGTCTCCAGGATATTATAAAAATCTCTTGTAGCTGAATGGACTTTTCAAGATTTGAGAAGAGTTTTACTATTAATTGGTTGGATATATTTCTTATGTCTTTAGCTATTCTGTCTTCTCTTTCCTTAATACCTATTAAATTAATATAAATTTGATCTTTTAACTGAATACTAATGGTCTTAATACTAATGGTCTTCCTTTTATATTTCTTTAATTTTTTTTCTGTATTGTTTTCTACCTTTTCTCCTATATTCTGTCTTAATGCCCAGAAATGTGTCTTCCATATCATCTACTCTTCTGGAGTCTTTTTCCTTTATTTTTTTTATTTCTCAGCCTTTAGTTTTATTATTTTTCAGGATTTCTATCAGTTTATTGAGATTTTTTTCATGTCTTGCATCAACTTCCTTACTCCATTAGTTTATCTATGTCTTCTTTGATCTTTTCTTTAGCTATTTAGTTGTATTATTTTTTAGCTCATTTTAGTTTTTTTTGGTTCACTTGGAATTCATTTAGCTTATGCATTCTCATTGAATTCCTTTATTTCTTTGTATTTTCTTTGTGTTTGTGAGTTTCTTGTAGATATCCTTTTTCTTTTCATTGGACATTCTTATCAATAGTCCTTTGAGCTCAGTATATGGA
Source organism: Dipodomys spectabilis (assembly GCF_019054845.1). Classification (NCBI taxonomy): domain Eukaryota; kingdom Metazoa; phylum Chordata; class Mammalia; order Rodentia; family Heteromyidae; genus Dipodomys; species Dipodomys spectabilis. Next base: position 3,241,824 of record NW_024870729.1, on the reverse strand, counting down.
GTTTGTTCCTTTTTGCTGACATTCTGGTCCTTTGTTGTATAACTGTTGTTTTGTGGAGTGTTGTATTTATGTGATCTTTCATATCTCTTGAATTTTTGTGTTGGGTTTTACTCACTTGAGGTCTGTGTTGGGTTTTACTCACCTGAGGACCGTGCAGTTTAGTTGCCTCATAACTTTGTTTTTTTTTTTTTTTTTTTTTTTTTTTTAGTGGCCTGCAGACTTTATTTTTTTTTTTTTTTTTTATTGTAAAGCTACTATACAGAGGGTCACAGTTACATGAGTGAGGTTATGAGTACACTTCCTCTTGAACATTGTTACCCCCTCCATTGTTTTCCCCCTACCATCCCCTCCCTCCCTCCCTTCCCCGAGGTTCTTTTTTTTTTTTTTTTTTTTTTTTTTGATTGTGATTAAATGATTACATAATTTCAAAGTCACAAGTTCATTCTAACTTCCCTGGAGCAAATTGTCTACCACAGTCTGTAATATATAACAGTGTTCACATGTTATATACCATATTTGTGATCAGCAGCATGAGGATATTTAGTAGTGGTTCAACCAGATGAGCGGGAGTTCTTTGTTTCTTAAGTCCTGTTAGTTTTGTCGTATCACTAACCTTTTGGATTTAGCATCCACTTATGAGGGAGACCATGTACCGTTTGTCTCTTCGTTCTTGGCTTACCTCGCTCAACATGATTCCTTCTAGCTCCATCCATTTCCCTGCAAATGCCATTATTTTGTCATTTCTAATGGCTGCATAATATTCCATTGTGTATAGATACCACAATTTTTGGATCCATTCATCTGTGGTGGGGCACCTAGGTTGTTTCCATATCCTAGCTATTGCGAACAGTGCTGCAATAAACATGGAGGTGCACGTGTCCTTGTATATTGGTTCCTGTTGTTCAGGGTAGATGCCTAGAAGTGGTATGACTGGGTCGTAAGGGAGGTCAATCTTTAGCTTTCTAAGGACCCTCCAGACTGCTTTCCAAAGTGGTTGTATAAGTGTACATTCCCACCAGCAGTGTAATAGGGTTCCTCTTTCTCCACATCCCCTCCAGCATTTGTCGTTGGCTGATTTGTGGATGTGGGACATTCTGACTGGGGTAAGGTGGTATCTCAGGGTTGTCTTTATTTGCATTTCCTTCACCACCAGGGATGATGAACATTTCCTCATGTGTTTCTTTGCCATTTTTATTTCTTCATTTGAGAAGTCCCTCTTTAGTTCCCTTGCCCATTTAGTAATTGGTTTGTTAGGTTTGGGAGGGATTAGTTTCTTGAGTTCCCTGTATATACAGGATGTTAACCCCTTGTCTGATATATTGCTGGTAAATATTTTTTCCCAATTAGTTGGTTGTCTTTCTAGCTTAGTTGCGATAGATTTAGCTGTGCAGAAGCTTTTTATTTTAAGGTAGTCCCATTTGTCGAGTCTCTCTCCAACTTGTTGTGACCCTGGGACTCTGTTCAGGAAGTTCCTTCCTGTGCCTATTAGTTCAAGTGTCTCTCCTACTCTGTCCTGCAGTAGTTTCAGAGATTCAGGTTTAATGTTAAGGTCTTGAATCCATTTTGAGTTGATGTTGGTGCATGGTGATAGGCTGGGGTCCACTTTTAGTTTTCTGCATGTGGCTGCCCAGTTTTCCCAGCACCAGCGGTTGAAGAGGCTGTGTTTCTTCCATTGTATGTCTTTGGCTCCTTTGTCGAATATCAGCTGGCTGTAGGCCTGTGGATTTATATCTGGATCTTCTATTCTGTTCCATTGGTCTTCGGGTCTGTTTTTGTGCCAGTACCATGCTGTCTTTGTGATTATAGCTCTGTAGTAGAGTTTGAAGTTCGGCATGGATAGCCCTCCCATATTGTCTTTATCCCCTAGAATTGTTTTGGCTATTCTAGGTCTTTTGTTGTTCCATATAAATTTTTGGACTGTTTTCTGTATTTCAGTGATGTACGTCATTGGGATTTTAATAGGAATTGCATTGAATTTGTATATTAGTTTTGGAAGTATCACCATCTTTACTATATTAAGTCGGCCTATCCAGGAGCATGGGAGGTCTTTCCATTTCCTAGTGTCTTCTGCAATTTCTTTCTTTAACTTTTTATAGTTCTCATTAAATAGTTCTTTTACATCTTTGGTTAGGTTAATTCCTAAATATTTTATTTTTTGGGAGGTTATTGTGAATGGGGTTGCTCCCTTTATTTCCCTCTCTTCCTGTGCGTTATCAGTGTATAGGAAGGCAACTGATTTTTGTGGGTTTATTTTGTATCCTGCTATTTTGCCGAAGTGACTTATGATTTCTAAAAGTTTGGGGATGGAGTTTTTGGGATCGTGGAGGTATAGTATCATGTCGTCTGCAAAAAGGGATAGTTTCACTTCTTCTTTCCCTATGCGGATCCCTTTAATGTCTTTTTCTTGCCTTATTGCCCTGGCTAAGGGTTCTAGGACTATGTTGAAGAGGAGTGGAGACAGTGGACATCCTTGCCTTGTTCCTGTTTTTAGGAGGATTGGTTGTAGCTTTTCCCCATTAAGTATAATATTGGCTATTGGTCTGTCATAAATGGCTTTTATTGTTTTTAGAAATGTTCCTTCTATTCCTATTTTCTCCAGAGCTTTTAGCATGAATGAATGTTGAATTTTATCAAAGGCCTTTTCTGCATCTGTGGCGATAATCATGTGATTCTTGACCTTGGCTCTGTTGATATGCTGGATTACATTTATTGACTTACGTATGTTAAACCATCCCTGTGTCTCTGGGATGAAGCCTACCTGATCATAGTGTATTATTTTTTTTATGTGTTTCTGGATTCTGTTAGCTAGAATCTTGTTAAGGATCTTTGCATCTGTGTTCATCAAGGAGATTGGCCTGTAATTCTCCTTTTTGGTTGGGTCTTTGCCTGGTTTGGGGATGAGTGTGATATTGGCTTCGTAGAATGAGTTTGGGATAGCTCCCTCCTTCTCTGTTTCTCTGAAGAGCTTGAGGAGTATGGGTATTAGTTCTTCTTTAAAGGTCTTATAGAATTCTGCTGTGAATCCATCTGGTCCTGGGCTTTTTTTTGTTGGAAGACTTTTGATAGCTTCCTGTATCTCATTATAGGATATTGGCTTATTTAATTGGTTAACTTCTTCTTTGCTCAGTTTGGGTAACTTGTATTTCTCTAAAAATGCATCCATTTCCGCCAGATTTTCTTCCTTTAGAGAGTATAGCTTTTGAAAGTAGTCTGTTAGAATTGTTTGGATATCTTGGGTACGTGTTGTGATGTTTCCCGTGGCATCCCTAATCCTATTAATATGGGTTTCCTCTCTTCTTTTTTTAATTAATCTTGCCAACGGGCCATCAATTTTGTTTATTTTTTCAAAGAACCAGCTTTTTGTTTGGTTTATTTTGGTTATGGTTTTCTGATTTTCTAATTGGTTAATCTCTGCTCTCAATTTGGTTATCTGGCTTCGTCTAGTAGCTTTAGGTCCCATTTTTTCTTGTTTTTCTAGCTGTTTTAGTTGCAACATGAGATTATTTACTTGGTCTGTCTCCATTCTCTTGATGTGGGCACTGAGGGCAATAAATTTGCCCCTCAGGACTGCTTTTGCTGTGTCCCACAAGTTTCTTTGTGAGGTGTTTTCATTTTCATTGAGTTCTAGGAAATGCTTTATTTCTTCTCTGATCTCTTCTGTTACCCAGGCCTTGTTAAGGAGTGTGCTGTTCAATTTCCATGTATTAGAGAAATTTCTGCGGTATGCTTTGTTATTGAGAGCTAGCTTGATTCCACTGTGGTCAGATAGGATACAGGGGATTATGTCGATCCCTTTGTATTTGCTTAAGTTCCTTGAATGAACTATGATATGGTCTATTTTGGAGAAAGTTCCATGAGCTGCTGAGAAGAATGTGTACTGTGTTGTTTTAGGGTGAAATACTCGGTAGATGTCAGTTAATTCCGCTTGAAGTATGGCCTCACTTAATTCGGTAGCTTCTTTGCCAATCCTCTGGTTGGTAGACCTGTCCTTTGGTGAGAGTGGCGTGTTAAAGTCTCCTAGTATTATCGTATTGGGATCTATTTTATTCTGTAAGTTTGAGAGCATTTGTTTAACATATCTGGGTGCACCGATATTTGGGGCATATAAGTTGATGATGGTTATATCCTCCTCTTGGATTGTTCCCTTTATTAATATGTAATGTCCGTCCTTGTCTTTCTGTACTGATTTTAATGAAAAGTTTATTTTGTCAGATATCAGGATAGCTACACCTGCTTTCTTATTGGGGGAATTTGATTGGTAGATCCTTTTCCACCCCTTCACTCTGAGTTTGTTTGTATGTTTGGCTGAGAGGTGGGTCTCCTGAAGGCAACAGATGGATGGGTCTTGTTTTCTGATCCAGTCCTCAGTTCGTTTTCTTTTAATTGGCGAATTCAGCCCATTTATATTAAGAGAAAGTATAGAGAGATGCATTGTTGTCCCTGCCATTCCGTTTTCCTAAGTTTTTCTTCTTTCCTTTCCTCCTGTGCTTGCTCAGTTAGACTTTGAGTAATGCCTGTTTGGGGCAGGTCCCAGTTCCTGGTTGCTTTCTTCAGGTTGTGTCCCCCCTCTTAGAATTCTTTGTAATGCTGGCTTAATGTTTATGTATTCATTTAGTTTTTCTTTGCTATTAAAAGTTTTCAGTTCTCCATCGAATGTGAATGCTAGCTTTGCCGGGTATATCAGTCTGGGTTGGCAGTTATTGGCTCTCAGGGCTCGTATGGTGCTTTCCCAGGCTTTTCTTGCATTCATTGTTTGTGTGGAGAGATCTGCAGTGATTCTAATTTTTTTCCCGTTGTAGTATAGCTCCTTCTTCATTTTTGCTGCATGCAGGATTGTTTCCTTATTATTCAGATCCATCATTGTTACTATTATGTGCCTAGAAGTGTTTCTCCTGGGATCTTGCTTGTTGGGTGTTCGATAAGCTTTTGTGATGTAGTTAAGATGGTCGTTTTTGAGGTGGGGAAAATTTTCATTGACTATCTTGTTAAATAGGTGTTGCATTCCCTTGCTCTGGAATTCCTCACCTTCGTCCACTCCGATTATGCGAAGGTTAAATTTTTTAGCATTATCTGCTTGCTCTTGAATTTCCCTTTGGTTTAATTTGAGTGATTTTTCCATATCTGTCACTTTTTGGTCCAGCTGGTGTATTCTGTCTTCTGTATCTGACACTCTACCTTCCATTTCATTCACTCTGTTGACCGTGGCTTCTATTGTGGTTTGCATGATGGAAATGGATCCCTTTATGGATTCAATGTTGGTTCTCAGAGTACTGATCTCACCTCTCAATGAGGTGATATCAGTATGCATTACCTCTAATTTGGCGTTTATCTCACTTCTTACTGAGGTTTGTGCAGCTTCTATTTTTGCATCCAATTTTTGTTTGATATCCTGTATATCTTTTGATAGTTCATCCTTGTGCTCTTTCAATTTCTGATCCATTTCTCGCTTTATTTCTTGAGTCATTGCCTCCAGCAACCCTTGGATGTAGTTTTTGTCTTCCATTCCTGCTTTGCTCCCACTGGGGCTCTCCCCTGCGTGGCTGCTGGCTTTTGAGGTGAGCTTGCTGTCCTGGGTAGTGGTAAACCTTGTGATTTTTCTCTGTGATTTTCGCATGGGGGTTCAGGAGACTGCTCTTCAATCTTGTTTTGGTGTGTCTGTCTTTGCTTGGTTGCTGATTCTCTATTGGTAGAGAGAGTCTGTGTCTGATCTGGATTCTGTTGGGAGCCTATTTCCAGCTGCTATTCACTTAGGATTCTCAGCTCTCTGCTGTAGCAATTCCCGCCTTTGGAAGGGTTGAGCAGCCTAGACTGCTTGTGTTTGCTCCTGCGGGTGCTCTTGGGAAGATCAGATGCTCTGGATGCACTCTCCCAAATACTGGAGTCTGCTATGGGCTCCTGATGTGTTTTTGTTTGTTTTGGGCTGGTTGTGGGCTTGAACTCTAGGTTTGGGTGCTGTCCCTCAGCTCTTCAGCTCAGGGCTGGCACCCTACCATTTGAGCCACAGCCCCACTTCTGACCCTTTTTGCTTTGTTCAGGCGCCGGTCCCCTGGCCTGGTTCCGGCCCCAGCCTGGAGCGCGCTCGTTAGGCCTGTGCTAATGTGTATACCACCTTGGTTATGCAGCCTGGAGGACACAGTTCAAATTTCTTCTACTGTTGGTAGTCTTGACCCAGGGGCACTGTTCCTGGCTTGAGCATTTAAGCTCCCTTCCCGGGGCGCTCTTGCTCTGGCCTGGCCAGCAGAGTGTGCTCCACCGGCTGGTGGGGCTCTCGAACAGTTCCCAGTTTTAGTGGGTCCTGTGGTCCGGGTGTTGGGGTAGGGAGTCTAGGTCAGGGTCTGGGGATTCCCTCCAGCTCTGGTCTCCCTTGATGGATTCCCTGTCCCCTGATGGGTACTCACCCTGTAGGTCGTCAGTTGTTGTTGCAGTCCGTCAGTTGTTGTTGCAGTCCGAGTTCAGTTGGGGTGGTTGCGGGCTGGGTTGGGCGGCCCCCCGCCGGGTCGTTGCGATCGCGACAGGTCCCTTTGTGGCGCTGCTGGTGCCGGGCGGCTTTGGCGGGATGGAGCCTCTCCGCTCCGGTGGAGAGTGATGGGTGGGGTGGGATCCTCCTGGAGACTCCCGGCTGGTAGGTTTCTCTGTTCCTGGCGATCCGCTGTTCTGCAATCCGGTACCTGGTGATCTGCAAGCAGCCCCCTGTGTCTCTGGGGCTCCGGCAGCCCCCGCCGGGCCGGCTGGCCGGCGGCTTGGCGCACTGCCGCGCGGCCAGTAAAGGTTGGGGGAGGGGTCTTCGCTCTTCTCTGTTCTGAAATTCTTCTTTTCCTCTCTTTCTTTTTTTGTTATTTTCCACCTCTGGTTTTTCTCTGAGTGTTCGTCTTTTTGTTGTTGTCGGTCTCTTGGGGAGATTAAAGGTTGGAACTCGAACTCTCTTTTTGGTTGGAGAGAGCTGTGGCGTTTCCCTACTGCCCCGTCGCCATCTTGAGAACCCTCCCTGCCTCATAACTTTGTAATAGGTTATTCTCTGGATTCTCCTTGGGCTAGGTATTAGCTGTGTTGATGAGTCACTTCCTGCCATCAGTGTAGTGTGTAGGGATGTATCTCAACTTGAATAACTTCCTCAGTTTTGTACAGTCTAACAGAAAATAACAAAAAAGTTCCCTAGCTGCCTATTTTCTGTCCTTGGTGAGGATGCATTTTGTTGCTAGATAGAGTTCTAGTCCACTTTCAATCTCAAATCCTGATGCAAAGCTCAGAAAAATACTTAGATAAAATAAGATACCATTGGTAGCTTAATCTACACAATCACTAGGGGGGTTGGGTTGCTGTATAGTACCATAGGTTTAGAACTAAGCTATAAGGAGTATGGTGGGTTGAGGAAGGATATTCGGAGTAGGAAGATAGTGAGAAGGGGAATAAGGTGTGATACATGGAAGTAACTAGTATGCCCAGTGTCTATACATAGTTCAATTGTGAGGAGAAATGGTAACATCAGAGTTGCATCTGAGTAGGACAGGTACAAGGGTAAGGATAGGAGGAGAAGTAGGTTACTAAGGAGAGCCAAAAGGAAAAACAAAACAAAAACCAATCAAAGATAGGTATCAGAGGCTCATGCTTGTAATCCTAGCTACTCAGGAGGCTGAGTGGGCAGCAAAATCTGTGAGACTCTTATCTCCAATTAACCACTAAAAAGCTGGAAGCTCTGGCTTAAGTGCAGAGTGTTAGCTTGAGTAAAAAAAAAATTCAAGGACAGCACCTCAGGACACACACACACACACACACACACACACACACACACACACACACACACACGATTGATGAAACAAACAGAACAAAAACAATATAAAACAAAACAAACAACAGAGAAGTCCCCAAACAGTTTTCTCTTCTTGGGTAAGGATGTAGTTTGTGGCCAGGTAGACTCTTTCTTTAAAAGAATCCACATTTTGCATCTCAAATTCTGATACAGGATCTGGTTTGAACAGGTTTAGTCCTTCTATTGGAAGAGGGAGAACTGTGTCACTCTTAAGACATACTTTTTGCCTTGTTCAGGTTATACAGTGTTTCCTTACAGCATCCAGGAAAAGGTACAGGAAATCTCTAAAGCTACTGTTTGAGGGAAAGAGTAATTGCTCCTGTTGTTTTGTTTTAGTTTAGTTTAGTTTAGTTTCATAGTGAGGGACCTGACCAATTAGCTACTGCCCCTCTGCCACACTGCAATTCCTTTCTGATCTCATCTAGTTGGACCCACTTGAGTAGTGTAGGCAGATTCTCTAGCGTCTCCCCAGGTAGATTATAACAAATTTGGAAGTTCTGATCACTATGTCCTAGGTATGGGATGTGTCATAGGAAAATTCATCAGCCCCTTTCTGTGCTTGGATGGAGTTTAGGAGTTCACTGCTGTTGTCTGTGAATCACTCATACGTTGTGGGGATCTGGGCTGTCCACTTATCTGGTTTCGACTTGTGAAGCCTGTTTCATTGTGTTGAACAAACATGGTACAATCAGGCAATGGTTATTATCACTCCATTTTTCACTGAGCTGCAAGTCTGTGCTACCTTCTCCCTGAGCTAGGCTTGGAATTTTTTGTACAATTGAACTGTTCTACTGATGCATCTGATGTATGGGTAATGTCAGGAGGTGAAAGAAAGGGGGAAAAGGGAGAAAAATCCACAAAGGATCTGGGGCATCTGTTTCATCAGCGTGTCTGTCGTTCCCGTTGCAGAGGTCATTGCCTGCTCCAGGCTCCATTTGAGTAATTTTTTTTCCTCTTAGAGGTTTAAGACTCAATAATTTTGATTTCCCTAGACTATTTACTGCCTATACTTTGCCTGGCATCCTCACCTAAGATAGTTTTCCCTGTTTGAGCCTTATAAATCCTGTTGGTCCTCAGAGACACTGGTGTCTATCAGCAACGTTTCACTTCCTTCCTTCCTTCCTTCCTTCCTTCCTTCCTTCCTTCCTTCCTTCCTTCCTTCCTTCCTTCCTTCTTCCCTCCTTCCCCCTCCCTCCTTCCCCCTCCCTCCCTCTTTCTCTCTTTTTCTCTCTCTCTTTCTTTCTTTCTTTTTTTGTGTGCCAGCCCTGGGGCTCTGTCCCTGAGCTTCTGCTCAAGGCTAGTGTGCTACTACTAGAGCCACAGCTCCACTTCTGGTTTTTAGGTGATTAAGTGGAGGTAAGTGTCTCACACTTTCCTGCCTAGGCTGGCTTCAAACTGTGATCCTCAGATCTCAGTCTCCCGAATAGCTAGGATTACAGGATTCAGCCACCACCCAGCATCACTTTTATTTTTTCTTGGTCGTGGGCTTGAACTCAGGGCCTGGGCACTGACCCTAAGCTCTTTTGCTCAAGGCTAGTGCTCTACCACTTTGAGCCACAACTTCATTTCTGATTTTTGAGTTAGTAATTGGAGATAAAAGTTTCACAGGAACTTTTCTGCCTGAGCTGGCTTCCAACTGTGATCCTCAGCCTATGATCTCAGCCTCCTGAGTAGCTAGGATTATAGGCATGAGCCACAGTGCCTGGCTCATCTGTCTTTTGTTTTGTTTTGTTTTTTTTTTGTCATGGGGCTTGAACTCTGGGCCTGGGTGCTGTCCCTACGCTCTTCAGATCAAGGCGAGTCTCTACAGCTTGAGCCACAGCGCCGCTTCTGGTTTTCTAGTGATTTATTGGAGATAAGAGTCTCACAGACTTTCCTGCCGGGACTGGCTTTGAACCTCGATCCTCAGATCTCAGCTTCCTGAGTAGCTAGGATTAAAGGCGTGATCCACCAGCGCCCTCTGTTTTGTTTTGTTTCTTCAATGTGGGCATTTACAGTTATAATATTCTCCTTAGAACCATTTTTTATTGTACACCATAAGTTCTGGTTTAAGTCAGCAAACGGCCCCCTCACATACCTAAGCTCTGCCCTTGATGGCAGCTCCTAAGGGATAGGTGAGGCACCTCCCACCTTTGGCCCCCAACTATAAAAGGGTCATCTGAGGAGCTGGTTGGCACCATTTTCTCCTCTCCTTTGTGAGAACTTGGGCTTGTCAGCTCTGCTGGCAATAAATCTTTTTCCTCTACTTTATCTGTGTGGTCATTTGGGTTATTTTCCACTCACTGGTCTGTTATATTTTCATTTTTCTCTAGACATTTAAAAAATTTTCCCCTCGTTTTTTTTTTTAGTGACTTACTGATCATTCATAGGTATATTTGTATTTATTACCAGAAAATGGATTTTTTTTCTTCCCAGTTTCTATGCAAAGTCACAAGTTGATCTCAGGGTGTCTCACTAAAAGGAGCGTATCACAAGGTGAAAATTTTAGGAATAAGAAGGTTGAAATAGGGAAAAATAGAAGAGGAGAGAAAGGTTTTCTGCTCTCATGTCAGAAATGGGAGTTAAAGACTCAACATGCAAGTTCCTATCTATAGCTTCTATACTTCGTGAATTGGATTGATGCACTTGGTCATGTGAATCTATCAACTTAGGCCAAGATGAGTGAGGACTACTACTTCTTCCTTGTTCTCTCTTCCTTTCTCTTCCTTCTCTCCTTCTGCTTCTTCTTCTCATTTTCATTCTTCTCCTCCTTCTTTCTTTTTTTTTTTTTGGGCTGTGTAAGGTCTGCCCCAGGCCATGAAGGCCTTGTGCAGACTCTTCTCTTCATCCAGTATCTGTGTTACCTACCTGGCACACTTGGAAGCAGTCATCTCCCCCCTCCTATTAGGTGACATCCTGGGCCACCTCTGGTCACATGACTCTCATCTGACCATAGGAGGGTCCCAGGCCCCGAGGTCACCTCTAGATCCAATGTGGCAATACATTTCCCCCACCTGGCCACACCTCTTCCTGTCCTTGGCCTAGATAAGTCCTGGCCTGGGCATGGGTCTGCCCTTTGGGCCATGCCTTTCCACCATGTAGTTCAATAAATAAACTTCTTTTCCTGCCTGAATACCCTGTGGTGTTCTCTTCATGGGCTGCCTAATGAAACCTACCTATTTAATATACCTTACAGGTTGGTCCTGAGGTTTGAATTCAGGGAACTCAAATTCTCATTCAAATTTAAATTCTCATCTCAGAAACCTTTAGGATTTTATTTTGCCAGGTATGCCTTTCATTCTTTCCATTTCATTCATGAAAGATTCCCAGATTTAACCATTTCAAAAAGGAAGGTAGATTTAGTTAGCCACGCTTAGATTACCTAATATCATAATTATAAAGGAAGTATGGGGTGAAGGGAGCCCATCTGCTTTTCTCAGTTTTAACTTCTGAATCTAGACTTTTTTTTTTTTTGTCGTGGGGGCCCCAACTCTGGGCCTGGGCTCTGTCCCGCAGCTCTTCAGCTCAAGGCTAACGCTCTACCACTTGAGCCTTAGCACCACTTCCGGCTTTTTCTGCTTATATGGTGCTGAGAACTCGAACCCATGGCCTCATGCATGCAAGGCAACTACTCTAGAATCTAAACCTTTTGATACTTGTTAAAAACAATAATTTCCTTGTCTCCTCATCTATTTATCCTTCCTTATACTGTCCAGTTTCCATGTGTTTGTACATTTTCTGTAGTTTCCTTGTTGTTCATTTCTAGTTTTATTTAATTGTGTTCTGATAAGACAGACATTATTTAAGTTTTCTTGTATTTGTTGTGGCATGTCTGTGGCTAGGCTAGAGCCTGCATGTACACCAGCCTTCCAAATGATGTTGCTGTTAGCTTTAGGATCACACTGAAGTAGATGACTTCACAATAGCTTCCCAGCCTTTATGTTATCCTATTCACTATGGTATTGTGGTGAATTTCCAGTCTGTCATTGAGTGAGGCAAAAACAACATTTGTAACAGGAAATAGCTTTTGCTGAGAGATAGTTGAGTTTGGAGATGGTTTATACAATGGGGAAATCCATATGCTACAGATAAATGGACTCTGAAACTAATGACATTATTTAGAAACAGTTTAACTAAATGAAAATGAGCAGTCATCCCTGTGTGTGCCTTTTCCTGGGTCCTGGAATGCTTCTGTTTAGTATAACAAGTGTTAACATGGCCTCCTTTTGGCCTCTGAAAAGGGACAGTGCCCTTTCAGCAAAAGAAAACACCAGAAAAATAGCAGGAAGGATATAAACAATTTCCAGCCTCAGATTTTAATCCCTCAAGTGTTGGTACTATAAAAACAAACTTTTCCCTAGCCTGGCCGTGGGGCCTGGGCTGTGTCAAATTCCTCACTGAACACTTTCCCATGTCATACTGGGAAGGTTGAGAAGGAACTAGAGGTGAGGCTAAGGTCCAAGGCTTTCTGCTCTCTGATTCTGCTAAACCAGACCTGAGATGCTTACCTGCTTAGAAACTGCTCTTAAATTTTCTGCAGTGACTCTCACTTACAACTACTAGGGAAATTCAAATGGAAATCATGCCCAGGCCATGACTAGACTAGTTACAAGTAGAGTTTTCCCTCTTGGAGGACAGTTTTGAATAAGAGTATGTTCTAAGTTTCTTTAGGTAATTTATTGTCTACCACAGTTACTTCATAGGCTCTGTAGATATGCATTTTGTAGTAAAATATATAATTTATTTCACACATGCTTATATAGTCCTTATTACATGTTAAGTGTCTTAGTCCATTTTGGCTGCTATAACAAAATACATAATAAGGTCATGTCTTATAAATAATAGATTTTATTTCTCCCAGTTCTGGAGGTTAGAAAGCCTAATCAAGGTGCTGGCAGATTTAGTGTCTGGTGAAGGCCTGAATCCTAGTTTACCTTTTCACTGTGCTATCACCTGGTAGAAGAGGCCAGAGAGTGCTCTAAGGTCTCTGTTATCTCTGTTATATGGACACCTGTCCCATCCATGAGAATGCTGTCTTCATGACCTAATCATCTCTTAGAGAACTCACCTCCAAGTATCCTTACATTGGGCATTTAGATTTTACTTAAGGATTTTGGGTGGGCACAAACATTCAAATGATGGCATTAAGGGATTGTCTCAGCACAGGAGAGACCACAGGAAATAAAATGACCGGAATAGAAACTGGGATGGGTCATTGGGCCCTTCACTCCACACAGAGCAGTCTGAGTCCTGATCATGAAATAAATGGATGGATGTTTCATCACTTTTATGAGTGTTTTGAGTTGTTACAGAGACAACAAGTCTACTCTCCTTAGACACTGAAATTTCTGAAATATCTCAAATGTGCAAAAATGAGAGTGCAATCACAATTTTGATTTTAAATGTCACCTAAAGGCTTGCATGCTCAAGGCTTGGTTACCAACCTGTAGCACTATAAGAGGTACTGTACTAAGACAGTTAAGAGGTAGAACCTAGTGGAATCAATTCAGATCAGGGAGTATTCTTTTGAAAGAGATATTGAAATTTCATTCTTTATTCTTGATTTCCGGTTGCCATGAGGTGAGCAACTTACTCTATGTGATCCTTACCATCTTGTTCTCTGCTTTCTTGAGAGGTCTAAAGACAATGGATTGAGCCATAAACTGAAATGTCTGAAAATATGAGCCCAAATAAAGTTTGCCTTCTCCTGTTTATTCAGCTGTCTTGTCACAGTAACAGGAAGCTGACTAGCACATAACCATGTACTGCCACTTACATGCGCTAAATATTAATAGTGCACTGTGTTTATTTTAGCATCTTCTTTGAAAATGAAATTGTTCCAAATGCAGCTACTGCATTACTCTTAGAGGTTTGTTTTATCTACTCTAGCACTTTGCATTTTATTCTATAAACCATAGAATAATATTGTCCTTTGAATTTTAAAACTAATCTCTAATTTTGAACAATAATAATTTTTCTCAATAATTTGACTTTGGTGAGTCCTACAATGATAAACATTTGTTCATGTGTATCTTTATACATGTATTTTGGGTTCTGGGTGTTGAATCCAGGGTCTCAGCTATGCCAAGCTTAAGTTTGACCAGTTAGCTGCATTCCCAGTGCCTTTATATATATTTTGAATTTATTTATTATTTTGAATTTCTAGGAATTAGTTGTATCAATGATCAAATCTATTTTGAACTTTGTATTTTGAACGTATCATTTTATATGCTTTTTATGGAAGAGAACTTCCCACCTTATATGAGGCCCCTGTCTTAGCATTTTTGCTAACAGAAGTTATTATAATTCATTTGTCTACAATAGACCTAAAATGCAGTCCTTCTATAGCTATAATGTTCATTTTATTATTTATGAAGTGAAAAATTAATTGTGTTCACAATCTTATTATTATTATTTTTTTGGTCCGGTCATGGGGCCTGAACTCTGGGCCTGGGCGCTGTCCCTCAGCTCTTCAGCTCAAGGCTAGCACTCTACCACTTGAGCTACAGCAACACTTCCGGCTTTTTTCTTTTTGCTTATGTGGTGCTGAGGAATCGAACCCAGGGCCTCAGGTGTGCAAGGCAAGCGCTCTACCACTGAGCCACCTTCTCAGCTCCCTGTGTTCACAATCTTGTAAAGTGTATTATATAGCTTTTAAAGTTTGCTTATTTTGCACTAGAATGTTAATTTTGCTGATAATTTATAAATAGTCGCTATTCTTACACCTGTTACAGATCTTATTTTCATTCATTTTTATTTCTTCCTTATTAATTTGCATCAATTAGTTGTATAAGGGTTTTATTTTGACATCTCTCTTTATATATTACAATTATCTTTTTTTAAAAAAATTGGTCATGAGGCTTGAACTTTAGGCCTGGGCGCTGTTCCTCAGCTCTTCAGCTCAAGGCAAGCACTCTACCACTTGAGCCACAGTGCCACTTATGGTTTTCTGGTGGTTAATTGGAGATAAGAGTCTCACGGACTTTCCTCTCTGGGTAGGTTTTGAACCATGATCCTCAGATCTCAGCATTCTGAGTAGCTAGAATTACAGGCTTGTAGGCCGGTGCCCGGCCTACAATTACCTTAACTGGACTCATCCCATCCATCACTCTCTCTTCTTCCTTCTCCTTACTTCCCAAACCAATCTCAACAAGCTTTGTTGTCTATTTTCACACATGTACCTAGAATATGTGGAACTGTATTTTCCCTCCTTTGCCATCTCTGTTTGTGTTCCCTGTTCCCACTAATACCCACATCTAAGGTAGGACATGTTTTATTCCCTAATGCTCATTTTTGTGAAAGTGTATGATAGTTGTTCAAAACGCTTTTATCACAGTATATCACATATACATATACCATAGTTTGATAAGATCTTTTATGTCTATCATCCGTTGGTCACTTTTAAGTGGATGGTAGACATAAAATATCTTGTTAATGATCTTTAATCCTTTCTCTTTCTGAACTTGGCTTACTTTGCTTAATGTGATAATCTCTAGATACATCCATTTCCCATCAGGTGACTTGATTTTATTCTTCTTTATGGCTTAGTAATACTCCATTTTGTGTGTATATACATACACATATAAACACATATACACATTTGTGTGTGTGTGTGTGTGTGTGTGTATATATATACATACATAGCTTTGTAACATTTTCTTGACCCATTTATCAGTTGTAGACCATTTGGCCTATTTCCTTAGCTTGAGTATTGTCTATAGTCCATGAATACTGGTGTTTAAGTGCCTTTATCATATCTTGACATATCCCTTCAGATAAATGCCCAAGAGTTATATTGTGGGATTGTATGATCCTTACATTTTTTTCTGCCTCCTCCTTCTCCACCTCTTCCTCTTCCCCATCCTCCTCTTCCCTCTTCCTCTTCCTCTTCTGGTGGTACTGGAGTTTGAACTCAGGAATTGCTTTGCTCAGCTTGTTTGTTCAACTTGTGTTCTTCATTTGTTCCATGATTTTGCAAGTTATTTTAGAGATAGAGTCTAGTGGACTTTTCTGCCCAAGCTAGTTTCAAACTGTGACCTTCTGGATCTCAGCTTCCTGAGTATTCAGATTACAGACATGAGCCACTGGCATCTAACTCTATTTTTAGTTTCTTAAGAACCTTCCATGCTGATTTCCATAGTGGTTGTGCTAGTTTACATTTCTACTAACAATATTTAGTGGGTCCTTTTCCCCCACATTCTCTCCAGCATTTGTTGTTATTTGTGTTACTTGAAGATGGCCACGCTGTTTTACCCTAAGGAGATTATAATGATAAGTCATATATTCTGCTCTGAATAAGAATGGAGGTGTGTGAGGAAAACATGTTAGAGAAACATCTAAAGATACACATATATGCATATATATGTAAATATATATGTATATTATAGGGCTGAGGGTAGCTCAGTGGAAGAGTGATTACTTAACATATTCATGGCCTTTAGTTCAATCTTAACATCCCTCAAAATGTATTTTTACTTAGACATCAGCCTTTCTTAGGAAAGAAAAAAAAATGAGTGTAGACAAAGAGAAGATGGGTGTAGCTCAGTGGCAGAGTATGTGCTTAGCATGTGTGTGAAGTCCTGGGTTCAATACTCAGGGTGAGTGGAGGAAGGAAGCAGAGAGAGAGGAAAAGAAGGAGAAAGAGAGAGAGCCAGAGAAACAGAGAAAATGAAAGAAAGATTAAAGAAATTCAAACAAATAGAAAACTACTTTACTATTTTCCTTAATTCAGAGAAGGTTCACTTGAATTATTTAAAAGCCTCATCTATAGACATTGAAAGTAGTAAAACTTTATTCAAACAGTAAAACAAATGGTTGTCTCACACATCTCCATTATTACTCAGAGCAGAATACATGACTTATCCCTTCAAAATCTCTTTAGGGTCTAAAACAGTATAGAATACTGTATATCATGAAGTGTCAGCAGGGATTTGTGGAGGGGAAGTATATAAACAAGGAAGTTTATTTTTTATCTCCAAAAGAATCTTAATTTTCATACTACTTAAAATGTATATCAACCAGAATCATATTTCCTGCTACTTCTAAATCTTCTCTAAAATGTAAGCCAGACACAAAAGATCTTTTTTTTTCAGGTGTTTTATTTATTTTTATTTTTGTTTTTTGTAGTTTTTTAAAAAATTCTTTATTGTGATTAAGTGATTACACAATTTCCCAAATTTCACAGTATTGTGGGATAGTGATGCTTAGTTAAAGTCACAAACACATTCTAACTTTCATGGGGCAAATTGTCTAACGTGGTCTATAACATTTATGAATTCTATGAGCTTTGCAGTACAGTTATTTCTTCCACATTGGGTGACAGCATTAGCTGTTCCCTCTTCCCCACTTGTTCCCTCCCTCACATTGCTGCCATTGAGTTGCTTAGTTCATTTTGATCAATGTCCAGTGCAGCTGATGGATACCGCTGTTGTATGTTTTTCCCTTATTCCCTCTAGTTCTGTGTTGTCCTCCTGGTTTCCCTCCAGTGTGCATATATATACCATGTATGTGATCAGCAGCATGGAGTTATTTAGTAGTGATTTGACCAGATGAGTGGAAGTCCTTTGTTTCTTAAGTCTTGTTAATTTTGTCATATCATCTTACATTTTGGATTTAACATCCACTTATTAGGGAGACCATGTGCCGTTTGTCTCTTTGCTCTTGGCTTACCTCGCCCAACATGATTTCTTCTAGCTCCATCCACTTCCCTGCAAATGCCATTATTTTGTCCTTTCTAATGGCTGCATAATATTCCATTGTGTACAGATACCACAATTTTTGGATCCATTCATCTGTGGTGGGACATCTGGGTTGTTTCCATATCCTGCAATAAACATGGAGGTGCATGTGTCCAACTGGTTCCTGTTGTTCAGGATAGATGCCTAGAAGTGGTATGATTGGGTCATAATGGAGGTCAATATTTAGCTTTCTTAGGACCCTTCTGACTGCTTTCCAAAGTGGTTGTACAAGTGTACATTCCCACCAGCATCTGTTTCCTCTTTCTCCGCATCCGCTCCAGCATTTGTTGTTGGCTGACTTGTGGATGTGGGACATTCTGACTGGGGTAAGGTGGTATCTCAGGGTTGTCTTTATTTGCATTTCCTTCACAACCAGGGATGGTGAACATTTCCTCATGTGTTTCCAGACCATTTTTATCTCTTCTTCTGAGAAGTCTCTCTTTAGTTCCCTTGCCCATTTAGTAATTGGTTTTTGAGGTCTAGGAGGGATTAGTTTTTTGAGTTCCCTGTATATACTGGATATTAACCCCTTGTCTGATACATTGCTGGTAAATATTTTTTCCCAGTTAGCTGGCTAGCTTGGTTGCTATAGCTTTAGCTGTGCAGAAACTTTTTATTTTAAAGTAGTCCCATTTATCAAGTTTCTCTCTAATTTGTGTGACTCTGAGACTCTGTTCAGGAAGTTCCTTCCTGTGCTTATAAGTTCAAGTGTCTCTCCTACTCTGTCCTGCAGTAGTTTCAGAGATTCAGGTTTGATGTTAAGGTCTTTAATCCATTTTGAGTTGATGTTGGTGCATGGTGATAGACTGGGGTCCACTTTTAGTTTTCTGCATGTGGCCACCCAGTTTTCCCAGCACCAGTAGTTGAAGAGGCTGACACAAAAGATCTTTTTTTTTTTTTTTTTTTTCAGTTGTGGGGCTTGAACTCTGGGCCTGAGCACAGTCCCTCAGCTTTTCAGCTCAAGGTGAGTGCTCTACCACTTGAGCTACAGCGCCACTTCCAGTTTTCTGGTGGTTAGTTGGAGATAAGAGTTTCATGGACTTTCTTGCCCAGGCTGGCTTTGAACCATGATCCTCAGATCTCAGCCTCCTGAGTAGCTAGGATTACAGGTGTGAGCCACCGGCGCCCGGCACAAAAGATCTTAAAAGACATTCCCTACAAAAGATACACAAATGGCCAATAAACACACGAGAAGAGGTTTATTAGGTATTAGGGAAATGAAGATCAAAACCACAGTATTCCAGTACCTTGCATCTATTGAGAATCTAAATGAAGAAGACAGGTAGAAACTGCTAGTAAGGTTGTGGAGTTAGAATCCCTCTGTTCTGGTAGGAATGTGAAATGGGGCAGTTGTAGAAAACAGTCTGAAAGCTTCTCAAAAAGTTAGAAAGTCTATAAGACCCTCATTTCCACTTAACCACCAAAAAAAAAAGAGAGAGAGAGAGAGAAAACTAGAAATGAAGCTGTGGTAGAGCCTCTAACCTTGAGCACAAAAGTGCAGGGACAGTGCTCAGGCGCTGAGTTCATGCCCCAGTACCAGCCCAGACAGACAGACAGACAAACAGACACACATGTGTGTGCGCATGTACATATTAATTAGAGTCACCGTATGACTCAACAATTCTAAGTATACATATGAGAAATAAAAACCTATGACTGACCGAATAACAAATTGCACAAGAGCATCCATAGTCACAATTATTCATTATAGCCAAAAGTAGATAAATCCTGAGTCCATCAATTAATGAAAGGCTAATATAATGTGTTATAACCATACAATGGAATATTATTGGACAATACAAAGAAATGAAGAACTGATGTACTCTACTACATTAATTATGCTAAATGACTGGAGTCTGTCATACAGAAGCATATATTACATAATCCCATTATAGAAAAGTCTAGAATAAGCAAATCCATAAAGACAGAAAGTAAACTAGTAGCTTCCCAGAACTAAGGGCTGGAGTGCAAGGAAGATTACAGTTAATAGTCCTAAAGCTTCTTTTGGGTGTGATTTAATGTTGTAAAATTGACTGCAGTGATGATTCCATAACTGTGAATATAGTTAAAGAATCGATCTATCTACCCCTCTATCTTCATTATCATCATCATTACCTATCTCTATTATTTATCTAGTTATCTATCATTTATTAATTAATTTGTTTTTTTTTGAAACAGAGTTTTAGCTGTGTAGTCTAGACTGGCCTCAAAGTCACAATCATAGATCCATTCCTCACAATCATAGATCCTCCCAAATGCTGGGACTATAAATATGAGCCTCCATGCCTGGCCCCTGAATTGGATATTTCATATAGAGAGTTCAGATTCCAGGTCTCATCTGTTTTATATGATATTGGAGCTAAGGATCTACACATGTGAGAGAAGCACAGCTTCTTGAATTTCTCAGCAAGTTTCCTCTCTTCTTTTGAATTCAGAGTTCTTATCTGAGACAAAGGGACCAAACCTCTGCGGGTTTTCCACTTTCCATGACTATAATTAGATAGAAAATGATTTACGATGAGAACATCTAGTAGCTCTGGTAAGAGTCTGAGCTCTGTTAGGCTAGAGGAGTGAAATCATTTTAAAAGGTTTTCCCCTTCAGCAACTAACAGTTCTGTACTATAGTTGGAAGGAGAAAGGACAGTATTTTCAAGCTACCCCCTACTTTCCAGAATTAAAAAGAAATATTCTCCTCCCAGTGTCATATTGTATGTTCCCCTACAACTTTCTTTAAACATTTTTTTATTGTGAGATTTGGCTTTTGCTTATATATGTGTGTATATATATATATATATATATATATATATATGCTTTTATTGTAAAGCTACTGTACAGAAGGGTTACAGTTACATGAGCAAGGTAATGAGTTCATTTCCTATCAAGCATTGTTACCTCCTCCTTTGTTTTTCCTCTACCTTGGCTTTTGCTTTCTAGATTCTTTCAGATAAATAGACTCCTCCAACAAATCCCCATTCCCATTTTTTAGTCTTTTCTTTTGGGCCTAAGCAGCCTGAGATGTTGGGAGATACCTCCTTTGGCAGCTAAGATTCTAAGATACACATAGGGTCCATT
This sequence comes from Dipodomys spectabilis, assembly GCF_019054845.1. Classification (NCBI taxonomy): domain Eukaryota; kingdom Metazoa; phylum Chordata; class Mammalia; order Rodentia; family Heteromyidae; genus Dipodomys; species Dipodomys spectabilis. The sequence continues at coordinate 3,221,229 of NW_024870729.1, read as the reverse complement.
AGTGTGCTGGTTGAAAAAAAAAAGTGGTCTAGCAGGCTGGTCCCAATTGCATCTGTTTAATTACTTAGGGATAGGAAGGAGCATGCCTTTCTTAGGTAATTGCTGTGAAAGGGTGGGCAGGGCAGATGCTACCTTCTCCTTGAGCTCTCCCTTGGTCAAAGCAAGTTAGATTATCCTGTGACACCTCAAATGTCTGACTTGTTTCAACTCAGCTTCCATCCCTGTTCCCACTCTGCAACCCCCATCTTGAGGGAATGGGTTCAATCAATCTCTCCTAACACTTGCATCACACTGAAATTAGAAAGTGGAACTAATCACCTAGTTCCTCCAACAGTCCCCGGAGGGACAGTATCCAGGGCTCTGGACACATTCCATAGTAGGGCTTCCATGTTCTTCAGGGTTGCTTTGCTAATGGGAATATCTGAACAAAGGGATTAAGTGTACCTTACTTCTAACTATATAGACAAGAAGAAGCATTATTTTTACAGATACACCTGAAAGAGCCACCTGGGAGCTAGTTACTAGGAAAGAGCTGGTAGGAGGAATGGAGAGACATGTGGGGGGTCTAATATTCATGGAAATCTCTGTGTGTTGTCTTAGACACCCTGGCCAATCAGCCTCAACACTTTAAAAATGTACATTAGTCCTCAAAATAGTTCCCCCAAATTCTAATGCCCAAAGTTTGTGTCAAGCTCATTACCTTTGAGACACCATGTTGTTGGGGATAGAGGAAGATTAAAAGGAGCTTGGTGTAAGGAAGGAACTGGTGATTCTTGCCCATATCTTTAAGTTACAAGACATTACAAGACATGTCTTGTCTTGGGGATATATTGTGCTCTGAATCTTAATGTCCCTGATATGTGAAGTCTCATGTAGCTGTGTTCAGACCTTTGAGAGGTGGTTGGATCATGAGGGTTCTACCTAATGAATAAAAGAATGTGTTAATCCATTTATGTGCTTGTAGCTTTGTGGATTTGGGGGAAGAGTTTTGCTATAAAAGTACTCTGTCTGTTTGTCTGTCTATCTTTTATCATCGACCTCTCTCTTTCTCTCTTTCCCAGCTACTACAAAGTGAGCAGCTTTGCTCCATTATGTGCTTCCTGCCATGAAGTTCTGTTTCAATAAGACTTAATGGAGCCAGCTGAGCAAGGACTGAAATTGAAAATGTGAGCCAAACTAAGCCTTTCCTCCTTTAAAGTGTTTTCTGAAGCATTTTGTTAATCCAATGGAAAACAAACTAACTGAGCCCATAGAGAGGAGGATGCAGGGGCAACAGGTTGTGCACAAGAAATTTGGGCACCGTAATGAGGCCTCCTCCCCTTTCCTTCCTCTTCTTCACAACCTTGCCTTGAAGAGTTCTTCTTCCTGATCTAGCATATTAAGAAGCTACCACTCTGTACTAACAAATGAAAAGCAGAATAAACAGAAAACGATCACTTCTTACATGCTTAAGAGAAATGAGGTTACAGGATGCACTTATATGACCTTACAATAAAAAAATCAAGTACCAGAGCACTTGATTTGGGATTAGAGATTGTTATATTGACTTTTCAGAAGTCACTTCTCATCTTCTAATATATAGGTGAAGAAATTGATCAAAAAAGTAACCTGCCCTAAGAAACTTCAACCCAAACTTCCTACTCCAAAGCCCAGAGTTTTTCCATTATCTATCCATTAGATTTCCTTCCTTTTTTAGGCTGTTTCTTAAGGACAAGGTATGCACCCCCAATGAGTGTTAAATTTTACTTTCACTTATTTCTCCTCTGCTCTTCCTTTATGGAGACCAAAGTCTCTCACCCCTCATTCTTCTTTTTCTCCATTTTAAAAAACATTTATTGCAGGGAAAATCCATTGGCAACACAATATTTCCATTTTTGTTTATCTGAGCCTTTATTTATTCTTCAGTTTCAGATAACTACAGACTAAACAGAATTCTAGGTTAGCGTTTATTTTATCTTAACATAATTTTAATTAACTCTTTGCTTGTTCACATGGTTTCTGAGTGAGAAGTGAAATGTAATTCTTGTTTTTGCTCCTCTATGATTGGAGGAAGGGTGAACTGGTTAAAAACCATGAAAATACTTTAAAAAATCTGAAAAAGCACAAAATTGGAAATAGTTCTGATCCCAAGTATTTCAAGTAAGAACTGATAGCTTCATTATTGTGTAATTATACAGATAAATCAAAGACAAGCCAGATCAGATGGTACAAATGAGGTACTGAAAAAGTATTCAGGAAGACCAAAGGTAGTAGAATTCATGTTTTCCTTTCCACTTAGAGATGCCAGAGGCATTTTCAGGAAGGCAATTGTCATGAGATTACAGCAAGCTTCAATTCTTTAGCTATGTAAGTAATTTACATCTGCTATTTACTGAGGGCCTACTATGTACCATGGATTGAGCTGTTTTTATCTTGATAACCTCATGTAGTCATTCAATAGTATTGTCAAGCAGAGCAGAGTATTATTCCTGTTCTCAGATGAGAAAAATGCCATTCATCATAGTCACACTGGTAGAGGATGATGGAGCTTGGATTTGTACTCAAATAATTGCATTTTAAAACCTGGAGATAGGTGTTCTTATTTCAGATGTTCTGCTGGTCATGCTGATGATTACTCTTTGTGCAAAGCAAGGCTCCTCCATCTATCTTTGGTACATGCCACAGGGAGAAAGTTCTCTTAAAGTGTCCTTGCATGCACCACTCTGTTTTGTGTGCCTGACTAAATTCTAAGTCTGTACCTTCCTTCCTTCCTTCCTTCCTTCCTTCCTTCCTTCCTTCCTTCCTTCCTTCCTTCCTTCCTTCCTTCCTTCCTTCCTTCCTTCCTTCCTTTTTTCTTTCTTCCTTTCTTCCCCCCCCCCCCCTCCTCCTCTCTATCTTAGTGGAAATGGAGTTTGAAGTGAGGGCTTCATGTTTACTATGCAGGCATTTTATTGCTTACTCCTCACCTCCAGTTACAAGATAAAAAAAAAAAAAAACTTAAAGCAGGATTTTCATACTGGTGAGTAGAATGGGGGTCCTCAGAGTCAGGAAAGTAGGCCAGAGTTGTGCTGCATGCACTCTAGGGTTGGGGGTGGGGTAGGCAAAGAATCCCTTCTCCTGCTGGAAAAGAGCACAGGCCCCAGAACTCACACCAGAGCCAAGCACGAAACACCTCTCCTGAGCCTCACTGGGTGAGCATTCCGTATTTTGTTGATGGAATGAAATTGATGACTTGGTAAGGCCAAGTCATGACCTTATACTGACTTGGCTTGATTGTTTGGCTGGTGCTCTTCCACTAAAGCCAAAGTTCCCCAGTATGTTTTTTTTTCTGTTTATTTTGGAGCTGTGATCTCTTGGACTTTTCTGCCCAATCTCACACAGCTGGGATGAACTCTGCGCACCACCATACCTAGAATGTTTGAGAGAGGATCTTGCAAACTTGTCTGCCTGGAAACTGAGATTCCATCAGTCTCAGCCTTCCAAGTAGCTAGGATTACTTGTGAGAGACACCAGCAACTGGCTTAATTTTAATTCTTTTTTGAGCTGGTCCCAGGGCTTGAACTCAGGGCTTGGGCACTGTCCCTGAGCATTTTTTGGCTCAAGGCTAGTACTGTACTACTGAAGCCACAACTCCATTTCTGGATTTTTGGTGATTAAGCAGAAGTAAGGGTCTCATGGACTTTATTTACTGGGCTGGCTATGAACTGTGATCTTTAAAGCAGAGTAGCTAGGATTACAGATGTGAGCCACCAGTGCCCAGCTTTAATTTCAATTTTTTTAATTGATAGATAATTTGAATTACTCTCTCCTCAGGCCTAGTTAAGTGATGGTCTTCCCAGCTATTGCTTCAAAAGGAACACGAGCACCTTTGATGTCTGATGCTTTATGCTCATCTTTCTCCATGTCCTTCACTGTTTAGCTCTATCTCCTCTGGCCTGTGAGAAGTTTATATTTACATATTTGAATCTCCATGCATAAGCTCTGTCCTGTCTTCAGTGGCTTCTCAACAGTTATTTGTCTGTGAAGTTTTACAGGGAAGCCCTTCTTGCTCTGTTCTTGGCATTCTAACTATAGGAACCTAGTTACCTTGTTTTATCCCATGAGAATGTGAGTCCTTTGGAGGGAAGGACCCTCTCCAATCTTTGGCAAACAACTTCATGAAAGAATGGATAGATGGAAGGAAGGATGGATGGATAGAAGGATGGATGAATAGAGGAAAGTGAAAGCATTCTGAGATGTTAAATGACTGATTGCTTATAGTGGTTGAAAAGAGGTAAGTCTGATTAGAAAATACCAGAGAAAGAAATAAGGAAAAAACAATTTATGTAATTATTTCCATGAAGTAAGTAATTTTCCAATCAGTTACAACGTTTTAAAAGAGTAAGGAATTTACTGGAACACATTGTGTCAAACAAAATAAGAAACAAATTTGAAGTTTCATATTTCTGACAAGAATATCTCACTTCTAACAAGGAGCAGTGAGTGGAAGGGGAAGTAGGAAGAGCAACACACACACACACACACACACACACACACACACACACACACAGTTATGTCTTATGACACACAGTAGTTGCTACAGACCCATTGCAAGTTGTTTCCCTTCTAGGACCTCAGCTTCTGCACCCAAGAAACAAAAAGATTGAGACACTACATTAGAATGTTGACCTTTCTCTTGTTGAAATCCATTTGGCAGTGTAATAGCGCTCTTGTTCCTGTCCGTCTCAGCCACCCTCCTTGTTTCCTTTCTTTCTTTCTTTTTTTTTTTTTTGTCGGTCGTGGGGCCTGAACTCTGGGCCTGGGCACTGTCCCTCAGCTCTTCAGCTCAAGGCAAGCACTCTACCACTTGAGCTACAGTGCCACTTCCGGTTTTCTGGTGGTTTATTGGAGATAGGAGTCTCACAGTCTCTCCTGCCCGAGCTGGCTTTGAACCATGATCCTCAGATCTCAGCCTCCTGAGTAGCTAGGATTACAGGCGTGAGCCACCAGCGCCCGGCTCCTTGTTTCCTTTCTGAAAGTCAAGCATAATGGAAAATCAGTCATCCTTCATGTGATTGAGGGTTAAGATCAGGGATGGGTAAATAACCAAAGTCTTAAAACTTCCATAAAACTCAAGTTCTGAAACTTGAGTCACCCAGATTTAAGTTTATTAGAACTGTTAGTTTCAACTAACTACAGGTACCCTCCAATGACCATTTCTTCCATCTTTCTTTGTAGTAAGATATCTTTCTTCTTTTTCTTTCTTTCTTTCTTTCTTTCTTTCTTTCTTTTTTTCTTTCTTTCTTTCTTTCTTTCTTTCTTTCTTTCTTTCTTTCTTTCTTTCTTTCTTTCTTCCTTCCTTTCCTTCGTTCCTTCCTTCGTTCCTTCCTTCCTTTTTTCTTTCTTTCTTTCTTTCTTTCTTTCTTTCTTTCTTTCTTTCTTTCTTTCTTTCTTTCTTTCTTTCTTTCTTTCTTTCTTTCTTTCCTTCTTTCTTTCTTTCTTTCTTTCTTTCATTCTTTCGTCGGTTGGCTTGAACTCTGGACTTGGGCGCTATCCCTGTACTCTTCAGCTCAAGGCTAGTGCTCTACCACTTGAGCTACAGTGCCACTTCTGGTTTTCTGGTGGTTAATTGGAGATAAGAGTCTCATGGACTTTCCTGCCCAGGCTGGCTATGAACAGCAATCCTCAGATCTCAGCCTCCTGAGTAGCTAAGATTACAGGCATAAGCTACCGATGCCCAGCTTTGTAGTAAGATATCTTAATATTAGCTAGGCTCATAGACACAAATATTACAATTACAGCCTCCCTCAGAGCTAGGTGTGTGGGCATATGATTGAATTTGGCTAATGGAATATAGGATTATGTATCAAATGATACTTATCCAAAGTGTCTTTTAGGAAGGCTCCTTTTCTTTCTTTCTTTGTAGACAAAAATGTTTCGAGCTCAAGTATCATATTGGACTATGAATTAGAAGTCACCTTAAACAAGACAATAGGACAATGAAAAAGGAAGTCTGAATTAAGCCAATACAGAAGGAATCAGGGTAGAAGACAGACATATTCTCAGTCCTGCTGGACTATTAGCCACTATATATAGCTGGGCTTACAATTCATAGCTTCTCTTCTTTTTCTTTCTTTCTTTCTTTTCTTTCCCTTCCACCCACCATTCCTCCCTCCCTCCTTTCTTCCCTTCCTCGCTTTGTCCCTCCGTTTGTCCATCTGTCTGTCTGTCTCTGTCTGTCTGTACTGGTACTGGGGATTGAACTCAGGGCTTTGTGCTCTCACTTGGCTTTTTTACTCAAGGGTGATGTTCTTGCACTTGAGCCATGTTTCTACTTCTATCCTTTTGCTGGTTAACTGGAGATGGGTATCCCACAGACTTTTCTTTATAGGCTGGCTTCAAACCACAATCCTCAGGTCTCAGCCTCCTAAGTAGTTATCATAGCCTCTAAATTAACTTAAAACTTACCTTTAAGTAGTTGTACAAAGAGATTTCAATTCAAAATATCAACTTATGAGTTTAATGCATCCTGATCAAGGTAATCCCTTCTATCCTTCTCATCGTTCACTGCTCCCATCTCCTTAAGTTACTTAGTTCCATTTTCACATGCTTACATTGAATGCTAAATCAACTTTGTGTGAACCAAGATGTTTTGTAGCTAAAGCAGTCCTATATGACACAAACCATAAAACTGCTTGTTCAAGCAATTCCTACTCAGAACCCCAATTGCTCTCAGTAGACACTTCAGCTAAATCAGGATAAGGAGAGAGAGACTGATCTAGCTCAGGAATTCCTATTTTTCTCCTAGCACCATCAAGAAAACACTAACTACATAGCCTGTGATTCTGTGAAAGAGTACTGCTAATTCTGGGTGTTTATCTCCAGAACAATGGCTTTCTTCACTCCTAGACCACTACAAAGCCAGTCACTGTATTATTACTATTTTAACATTCTATTTCTCCCTTGTTAGTAATGTTAGCACAGAAAAGAGTGGCCTTGTTAAAACAAGTCAGTTCTTACTTATTCAACACATTCAGTATGTGATGCTCTTGGATACTCATTCTTAATCAAGACTTGGCAGCCAGAATAAATTTTTAGATCGATTGCATAATGTGGTGAATATAGTTAATAGTAGTATTTCATGCATTTCAAAGTTCCTAAGAATAAACTCCAAATGTTCTCACAAATGATAAGCATTTGTATTAGTCTGTTTTACATTACTATAGTAAAAAAAACAAGGATAGGTAACTTTATAAAGAACAGAGGCTTACTTGACATAGTAGAGAGGTCATATCTGGTGATAGTTTCTTGTTGCAGAGTCTCAAGTTGGGTGCAATGTAGCAAGAGATTGTGTGCATGTGTGTCATCTTGTCTCTCTTATAAAATCATCAGGATTCAACTATGGGGGGGAACACACTGATAACTTTACTTCTCAGAGCCCCTCCTTAAATAAATGTTGTTGTATTAAGTTTCTCCCCTCTCTATACCTCCCAATGGGAATAGAATTTCCACATATAAATCTTGGGGATATACTCAGACCTCACCTCATCTGAGTCATAGCACTATCTAAGGTGATGGGTATGTTAATCAATTTTATTTAATTGTATAAATATACATAAATCCTAGTATTAGATCTTTAGCCACAAATGATTCATATATATATATCTATATATATATTTTAAACTTGTGGAACATGTGCCTAAGATGGGCTAGATTCATAGAAACCTTGGCCTTCCTATGCATAATTCTGATATTATTTGGGATTGGTTTTATTGGTTGATCCTTGGAATCAAGTTTAATTTGTGACTACTTGGCCAGGTCTTGAAAAGGACTTTGATTCTAAACCTGGATCCTGAGAATCTGTTGTTTCAGGGGACTAGGGAGTCAGGGTACCCCTGTGGGAGGAGGAGGACCTGCCTGCTTCAGCATCTCTGGAGGACCTCCCTGGGGAACCAGCCATACTGGCCCTGTTAGTCAGGAGGAGGGGATGTGTTCCTTGTCTCTGACCAGTGAAGGATTTGAAACCACCACTAATTTGTTGCAGTATTGAATTCTACATTAGTCAGATATATATTATTGGAGCTAATACCTGAGATGATAACTGTAAAAAAAGAAAAAAATTACTTTGACTAGCAGTGTTGGGTATTTCAGTCATAGTGTGTTGGCTCCATTCCTTTCAGGTCTGTGTTGAGGATACATATCATGATGGCAGTCATGACAAAACCACTCTGCTCAGAGCTAGGGAACAAAAGAGGAAGAAGAAGGGGTTAGACCTCCCACCAACCTCTACTTGCTATGGTTCCACCACCTCCCAATACACGGGGCCATCAAGAGACACATAGGATCCAAACTAGCAATGCACTTTGCCAGTGTAATGAACATTTCTTGACTTAAGTATTATGGCTTGAAAGGCCATAATACTTCAGCAAGAGAAGAGCTAAAATCTTACTTCAGCTTTTCCTGCAAGCCACACCCTCTTGAGAGGCTCAGAAGCCCTGGAATCTGGCTTCAGGAAAGAAGGTACAGCCACCATAACCTGTTTATGACCTTTTTTGGCTGTACACAGCGACTAACCCAGAGAGTGTAGGGAATGGGACTCAGGTTCAGGTGAAGGTGCTGCAGTCTCCAGAGCTGATGCTCTGAAAGGGGCAAAACCAGACAGCATGGCTACGCTTTCTTCAAAGGTAGATATAGGAGGTTTGTATTTCCAAATGTCATTTTCAAGTGTCTGTATGACATTTTGTTGTGTTGATAACTATACAAGCATTTATGGGGCATGTCTTTTGTGACTGGAACCTTGCTTCCAGATAAGGAAAACTCTAAAAGGTCTGAGGATGGTTTGCCTGCCATGGGAGTCCTGTGCTTTGGGGGAATGGGGTGTTTATGTGATCTGAAGTGTTTATGAGCCCCAGACTCCAGTGGGTGCATGGAAGAAAGAAGGATTTTTGGTGTGCAAGTAGTGAAGTGAGCTGGCATTGTACTACATGAGCTAGTCCTCTAGGCCAAGAATAGGGTTTGTAATTGCATTTCTTCACAGTTTTGTCTTCTGTGTCCAGTGAGTTGCCTAAGTATGGACAGAGAACAAACATTTGCTAAATGGCAGAACTGACAAGACACTGAAGCAGCCACCAGCACACCCATCCCCTACTTTCCTGTGGCTTTCTTTTCATTTATTTCTGAACAAGCTTTGGGAAGAGGAGGGTCTCTTCTTATCCTGAGTCTACTGAGGGATGGCTAGAATGTGCCCAGTATTTTGGAATTTGTTTCCAAATCCTCTTTCCTGGGTTGTTCCTCAGCAAGACCTTGTGAGAGCTTTCCAGAAGCTTATGTAAGAAGCTCAAAGTCTGCTTATCTTTGGGAAGTGTATACATTTCCCTCTGTATTCTCTGATGGCTGTTATCTAAAAACTGTCTAGACTGTAGATTCCAACTGGGCTAAGGAGAATGAGAATGAAATATACTTTGCTGAAGGTTGGGGGTAGACACTATGAAATATTTGTCTTGTTGACCTCTGAGGCTGACTCCCTGTAGTCAGCTAGAGGCCCCACAACTCGGGGATTGGGATTTGTCAGTGTCTAAGTAATGTCTCATCACAAGGAGACTATATATTGCTTGGCTTACACAAAGTGTTTTTGCAATAAACTTTTCCACTTGAGTGAAAGGGAGCAGGAAAAGCCTTTAATCTTGCCTTTTGCATGGCGTCTGAGCTGGGCCTGGGATGATTGCTCCCAACTGCTACGAGAGCATTTTGGCGAGATGCTGGGATGTGGATTCCAGCCCCACTTTGGATTCATGTTTAGCTTTTAAAAAAGAAAAGAAAAACCCTTTCCTTTTATCTTAAGCTCATCATTTTAATATCCAGCCAAGAATCCATTGTTTTCTTACAGTTTCTTAAACATGTAGTCTCTTAGATCTTCTATTAAAAATCTATCTCCTGTAAGGACAAGTTGGAACCAGCTATTACTTCCTAATTATTCTAGTTTGATTCTGCGGTTTGCAAATGGCACCTCTAACTTTCCAGTTGTAATGAGAGCATCTCCTTAGGGGATCAGAGAGGAGCTCTTGATCTGTTGCCTACTGGAGGCTGGGTGACTTTCCTTCCATCTTTTTTTTTTTTTTTTTTTGGGTTCGGTCGTGGGGCCTGAACTCTGGACCTGGGCGCTGTCCCTCAGCTCTTCAGCCCAAGGCTAGCGCTCTACCACTTGAGCCACAGCGCCACTTCCAGCTTTTTTCTTTTTGCTTATGTAGTGCTGAGGAATCGAACCCAGGGCCTCTGGCATGCAAGGCAAGCGCTCTAACCCTGAGCTATTTTGTTTTTTGTCAGTCATGGGATCTGAACTCTGGACCTGGGCGCTGTTCCTCAGCTCTTCAGCTCAAGGTTAGCGCTCTACCACTTGAGCCACAGCGTCACTTCCAGCTTTTTCTGCTTATGTGGTGCTGTGGACTCAAACCCAGGCCTCACATGCAAGACAAGCGCTCTACCACTGAGCCACCTTTCCAGCCCTGCTTCCATCCTTTTTTTTGTGCTAGTACTGGGACTTGAGTTTAGGGGCTGGGTGCTGTCCCTTAGCTTTTTCACTCAAGAGCCACAGATCTATTCCATTTTTGTTTGGTGGCTAATTGGAGATAAGAGTCTCACAGACTTTCCTGGCTGGCTTCAAACCACAGTTTTCAGATCTTAGCCTCCTGAGTAGCTAGGATTACATGTGTAAACCACCAATGCCTATCCCTTTGTTCACTTCTGAGCACCTGCTACTTGTCTCACTGCACAGCTTGTCTTGGAAAGCATACAGGAAGTGGAGGGTCAGCTAAATCAAACTTGCCCTTACTTAGAAGCAAAGAGGTTGATCTGATTACCAGCTATTTCAGACCCAGAGGGGTTCTCCAGGCTGAGTGGAGTCTTTCTCCATTTCTAGTCTTCCATGGTATCTTATTCTCACGCATTGCCCTCTGCCCCCAAATGACTGGACCACACTCAGCTAATTTAAATCATCCCTCCCTAGGGAAGAATAGGGACACAGGTCAAAAAGGAGACCTATATGAACAAATTCTCCCAAGCAAACAGCCAGCTTTCCATAGCTGTGAGATAATCAATTGGAGCAAAGGTTTAGGCCTCAATGGAAGAATATAAAATTTTGCGAACTGACATTAGGGTGCTCTTTGAACTTCCTCAGTTTCTACCTCCCATGTTCTACTCACTATCCTTCTCCTTACTAAGTTTTCAGTGAACCCTTTAAGAATTAAAAGAGAAGGAGGAACAGTTCCTCACAGTTATTCTTTTCATGGTACTTGAGATCCCAGGTGGTACTTTCCACCCAGACTGCTGCATGGAGAAATGCCTGAGGCTCTGGGATCTCATCTCCTATTTTCATATCTTTAGTGAGGCCACCTGAAACACTGAGCAGGCAGCTGCTTGGGTAGGATCAAGTTTTCAGAAGGAGTCCCTCTAGCTCCTCCTCCAGGGAGCTGGCCATGATCCTTAGTCGATTTCAACTAAGTCTGCTTCCTAAGGATGAGAAGACGCTTCAGTTGGGAGGAAGTCATGGAGGTCATGTAAAAGAATCCTGGCCACAAGAGCCAGCTGTACAAGAACTTGTGGTTCTTGAAAAAACAAAACCAAAGAAAACCCCCTTGAAAAACATAGTTTAAAGAAGGTTGAACTTCCAGAGACCCTGGAAGTTCTCTAAGTTGATCTCCTCTCTAAGACAGACAATAGAAACCTCCAATTGAAGGGAGTGATTTGCAGCCTTTGAGGACAAATTGGCACACACTGTTCTCTTCTCTCCACAGCTGGCATTACATTGTGTTGTTTCAAATTATTTAGTTTTTCAGGATTCTGAGTCTTGTCTTCCCAATCAACCCACTTCAGTCAGTCTCTCCCCAGTGTTGCTGCTTTGCGATTCTTTCTGCAGATCTGCTGCATTCTGTCTTGGATCTATAGGGGAACTCTAGTCTGTGGCACCCTGTGGCTGTCCAATTGGGGCTTGGAAAGCCTCAGGGACTCTAGGAGCCCATAGGAGCTCCATGGCCAAGTCTGGGCTGCCTGGCTAGCTGTGTCTTGTCTCTGGGCTTTGTGTTCTGAGGTAAGGCTGGCTTTGTGCCTCGCCTGGTTATAATAAGCTCACCACTATATACACACATTCCTGCCAGCTCCCTACTGTACTGAAGTATAGTTTCTGTCTCTTAGCCTTGGCCTCCACAGGCCTTCCTTTCCATGATTAGGCTCTTGCTTGATGCCGAGAAATCCTGCTGATTGGGGGATGTGTCTTCACACTCCACAATTCTGTATGAATGCAAAACTAGGGTAACAACTTGACTCAACTCTACCTCAAAATGATGTCTGAGGGACTTGGCGAGTCTGACTCCAGCCTACCTTGGCAAGGGTCAAACCTTTCATAGTGACTAGTTTTATCCTCTTCTTTGACTTGTTCTTTCTTGAAGTCCTTGGAGCTCTGAACTACTGTTCCAAATTGCCATATCTATATAAGCAGCATAGATTGTCTTGTTCTTATTCCTAATGGTTCTAGAATAGTGCTGAGAACTTAGTAATAGTTGTGAAATTAAACGAATGTCAACCCAAATATGATTGTTTTCAGAATTAGAGAACATTGATAGCTATGACATAGAGAGTTATGATGGAAAAATCTCAAATGAAGTCTTAGAACCAGTGATGTGGTGAGAAGAGAGTCAAATATGCCAAGAATGAGGACCTGGAAATCATCTGTCCTCTTGGACAGGCTAAAAAATCACAGACAGGAAGACATCTCATCTGAGCCACACTGATTTGAATAGTAACCAATGGTTGCATGTGTTGTGACAATCAGCAACCAAATGTTATTTGGGGCTTATTTTAATCAAGAGTTTCCCAGAGAAACAGAACCAATAGGAGACACATAAGGAGGGATTGACTCACACAGTAAAGTCCAAAGTCCTGCACTCTGCTTCTGCAACCTAGTGAACCAAGAATGCTCACAAATTCAGTTTTAGCTTGATGGCCTGGAAAAAAGAACAACAAACAACCCAAAGAAACTCTGAAGGCAGAAGTAATAAAGGCAAAATCTAAAACTAAGGGAACAAGAATACATAGTAAGAAGGAATTTTCAAAAAGTTAACTGTTTACAGATATGATATATTAGGTAAACTTCTCACAAGTCTGTCAATGCAAAGGAGAGGAAGCACCAGTGGCAAAATCAGAATGAGAATGTATATCATCAGATGCAAGCAAGAATAAAAAGATAAGAAATTAGAACATGCTACTTAATGGCAACAGAAGTGAAAACCATCAGAAACTGAAAACTTAAAAATTTATCAAAGAAAAATGGAGAACCTGAAAAAAATCCATTCCTTAAAAAGATATTGGAAGAGCTAGGGCAAAATGGTAAGCCATTCTCACCTCATAAATAAGAACAATCTGGTATCAATGCTCAGAGGAGTTCTTAAAGCAGAGAGTAGGAAATCATAATCAAAGAAAGAAGCACCAGGGAGCCAGAGACTAAACAACAACAACAACCAAACCAATGAGAAGTAGAGTTGTGTCTGGTGCTATCTCCCTGCTTAGAGGAGGAGAATTAGGACTCTGAATGATAAGATATGGTAAAAATCACTGGGGGTCCTGCCAATTTCCTATTCCAGCAGCAGGAAAAGCCCATATGTACTGCAAACCTTAAACCTGCTACCAGGATCTGAGATCTGTGAGGCAGCAATGGTTCTGGTGTAAGAAGTCAGAATCTGGGATCAATTGTAATATGTAGCTCACCACATCCTGAACACTGGAAAGCAGTTGCCATTTTGACTCTGAACTTGCTCTTGTGACTGAATTCTGTATGAGATCAACAGCAGAACAACTGTCAGGACATTTGGCCATAGAACTCAGGTATAAGTCAGTCACAAGTCGTGGTTGTGGACAGGGGACTGTTTGACAGAACCATGAAAGGAATTTCTCCACTGATAGACCAGGTGCCCATCCTCTGAGGAAACACATTGTGCCAGCAATTGGAGAGATGGAGTATCTGACAGCCCCCACGGAGGGCCAACGGCCTGCAGAACTGAGCTAGGCCTGTGCAGGAGAGTTGCAATTTCCTCTTTTCCTGCTAAGACATAGTCAGCAAGATCTCCACTCTTCTGGTGGGCATTCTCCACCTTAAATTGCTGCAGAGGAGAGGCATAAAATCCAGCAGAAGGCACCTTTCCAAAATTGGAAACCCCAAAAATTAGCTACTTCAGTCAGACATCTGGCAACGAAGGAACCTAGAGAGACTTAGCTCAACTGTCCTATGTATCTGGGAGCTATTTTAGCTGTAAGGTAGGAGTGGGCCAGTTCTCTATCCTACCCTCACTGTTTAGGAGAGACATGAATGGCAGAAGGGAGGCTAGGGCAGCCCTGAAACCTTGGATGGAAGGCCTGTAAAATTCTCTCTGATCTGAGCCTGCCTACTGGCTCTAGTAACAGAATTCTGAGGAAGCAGAGTGCTCACACCCAGCTCTAAAGAGTTTGATACCTACATCTTCCTGCACCACATATGTGTGTATGTATGTATGCGTGTATATAAATGTATATATTCATACATACACATATATAAATATATATCAGAACAATAAAATGCATTTTTTGTTTTAGTCTTGGTTTGATCATTGTTATTGCTGTTCCAGCTTTATTCTATACTTATTTATTTTGTCTTTGTTAATTTACCCCCACGTTCTCATTTTTACTTATATTCCCAATATAGGCCATTTGTTCCTTAGTTACTAACTTTGTATACATCATTTACCTCTCCCATCAACTTCTTTATTTAGCTTCTTTGGCTTCTCCCAGTCCTTCCTCTTTTCCTCCCAACTGATCACATCTGTACCCCAGCATTGCCCTATCCTCTTTCTGCATGCAGAAAGATTCTCTTGCCCATATCTCTCCCCCATTACGAAGCCCTCCTCATTTCCCTATGATCTTAGCAGATAACTAGATTGCTTGAACATCATATGAGTAAACACTTTTACTTTCTCAGGCTTTGTGTTTTGAGCTCTTGTCTGATTCTCCCTTGTAGCTGCAGTGATTATAGTTGAGGTATCTTCTGCTTTTCTTTCAGTTGGCTTATCTTCATTTGTTATTTGATAGTCTCAGTGTGCAGGGTGAGCCACTTTACATATTCGGATCTCTCCACATCACTGCCCTCTCCCTACTCCACTCTACATCTGATTACTACCTTACTCTATCCTCTCATTAGACTTTTTTTTTTTTTTTTGGTCCAGTCGTGGGGCCTGAACTCTGGGCCTGGGCGCTGTCCCTCAGCTCTTCAGCTCAAGGCTAGCGCTCTACCACCTGAGCCACAGCACCACTTCCAGCTTTTTTTTTCTGCTTATGTGGTGCTGAGGAATCGAACCCACGGCCTCATGTATGCAAGGCAAGCGCTCTACCGCTGAGCCACCTTCCCAGCCCTCATTAGACTCTTCTATTAGACCTAGTCCCCACTTTTCTTCTGCCCAATCTAACCAAATACCTAGTACTATTCAGTAGTGTAATTCTGCTATCCTCTTTGTTACCACCCTGGTTAACTAGAATCTTTCTAGATCACAAAGTCCATTCTCAAGTCTACATTCACCTGAGGATATTAGAACAGTAGGGGTGGCTACTCTTCCTTAAGAATTACTACAAACACAAAGTTGTGGCATATCAACTGCAGTAGATTTTTGTGTGTGTCTGTGCTTATCCTGGGATTGAACTCAGGATCTGGGAGCTGTCCTTGAACTTCTTTTGCTCAAGGCTAGTGCTCTATCACTAACTACAACTTCACCAATTTTTGGTCCTGATCCTTAGTATCTGTATAAGTGGACTGGGGTTTGAATTAGTGAAACCAATAGTGTAGATATCCCCTAATTAAGGAGGGAAATAGCCCTTCAAGCCAGCTTATATTCAATTCTATGAAAGTATAGAGATAACTGAAAAAGGAAGACTTCAAATTACTAAGAGCTTTATACAGAGTGTCTCTTCATATGAGAATCTCTCCACCCATAAATATGAAAAATATGAGAAAACTAGGAAATATATCTCTCATACAAACCACAACAAAGAGTCAGGATGATATCAAACTGGAGGAAAATACAAATACTGAGCTTAAAGATATAATGACAAGAATGTTTAACAAATTGAAAGATGAAATTTAGAAGCAACAAAATCAAAACAGACACAAAGGAATCCAATGAGAACTGATAATTTGCTAAGTGAATACCAAACAAATACCAATGAACAGCTAACTGAGCTGAAATAGAACCTAGCTAAACAAGTAAAAGAGCACAAATAAGACACACATACACAAACAAGTGAAGTAAAAAGTCAATGGTGCAAGAATGTGAAAGGAATCTCCAATTTTTTGAGTGCCAGTACTGGGGCTTGGATTCAAGGCCAAGGCATTCTCCCTTAGTTTTTTCACTCAAGCTGGTGGTGTACCACTTGAACTACATCCTACTTCCATGACAAATAGTTTTGTTTTGTTTAATCTTAAAAAAGAGGGAGAAACTAAAGAAAATCAAGTTGAAATCCAGGGTATAGAAAACAAAGTGGAAAGGCTCTCCAGCAGAATGTACAATATGGAAGTCAGAATTTCAGAAGATAGAGAAAAATGTGGCTGAAATCAGGAAAGCAACTCCATTTGTAATAGCCCCACAAAGAGTAAAACACCTGGGAATTAACCAAAGAAGTGAAGGACCTCTATGATGAAAACTTTAAAAACCTGAAAAAGGAAATCAAAACAGAACTTAGAAAGTGGAAAAACCTCCTATGCTCCTGGATTGGAAGGATCATCCGTGAAAATGGCAACACTTCCCAAGGCTATCTACAAATTCAATGAGATACCTATCAATATCCCAACCTCATTCTTCAAGGAAATAAAAGAGGCAATCCCAAACTTCATATGGAACAATAAAAGACCCCAAATAGCAAAAATGATCATTAACAGAAAGAACAGTGCTGGAGGATTATCAATACCAAATTTCAAACTCTACTACAAAGCCATAGTAATCAAAACAGCTTGGTACTGGCACAAGAACAGACCTCAGGACCAATGGCATAGAATTGAAAACCCAGAAATGAACCCACAGACCTATAGCCATCTAATCTTTGATAAGGGAGTTAAAAAATAGAATGGAAGAAAGACAGCCTCTTCAGTAAACGGTGCTGGTAAAATTGGTTAATCACTTGTAGAAAACTAAAGCTAGATCCTTCTATATCACCCTGCATCAGAATCAACTCCAAATGGATCAAAGACCTTGGAGTCAAAGCAGACACTCTGAAAACATTACAGGACAGAATAGGAGAAACCCTAGGTCTCCTTGGCACAGGCTGAAATTTTCTTAATAGAGACCAAGAAACACAACAAATCAAAGAAAGTTTGGACAAATGGGATTGCATGAAATTGCAGAGCTTCTGCATGGCAAAGGACATAGCTAGCAAGATCAATAGAAAGCCCACGGATTGGAAGAAGATCTTCACTAGCCGTATAACGGACAAGGGTCTCATATCTAAAATATACCTGGAACTCAATAAATTAAATCCCCCAACAACAAATCCTCAAAAAAACACAACTGCCCAATAAATAAGTGGGCTAAAGACTTACAGAGAAGCTTCTCTGAAGAATAAAGAAAGATGGCCAATAGACACATGAAGAAATGCTCAACCACCCTAGCCATAAAAGAAATGCAAATCAAAACAACACTGAGATACCCCCTCACCTCAATTAGAATGGCTAAAATCAATAACCAATAACAACTGGAGAGGATGTGGACAGAAGGGAACCCTACTGCATTGTTGGTGGGAGTTTAAACTTGTTCAACCACTTTGGAAAGTAGTAGGGAGGTTCCTCAAAGACTCCCCTATGAGGGAAGGGGAAACAAAGGAGGGGGCTATAATGCTTGATAAGAAATGTATTCTTTATCTTGCCCATGTAATTGTAACCCCTTTGTACAGTATTTTCACAATAAAAGAAGAAAAAGACTCCCCTATGACCCATCAATCCCACTTTTGGGCATTAACCTAAATGATCACAAAGAAGACCATACTAAAGCATCCAGCACAACTATGTTTATTGCAGCATTATTTACCATAGCTAAGATATGGAACCAACCCAGATGGCCCTCAGTAGATTAATAGATCAAGAAAATGTGGTATATATACACAATGGAATTCTATGCCTCCATCAGAAAGAATGGCATTGCTCCATTTGTTAGGAAATGGAAAAACTTGGAAAAAATTATAATAAGTGAAGTAAGCCAGGCTCAAAGAAACATAGGTCCTATGGTTTCCTTTATTTGCAACAACTAGTATATGTTTGAGTCAAGCAGAAAAGGTCAGATACGTTGATGTTAGGGAAATGAACCCTAAGATATGTATTCAAATGTTTTTTTTCTTTCATGTTTCTAACACATTTATAAGATGATTTCTTTGTTGCTTTCTATGTCCCTCCCCCACAGTATAACCCCTGCTTTTACTGTATTTGATGTCGGTATAATTTGTGGAAGAGAAGGGAAAAAACAAATAGTTTAAGTAGGGATACAGGTAGACCCATTGCAACAATGAGATGTATAAGACATTATGTCGAAAAATGAACTTTACAACTTTGGTGGGGGTGGGGGGAAGGGGGGCTTGGAAGGGCAGGGATGGTAAGGGGAAACAAAGGAGGAGGCAACAATGCTTGATAAGAACTGTACTCATTACCTTGCTCATGTAATTGTAATCCCTCTGTACGGTATTTTCACAATAAAAAAGCTTATTAATAAAAAAAGAATTTTAGAAGGTAGATTAGCCATATTTGAAATACTAGAAGAAAAAAGATTTAAAAACTTGAAAAGGCATTTACAAGAACTTTTGAAACCTGTGGCAGTATTGTAAGAGGAGCTGTTAAGTAAAGGCATAGGAAATATAGTCAACAAAGTAATAGCAGAAAATGTCCGAATTCTTGAAAAAGAAACCAATCCAGACCATTTCATATTATAGTTACAGCTGTAACTACAGAAACCAAGAAAAGATTATTGAAAACTTTAAGGGGGCGTGGTAATCTACAAAGAGAAATCTATCAGAATAACAGTAGCTCTTTCAACATAAACTTTAAAAGCAAGGAGGGCTTAGAATGATGTTTTCTAAGTGCTGGAAGTCAACAGTTGCCAACCTAGAATACTCTGTCCAGCAAAACTAAACCTCCAAAGAATTATAACCTGATTAATAAATGAATAAATAAGTAAATGGATACTTCTCAGAGGAAGAAGGTCACATGGCCAATAAATACATGAAGAATGTTCAATATCCCTGGCCATAAAAGAAATGATAATCAAAACAACATTGAGATTCCATCTCACTCCACTCGGAATGGTCACTGTTTAGAATATGAAAACAACAAATGCTGAAGAGGACACAGGAAATAAGGTATCTTAATATACTGCTGGTGAGAATGCAAAGTAATGCAACCACATAGAAATCAGTATGGAGAGTGCTCACATATAGAACTACCCTGTGATCCAGTGGACATTTAAAAGAAAGATTGTATGACAGGATACAACCATACTACAAAAGCACCTGCACATCCATTTCATTGTAGCACTATTCACCAGAGCTAAGTTATGGGAATAGTCCAGATACCCAGATACCTTATAATAGATGAGTGGATTAAAAAAGGGACACACACACACACAGAGACACAGAGACACAGAGACACACAGACACACACACACTGGAATCTAATGCAGTCATCAGGAAAATGAAATTATTCCATTTTCAAGGAAATGGATGGACCTGATAATATCATACTGAATGAGATGTTTGGTCCAGAACAACAAGGGAACACAAATGCAACCGCCATGTAAACACACACAGGGACATGTGCATATATACACAATCAGTTGGCTAAAGTATAATATATGCTCAAGTAAAACACCATAGAGCAAATCCTTTGAGCAATTAACAGACAGCTTAATAAAATTATCAGGAAGCTGAAACGTAATTTAAAAGAGAGGGTGCTAGTAGGAAGGCAGTGAGTGGAAAAGAAAATGGGTTATAAGTATTGTCATAACCCTGAATGTATGTACACACACACACACACACACACACACACACACACACACACACACACGATAAAAGTGACATATTTCAAGGGGCAAGAGAGATGAGAAAATAATGAAAGTAGTGATTCTGAACAGTACTGGACACATACATGGACATGTTGTACAACCATTTGAAGAGAAGATATTGGGAAAATGTTTAAATGTTTACTTTAAAAAGTAAAAATCCCTTTATTTTTTAGTTATTTAAAGTTTACCTAATTTCAATGTTTTTATTTCTTTGTGTGTGTGTGTGTGTGTGTGTGTGTGTGTGTGTGTGTGTGTGTGTGCGCCAGTACTGAGGCTTGAACTCAGGGCCTTGTACTCTCCCTTAGCTTTCTGCTCAAGGCTGGCACTCTACCACTTGTGTCACACTTCTACTTCCAGCTTTTTCTGGTTAATTGGAGATAAGAATCTCACAAATTTTTCTCTTGTTCAAGCTGGTTTCAAACTGTAATTCTCAGAGCTCAGCTTCCTGAGAAGTTAGGATTATAGATGTGAGCCACTAGATCCTGGCTTCAATGTTTTTCATTACATGTATTTTTACAGTGCTGGATTTAAAGTCGGGCCTTGCTTTTTAAGCAAGTGCTCTATATTGAGCCTTGCTTTTTGTTGATTTTAAAGATAGGGTCTTTCTTCCTGTTCATGGTGCCTGGATTGATATCTACCTATTTTTAAATTGTTATTATAAAGGTGATGTACAGAGGGGTTATAGTTACATAAGTTGGGTAAAGAGTACATTTCTTTTTGGAAAATGTCACCCCTACTTTTGCTCTTTCCCAGTTTTTAATACCTACCTATTTCAGGCTCTCTATAGTTTCTGGGATGACACTTATACACTACCACATCTACATTTTCCTATTTGAGATGTAATCTCTTGGAATTTTTAGACTGGACTTAACTGGAACCATGATCCTTACAATCTCAGATTTCCATGTAGTTTGACAACGGGCACATGTAACTCTGCCTAGCTATGGGTTATGAAGAGGAACTCATGAACTTTTTTTTGGCCTTCACTTACAATCCTCTTAATCTCAGCCTTCCAAATAGCTAGGATTACATAAGTGGTTGGCTTGTTCTCTGAACGTAGATGCAAATACATATAGACTAACAAACAGAATACCAGGAATGTACTAAAAATCCCCCAGCATACTCTGAACACATAAATTTTATTTCAAGAAAATATAAAGATTACTAAGTGATCTTTACTAAGTAACAGTACATTTTGAACATATAGACTTTATTTCAGGAATATGTAAAACCTATACTAAGTAACAAGTAAGTCTACCACATGAATCTCCCCAGTGGCACTGGAAAACTGCTCTCAAAAGGCCAGATGCGGGCTGGGACAGTGGCTCAGTGGCAGAGTGCTTGCCTCCCATGCATGAGGCCCTGGGTTCGATTCCTCAGCACCACATAAGCAGAAAAACCTGGAAGTGGTGCTGTGGCTCAAGTGGTAAAGCATTGGCCTTGAGCTGAAGAGCTGAGGGGCAATGTCCAGGCCCAGAGTTCAGGCCCCACAACCAACCCCCCCCCC
The DNA here is from genome assembly GCF_019054845.1 of Dipodomys spectabilis. NCBI lineage: Eukaryota > Metazoa > Chordata > Mammalia > Rodentia > Heteromyidae > Dipodomys > Dipodomys spectabilis. The sequence continues at coordinate 3,199,659 of NW_024870729.1, read as the reverse complement.
CCCAAAAAAAAAAGACCAGATGCTACACATTTAAGACTTTCAAGAAGGATGGGAGAGGTGGGGGAGGGAAGGGATGGTAAGAGAAAAACAAAAGGGGTAATAATGCTCAACAAGAAATGTACCCATTTCCTTACTCGTGTAACTGTAACCCCTCTGCACAGCATCTTTACAATAAAATAAAGTTAAAAAGACTTTCAATCCGTAAATCTTTGTTGCAACTGTTTAGCTGTCTATGGCAACACAAAAGCAGCCTTACATAGTAATAAACAAATAGGTGTAGATGTGTTCCAATAAAACGTTATTTTCAAAACCAGACTGGTTTGCATTATATCAATTAACTGAGGGAGAAAACCATATGAAATATACAATTGTTTTGTTTTAACATTCTCAAGAAACATTTCCTGGAACAAGGATTCATACATAAATCATTAATTAAGAACAGGATTCAGGAAACACCAATGGTGTTCTGAGGATGTGAGACAGAGTATGAAGGAGAACAGTGCAAGGCCTTAGTATCAAAGCAGCTACCACTTTAGGGCAGATGGAGCTCCATTTTGCTGGGGAGCTCTGGGGAACACTGCCTAACACATTCAGAGTTGTGGACCCTATAGGAATTGTCTCCTGAATTTCACTGACCTTGGGTTGAGAAATTCTGTGCTGCAGGGACATTCTACTTCTGCATCTGTGGGCTTGCTCTGTGGTCCACTGTCAGATTAGGTTTGCCTGTTACAGAATTTTATATACAGATGGGATCAGAGAATGTATACTTGTGTAAAGTTTCTTTCAGTTACATAATAATTTTGAGATTCACTGAATACTGTTTTCAGTGTTGACTATGAAGGCCTAAGTTCTTATGACATTTATTTTTGTGTCTCATTGTAGAGCCTTGGTGGGGATAGGTTTAATTTGACAAGAAATTGATGTAGCTTTACAATTTTTATATTCCCTCCATCTATATAAGAGCTTCAGTTATACCGCATAATTTCCAATATTTAGTATCATCACTCCTTTAAATTTTAGCCATTTAATTTTAGTATGAATTGTATGCCATTGTGGTTTTACTTTGCTTTTCCTTATTCTGACTTGAGCACATTTTCATGTGCTTATTGACCTTCATACATGTATTTGTATAAAACAAATTAAAAAAGTGGCTCAAAACAATTTTTTTGAGATGGTTTCATTACATAGCCCAATCTATCCTTGAACTTGGAATCCACTTGGTTCTCAAGTGCTAGAGTTACAGGCATGCTCTATAATACAGTTGCTCAAAATTTTACTCATATTTACATTTGAATTGTTAATCATTAGTTGAGGTGAGGGATTCTTTGTATATCCTAGAAAATAGTTTATTTTAGATACTTCTTTTTTGAATGTTTTCTCATTATGTGTAGCTTATCTGTTTGTTTTCTTTGTATTTTTTCTCTTTCCTGTATGGTGGATGCAACCAGGGCCTGTGCAAGCCAGACAAGTATTCTACCATGGAGCTGGTCTATCGCCCTTCCTGTTTACTCTCTTAACTGTGAGTTTTGATGAGTAGATTTTGTAAAGTCTGAATGTTCTGATATTTATTTTATTTTATTTTTTGTCAGTCATGGGACTTGAACTCTGGGCTTGGGTGCTGTCCCTGCGCTCTTCAGCTCAAGGTGAGGGCTCTACCGCTTGAGCCACAGCTCCACTTCCAGTTTTCTAGTGGTTTATTGGAGAGTCTCACGGACTTTCCTGCCCGAGCTGGCTTTGAACCTCGATCCTCAGATCTCAGCTTCCTGAGTAGCTAGGATTACAGGCGTGAGCCGCTGGCGCCCGGCTCTGATACTTATTTTTATGGTTATTGTTTTCTGTGTTCTTTTAAATAAACATCTGCCTTTTCTCTAGTCATGAAGATAATTTTTTCTACTAGGATTAAAAAAATTCTGTTTCATTTTCTGTGTTGTCTATTCTAGGCTTCCTGATGTCCATATAAATACAACAATTAACTTGCTCATTCATTTATTGATTAACTTGCTGGAATTATGATTAAAATAACATTAAAAATTGACATGTAAACCCACTGAGTTTTTCAGTCTATAAATGTGTATTTATTTAATTGTTAGCCAGTAGTTTATAAAAGTATATCCACTGATGGTTCATGCCTGTAATCCTAGTTATCTAGGAGGCTAAAATCTCAGGGTAGATGTTTAAAGCCAGCCTGGGCAGGAAATTATCTCTAGTTAACCACCAAAAAGCAGAAGTGGAGCTATGGCTTAAATGACAGAACACTAGCTTTGAGCAAAAAAGATCAAGGACAGTACCCAGGCCTTGGAGTTCAAGCTGTAGGACCAGCAAAAAAAAAAAAAAAAGTATATCCTACTGCGATCAGGTAGCTAATGCCTAAATCTTAGCTAACCTGAGGATCATAGCTCAAAGCCAGCCTGGGCAATAAAGTCTGTGAGACACTTATCTCCAGTTAACCAGCTTAGTAAAACTGTGGCTTAAGTGGTAGAACATAAACTTTGAGCAAAAAAGCTAAGGGGCAAAAACCCAGGCTTTGAGTTCCAGCCACTGAACACCATGGCACCAAAGAGGAAAAAAAAAAATGTATATTCTGAGGGCAGAAGTCTGGGTCCAATCAGGGGCATATAACTATTCTGTAAATTGAACAGAGAAAGCTTAATCAGACAGCTGTTAACTGTAACTAAGGATTAGAATAAAAATTGGCCAGTAAAAAACAATTCCAAAGAATGTAGAACAGTAGTTGCAAGAAGCAGTCCTAGGCTTCGGATTTAGCACTCAAGAGGCTCCCTCCTTGGGCCAGGAGCCAGGTCTTACTTAGCCACAGCCAAGGCTCTCTGGAGAGAGAGAATTCCCATCAAACCCACTCTCTAGGAGTTGGGAAAGCTGTTCTTAGAGAGATGATCCACAGGTAGGTGATCCACAGATACTTAATATAAATCAAAGTGCCTGGAAAAGCTGGGGCTTACAAAAGCAAAGGCACTTGGCTACACACTGTGGGAAGATAGGTGTAGTGGAGTGCCAGGGGAGAGGCTGCTTTCTGCTGTACTGTGATGGGTACTAGAAAAGCTGCCTAAGCTTGGGAGGCTGTCCAGCAGGTACCCTAGGAGCAGGGAGAATAAATTTTCCCCATGATGTCTCTTCAGTGCCCTCTACTGACAAAATTTCAGTGCCAACTGCAACAAGGAAACAGTCTTTGTTATTGATAATTCTAAGGAAAATTTAATTTAAAAATCAGAATTATTTAATGACTTTATATGCATTACCCAGTTTAAATAAGTTAATAATACTCATGTTTACAGCAATTTACAAACACAACTATTGCCATTATACATATTAATTAGGAAAACAATATTTACAAGTCCAGATTTATTTTCACAAAGCAGGCCACAAGGATGAGTTTGGAGCTCAGAATAACAGATCAATCCATAACATATATGCTATCACATTACTAAATCACTTACCTGTTTTAGTTTTTCTTTTGTAGATAGAACCTTGGGGATTTTTTTAAAGATTTTTTTTTATTGTAAAAATACTGTACAGAGGGGTTACAATTACATTGGCAAGATAATGAGTACATTTCTTATCAAGCATTGTAGCCTCCTCCTTTGTTTCCCCTTCCCATCCCTTCCCATGCCCTGGGGATTTTATATAACAATTCCGTTTGCAAATGGATAGAATTTGCAATTGGATATATGTGAATGTCTCATGTTGTCTACTAATCTATTCCTGGACTAATCTATTCCTGAACTTTCAGAGAATTAGTGATTGGCAAAGTCATGAGCTTGGGGCTTTCTGAGGGCTCTTAAATTTCATGTGTTGGGGTCATTTTGGCCTCTGAGGAATTTCCTTCATAGCCGGGCACTGGTGGCTCATGCCTGTAATCCTAGCTACTCAGAAGGCTGAGATCTGAGGGTCACGGTTCAAAGCCAGCCCAGGCAGGAAAGTCTGTGAGACTCTTATCTCCAATAAAAACCACTAGAAAACCGGAAGTGGCGCTGTAGCTCAAGCAGTAGAATGCGAGCTGAAGAGCTGAGGGACAGTGCCCAGGCCTAGAGTTCAAGCCCCAGGACTGACAAAAAAAAAAAAGACAGTTCATTTTATCCAAAGTTTTATGTACTTTGCATTAGGAGGCTTTTTAGTTCATATGGACTACCATATGGCTAGAAACAGGATAATGGAGTTTGTAGGGTAGAAGGGGTTTTAGGATTAATCTAGCCCAATTTTGGTTGTTGTTGTTGTTGTTTTTGGTCTGGTCATGTGGCCTGAACTCTGGGCCTGGGCGCTGTCCCTCAGCTCTTCAGCTCAAGGCTAGCCCTCTACCACTTGAGCCATAGTGCCACTTCTGGCTTTTTCTGCTTATGTGGTGCTGAGGAATCAAACCCAGTGCCTCATGAATGCAAGGCAAGCACTCTACCACTGAGCCACCTTCCCAGCCCTAGCCCAATGTCTTTATTGCAGATCACTAACTCAGGGCATCAGGAGTCCATGTGAGCTGATCTTCCCTGCCTCAGGCTTTGCATCATGCACACAGCTTGCAGTTCTCCAACCTAGGACTCTCACTCTACATCTCATTTGCACATCAAGGCTCAGTGAGCACCAGCCAAATAGCCAATTTGGTTTACTTGTCAGCTGATAATAGGGCTCAAAAGAGGAAAGATTCTTCATGATATGTAAGTTCTATGAAATTCACAACTAGTCTTGCCAGAGCAAAGCCACATTCACTCGTTTATGTGTCATTGGTAGCTGCTTTTGTGCTACAATGGCAGAGCTAAGTAGTTGTGACTGATTCTGTATGGCCTACAAAGTCTAAAATGTTTCCAATCATGCTATCTTTATTCTTTTTTTTTTTCCAGGGCTAAGGACCGAACCCAGGGCCTTGTGCGCGCCGGGCGGGCACCCTTCTGCTGGGCTAAACCCCCAGCCCCATGCTATCTTTATTCTGTTTGAGGTTAAGCAGTAATTTCTTTATCAGTGTTCTGGGGGCAGACTTTGAGTTGAGTTTCCAATGAAGATTTGGTATGGCTTTGAGTCCTACCAAATAGGATGTTTCTATTGATTCCTGTTTGCAGCTTCATAAGTTATAAATGTCTTATCTATGTATATTCAAAGGTTTTATAACTCAACATGAAATGTATGGGCAATATGAGATAACTCAGTAGAACAGAATGCAAATGCATCCAACACCCAGCAAACTCCACTAAGACAATGGACAGCCTCCTGCTCTGCTGCCAGACAAATGAAGAGCAAAGGAGTTGGTGGGCTTGGGTTGTTATTGAGGAGTGGTTTGTAGAATATCGTCATCAGATTACGGAGATTAGGAATGTAAACGCGTATGAGAACTCTCCTGGGGCTGGGAAGGTGGCTCAGTGGTAGAGCGCTTGCCTTGCATGCCTGAGGCCCTGGGTTTGATTCCTCAGTACCACATAAGCAAAAAGAAAAAAAAAAGCTGGAAGTGGCGCTGTGGCTCAAATGGTAGAGCGCTAGCCTTGAGCTGAAGAGCTGAGGGACAGCGCCCAGGCCCAGAGTTCAGGCCCCAAAACCAGACCCCCCCCCCAAAAAAAAAGAAATGAGAACTCTCCTATCTTGTGGGCTCTGCTCTTTCTGCCACTTTAATATCTTGTCAGGTTAAACACCCACACAAATTCTCTGAGTCTCCTTTCACACATACATAATATTATATATACTTAAATGCCTTACTGCACATAAGGCGATTTTCTTTTTTTTTCCCCCAAAAATGTAGTAAGTACATTTTAAAAAAGGAAAGTCAGTGCAACAGCTGGATGTCTACTACATGTTTCATCTATTGATTTAATGCTACACATTTAAAATCCCACATATACCATGCCCTGACACATTAATTAAGAAGTATTTTACTTGATTCTCATATTTTCAGAGATAAATTTATATGTGTGTGTGTGTGTGTGTGTGTGTGTGTGTGTGTGTGCTGGTCTTGGGGCTTGAACTTAGAGCCGGGGTGTTATCCTTGAACTGTTTTTGTTTTTGGTGCCAGTCCTAGGACTTGAACTCAGGGCCTGGGCACTTTCTCTGAGCTTTCTTTTGCTCAAGGCTAGCACTCTACCACTTGAGCCACAGCACCACTTGAGGCTTTTTTTTTTTTTTAAATATAGTTTATTGAAGTCTCACAGACTTTCCTGCCCCATCTGGTTTTAAACTGCAATCCTCAAATCTCAGCTCCTGAGTATCCACACCCACTTCCTGGCCCTCACCCACTGCCCCTAACCCCAGGATACCTTTCATCTGTTCACTTTGATAACGGTCATTTCAACAATGTTATATGAAATGTAAAATGTAAACTTTTAGGATTTGTTTTCCACCTAGCATGATTCCCTAGAGAGATGTTGGAATCATGCACATTAATAGTTCATTCCTTTTCATTGTGTAGGATTCTATAGCAGGGAGACAGCAGTTTGTATAACTAAGTCTGCTATGATGGACAGGGTTTTGTTGTTATTTTTATTGCAATTGTTTTGTTAGGTTAAGCATTCTAGTCAACTTTAAATGTCTTTCTTCTTTCCCTTCATTCTCTCTCTCCCTCTTCCCTCCTTCTTTCCCTTCCTTCTCCCTCCCTCCCTTCTTTCTCTTTTTTCCTTCCTTCCTTCCTTCCTTCGTCCTTCCTCTATTTCTCTATTTCTCTCTTCCTTTCCTATGGCACTGGGGGTTTGAACTCAGGGCCTTGCTGGTATGATATAGCTGAGTCATGCTGTTTTACTAGTTGTGTTTCCCATCCAGGTGTGTGCACAAGCTGTAATTTGTCTTCTTTAGGCTTCCCATAATTGATGGGACCACAGATATGCACACCATTGCATTTAGCTTCCCATTTCTGGAGATTCACTCTCAAGGACTTTTCTGCCTGGGCTGATTTGGAACCCAGTCCTTCCAATCTCAGCCTACCATATAACTCGGGATAACAGGCATGCATCACTGTGTCCATTTATGGCTTGAAAGGGTCTCACAACTTTTATGCCTCAAACTGTGATACTCAGATCTCAGTCTCTCCAAGTCACTCAACATTTCCTCCTCTTTTTGAATTAACGATCATTTTACAAGAAAGCAGACAATATTGCTTGCCTTCTATTGGTTTATAGAAATGTAATCCAGGAATACTTGTCAGAAGATGTTATCTATTTAATATCTGGGAACAAGACTATCTGGGAACATCTATTTATCTATCTGTCTATCTAGCTCTGAATCTGAATCTGTCAGGGAGAAGTTTTCTTTTGGAAAACTTTTCTTACCTTTTGTGTTTAAAACTCTGAGTTTTACCTTTTACCTTTTGTGTTTAAAACTCAGCAATGGACTTCTGCTGAAACTGTCACATAGTTTTTTATGCTATGTGTGATGCACATCTTAGCTGTCATTTGCACACTCAAAGATTCAGCAGGTACCATCAGGGAGGAAGCATTTTGTACAGTTTTATGTAGACTGCCGAACAGATTGTTTCTATTCTCACTTATCTGGTAAGTTCCTTCCTTCCCTGCTCCCCCACTCCTAAGTCCAGGGTCTGGGTGCTGTACCTGAGATTTTTGGCTCAAGGCTAGTGCTCTACTACTTGAGACAGAGCTCCACTTCTTGCTTTTTGCTGGTTAATTGGAGGTAAGAGTCTCATGAACTTTCCTGCCTGTGCTGGCTTCAAACTATGATCTTAGATAGCAGTCTCCTAAGTAGCTAGGATTACAGACATGACCTACCACTAGCGGTTGGCTTATTTGTTAAGTTTTATGTGCTAACCTAGAAAGTTGTGTGATTGCACAAGATTTATGTTTCCCATGAACTCATAGCTGGTATACAAAAGTAGTTAGATGAATTTATTATTGGGTGGAAGCTGGGTCAGATTTAGAAGAGAGTCTTAAAAAGAAGATTTTATTTACTTTTTTTGGGGGGGGGATTGTTTTAATTGCAAAGGTGATGTACACAGGGGTTACAGTTACACAAGCCAGGTATTAAGTGCATTTCTTTTTGAACAATGTCACCCCTTCCCTCATTTTTTCTTCCAGGTTTTTCCCTTCTGACCCACCTCCCTCCAAGTATAGTTCATTTGCAACATAGTGTCTAGTGAGTATCACTGCTGAATTAGGTCACCCTTTGTCCCACCATTTCTGTGCTTCCCCTTCCCCTCCCCAAATCAGATAAGATTACATACAAGATAAAGCATACGGAAATCAAATATGGTGACAAAAGGGGAAAAATGGAAAGAAGAAAAAGAAGAAGAGAACTACAAAAGAAAAATACCTTGTTTCTGCTTCTTGGAGTTTATTTCAATAAGCATCATTTTATATAATCATATGCACATAGCTATTGAGCCTTTGTGATCCTCTCCTAAAAATATCCTCCTTTGGTCTCACTGTGTGAATGTTTACAGTCCTGTTTAATTGATCATGTCCCAGTGTAAATTTTTACCTTTTACTATTCATTGTGCTTATTTGTAGATTTACAGGCACACTCTTATTATTACAAATGAGGGAAACCATGAAACCTATATTTCTTTGGCCTGGCTTACTTCACTTAATATAATTTTTTCCAAGTCTTTCCATTTCCTTACAAATGGGGCAATGCCATTCTTTCTAATGGAAGCATAGAATTCCATTATATGTATGTATGCATGTATGTATGTTTATATGTTTGTGTATGTATCTATATTACATTTTTTGATCCATTCATCTACTGAGGGGCATCTGGGTTGATTCCATATCAAGAAGCAACTTGATGTGGGGCTAGGAAGGTGGCTCAGCGGTAGAGTGCTTGCCTTGCATGCATGAGGCCCTGGGTTCGATTCCTCAGCACCACATAAGCAGAAAAAGCCGGAAGTGGTGCTGTGGCTCAAGTGGTAGAGCGCTAGCCTTGAGCTGAAGAGCTGAGGGGCAGCACCCAGGCCCAGAGTTCAGGCCCACAACCGGCAAAAACAAAAAACAACAACAAGAAGCAACTTGATGTAAATAAAAGTCCAACCTTAAACTGAACCTTGGGAGGTCATGAGATGACTTGGTTGAAATAGAAGAATGGTCGCAGATACATAGGAAGAATCAGGCTGTAGAACAGGTGAGGAAAGCATGAATAGTACAGGTGATTTTACTCTGGGCAGTGTGCATACTGAAGACAGAGTTAGTCCACCCGGTAAGCTGGACAAGGCTTGAAGGGATTACTTAGCAAACACTTATGGGGCTTTGAGGAGTCTTATTATTTACTACTAAAATGAGGTATCACTTCCCTGAAAGAACTCCTTGGAGGGACTGCCCTGCAGATACAGAGGAGAGAAGGTGGACTAAGATTTGTTCCTCTGTTCCTCTACTTTAATTGGAGCAAATCCTCTTTGTTGGTTTTACACACTGAGCCCTGTGTAAGATTTAGTTTGGAAAAAAATGTATCTTCTAGGAAAATAAAAAGAGAACCTATTTAAAGTGAGTGATCTAGCCCTTAATTACTGAGGCCCAGGGGAGTGAAGTCATCTGTTCTGGCTAAATCCACAAGGATGGGCCAGTGGTTGGTGAAGTAGGTGTTTGGCAAGCTGACCTTTTCCTCCCTGCTCCTGGGTCTTGAGTTCAGGAACTGGGTGCTGCCCCTCAGCCTCTTTGAGCTCAAGGCTAGCACTCTACCACTAGAGCCAAAGCACCATTTCTGGCTTTTTTGAGTAGTTTATTGGAGAAAAAGAGTCTCACAGCCTTTATTGCTCGGGCTGGCTTTGAAATCTTCAGATCTCAGCCTCTTGTGTAACTAGGATTACAGGCGTGAGCCACTTGATGCCTGGCTGGTAAGCTTTTTATACACATGTTAATAGACTACTAACAGATAATCCCAGTTTGCATTTATTGGTCATATATTGTGTGCCAAAAACTACTCATAGTGAAAATATTTGGTGTTTAGCTGCCTGGCTCATGCCAGTATGCTTAGCTACTTAGGAGACAGAGATCTGAGGATAGTGGTTTGAAGCTATCCCTCAGACAGGATTTTGTCTGAAGATAAATTTTCACTTTCTGTGGTTAATATATTGAAAGTCATCTTGAAAGCTTATGAACATGCAACTTTACAAATGTGATTTTATGCTCTTATGTACTTAGCAAAAAATGTACTATTTTCTATGTGCCAGCCACATTTATAGGACTAGGAATATATAGATGAGATAAGTTTCTGCCCTTTTGGAGCTCTGGGGAAGAATAGGAACAATTTATTTCATTTATGTAATTATTATATTTTATGTCCAATGGTTCCTATATTATTATTTTTTGCTTCTTTTTATACTGATCCTATCAGGGACAAAATGGTGTTGTGTATTTAAGCTCATTCAACATTACTATAGGACAGAAAAACAGAAGTTAGTGGTGCTATGGAGAAAAATGTCACATGTGTATGTGTGCATGTGTGCTTTTGTATATTGTTCCTAGGTAAGAGCAAATTGTGTATGATCTTCCTTGCTGCCAGAGTTTCAATGATTACTAAGTCAAGGACTAGAGGCTATCTTAGGTTACTACAGCAAAGCTGCCACACCAGCAGTTTTCAGTGAGTTCTATAGTTGGTTAAGTTACAGCCACCTATTTGTGTATCTGGTGTGATTTATCTGTGAAAGAAACAGCAAGCACTTCTTTGCAGCCTTTAACTCTTTGATGGTTTGCCAATGTCTGAGATTCTTCCTGACATTCAGTTCTGTCTCCCCTTGGAGTGGGAAGTGTATATGACCCTTTTTACCAAAATAGCTGCTATTTTACGGAAGGACATGTGAAAGTTTGTGTGTCTTGAATGTCTCTTTTTGAATGTATGCTTTGAATTAGGGAGGCCACAATGGTATTTTGTGTTGCCTATTATCAGTGTTTGCTAAGATATTGTACTTAGGAACCTGTCAGAATCTGATAACTCCTGTTACTCAGTGTTCAGGCATTCTGAGAAGTGGACACAGGTCTTTAGCCACTGCTTGTAGTGACATGACAGGGTACTTTCTTGACTCAGTTTTCTCTGTGCTAACTAGTTGGCACAGAGATGAGACTGAAAGTTTATATTGTAGCTCTGGTGTTAATTCTTGATTTTTCTCCTGGTCATATAAGTCAAGAAATTCTACTACACAAGAACATAACAGTCTATTTCCTATTATCATAGATGCCTACAGGGCAAGGTACCCAGATATGCTACCTTCATCCTTGCTGGCCATGTGCTCACCCTTTGGTCTCTGACACCCTGAATTCCACCCTCTCTATTTATACCAGAGACCCCAGTTCCATGTTGACATCAGCTGCTAAATCTATAGAAAAGGCTGTTGTTTAATGGAAAGATTTCTTATAAAAAAGAGTAAACTCAAGTAACTAACCCCTCCCAAAGCTAATAAACTAACCACTAAATGGGCAAAGGCACTAAGGAGAAACTTTTCCAAAGAGGTAGGAATTGCAAAGAAACTCACAAGAAAACCAGGTGCTAGTAGTTCATGCCCATATTCTTAGCTACTCAGGAGGCTGAGATCTGAGGATTGTGGTTCAAAGGTCAGCCTGGGCGGAAAAGTCCCCATGAGACTCTTATTTCCAATTTACCATTCAAAAACTGGAAGTGGAGCTGTGGTTCAAAGTGGTAGAATCATAGCCTTGAGTAAAAGAGCTCAAGGACAGTGCTTAGGCCCTGAGTTCAAGCCCCACAACTGACCAAAAAAAAGGAAAAGAAAATAAAATAGGAAACGCTCATCATCCCTGGTCATAAAGAAAATGCAACTCTGAGATTCCATCAGACCACAGTTAGATTAGCCAACATTGTGAATTTGAACAACAAAAGTTAGCAAGGATGTGCAGGAAACGGAATCCTATTGCTCTGTTGGTGGGAATGCAAACTAGCACAACCACTCTGGACAGCAGTCTGGAGGCTCCTCAAAAAGCTAAACATAGACCTTCCCTCTGACCCAGCTATGCCGCTTCTGGGCATCTACCCAGAACATCATAAGCCAGGATACCATAAAGACACATCCATGTTCATTACTGCACTATTCACAATAGCCAGGTTAAGGAAGCCCCGATACCCTACAATAGATGAGTGGGTCCAAAAAAATGTAGTACTTATACAAAACGGAATTTTACACATCCATTAGAAAGAATAATATTCTGTCATTTGCAGGAAAATGGATGAATCTAGAACAAATCGTATTTTTTTATTTTTATTTTTTAGAACAAATCATAGTAAGTGAGGTAAGCTAAAGTCAGAGAGACAAATGGTGCATGTTTTCTCTCATATGTGGAAGCTAGATATAATATACAATGGAATATAATAAATGATACAGAACTCTCAGGATATTCTTAGGAGAGGGACACAAAGGATGAATGCCTGTGTGTATCTGATCATATAAAATAATGTTTACTGGGCTGGGAATGTGGCTCAGTGGTAGAGTGCCTGCCTAGCATGCATGAAGCCCTAGGTTCGATTCCTCAGAACCACATAAACAGAAAAAGCCAGAAGAGGTGCTGTAGCTCAAGTGATAAAGCACTAGCCTTGAGAACAGAGAGGCTCAGGGACAGAGCCCAGGCCCTGAGTTCAAGCCCCAAGACTGGCAAAAAATAAAATAATGTTCACTGAAATGAATTCCAGGAAATGGAAACAAGAAGGTTTTTTCTTTTTTCTTTTTGCTGTTTTTCTTTTCTTTTTGTTTGTTTATGGGCAAGGGGTGTACAAATGGACATGACATGGACAAAGCGTGAACAAATGTAGCAGCGGTACACTCCATGTTGAAAATGAATTATACAACTTATGGGTGGGGTTGGAAAGGAACAATTGGAAGAGGGTGAGAGAAAGGAAATGTACTCTTTCTCTGACTTACATAACTCTAAGCCCTTTGTACATCATCTTCATAATAACAAAAACAAACAAACAAAACAAAATAAAATTCCCCCAAAAAGAACATCCTGTGGTTCATCCATAGGACTTCAGTCAACTAGAATGTTCTCTGATGCCATGTAAAAAGTACAGTGATTACGCTGTACATATACATCTCTGCTTGCCTCCTGATTCCTTTCTCAGTATTGTGCAAAGGGTGTAATACTGTACTTTGGTCTTCTTTGCTATTGGTACTATCATGTCCAGGCCCAAGGGCATCAGCTCACAACCAGTTCAAATGGCCTTACTATGTCACAGATGATTATTCCAAGTTTTCTCTGCAATGGCCTCACATTCTATTTTTCCTGGTCCTAGAATCTCAATGTTCGGTCCCATGAGTGCTCTTCTATTTTCTGCCAGAACTTCTTAGCCATGCTCTGGACCTCTGCATTTGAGCACCATTCTTCTCAGAGCAGGGTCTGACTTTGCTTGCAAAGGCTGTGCTGAAACCTGCTCTTAGTTATTTGTCTAGAGTTGACAGTTGGGACTGGGAAGGTGGCTCAGTGGTAGAGTGCTTGCCTGGCATGCATGAGGCCCTGGGTTTGATTCCTCAGCACCACATAAGCAGAAAAAGCCGGAAGTGGTGTTGTGGCTCAGATGGTAGAGCAGTAGACTTGAGCTGAAGAGCCCTGAGTTCAGGTCCATGACTGACAAGAAAAAAAAAAAAAGAGTTGACAGTCAGGGACAAAGATCTGTACTTTTAGGGTCTCCAGTGTGTTAGTCATCTTTCCATTACTATAACACATATCTGAGATGATCACTTATGAAGAGGAAAGTTTGGTATGGCCCATGTTACATAGGCTGTAGTTTGTGATCAGTTGACCCCATTGCTTTTAGGCCTATGGCAAAGCAGCATATGGTGACAGTGTAGTAAAGCAAACTCCTCACCTCCTGGTCTGGTAGTAAAAGAGAGAGAGAGAGACTGGGGTCTCACTCTATCCTTCCAGTACATGGTCTCAATGACTTAAAGACCGCTTACCAGGCCACACCTCTTCAGTGGTCTCTTAAAGTCTCCACTGCTTTCTGATAGCATAAGCTGGGACCAAGCCTCTAACACATGGGCCTTTGGGAGGTAATTAAGATCCAAACCTTAATTAGTGCCTGGTAAAGACAGGCTTCTTGCTGGGCGCCGGTGGCTCACGCCTGTAATCCTAGCTACTCAGGAGGCTGAGACCTGAGGATTGCAGTTCAAAGACAGCCTGGGCAGGAAAGACCATGAGACTCCTATCTCCAATAAACCACTAGAAAACCGGAAGTGGCGCTATAGCTCAAGTGGTAGAGTGCTCACCTTGAGCTGAAGAGCTGAGGGACAGAGCCCAGGCCCAGAGTTCAAGCCCCATGACTGACCAAAAAAAAAAAAAAAAAAAAAAAAGACAGGCTTCTTCCTTTTTAAGAAAGGAGGACTAAGCTGTTTTCATTGACCTGGATAGTTTTGGGTATCTTAGGTGAAAGATTGTCTATCTAAATATACTCTTTCCTGATTTTAGCACTATATTGTTTTCCTCTGAAGACAAATACTTTGATCTAAAAGACGTGTTAGGTCTGTACTTCTTTCTGCTTTGTAGCCATGTTATCTTGACAGTGAAACCTCTGGCTTATCTGTCCTGAAGTAGCAGTAGATAAGCATCTCTTTAAGCTTTTCCAAGATTCTGTCTGCTTTCGTAGTGGGTACTGAGTTGATAGCCAATCTGAGCCTAGCATATTTAGAAAGTTTCAAAAACCAGTGTCACTGGCCAGCTAACCTCAAAACCATTATAAGAACCATTCCCTAAACTGTCCACAGCTATTGCTTGTGTATCAGACAGTGTGTCACTTTCATTTATATTCCATTTCATCCCACCAGTGGTGAAAGTGCTAGCCTTTGTGGTGATACTGCATGCCAGGGGTTAGCCACTCCAGGCTTGGTATGAACTGTTATACCCTTAATGTCCTCCGGCTAGAAAGAAGAGACAAGGGGTTTTGTATAAAGATGATGGAAGAGGATAGAAGTGGGAGGTCTTGGAAGAATAAACTATAGAAAAAATGAAGATAAATTCTTGAGTACAGTATCAAGCTACCATCTCTGTAGACAACTGGAACTCAATACTCTTGTGAGGATTTCTGTAAAAACTACCTTAGAATTGTCTTCGAAGGGCCATATTCAGGGGTCCTTACCTAGAAACTTCTGCTCCCCTACTAGCCGTGGGTAGTTTCATGGTAAGTTACCTGCTTAGAAATTCAGGTTTACAGAGGGGGGCACTTGTGGGTTTCTACAGGCTTTTCATGCATGGCTAGTAGAAATGGGGTTGGGAAGCCAGGCGCCGGTGGCTCACAACTGTAATCGTAGCTACCCAGGAGGCTGAGATCTGAGGATCATGGTTCAAAAAGCCAGCCCAGGCAGGAAAGTCCGTGAGACTCTTATCTCCAATAAACTATTTGAAAACCGGAAGTGGCGCTGTGGTTCAAGTGTAGAGTGTTCCCCTTGAGCTGAAGAGCGCAGGGACAGCACCCAAGCCCAGAGTTCAAGCCCCACGACCGACCAAAAAAAAGAAAAAAAGAAATGGGGTTGGGAGTAAGAACAGGAATTTCAGATGAGATAAGATGCTATTGGATTGTATGTATGGAGAGAGCTGGTTGACATTCTGAGAAAATGAGAAAATAATGGAGTGAATTACTCATGAAGTAAAAATTGGGCAATTTGAAACGCTTGAACTGATTCTGAGATGATATTCTTTAGCTATTTTGAAACATGTCTGTTTTCAAAAATGGAACACTATAAGCAGGTATCAAGATTTCTTGAAACAACATTTGATGACAATTAAGGAAGGTGGCAACTCCAAGTATATTTTTTGTTTTTATTTATCTTTAAAGAATTGACTGGTGTCTTCAGGTGTTGCTGGCTCCTGCTTGAAAGCCTAGCTACTTGGGAGGCTGAGATCAGGAGGATCCCAGTTTGAGGCCTGTTCAGGCAAAAAATAATGTTCATGGGTTGTGAAATTGGCTCAGTGGTAGAGTGCTTGCCTCTCATGCATGAGGCCCTGGGTTCGATTCCTCAGCACCACATAAGCGGAAAAAGCTGGAAGTGGCGCTGTGGTTCAAGTGGTAGAGTGCTAGCCTTGAGCTGAAGAGCTGAGGGATAGCGCCCAGGCCCAGAGTTCAGGCCCCATGACTGACAAAAAAAAAAAAAAAGTTCATAAGACCTGCTTTTAACTGAGAGTAGCGGCATGTGTCTGCCATCCTAGCTATGTGGGAAATTAAAGTAATTTAGGCCAGCCTGGGCATGAAAGTTCATGGGAGTTTATCTCAACAGAAAGAAACTGGGCATGGGAAAACATGCTTATCATCCTACCAATAATAGGAAGTAAAAAAAAAAAAAAAAAAGGAGGATTGCTATGCAGGTGGGCACCCAGGCAGGAAGTGAGGCCCTAACTAAAAAATAATAGTGCAAAAACGTGCTGAAGGCATAGTTCAGTAGTAGAGTGCCTGATTAGCAAGAGTAAGGTCCAGAGTTCAAATAATAATCATAGTTTACTAGTGTATGAGTATGTTAGCTTTCTATTACTGTGCTTAAATACTTGTCATAATTAATTTTTAGGAGGTAAAGTTAATGGTGGCTCACAATTTTGGAAATTTCTATCTGTGGTTGTGTGAACCTGTGTTTCAGATGAAGCCACTCATCTCCTGGTGGTCAGGAAGGAGAGGGAACAAGGAAGGGGTGCGATCGCAATACTCCCTGCAAGGGTTACAACCCCAGTGACCCAAATTCCTTCTACTAGGCCCTACCTCTCATAGCACTATTAGCTGGGTACCCAGCCTTCAACACAAAGGCCTGTAGGGCCTATGTACAAACTATAGCAATGGAATCTTAACTTTGATAAGCTCTAGTTTAGAGAATGGGATCCCTTCAGCAAGCCAGCCTAGGTGGAGTCCCCAGGAAGAAGTGAGCCTGGATTATCAAGTGTTACTCTAGGAGCCTCAAGGCTTTAGGTCTGAAAGTAGTTCCAGGGCAACCAAAGCCAGCCTGGGGCCAGCACAGTAGTTGTACAAGAAGGATGGACTAGGAGAATTCTGACAGAGGTGGAGACCTTTCTTCTCTTTCTGATGCTTCATTAGGAAGACCAAGTTACGGAAAAAAAAGTCTCTTTCATCTCGTATCTAAATGGGTGACTATGTAGGAAAATTGCTGTCTATATTTCTGCACCATCTGGCTTTCAGTTTTGGTGATAAACCAGAAAGTTCTCAGGAAGAAGCGCTCAGGACATCTAACCCTAAGCCAAAGACAATGTGAATGTATTGTAATGTAATCACATCTTCACACATATATGTATTCTTTACAAATGAACTGATTGTTCAGGAAAAAAATAAAAGAAAATGTTAAGTTGAAGTTTCAAGAATCAGGTGGGAAAGCAGAGGCTGGTCATGAGGTCAGGATGCTGGGGTTTCCATCCACGGCTTTACCACTCTCTTATGAAAAGCTCTACAAAGGCACAATAAAGGAAACTCTAGAAGTTAAGTGGAAAATTTGAGCAGATTAAATGCAGGTTATTCCTCAAGAAAAAACCCTTCCTCTAGAAAGCATCTTTGTTAATTTAAATATAAAACTGTATTTTGTATAAGCTGTCTTGCTTAGAATGATCACAAACATGCTCTAGTCATTAAAAAAATTGTAGTTTGTTCAGAAGTCATTGGGTTTCAGATTTTGTCATATTTAAAATGTTTAGCATTTTGCTACTAACCAAATCAATCATAGTTTCCTAAACTTTAAATAAGCCAGACTTTCTTGTATGCTTTTTAATTGTTGAACATGGATAGTTTTGTCTTTCTCTGGATTTAAAAAAACTCCTTAAAACTATGAGAACATACTTTGAAGAATTTAGCATTTCCCACAAGATCAAGCACATTGAGGAAGCTTTCATACTCAGAAAGGGAGTTGGGAGAAAAGAGAAATTTTCTTGTAATTCTTGTATTCTCCTCATTTAGTCCAAATTTTGGAGCTTTCATCCAGTGTGACACCTTCCTGAGGGATCATCACCCTTACTCTCTCTGCCATGATTTTTTTTTATTGTGAAAATACTGTACAGAGGGGTTACAATTACATGGGCAAGATAATCTGCCATGATTTCTTGATTGAAGGATTTTTGCTTGGTAGTACTGGAATTTGAACTAAGGGCTTTGTGTTCACAGTTTGCTAGCTGTGGTACTTTACCACTTGAGCCATGCCACTAGCTTAGCATTTTGCTACTTAACTGGAGATAGAGGCTCAATGACTGTCTGTCTGGACTTTCTTTGAACCTTGATCCTCAGCCTTCTGGGCAGCTAGGATTACAAGAATGAGTCATTGGTGCCTGGTCATGAAGCTTTTTATTCTGCAAGTGAGTACCTGCAAAGAAATTGGTTTAACTTTTCAGAATTCTTTTTTTTGCTAGGCTTGTCCAAGTTATCAATGAGAAGAAGAAACACAGATGAAATTGTTGCATATGGGCAGATGTTACAGAAATGTAAGCAGATGATGAGAGTTAAGGGAGGCAGGTAGAGTCTTTGACACATGAGAGCCACTCATATAGAGATGTTCTTAAAATGTCTTGATCCTCAGCCTTCTGAGTGGTTAGGATTACAGGCGTGAGCCACCAGTGCCCAGCTATATTTCTTTTTGTACAGTGCCACCTCCTCCTTATTTTCTCTCACCTTTTCCTCTTCTGACCCTCCTCCCCTCCAAGTTGTAAAGTTCATTTCCAACATATTGTCTAGTAAGTGTCACTGCTGAATTGATTCATCCTTTGTCTCATCAGTTTTTTTAATTGTACTGTTAGAGATTACTTTCTTTCTCTCTCTTTCTCTTCTTTCTTTCTTTTCTTTCTCTTTCCTTTCTTTCTCTCCTTCCTTCCTTTTTCCTTCCTTCCTTCCTTCCTTCCTTCCTTCCTTCCTTCCTTCCTTCCTTCCTTTCTCTCTCTCTCTCTCTCCTTCCTTCCTTCCTTCCTTCCTTCCTTCCTTCCTTCCTTCCTTCCTTCCTTCCTTCCTTCCTTTCTTTCTTTCTTTCTTTCTTTCTTTCTTTCTTTCTTTCTTTCTTTCTTTCTTTCTTTCTTTCTTTCTTTCTTTCTTTCTTTCTTCCCTCCTTTCTTCCCTCCTTCCTTCCCTCCCTCCTCCCTCCCTCTCTCCCTCCCACCTTTTTCTTTCTTTCTTTCTTGCTTGCTTGCTTGCTTGCTTGCTTTTTTTCTTTCTTTCTCTCTTTCATTTGGTTTATTCCTTTGTCTTTTATATACACTTATCTGATTTGTGGAGGGGAAAAGGAACTTACAAAGAGTTTTTTTTTTGGTCTTCCTTCTCTGTCTTTGTCTTAAATGGCCAAAAGGAATGTATAAACAGAGAAGAGCATACAGCAACCTCAAATTTGGATAAATCTCTGCCAGACTTGGTAAAGGTGGGTCAAGATGAGAGAAGACTCAGGAGGCTTATTTACAATTTTCTTTCTGGCCCATATTCAAGGTGTCCATAAGAGCAGAGTAGGGATCTTCTCACAAAGAAAATCTCACAAAGAAAGACAAAGAGAAGTAAGAGGTTGAGAGGGAATCACATGTCTGAATGATACCATAGAAACAGAAGATATCTTGCTTATAAATAACATTTGTGTCCCATGTATGTGATTAAAAGAGCACAGAAAATAGTTACTAGTTATTAGTAGTGGAATGGAAATATACAGCAGAACTTCCAATGACTCAAAGAAAAAAATGACACTGACGTCAGGCCAGAAAAAAATGAAATGGTAACCCAAAGTAATAATGTTTAATAGACTGTAACTATAAGAAATTGCATTGCCAGGTGCTGGTGGCTCATGCATATAATCCTAGCTACTTAGGAGGCTGAGATCTAAGGATAGTGATTTGGAGCCAATACTGTGTATAAAAGTCTATGCGACTCTATCTTGAACCAGCAAAATTCTGGACTGGATATGTGGTTCAAGTGATAGAACACCAGCTATGAGCAAGAAAGCCTAGTGAGAATGTGGGGCTGAATGCAAGCCCCAGTACCAGTACACATGCACAAAAGTGAGTGCATGTATATACAGTCTAAGTAATGAAATGTAATCAAATTCAAGGTAAATGCATCAACTTAAATGTAATAATTTTAAATCACTTGTTAAATATATAATATATTGTTTATTATACTAGATTAAAAGAAAAGGCTAAATACTTATTTAGAAGAAATATGACTGAAAGCAATAGACATGATTAAAGAAATGGAAACATGCAACAAATGCAAACTTAACAATTCAACAAATCAATATTAACATCAAATGAAATAGAATTTAGGATTCAAACATTAACTAGAATATGAAAAGGCAATGTAGAATCATAAAACACAATTGATTTAAAGAAAGTCATGCATTTACACCCATCAAAATACATGAGATCTATCGTAATAAATTCACAGCAAAATCCACTTGATAAAAATAAATTTTTGGCAGGAAATTTCATTGCACCTCTTATTTTTTTAAATTTTTAATTAGTTTTTTTGGTGCTTGTACTGGGACTTGAACTCAGGGCCTTAGGCACTGACACTTGCTTTTTCACTCAAGGCCAGCACTCTACTACTTGAGCCCCACTTCCACTTCTGGCTTTTTGCTGGTTAATTGGAGGGAGAAAAGAGTCTCACAGACTTTCCTACCTAGGCTGGCTTTGAACTGCAATTCTCAGACCTCAGTCTCCTCTGTAGCTAGGACAACAAGGACTACAGGCATGAGTTACTGGCTCCTGACAATGATGGTTTTAATATGAAGTGTTTCCCACAGGCTCACGAGTTGAATACTTGGTCATCAACAGTGGTGCTGTTTTTTTTTTTTTTTTTTTTTGTGAAATACCATACAGAGGAGTTAAAATTACATGGGCAAGATAATGAGTACATTTCTTATTAAGCATTGTTGCCTCCTCCTTTGTTTTCCCTTCCCATCCCTTCCCATCCCACACCCTCCCCCAGCCAAAGCTGTAAAGTTCATTTTTCGACATAACGACTTGAACATCTCATTGCTGCAATGGGAAAATGAGTGCATTTCTTTCTTTTTTTTATTGTGAAAATATTGTATAGAGGAGTTACAATTACATGGGCAAGATAATGAGTGCATTTTTTATCAAGCATTGTTACCTCCTTCTTTGTTTCCACTTCCTACCCCTTCCCATATCTCCCCGGCCCCCCCTTCTCTCCTCCCCCCCCCCACCAAAGTTCATTTTCTTTTTTTTTTTAACCTTTTTTAAATAAGTTTTTATTGTGAAGATACTATACAGAGGAGTTATAATTACATGAGCAAGGTAATGAGTACATTTCTTTTTGTGTGTGTGTGAAAATACCGTACAAAGAGGTTACAATTACATGGGCAAGATAATGAGTACATTTCTTATCAAGCATTGTTGCCTCCTCCTTTGTTTCCCCTTCCCATCCCTTCCCATCCTCCCCCCTGAAAGTTCATTTTGTACTTGTATATCTTGTACATCCCTATATCCCTATTAAACAATTTGTTTTTTCCCTTCCCCTCCACAAATTATACCAACATCAAATACAGTGAAAACAGGGGTTATACTATGGGGGAGGGACATACAAAGCAACAAAGTATGTTAGAAAGAAAAAAATTTGAATCCTTATCTTGGGGTTCATTTCACTTAACATCAACTTATCTGACCATTTCTGCTTGTCTTAGACATATACTAGTTATTGCAAATAAGGGAAACCATGAGACCTATGTTTCTTTGGGCCTGGATTCCTTCACTTAATATAATTTTTTTTCAAGTCTTTCCATTTCCTAACAAATGGAGCAATGCCATTCTTTCTGATGGAGGCATAGAATTCCATTGTGTGTATATACCACATTTTCTTGATCCATTCATCTACTGAGGGGCATCTGGGTTGGTTCCATATCTTAGCTATGGTAAATAAGGCTGCAATAAACATAGCTGTGCTGGTAGTTTTAGTATGGTTTTGTTTGTGATCATCGGGGTAAATGCCCAGAAGTGGGATTCCTGGGTCATAGGGGAGCTCTATGTGGAGTCTTTTGAGGAATCTCCATATTACTTTCCAAAGTGGTTGAACATGTTTACACTCCCACTAACAATGCAGTAGGGTTTCCTTCTGTCCACATCCCCTCCAGCATCTGTTGTTATTAGGGTTCTTGATTATAGCCATTCTAACTGGGGTGAGGGAGTATCTCAGTGTTATTTTGATTTGCATTTCTTTTATGGCTAGGGAGGTTGAGCATTTCTTCATGTGTCTTGGCCATCCTTCTTTATTCTTCAGAGAAGTTTCTCTGTAAGTCTTTAGCCCACTTATTTATTGGGCAGTTGTTTCTTTGAGAATTTGTTGTTGGGGGATTTAATTTATTGGGTTCCAGGTCTATTTTAGATATGAGACCCTTGTCCGTTGTATGGCTAGTGAAGATCTTCTCCCAATTCGTGGGGTTTCTATTGATCTTGCTAGCTATGTCCTTTGCCATGCAGAAGCTCTGCAATTTCATGCAATCCCATTTGTCCACACTTTCTTGATTTGTTGTGTTTCTGGGTCTCTATTAAGAAAATTTTGTGCCAAGGAGACCTAGGGTTTCTCCTATTCTGTCCTGTAATGTTTTCAGAGTGTCTGCTTTGACTCCAAGGTCTTTGATCCATATGGAGTTGATTCTGATGCAAGGTGATATAGAAGGATCTAGCTTTAGTTTTCTACAAGTGATTAACCAATTTTGCCAGCACCATTTACTGAAGAGGCTGTCTTTCTTCCATTCTATTTTTTAGCTCCCTTATCAAAGATTAGGTGGCTATAGGTCTGGGGGTTCATTTCTGGGTTTTCAATTCTATGCCATTGGTCCTGAGGTCTGTTCTTATGCCAATACCAAGCTGTTTTGATTACTATGGCTTTGTAGTAGAGTTTGAAATTTGGTATTGATAATCCTCCAGCACTGTTCTTTCTGTTAATGATCATTTTTGCTATTTGGGGTCTTTTATTGTTCCATATGAAGTTTGGGATTGCCTCTTTTATTTCCTTGAAGAATGAGGTTGGGATATTGATAGGTATCTCATTGAATTTGTAGATAGCCTTGGGAAGTGTTGCCATTTTCACGGATGATCCTTCCAATCCAGGAGCATAGGAGGTTTTTCCACTTTCTAAGTTCTGTTTTGATTTCCTTTTTCAGGTTTTTAAAGTTTTCATCATAGAGGTCCTTCACTTCTTTGGTTAATTCCCAGGTGTTTTACTCTTTGTGGGGCTATTACAAATGGAGTTGCTTTCCTGATTTCAGCCACATTTTTCTCTATCTTCTGAAATTCTGACTTCCATATTGTACATTCTGCTGGAGAGCCTTTCCACTTTGTTTTCTATACCCTGGATTTCAACTTGATTTTCTTTAGTTTCTCCCTCTTTTTTAAGATTAAACAAAACAAAACTATTTGTCATGGAAGTAGGATGTAGTTCAAGTGGTACACCACCAGCTTGAGTGAAAAAACTAAGGGAGAATGCCTTGGCCTTGAATCCAAGCCCCAGTACTGGCACTCAAAAAATTGGAGATTCCTTTCACATTCTTGCACCATTGACTTTTTACTTCACTTGTTTGTGTATGTGTGTCTTATTTGTGCTCTTTTACTTGTTTAGCTAGGTTCTATTTCAGCTCAGTTAGCTGTTCATTGGTATTTGTTTGGTATTCACTTAGCAAATTATCAGTTCTCATTGGATTCCTTTGTGTCTGTTTTGATTTTGTTGCTTCTAAATTTCATCTTTCAATTTGTTAAACATTCTTGTCATTATATCTTTAAGCTCAGTATTTGTATTTTCCTCCAGTTTGATGTCATCCTGACTCTTTGTTGTGGTTTGTATGAGAGATATATTTCTTAGTTTTCTCATATTTTTCATATTTATGGGTGGAGAGATTCTCATATGAAGAGACACTCTGTATAAAGCTCTTAGTAATTTGAAGTCTTCCTTTTTCAGTTATCTCTATACTTTCATAGAATTGAATATAAGCTGGCTTGAAGGGCTATTTCCCTCCTTAATTAGGGGATATCTACACTATTGGTTTCACTAATTCAAACCCCAGTCCACTTATACAGATACTAAGGATCAGGACCAAAAATTGGTGAAGTTGTAGTTAGTGATAGAGCACTAGCCTTGAGCAAAAGAAGTTCAAGGACAGCTCCCAGACCCTGAGTTCAATCCCAGGATAAGCACAGACACACACAAAAATCTACTGCGGTTGATATGCCACAACTTTGTGTTTGTAGTAATTCTTATGGAAGAGTAGCCACCCCTACTGCTCTAATATCCTCAGGTGAATGTAGACTTGAGAATGGACTTTGTGATCTAGAAAGATTCTAGTTAACCAGGGTGGTAACAAAGAGGATAGCAGAAATACACTACTGAATAGTACTAGGTATTTGGTTAGATTGGGCAGAAGAAAAGTGGGGACTAGGTCTAATAGAAGAGTCTAATGAGGGCTGGGAAGGTGGCTCAGTGGTAGAGCGCTTGCCTTGCATACATGAGGCCGTGGGTTCGATTCCTCAGCACCACATAAGCAGAAAAAAAAAGCTGGAAGTGGTGCTGTGGCTCAGGTGGTAGAGCGCTAGCCTTGAGCTGAAGAGCTGAGGGACAGCACCCAGGCCCAGAGTTCAGGCCCCACGACTGGACCAAAAAAAAAAAAAAAAAAAAGAGTCTAATGAGAGGATAGAGTAAGGTAGTAATCAGATGTAGAGTGGAGTAGGGAGAGGGCAGTGATGTGGAGAGATCCGAATATGTAAAGTGGCTCACCCTGCACACTGAGACTATCAAATAACAAATGAAGATAAGCCAACTGAAAGAAAAGCAGAAGATACCTCAACTATAATCACTGCAGCTACAAGGGAGAATCAGACAAGAGCTCAAAACACAAAGCCTGAGAAAGTAAAAGTGTTTACTCATATGATGTTCAAGCAATGTAGTTATCTGCTAAGATCATAGGGAAATGAGGAGGGCTTCGTAATGGGGGATGGAAGTTCAAAGCCTTGGCACGAAAGAGTGTGAGATTCTTATCTTTAATATAACAAAAACAACAACAAAATGCCAGAAGTGGAACAATGGTTCAAGTGGTAGAGTGCCGGCCTTGAGAAAAAGAAGCACAAGGACAGTGCCCAGGCCCTGAGTTCAAACCCCAGGACTCATGTAAATGTAACCCTTCTGTACATCACCTTTATAATAACAATAAAGTAACATAAAAAAAGAAATGTAAAAAGAGGCGACATGGCCCAAATGGTGGAGCAACTCCCTAGCAAGTGAGTTCAGACCCCAATACTAACAAAATAAAATAATATAGATATGAAAAAGACAACAAAACAAAAACAAAAAAAACCCAAAAGCCTGTGTGTATGTACATACATGGGATTGTCTGATTATAGCAAATATGAAAAGACACTCATCATTTTTAAAATTTTGTATGGCTTTTATCTTTTCTCTTTTTTTAGTGCTGGATTAAACCCAGGGCTTTGTACATGTAAAGCACATGCTCACCACTGAGCTACCCTCTAACCTCATTAACCTTTTTACATCTGGCTGATCTGGAGTATGGGAAATGGAGTAGATGATGCTAAGAAGGCAGGGATGGGGGCAGGAAAATCATCAAGGAAAAATGGTAGATACATATATTGATTTCCTATGTGCATGAATTTTTGTGGAGGCAGGCCTCTCTTTGCACGGTTTATGACAACAGATCAAAGTGAAAACATGGTTTTGATATGCAAGTGTTTCATGTGATATAAAAAAAATGGAAATGCTGCTCCAAGAAGGGATGTGAGTAGGTCAAGTGGTAGAGTGTAGTAAACACAAGACACTGAGTTCAAACTTGAGTGCCACCACAAATAAATAAATAAACAAATAAATAAATGACAGATAATAATAGCCCTATAGCCTCCCTAAAGAGTAGATTCTCATATTAGATCAAGCATGAGTCTGGAGAGTTTAATGACCACTTTATGCCCTTACAATGGCAGTGCCAAACCAGGAAGCGCAAAGAAGATCAAATGCATAGGCACCTGCTGTCAACTCCCCAAAGTACCAGCAAATGACTACCTATACCCCTCCACCCACTATGCAGTCAATCAAACTAGCAACCATATGAGCCAGGATTTCAAGGAAACTTACTTATGGAACAACACACTACTTTTACTAAAAAACACTCACTCCTTACTTGGACCCACACTAACTTACTAAAAGCACGAGAAAAGCTAGGTACCTTGTCTTTGTTCTGAGCCATTCCCCTTGCAGTTACCATGGAATCCAGGAAGGACAGGACTACTGGATAACATCTTTACAAGGAGGGATGGAAGAAACTTCCCCCAAGAAGGAAGCAGCAGTGCACCTTCAGATCAGACCACCTGGCAGGCAGCAATGACTTGCTTTTCCTGACCAAATTGCTCCCCTCAAGTGATGACAGAGACAATAAGTTCTCCAGAACCATCCCTAAATCTGGACTGGGATAATGAGCAACCAGGCCACCACACCTGTGGCTGGGACTGCTTAATTATGCAAACTCTCCCCCCACTCATGACTTTTTTATTTAAACCTGAACCTCCTTCCTTCATCCTGAAAATAGTCTAAAGTACTTTCCTCCCATGGCTGCCATGTAATAAATCTCCTTTCTCTGCCTTTCACCATATAGGGGCATGAGCCAGTGGTGCCTGGCTTTCTAATATATTTTTTAACTCCCACACACCCAGTGCTGTGCTGAACCAAAGAAACACAAAAGGAAAAATCAGTGTCTTCATTTTATATTTTGATATTTTTCTCACTGGAGAACTTCTTGCATTAATTTTTATTTAAAATATTACATTAGATATTGTTTGTCTCAATTAATTCTCTGGCATCCTCTACATTTTGTACTGGGTCAGCTCACCTCATCCATCCTAGCTCTGGTCAATAGCTATTATCATAATGTTTTAGCCAAAGGAATCGCTGTTCAGGGATGTTAGCTAACTCTTCCAAGCTTATAAAGCTAGTAGAGCAGTTTAGAACTAGGTCTGAGTGACTTCACAGCATTGAATTATGCTTTTTTATAATGGGTAGAATATACAGAACAAGTCCATGAAAGTCTACAAAGCCCTACTCACTACGGCCTTTAAAAATCTGTATCAGCTGGGTGCTGGTAGCTCACACCTATAATCCTAGCTACTCAGGAGGCTGAGATATGAAGATCACTGTTCAAAGCCAGCCCAGGCTGGAAAGCCTGTGAAACTCTTATCTAGAATAAACCACTAGAAAACTGAAAGTGGCACTGTGGTTCAAGTTGTAGAGTGCTCGCCTTGAGCTGAAGAGCTGAGGGATAGCACCCAGGTGCAGAGTTCAAGCCCCACAACTGACAAAAATAAATAAATAAAGCATTATGGAGAACAAATACCATGTCAAAGTGATCAAGGGAATGCTCATGATACACGAGATTCTTTTTCTCTTTTTTTTTTTTGCCAAGAGTTCAAGCCCCATGATGGACAATAAATATTTATATTATACAAATATTTTTATTATATTTATATTATATAAATAAATAAATACATAATAAAAAAGCATTATGGAGAACAAATACCATGTCAAAGCAATCATAGGAATGCTCATGAAACACTAGATTTTTTTTTCTTTCTTTACTTTTTTTTGGTCGGTCATTGGGCTTGAACTCTGAGCCTTGGTGCTGTCCTTCAGCTCTTCAGCTCAAGGTGAGTGCTCTACCACTTGAGCCACAGTGCCACTTCCAGTTTTCTAGTGGCTTATTGACATAAGAATCTCAGGACTTTCCTGCCCAGGCGGGCTTTGAACTGTGATCCTCAGATCTCAGCCTCTTGAGTAGCTATGATTACAGGTGTGAGTCACCGGCGCCTGGCAATGCTTTTTATATTTTAACATGCCAATAATGCCCATGATTCTGGAGTGAAAGACTCAAGGGAGAAACTTAGCACATTAACTCAATAATGAGAATATGGGAATGAGAGCATTCACATTATGGAGAACCTCTGTCAGTTATTCTTCATTCCAGAAACCACCTACAAGCAGCAACCAGAGACTTTTCCTGTGGATCAATCACAGGAAGCTTCTCAGAGGCAATGTGCGACTGGAAAATGGTGGATCTACTCTCATTTTGCATAGGGGGATCACCACTCATATATCAGAGATACTTTAACCAGGAAGGACATGTGTTCTTTGTCCTCTTCTTTCTTGTGGTGTGTAAAACCCCAGAACAGCAGAGGGCACTCATGTCACCAAGCAAACCATTCAGATGGTGTACACATTGAGCCCAAAGGAGTGGGTCCTGATACAAAACCAGAATTCTACAAAGACAATGCATGAAATCTTTTAATTCAAAATAGCAATTTGCTTTTCTGAGGACTCCGTTGAAAGGCAGAGCAATGGGCACCATTCTCAGCGATTCTCTTGGATCTGGAGTGGGGCCAAGAGTTGACATTTTAACATGTCCTCTAGGTCATTCTTATAATCCCATTTCCTTTTTAAGGTATGTGTAGTTTATAGCAACTTGATAAATTATACGTTTGTTTTTGCTGTCTTGAAGTTCTGGGGATTGGATTTAGGACCTTGTGCACGAATGGGTAGGCAATAGAGATCATTCATATGAAGATACACACACACACACACACACACACACATACACACACACACACACACATCATCATCATCATCATCATCTTCGGTTTTATCTGTGATGGTGAAAATCCTCACTGTTCTTTAGTTGCCACAGATTGGAAACTCAAAATTTTTCACTTTAAGAATATCTCAGTGTGGGGTGCGGTGATTCACACCTATAATCCTAGCTACTCAGGAGGTTGAGATCTGAGGATTGAGGTTCAAAGATAGCCCAGACAGAAAAGTCCCCATGAGATTCTTTTTTTTTTTTTTTGGGTCCAGTCGTGGGGCCTGAACTCTGGGCCTAGGCGCTGTCCCTCAGCTTTTCAGTTCAAGGCTAGTGCTCTACCACTTGAGCCACAGCGCCACTTCTGGCTTTTTTCTTTTTGCTTATGTGGTGCTGGGAATCGAACCCAGGGCCTCAGGCATGCAAGGCAAGCGCTCTACCACTGAGCCACCTTCCCAGCCCCCCCATGAGATTCTTATATCTGATCAACCACCCCCAAACTGGAAGTGGAGCTGTGGCTCAAGCGGTAGAGTGCTAGCACAAAGAGGCTCAGGGAAGTGCCTAGGCCCTGAGTTCAAGCCCTACAACAAACAACAACAACAACACGCGCAACAAGAATTTCTCAGACCACAGGGTCTTCCTCAGAAAGGTTGAATGGGATCTGGTGGCCTTTCCAAGACAGTTTCTTACTGCTGTCTAATCCTTCCTGCCTGAGACTCCCATACTCCACCAGAATCTCTTCTTTGTATTTGGTCTAGACATGCTGGGCATAGACAATGGGGCAGGTGTGAAGCTGGGAAAATGTGCTTTGTTCATGGTGGAAGGCAGCTTCCTCACAACTTTTCCACATCTTCTCTTCCTACTTGTAACAGTCTCTTTGCAAATGGGAAAATGAGGAGTCTAATTTTCTGTATTAACAGATAAAACAAGGGAGCCCAGCAGCTAGGCTCTCTGGGAAAGCAAATATTAGTTGTTGCATATATTGTCTTGCCATCTCCCCCCTTCCTTCTGCTATCCCCAACTCAGCTTGAGCTGATTAGGCACTAACACTCCATAATGAAGGCTAATAAATGATTAATGGGACAGCTTTGAACAAACAATGTCTTAAGGGTAATGGCAAAACCTAGATCTTCTTTCTTCCTAAGTCCCTTCTGAAGGACACCTGCTGGGAGTTGGGACAGGTGAAGGGACCCTTAGCAGGTCCTCAGGGACCTGAGATCATAGCCAGGGTCATGGAGCCATGTGGCTCTCACATTGCTTATCCTGGAAGAGATTTCGCCCTCACTCTAAGGCTCCAGGATGGCCACACCTTAATTTGGAGAAAGAGGTAGATAAACAACCTCAGCAGTAAGCCCACCCTCCCCTAACTCAACCTCCTGTCACTTGATAACAGGAATTGGAGTGGGCATGTCACACTCCCTGAGGAGCTCTTTCAGCTCTCAGAACAATCTAGTTTCAAAGAAAAGAACAGATGGATTGCATTTCCCTAACTTTTAGCTGCTTCCAATGTGCAAACAGTTAAGATCATAATGTTAACATTTTCTCTCTGTTTTATGTGCATATAAAATATTCCTAAAGAATGTGCTTTTGGATGCAAAGTTTGATCCAATTACAATTTTATAGAGTTTATAAAAACATAAAAAGTATGTTTTCTGGGTGTCTGAGACCCCATTGGCCTTTTCAGTAAACTTGGAAGCTTGCAGAGAAGCATAATTGCCACCATGTCAAAGAGGGCTCTATGGAGCTTGAAACGATGAGCCCATTATGTAAATATGGAAACATCCCATCGTCTCTTGGGGTGAATGAGATACTGATGAATGGAATTAAAAACAATCCTGTGGTCTTGGATCAGATGGGAAATGGTTGTTGTTTTCTGTCTTTGAAGAGCTGTAAAAAAAATAATAAAGAAAAGAACCTTGCAAACATCACTTCTGTGGTTTAGGAGATGTAAGGTACCCTGTGGAAAGTCAGGCAGCTTTCCTACCAGTGGGACAGAGGAAGCAGCTCTTTTGCAACAAACACACATTAGACAACTCCTTTTTATTATGCATGATAAAGTCAGCCAAATTTTTGAGAGGCTCACACTGGGGGATAAAGAGTATGAGAAAGCCCCTGAGAAATCATGTAGGACCATTCCCTGACATTATACCTGGGCTAGTAATTTCAACAATGTGAGCCTTGATCTCTTGATGTAAAAGAAAACAAAAAGGTGTTAGGTTTGAGATACTTTTTTAGCTCTCCCTAATCACTTCTCCCTATCACTTCCCACCTGGGGTACTAACAATAAGCTGTTGAAACACAGCCACCAGCAGTGACTTTGGAGATGATGTTTATTCCATTGAAGGAGGTCTGGGGGCAGAGTGCCCAACAACAGGACTTAGTGTGTGAGAAAAGAGGTTGCACAAGGAGCCTGCATCTGAGCAGAATTGTGTAGTGTGTTTTCTGGTTTCAGTTCATGATGTTTCCTACTAACATGTTGATTAGGATGCACAGGAAAGAAGAGCTTTGCTGAGTAAATGTGGAACGGGTTTCTTTTCAGGGGTGGCTCCAGCTACAGCAGCTTTCCTGTGGCATTCAGGTGCCTTATGAGGAGAGAACTTTTCCACTGTACACATCTGTGGAAAGAGCTCTGGAGAAACTGGAGGTGGTCTGAGGTGGTCTAGTGAGAATTGCTCTCACTGCCCTGTCTGAGGTTGTATCATTGGTTAGGAGAACTGGCTTGGAGGAAGTATAGGTATTGTCTAGTTTTACATACAATAAAAATATATGAGACTCAGAGGACTCAAGAGACTTGAGAAAAGACACACTGTCTCTTGGGTCAGGTTTCCAGATGTTCTTGTATAATTCCTCTGGCCTATTCTATATGAGGCGTTTAAGGAACCTTGAGTGTCTGGAGCTATATGAGGGTGGCAGGAAGGGAGGGAGGGCATATGTGTTTTTGAGGGCTGTTGTAATAAGTTATTCTAAACTCAGTGCTTAAAAGGATTGGAGTTTATTCTTGCAAGGTTCTGAAGCTGAAGTCTGAAGTCAAGGTGTCAGCAGGACCACCAGGGAAGCATCCTATGGCCTCAAGCATTCTTTGGTTGTGGCTGCATAACTCCCAATTATGCCTGTTTTTGCTTCCACATGGTCTTCTGTGTCTATATAGTTTAGGTTCCAGCCTCTGTGGGTCGCTCCAAGTGAGGTAGGAAAAGAAGTCAGAAGAAGAGCAGCACCCTAACTCCCCTGGAATCACCCCAGCACATCGCTTCCTAAAGGCCTCGGCACTGGCTATTCTCCCACATATGTGATTCTTCTTTCTAGTATTCCCAGACCCATTTGTAATCATTTTGGCTTTTATTCTATGTGACACAAGAAACCTTTAGAGGATTTTCACAAAAAAGTCACAGATATGATTTATGGGTTATGAGATTTCCTCTGTGAGTTGGGTAGAAAATTATCTATACGTAAAGACACGTGCACAACTCTTTATTGCTGCACTAGTCACTATCACCAAGTTATGGAAACACACACCCCCCCTCCACACACACACACACACACACACACATTCACCCATCAGGAAAAATGATACTATGTCATTTGCAAGGAAATGGATGGATCTGGAAAAAATTATATTAAGTGAAGTAAGTCAAGCTCTGAGAAGTAAAGGATGAATTACATATTTTCTCTCATATGTGGATGTTAGATCTAAATTATAAATATATCTGTAAACATATACAGGGTCATATACATAATTACACAAATGGGAATGTGGCTTAGTGGTACAGTGCTTGTCTAGTGTGCATGAAGTACTGGGTTAAATTTCTCAGTACCACATAAACAGAAAAAGCCAGAAATGGTAGAGTGCTAGCCTTGACTAAAAGAAGCCCAGGGACAGTGCCCAGGGCCTCAGTTCAAGCCCCAGGACTGGCAAAAAAAAAGTACTAACTAAAGTTTGGTACTCAGAGGAGGATTCCAATGACGTAACAACTAACAACAACTAACTTAACATTTATCAAAATGATTACTAGGAAGCTGGAGTTTGTGGTGTGAGGGAGAGCAGACAGGGGCTGTAGAATGGTGAGGGAACGCAGAATGGTGGGTGAGTGCAGTCACTAATATTAAAGGTTTTATATATGTGTGTGTGTGTGTGTGTGTGTGTGTGTGTGTGTGTGTGTGTGTGTGTGTGAAAATGGAACTAGGAAAATTGAGGGAATGGATAGAGTTGGGAGAAATGAGGGAGAATTAAGAGGGATGACATTGATAATGATGTATTGTACTCAAACAATAAGTTGAAGCTCCTTTTGTACAACTACTTAAGATAATTAAAAAAATAAAATCAGAAAGGAAAATTGGCTGTAGGAAGTGAGGGTAATGAAAGAATGATACAGGTTCTGCAGCCATTTAGAGAATGATGCTGGGTGGACATGCAGTGAGAGGTGATCACATTCTGAATATATTTTGAAGACATGCATGGCATTTTGGCCATTTCATTTGAGATTCTAATTAGAAACTCAAATAGAGAAGTTGACTGAGCAGTCAGATTGAAATTAAGGGTGAGGTCCACATTGCAGAAAGATCTATAGGAATCACAGTAGTTTTGTGTTATTTTAAGCCACATGGACAGATAAGATTGCCTGAGGAGTGGATGAAGATAAAGCAAAGGTGAGAACCAAGGACAACATCTTGGGGTGCTGCCTTATTTAGAGGTTAGAAAGACTGGGAAGATTCAGCACAGGAAGTTCATATGCAGAGGTCACAAGAGAGAAAGAGAACCAGAGAGTGGTATCCTGAAGACAGGAGGGAGAAACGTTTCTAAATGAAAGGAGCGACTGTGTAAAGCTGGCTGATAAGTAGGAGAAAGCAGTGAGTGTAACTAATACCTTCAATATTTCAATGTCACTGAGAGCAAATGTCAGATGTTATCACAAAAAGCATGAAATATTTGAGGTGATGGATAGGTTGATCAGCTGGATTTAACCATTCCATGTTTATTACAGATATTACATCACTTTGTAACCCATAAATATCAACAACTAAAATTTGTCAACATGTAACTTTCAAAATTGGCCCTTGGTCAAAAGGATGAGGCCTTAAGATCCTGGTGCTCTCCAGTGCCCTTGACAGGAGTTTGGTGGTATAAGGTGACTGGCCTTTAGAAAGCTGAGTAGGGCAAGAGGACTATGATGAACTCCCTGCCTTTCCTTCTTTGTGCTGAGTCAGAGGTGATCTAACCCTGGCAATTTCACTCCATTTGCCAGTGGTAGTTGTAAGAAATATTTGACCTAATGTTGGATATGCAGGAGAAAGTGTCTGGAGACATAGGGAACAATGTGTCTTCACACCCAAAGGGAAAAGCTGGGGGCTGTAAGTTCTTCTTGGTCTCTGGGGACAACAGTGGTTGATGCAGCTGGCAAAGAGTTCCTTTTCCTTTTACACACTGGCTGCCAATTCCCTCCTGTCAATCAGAAGGAGCAAGAGAAGCAGAGGTCTAGGACCAACTATTCTGTCTCCTAGGTTCTGGGGGCTATGGTGTGGGAACCTCAGCATGCTGCAGCCCTTCTTCAGGCCCTGCCCTTCTGGTCTCTTCTACAGCTCCTGTTCCATATCTAGAGAGTCTTGCTTCCTGCTGTTTCTGGGGTCCTCCCTCACAACACACTTGCATTTTAAAAAGAGGGCTCCAGCAGGATGCCAGTGGCTTATGCCTATAATCCTAGATACTCAGTAGGCTGAGATAGAAGGATTGTGGTTCAAAGCCAGCCTGGATAGGAAAGTCTCTGAGAATCTTTTTTTTTTTTTTTTTTGTCAGTTGTGGGGCCTGAACTCTGGGGCCTGGGCGCTGTCCCTGAGCTCTTCAGCTCCAGGCAAGCGCTCTACCACTTGAGCCACAGTGCCACTTCTGGCTTTTTCTGCTTATGTGGTGCTGAGGAATTGAACCCAGGGCCTCATGCATGCAAGGCAAGCACTCTACCACTGAACCACCTTCCCAGCCCCTCTAATAATCTTTTTATTTCCAATTAACTGTCAAAAAGCCACAAGTAGAGCTGTGGCTCAAGTGGTAAAATGCTAGCTTTGAGCAAAAAAGTTCAGGGACATCTTCTATGTCCTGAGTTCAAGCACTGAACTCAATAAAATAATAAAATAAAAATAAAAAACTAAAAAGTGTGCTCCAAGTTTGGAAGACTGAAAGGAAGATTCCAGCCTCCAAGTGGCCTGTAGAGACTCACTTTGAGGGCAAGGGATTCTCCCAGTGGGCCTTTAATGCAGCTGTGTAAAGCATCTAGTCTTCATTTCCTTAAGACCTTTCCATCCCCCAGACAGACTCCCCTGAGGCTCATTAGACCAAAGTATTTCACATGAAGCTGGAGAAGAAGTTCTTGGAAACATACCGAGGCCAGCTAGGTGGGGGTGACTAAGAGGGAAAAGATTTTTGTTGGGAAGGGAGAAGCTCAGTGGAGGATGCTTTCATTTAGTTTGTGATGACAAGATAAGGGATTAATAGATCTAAGCTGCTTGCGGGAAGGCAGAGATAACTGTGAGTGATAAACCTCTAAACCAGATGGTGCGCCAGACACCACAGGAAGGTCCCTGGATCCCATCCAGACTCCCCCAGTGTTTGAGGACCATTAGCAAGGCCAGTCTATGACCTTGGGCACAGGTGGGAGGTGACAAGGAGCACATGCAATGAAGATATGTTCTAGGTTGTTTCTGCAGAACCTCAGGAAGCACTCAAGGAATGTTCTTGAGTGGGACATTTCCTTTTTGTCCCAGGCTCCACATCTGGAATCCAGGATTTCCCAAAGTGAATTCTTCAAAAATGACCCAATTTACTAAAAGTCATGGGGCGGGGGGATGAAAAATGGGATAGTTTCTCTCTCTCTGAATCTAGACCTGTGCGGCTTCCAGTTCAGCTATGTTTTGCAGAAAATGGTGGAAATGCGGGTCTGCTATGTAGATGTAGGATACACAGTCCATGGTTGCAAGATCAGGCATTTTAAGAAACCAATCTTGGCTACTTGTTCTTCAGATTGCCTTCTCCCATCCAGAGTGGGTTATTTTGGCTGAAGGCCAGTCCCAACTCTCTCTGCACCCCATGGAGGGAGGCTGGGTTGGGGTGGGGGGAGAGAAAGGAAAAGCCAAACAAGCGCAGTGAGTGGATTTACAGGATGCATTTGGCAGCACTGCACATCTCAAGAAGCTGTCAAAACAAGCATCTTTATGGAGCAGACAGCCAGAGCAATTTACCAGAATTATTTCCCCCTGCATGTTCTAAGAGTCCTTGGGAGTCAGGGGCTTCTCCTGACTGTGGATGCTCTTTTATACTGTCTTGATCAGATTCAGTACCCTCCAACCTCCATCTCCTGACCTGGGTCTTCCCCAACCTAGGTCTTCCACATTGCCATTCTTCCCTCCTCCTCGTGCATAGCCTGACATCTGCAAGGAGAAGCAGAGAGAATGGTAGAATAATTTTCCCTTCTCGCTCATACTCTATCCAGTGATTCCTCCACCCTTGAGGCCCCCACACAGGCGCTCTGAAACACCAGGGTAATTTGAACCTGCATCTGTGGATTGCTTCGTCTGTGTTTACAGATAGAAGACAAGCTGCAAGAAACAAGATTGGATTTGTTATTGGTAAGTTGAACCAGCTGTGCTCTCTTGCCTATGGCTGCTTCATTTGCGAATGCCAAAGTCACTGGTGGTTGGAGCCACTTTTCTTCCCACAGAGTTGTTTTCATCTCATTCAGTCAGCTTTCCTTCTGTGCTTCATCCACACCAGCTGCTCCCCAGCAAGGTGTCAGACTGCTGGGTCAGCCTGTGCATGATCCCAGCTTGGCTCCTGAGGACTGATTCTAACCCAGGGGCCCAGCATGTTAAGGAAGCTTACTTAATTTGATGGGGGTTGGGAGCTAGATTGGACAAAGCTAGCCTTTCCCAGAGTCTTACTTTTCCTTCCTTTTAAAGTCAACTAGAAGTTCATCTTCACGAAGTTGTAAATCAAGAATCACTTTGGGAAGAAAACCAAAGAAATACTTGGCCCATTTTTGTATGTACTTAATAACTGAATTTCAAACTGACAATATATAAATAATCATACAAAAGCATTTGAATTGAATTTTGTCAGTATTCATTTCCTTAGGATGGTAATTCCTTGAGAACTAGGACAGGGTCATCTAACCTGGGAATTTTTGTATGAAATTTTTGTTCAGAAAGTTTGTTGATTCCTACTCAGAAGATAAGAAAAGAAATATAATCAAATGCAAAGATTTGGTATACTTCCTTATTCTATTAGCCAAAGACAAGTTGAAGCTGAAGGCTGACAGTAGTGCAAGAAATTTGGTGCAAGTAGTCACATTGGCTGGGGTGTTTAGTGAAGGCTTTGTAGTGGAAGTAAAGCTTGAGGTCAGACTTCAGTGGTTTCAGATTGCTATTAGAGGGTTATACAAAATTCAAGGAGATGTTGGGAGAAGTTCAAATAATTAACTCCTTTCCATTTCGCATAAAAAATTCTTAATTCGTGTCACTGTATTTATAGTGTTGGCTAATTTCCATAGTGTGAGTACATTTAATATGGTTACTTTTACAGTCAATTTTAAGGTGTCAGTGTGAAGTTACCGAACTAGAAAGCAGGAAAAGATGTTGCTGTGGAAATTGTCAGTACCAATATTGAGTTACTCAGGTCAAACACTGGGGAAAAAAAAGAATTTAGGAGGCCAAAGCCCTGTGTACACAGACCAGAAAACTCTGAAAACTATAAAGAGTTAAAAAATTCTGGATTGGTCATTCTTATAACAATTTTTCCCCAGCAATAGCTAATATTATCAATGAGTAGTTGCCAATATTTTCAAAACAGCTTGCTTTCAAACCAATTTATATTATTTCAAAACAACTTATATGAACATGTCCTCTTTATCTGATTCCATACCCTTTGGATATACCTGTGGTATGCCATAGTACAGATAGCCTGGATTTCTGTTCTTTGCTATCCTAAATAAGCTCTGTTTTGGAGTCACAGACTTGTTGTCATTCATTTTTGGTTGAGATTGCTATGATTTGAATGAGTCCCTCAAGGTTCATGCGTTAAAAAATGTGATTTCAGTGCTTTGGTTGGGAGGTGGGCCCCAGTGAAAGGTGTATGAGTCATGGAGGCACCACCCTTGTGGATGGACTCACAGCATTATCACAAGAAAGGGGGTAGGTTCCTTATGAAAGGATGAATTTAGACCCTCTTGTTCTCTCCTTTTTTTTGGTCCTTTCACCATGTCACATTGCAGCAAGATGGCCCTCTCCATATACTTCCTTTTCCATCTTGGACTTTTCAGCTTATAGAGCTAGGAGTCAGAAGATCTTTGTGCATTATGAATTACTTAGTTCATGGTGTTCAGGTAGAATAGCACAAGACAAAAGTAAGACAGGAATTTTGTGCCCAGAATTGGGGGAGGCAGAATTGTAGAAGCAGCTTTGGAACTGGCTAATGAGGAGAGGCTAGAAGAAGTTAGAGCCCAGGCAGAAAAACTGTAGACTTTGGTAAATGGAGCACAGCAGATGATTCTGGTGAGGATTCAGAAATGAAGGACTGAAGAGAAGCCAAAACTTCACAGTGATCACCTAGGTGGTCACCGTCAGGCTGTTGGTAGAAATGTGTGTCACTGGACATGAATGGCAAGCTGTTGTTCTGTTTGAAGAAAGTATTCAAGGGTAAACACAGAAAAGATTTTTTTTCCACCAGATGGTAGATGTTAATATATTTTTCTTATTCTTTTTTTGGTATCCTTCTTTATTAGAGTACATTAATTGTAAAAGAAATCTTATTGTAGTATTTCCATACAGGCATATGATGTACTTTGGCTATGTTCAACCCCTCCTGATACTCTTTGTTATCCTTCCTTTTATTTAAACAATCTTTAATGGGCATCACTGTGTTTTCATAATACACACACACACACACACACACACACACACACACACACATATATATAATACTTGGATCATACTTATCTCTCTACCATTCTCTCTTTCACCCTTTCCCCTCCTGCTAGGTCTCTAACCTAAGCAGTTCCTTTTCATAGTTATGTCTTTTTTTCAGTCTAGATTCCACATATGAGAGAAAATGAGACAGAATGATCTCTTATTTCATCCATTTTCCTGCCAATGACACAATTTGTTCTTCTTTATGGCTGGTATTCATATACACATGTATAGGTATATATACCTATCATACATACATACATACATACATACATATATATATATATATATATATATATATAATTTCTTCTTTATCCATTCATGGGTTGATGTTGATGGCAACCTAGACATATCCCATAATTTTACTATTATGAATAATGCTATTGTAAACATGGGCATGAAGGTATGTGTACACAGATATATTTATGTTGACATACTTTCCTTTGGTTATTTACCAGTGCTCTAGAGGGAATATATGGTAGAGATTACTATTACTATTACTACTACTACTACTATTATTATTATTTTACCCAGCACAAGGGTTTGAATTCAGGATCTGGTGCTCACTTGGATTACGTTTTCCTAGTTGGCTCTCTACCACATAAGCAATGCTTCCATTAATGCTCATTAGTTGGAGATGGAATCTCACAGATTTTTCTACTCAGGCTGACTCTGAACTACAGTCCTCCAGATCTCAGCCTTCTGAGTGGTTAGGATTACAGATGTGAGCCCAGATTATAGTGTATCCAATGGTAAGAAGTTTTTCATTTAATGCAATCCCATTTGTCAATTCCTTGTTTATTTCCCACACAATTACAGTTATATTCAGAATGCCCTTGACTATTCCTGTATCTTGAAATGTTTTCGTTTAGTAATTTCAAGTCTTACATCAAGGTTGTTGGTACATTTTAACTGAATTTTTTACAGAGTGAGAGATAGAAATGTGGTTTCAGTCTTCTACATATGGGTATACATATTTCTATACAACATTTGTTGAAGATACTGTCTTTTCTCCTATATATGTTTTGAGTTCTTTTGTAAAGAAAATCAGGTAACTGTAGATACATGGATTAATTTCTAGCTCTTCTTTCTATAGTTCTATACATCTGCTTTTGTGTTAATATCATACTGTTTTTGTTGCTATACCCCTACAATATAATTTGAAGTTAAGTATTGTGATATCTCCAATATTTTCTTGTTCAGTGTTTCTTGGCTGTTCAGTGTCTTCTATGCTTCCATATAAAATAAGATTGATTTATTTTTATGAAGTAAAACACTGAAATTTTAATGGGGGATTGAATTGAATTTAATCTGTACATTGTTTTTGTAGTATAGCCATTTTCACAATGCAAATTTGGACAATCCCTGAACAATCCCTTTCATCTTTGAGTGTCTTTTTCTTCAGTGCTTTATAATTCACATTGTAGAGGTCTTCCTCTTTTTATGTTTTCCTGATTTGCTTCTCAGCCTGTTTCCTATTGCCATATATGATTTTGATATGTTCATTTTGTATCTTGCTATGTTCATTTTGTATCTTGTATCTTGTTTATTGGTCTAAGGTTTTTTGTGGAGTCTTTTGAGCCTTTTGTAAAGGATGGCAAATATGGATAATTTGAACTTTTCCTTTCCTAGTCACATTCATTTTATTTATTTATTTTATGTTATTTCTCTGGCTAAAAAAATCAAGCACTATATTGAATAAGAGTGGAACAAGTAGATACTCTTGTCTTTTTCCTGATTATAGAGGAAATAGTTTCCAACATTCCCCATGTAGTATGATGTTAGCTATAGGTTTATATATAGGTTTATGTATATAGTCAATTATCTTGAAGACTTTCCTTCTATTCCTAGTTGCTTTGGAAATTTTTGTCATGAAGGGATGTTGAATTTTGTCAAAGACTTTTCTTCATCTATGCCATTTTTGTTCTGGTTCTATTTATGAGCTATATTGTGCTTATTGCTTTTCATTTAAAAGATGGTTAAATGATTCTTGAATTTCTAGAATGATATCCAAGTCTTGATCATAGCATATGATCTTTTAAACATGTTGGTAACTTCAGTTTACAAATATTATACTGAGATCTTTTGCACTTGGTTTTATTTCTGTGTGTGTGTGTGTGTGTGTGTGTTGTGAATGTGAGTGCATGTCTTTATTCAATTTTGGTACCAGTATAATATGGCCACATAGATGTATTTGGTAGACTTTCTATTTCATGGATTAGTTTGAGGAACATTGGTATCATTTCTTCCTTAAAGGTCTGTAGAATTCAGTAGTGAGTCTATCCAATTCTGTATTCTTTTGTGTTGAATGACTTTTTACTATTTAAATATCATTACTCATTGTAAATCTGTTTAAGAGGGTTATATTCTTCTGTTCAAGTTTTGATAAATCATATGCCTCTAGAAATTTATCTATTTATTCTAGAATTTCTAGTTCATTAGAACTGTGTTTCAAATATTCCTTAATGATCCTCTCAATTTCATTAGTATATATTTTGATAGCTGATTTTTATCTTTATTTAGCTAATTTGTATCTTTTTCTTCCTTATTTTGGTGAGTTTGAGTAAAGGTTTGTAATTTTTTTTTTTAATCTCCAAAGAACCAACTCTAGGTTTAAATGATTTTGTATTTGTCTTTTTTGGGAGGGGAGCAGTGCGGGTCTTGGGACTTGAACTCAAGGCTTGGGTGCTGCTCCTGAGCATTTCTGTTCAAGGCTAGTACTCTATCAATTGCACGATGGTTTCACTTCTGGCTTTTGGTGATTAGTTGGAGATAAGAGTCTC
This sequence comes from Dipodomys spectabilis, assembly GCF_019054845.1. Classification (NCBI taxonomy): domain Eukaryota; kingdom Metazoa; phylum Chordata; class Mammalia; order Rodentia; family Heteromyidae; genus Dipodomys; species Dipodomys spectabilis. The sequence goes on along the minus strand of NW_024870729.1, from coordinate 3,158,487 downwards.
ATGGACTACCCTGCCCATGCTGGCTTCAAACTGTGATCCTTGGATTTTACCTTCTGAGTAACTAGGATTACAGGCAAGAGCCACTGGTGCCAGGTGAGTGGAGCCCTTTTAACTGAGAATAGGCACTTAAAATGGTATAGACAAAAATCAGGGAATACTGAAAGCTAGGAATACTGAAGTTATAGATTCCAAGAGTGGTAAGAACCATCAAAGACTATTGAATGACAATTAGAGAAGACTATCATTGCACAAATGTTTGTTCCTTTTGGTGAGACAGTTGGTCAAGTTGATCATATATATATATATATATATATATATATATATATATATATATATATATAAATTTTATTTCTTTTTTAAATAAGTTTTTTATTGTAAAAATACTGTACAGAGGGGTTACAGTTACATGAGCAAAGTAATGAGTACACTTCCTATCAAGCATTGTTGCCTCCTCCTTTGCTTTTCCCCTAAAATCCCTTCCCTCCCACCTCCGCAACTACACAACCCCCCCCCACAACCCCCTCCCCCGCCCCACCCACCTAAATTGTAAAGTTTGTTTCTCAACATAGTGTCTTGTACATCTCATTATTGCAATGGGTCAACCTGTATCCCTATTTAAACATTTTGTTTTTTCCCTTCCTCTCCCCAAATTAGACCAACATCAAATACAGTGAACACAGGGGTTATACCATGGGGGAGGAACATACAAAGCAACAAGAAAATCACATGGTACATTATAAATATGTTAGAAACAATAGCAAGCAAGAAAAAACCACTTGTGTCCCTATCTTGGGGTTCATTTCGCTTAACATCATCTTATATGGTCATATGGACATAGGTTTTGACCTTTTCTGCTGGTCCCAGACATATACTAATTATTGCAAATAAGGGAAACCATGGGACCTATATTTATTTGGGCCTGGCTTAGGGCAATGTCATTCTTTCTGATGGAGGCATAGAATTCCATATATATATATATATATATATATATATATATATATATATACACACACACACACACACACACACACCATATTTTCTTTTTATTGTGAAAATACTGTACAGAGGGGTTACAATTACATGGGCAAGATAATGAGTACATTTCTTATCAAGCATTGTAGCCTTCTCCTTTGTTTCCCCTTCCCATCCTTCCCATCCTTCCCAGCCTCCCCGCCCCCCCACCCAATCCTCCCCCCCCAACCAAAGTTGTAAAGTTTGTTTCGACATGACAACTTGTACTTCTCATTGTTGCAACGGGTCCACCTGTATTCTTATTTAAACGACTTGTTTTTCCACTTCCCCTCCACAAATTATACCAACATGAAATACAGTGAAAGCAGGGGTTATACTGTGGGGGAGGGACATACAAAGCAACAAAGAAATAATCTTATAAATGCGTTAGAAACAAAAGCATGAAAGATAAAGAAAAAAACATTTGAATACACCATATTTTCTTGATCCATTCATATACTGAGGGGCATCTGAGTTGGTTCCATATTCTTAGCTGTGGTAAATAATGCTGCAATAAACATAGTTGTGCTATGATCTTGTTTGTGATCATTTGGGTAAATGCCCCAAAGTGGGATTGCTGGGTCATAGAGGATCCTTTTGTGGAACTTTTGAGGAATCTCCATACTGCTTTCCAAAGTGAACAAGTTTACACTCCCACCAACAGTGCAGTAGGGTTCCCGTCTGGCCATATCCCCTCAGGCATCTGTTGTTACTAGTGTTCTTGATTATAGCCATTCTAACTGGGGTGTGGTGGAATCTCAATGTTTTGATTTGCATTTTTTTATGGCTAGAGAGGTTGAGCATTTCTTCATGTGTTTATTGGCCATTCTTATTTCCTCTTCAGAGAAGTTTCTCTTTAAATCTTTAGCACACTTACTTATCAGGCAGTTGTTTCTTTGAGGATTTGTTGTTAGGTGGTTTAATTTTTTGAGTTCCAAGTATATTTTAGATATGAGACCCTTATCCAATGTGTGGCTAGTGAAGATCTTCTACCAATCCGTGGGCTTTCTATTGTTGTTACTAGCTATCTCCTTTGCCATGCAGAACCTCTGCAATTTCATGCAGTCCCATTTGTCCAACCTTTCTTTGATTTGCTGTGTTTCTGGGTCTCTATTAAGAAAATTTCAGCGTGGGCCAAGAAGATTTATGGTTTCTTCTATTCCTTCCTGTAATGTTTTCAGGATGTCTGCTTTGACTCAGGTCTTTGATCCATTTGGATTTGATTCTGCTGCAGGATCATATATAAGGATCTAGCTTTAGTTTTCTACAAGTGATTAACCAATTTTGCCAGCACCATTTACTGAAGAGGCTGTCTTTCTTCCATTCTATTTTTTAGCAGCCTTATTGAAGATCAGGTGGCTATAGGTCTGTGGGTTCATTTCTGGGTTTCCATTGGTCCTGAGGTCTGTTCTTGTGCTGTTTTGATTATTATGGCTTTGTAGTAGAGTTTGAAATTTGGTATTGATATTCATCCAGCACTGTTCTTTCTGTTAAGGATCGTTTTTGTCATTCGGGGTCTTTTATTTTTCCATGTGAATTTTTGGATTCCTTCTTCTATTTCCTTGAAGAATGAGGTTGGAATATTGATAGGTATTGCATTGAATTTGTAGATAGCCTTGGGAAATATTACCATTTTCACGCTGTTGATCCTTCCAATCCAGGAGTATGGGAGGTTTTTCCACTTTTTAAGTTCTGCTTTGATTTTCTTTGGGAAATTTTTAAAGTTTTCATCATAGAGGTCCTTAACTTCTTTGGTTAATTCCTAGGTATTTTATTTTTTGTGGGGCTATTACAAAGGGAGTTGCTTTCCTGATTTCAGCCACATTCTTCTCATTGTTGGAATACTAGAAAGCCATTGATTTTTCTTTTTATTGTGAATATACCATATAAAGGGATTATAATTACATGGGCAAGATAATGAGTATATTTCTTATCAAGCATTGTTGAGGATTAATTTTATACCCTGCTACTTTGCCAAAGTTTCCGATCAGCTCGAGTAATTTGGGAGTGGAGGCTGTGGGATTCTTTAAATACAAGATCATGTCATCTGCAAAGAGGAAGAATTTTACTTCATCTTTTCCCTATTTGAATCCCCTTTATGTTTGTGTCTTGTCTTATTGCTGTAGCAATAGGGGTGCTGGATCTTGTCAAATGCTTTTTCTGCAGCTATTGAGATAACCATGTGGTTCTTATCCTTGCTGTTGTTGATGTGATGAATTATATTAATTGATTTGTGTATATTGAACCAGCTTTGTATCGCTGAAATGAATCCTGTTTGATCGTGGTGTATGATTTTTTGGCTGAATTGTTGAAGTCGATCGGTCAAAATTTATTGAGAAGTTTTGCATCAATGTTCATCAAAGAAATGGGTCTATAGTTCTCTTTCTTTGATGAGTCCCTGCCTGGGTTTGGGATGAGGGTTATGATGGCTTCATAGAAAGAGTTGGGTAGTGAAATTTCTCTTTCAATTTCATTGAAGAGTTGGAGGAGTATTGATGTGAGTTCTCCTTTGAAGATCTTGTAGAATTCAGCTGTAAATCGATATGGTCCTGGGCTTCTTAGATGGGAGGTCTTTTATTGGTGTTTCTATTTCTATGCTTGTTATGGGTCTATTAAGTTGGTTTAAATCATCCTTGGTTAGTTTGGGCATGTTGATATTTGATAGGAAATCATACATTTCTTCCAGATTCTCAAACTTACTAGCATAAAGGCTGGAGAAGTAACCCTTATTATATTCTGAATCTTTTTTGTTTCTGTGGTGATGTTTCCATTCCCATCTCTGGTTTTGTCTATTTGTGTGTGTTCTCTTCTTTTCTGATAAGATTTGTTTAGGGTCTGTCAACTTTGATAATTTTTTCAAAGAACCAACTCTTTGTTTTGTTGATTCTTTCTATAGATTTTTAAAAATCTAACTAATTTAATTCTGATTTAATTTTAACTATTTCTTTCCATCTACTGGATTGGGGTTTAGCTTGCTGCTCTTTTTTTTTTAGGAGGTTCAGATGTCTTATTAAATTGTTGATTTCAGATCTCTCAAATGTGTTAATGTAGGAACTCAGAGCTATAAACTTGCCTCTGAGTACTGCCTTTGCTGTGTCCCAGAGGAGCTGGTAATTTGTGTGTTCATTTTTATTGAATATCATGAACCTTTGAATTTTGTTTCTAATCTCTTCCATGACCCACTGGTGATTCAACAGTGTGTTGTTCAGCCTCCATGTGTTATAAGAATTTCTTTGGTAGCTTTTGGTGTTGAGTTCTAATTTTATTCTCTTGTGGTCTGAGAGAATGCAGGGCATAACTTCAATGTTTCTGAATTTGGACAAATTTGCTTTGTGACCTAAAATATGGTCTATTTTGGAAAATGTTCTGTGTTGCTGAGAAGAACGTGTATTCTGATGCTTCTGGGTGAAATATTTGGTAGATATCTGTTAAATCTAGTTGATCTATGCAGTTGTTTAGATCTGCAGTTTCTTGGTTGAGTTTTTGCCAAGTTGATGTATCTAATGGGGATAGTGGTGTGTTAAAGTCCCCAACAATTAATGTCTTTGTATCTCTGTGAGATTTGAGGGAAAGTAGTGTTTCTTGGATATATTTGGGTGCTCTGTTGTTTGGTGAGTAGATCTTTACAATTGTAATATCCTCCTGAAGGAGAGATACCTTAATTAGTATGTAATGACATTCTTTATCTCTTCTCACTAATTTCAATTTGAAGTCTATTTTATCTGATATTAGGATTGCAACTCCCGCCTGTTTATGGGGGCGATTTGCTTGATAGATTTTATTCCAGCCTTTCACTTACAGAATATATTTGTTTTTATGGCAAGGTGTTACTCTTGAAGGCACCAGATAGAAGGATCTTGCTTTTAAATCCAATTAGACAGTCTATGTTACTTAATTGTAGAGTTAAGTGCATTTATATTGAGAGTTAGGATGGAGAGGTGTTTGGTAGTTCCTGCCATGTTATCCCTTTTTGGGTGCTGTGAAAACTGGGTTCTTCCTATGGCTCTTGGATTCTCAGTTTGGGTGTGGTTTCTTAGCCTTTATTTTGCTCTTGTTGGTTTTTTATGTGTAGGACATCTTTAAGCATCTTTGGTACGGCTGGTTTGGTGGAGATATATTTTTTCAGTTTTTCTTTGCTATGGAAGGAATGTGACCTTCGATTATAAAGGACAGTTTAGCTGGGTACAGTATTCTTAGTTGATAGTTGTTTGTCTTGAGGGCGTGGCATACATCATTCCAGGCTCTTCTTGCTTTAATTGTCTGTGCTGAGATATCTGAGGTTATTCTAATTGCTTTCCCTTTATAGGTGATAATCTTTTTCCTTGAGATCTTTAAGGATGCTTTCCTTGATCTGAATTGATCTTGTGCGAATTATAATGTGACAGTGGAATGTCTTGTTCTTGTCTGGTCTATATGGGGTTCTAAAAACTTCTTGTATCTGAATAGACCTGTCTTTTTGCATATTTGGGAAGTTCTCTGCTAGGATCCTGTTTAATGAATTTCCTAGACCATTAACTTCTGTCTTTAGGTGTTCCTCTACCCCCATTCTCCTCAGATCAAGCCTTCTGATGGTGTCTTCTAATTGTTGCATGTATCTATCATATTTCTTGGATTTGTCTTGGAGAGTTGTATGGTCTTTCTCTATAATATCTAGGCTGTCTTCAATCCCAGAGATTTGATCTTCTGCATGGTCTAACCTACGGTCAAGACTTTCTACTTTGTTTTTTATTTCCTTTCCTTCTAATTGATCAGCTTTGATGGCTTCAAATTCTTTGTTGGAGCTTTGTTTTAGATCTTGTATGGACTTCTTTACTTCCTTAATTTGGTGTTCAGTGTTTATTCTCAAATCCCTTAGTTGATTGTTTATGGTTTCATTGGAATCCCTTTCCTTCTGTCGGGCCCTATTCAGCATTCCCTTTGTGGTCTCCCTGGATTCCTTCAGCTGTCTGTTTATGGATTCCATGAATGCCTCTATTGATCTTTGACTCTTCTCATCCTGCTCAGGCAATTGTTATATTATTCTTTGATTAGCTTCCTCATGCTCACGCAATTCCTGTATTTCTCTTTGACTGTTCTCAGCCTGCTCACACAATTCCTGTACTAATCTTTGATTAGCTTCCTCTTGCTCAGGAGATTCCTGTGTTAATTTTTGTATTAATTTTTGGTTAGCCTCATGCTCGTGAATTTCCCGTATTAATGTTTGGTTAGCCTCTTCTTGCTCCCTGTCACGTTCACACTGTCCAGGTTTTCAAGCTTTTCATTCAACATGTTTACTAGTAGTGTTTGTAGAGCTTTTTTGGAACTCCTCTCTGGATTATTCATTAACTGTTCTGTCACCTGATTATCATGAATGGGAGTTGAGATACCTGGACTTGCCATTTTTGTGTGTTCCTTTAGGTTGTTCTGCCATTTGGTATGAAAGTAACACAAATGTCATGCTAGAACACTATTTTAACGTATGCATCAACCATAGTCCTGTAATTGCACAGTCAAAATGGCTGCAGATGAATCTAGTTCAACAGATACTATCTATTCAGCAACAAACAACCATGGATTAATGGGCTAAGAACATCAAAGAGAGATTCAGCAGACCAGAAATTAATAGGTTTGGGGAGAATTGTGAGGAAAAATAGGATTAGAAGGATGTGGAGAGGTAAAAGGAAAGAGTGAGTTTAACCAAGTCCTAATCTCAGAGAGGAAGTGAATAGAAGTGAGTGAAAGGAGAGAGATAAGGAAAGAAGAAAAATACAAAAACAAACATTTAAATTTAAAAAATGAAACACTTAAAAATTAGGTAAGTGTAGGGCTGGGAAGGTAGCTCAGTGGTAGAGCGCTTGCCTTGCATGCCTGAGGCCCTGGGTTCTATTCCTCAGCACCACATAAGCAAAAAGAAAAAAGCCGCAAGTGGCGCTGTCGCTCAAGTGGTATAGTGCTAGCCTTGAGCTGAAGAGCTGAGGGACAGCTCCCAGGTCCAGAGTTCAGGCCCCATGACCGGACCCTCCCCCCCCAAAAAAATTATGTAAGTGTAAAAAACACTGATAGAAAAAAAGGATAGGATGAGAGGAGGAGAGAGATAAAATGGAAAAAAATTAAAAATGTAATTCTTTGATATAGGTATAAAGAAGTAATACTACTATTACAGGAGTTAAGCCTAAGAGGTTGTGAATTGAGAATCAATTTCTTAATTAAGTATATACATAATGAAGGATAAGGTCTATTACTTGACGATGGGTATATATCTGGGAATGAGCAGAACAGCAATTAACTCACGCAAAAAAAAAAAAAAGGACCAAAAGATTAAAAGACATTAATAAAAACAAAAAACAAACCCTCTCTTTCTCTCTCTCTCTCACACACACACACAAACACCTAAAGTAAAAATTATGAAAGAAAATAATAGAAAACAATTAAAAAATTTTTTTGGGGGGGAGGGAATCTTGTATCTTCCCTGTCTCCACAAACAGTCTCTTGGTGGAGTCTTTGGTTTGCTTGTTGTTTTTGGTTTTCCTGTGGATTGATTTGTTTTGTAAGTCAGTTTGTTTGAGCAGGCAGAAAAAATGCTCTATCTTACCCAGATCTTTGTGATCCTCCTCCCAGGCTAGTTCAATGGAAGGGAGATCTGCTGTGAGTATCACAAAAGAGCCTGTTTCCTCTAGCTTGGACTTGCTGTGATCAGACTAGGTTCTAGGTAGGGTTGAGGCCTATAAGCAATCAGTAGCTTTTCTCTGACCTGCTAGCTCCTGAGACACTCACAGAGCCCAGCCTGGAGCCATTCTGGGGATTTATGTTTACTGAGTTTCAATTATTTGTCTTTTACCCCTCCTGCTGCTGAGACTGCAGGCCTAGGCTGCAGTGGGGAGGGCAGCCTCTGTCTCTGTACACCCAGTGAAGAAAGTCACTCCTCTGGGGGGGGCAGAGTTTTTTCTATCTGGGAAGGGCAACTTCCCCTGGGTGGAGCTGAGTCAGGTCAGGTTCCTGTGACCTGTGGAATGGTCCTATTGTTTTCTTCCAAGGCCTGAGTTGTAGCTAGCTGCTCCAGCCTAGCCTTTGTCAGTATCAAAGATGGAGTTCTTCTCCAGTGGTGGGAGAGGGACTACCTTCCCATTGTTGCTCCATGAGAAGGATTGAGGATGTCTTGGGTCTACTCATGCCAGCCTCTTGGTTTCTGGACCATCCATGGTCTGCGATCAGCAGGATGAAGATTTCTGCTCCTTGTCAGTTCTTGCTGGTGGTGAGTAAAATATGCCCATACACCGCATCTGGCACCTTTGTCCCGGGCTCTCTCTGGCAAGTACTCAGTTCTGTCTCCTTGACCAAGCTGCCTCGATTTTTCCTCTCTGGCAAAACTCTGTACTGTGATGGCACACTTGGTGTGATTCTCTAGCCTAAGACTTTTCACTGGAGCAGAAAATTGCTTTCTTATGCAAGAGCTTGTTTAGCCTCCAGCTTCCTCTCTGGCATCTTCCTCTGGATCTCAGATCTTTTAAATTATCTTGGGTCATACTAGACTTGATATCTTGGAAGCGGCAGTCTTTCTGGAGGAAGAGACAAGTACTATTTTGAGTTGCTGTTAATTTGTCCATATTTTAGGAGTTCTGGAAGCCAATTTTCATAAAGAAGTCCATCTAATCTCACTGATAGAGCCTTGGTAGTTGCCTGCATGGTCAGGCTTAATTCCCATGAGTTTTGGAATATTTTGTTGATGTTGAAACTTTTCCTACCACTTCGCATTGTTGATGGTTTTTGTTTTTGTTTTTAGACAAAATAGGGAAGATAGCCTATCTGTGGTTTCCATTGTAGCACCTAGATTTTTCTTTAGCCAGTTGTGGGGCTTGAACTCAGGGCCTGGGTACTATTCTTGAGCAATTTTGCTCCACTCTAGCATTCTACCACTTGAGCCATAGTGCCACTTCTGAATTTTTCTGCTTATGTGGTACTGAGGAATTGAACCCAGGGCTTTATGCATGCTAAACAAGCACTCTACCACTAAGCCATATTCCCAGTCCTAGCACCTGGATTGATAGGAGATTCATGATGACTTTAAAAAGAAGTTTGACAGGTCTTGAATTATTGTGGTAAGATTTTTTTTTAACCAAAGAAGGATATGGATATGGACAAATTAGAAACCTGTCACAATCCAGAACTTTCTCTCCCACTCTCCCTCCCTCCCTCCTTCCCTCCCTCCCTCCCTCCCTTCCTCCCTTCCTTCCTTCCTTGCTTCTTTCCTCCCTCCCTTCCTTCCTTCCTTTCTTTCCTTTCCTCCCTTCCTCCCCCTCCCTCCCCTCTCTGTCATAGACAGAGCAAGAATTGCTGTGAAGTCTTATCTTGAAGTAGTCTAGGTGATAGGTTGACCTATAGAGGTTTTGGAATTTTTGTTCCAAATTTGTTATGCTAGTGACTTAATTCCTATGGCTCCTTGTTTAAGGCCACAGTCTCAGAGTAACCTTGAAGATGAGTATGGGCCCAGCCCTGTGTCAGGACCAGAATGGCCTTATAGTTAATCTCTGAAGGGAACCCAGCCCAGATGGAGCAAAGGATGTTTGAGAGAAAAAGGTAGAAAGGAGAAGAAATAAGAGAACGAGAAATCCTTTTATTATCTATGAAGTCTGGTTGCTTTGACTGGAAAAAGTGAAGTAACAGTCTCTCAATGAGCAAAAACAAATAACTACGACAGTAGTAAGAAGCCTAATTATACTGTAGAAAAATAAGGTATAATTATATCCATTTTGCATTTTACTTCACTGTGGTTGACAGTAAGGGTTGCATTCTGATTAGTAGCAGTTCCAGAAAGTTGGGTGTTTGGCCTCCTTCTGATCTGGCTCTGGAACAATGAAGCTAACTGTGAAAGTATTTTAATTGAACAACCATTGGTGTGCTCAAAGTCACCTGCTGTGGTCCCTCCCAAATGGGTTATAGTTGTGACATTTGTTCCAAGGATAAAATCTCGAGGTTGAATTGAAGATTTATGAGAGGTAAAGTACAATGTTGGCAAGGCCTAGTTACCATACTGTTGTATGGCTTGTTGTATCTGCACCATGCTAACGATACGTTGAATTAAAGTTTGTGTCTCTGGATTTACTAGGAATTCAGAAGTTAGGAAAGGTTTTTTTTTTTTTTTTTTTATGTCATATACTGAGATGTATATTAGTCCTAAGGAAAAATCTTTAGCCTCAATAAGGTGACAGGCAGTTTAAGCCCAGATTTTGTGATTTCTTAAAACACTTGGCCAAAGTTTTCTTCAAGGTTTGATTGGCTCATTCTACTTTCCCAGGGATTGCTGCCTCCAGGCTAAATTTAGGTACTAGGTGATCTTGAAAGCTTGGGGGCACTGATGGGGCTACCTTTGATATAAAGGCAGGCCTTTTCTTATTCTAGAAGGTTCTTGGTTGCATTTAGTCACTTCAGTAGTTTTTTCAGTGAGGGTTAAGAAATTTTCAACCCATCCTGTGAAAGTATCACTAAAGACAAAGATATTTATGGCATTGTCAAGGGAAAGCTAAAAAGAGTAAAGATTTGTACCAGTCTTTTCTAGGAAAGGTTCCTCTCTTCTACAAAGGCTATAAAAGGCAGCAAGTTTAGGAAAGTGTCCTGTGGTATTAGTTAGACTTAGGCACAGAGGTGTGTTACTTGTTTGATGGTGCTTTGTATTCCTGTCTTGAGAAGATTTCTCCAGCTAATTGAGCATACTGGCCAGATGACATGAGTCAGGCAGGTCCTTTACATCCTTCCATTGGAGGGCTATATATAAGCAGAAGAGGTCAGAAGCTATGTACATATGACCAGTTAAGATGATGCTAAGTGAAATGAACCCCAGGACAGGGACACGAGAGGTTTTATCTTTGTTGCTGTTGTTTTTAACAAACTTATAATGTACTGTGCGATTTTTTTTTGTTTCTTTTGTATGTTCTTGCCCCATGGTACAACGCCTGTTGTCACTGGATTTGATTCCAGTGCCCTGCATCTTGAAGAGACATTTTTCTAATTTGGGAAGGGGAAAGGAAATAACAAAAAGCTGAAATAAGGATACAGGATGCCCCATTGTAACCATGAGATGTACACGACACTATGTTGAAAACGAACTATGCAGCTTGCGGAGGGTGGGAGGGAAGAGGAGTTGGGGAGGTGGGAAGGGTGGGGATGATAGGGAAAAACAAAGGAGGGGGTAACAATGCTCCATAGGAAGTGGACTCATGACCTTGCTCATGTAACGGTAACCCCTCTGTACAGTATCTTTACAACAAAATGCATATTAAAAGAAAAAAAAGATTTTTCTCTTTCTCATCACCTGGTGGTATTTATAGAGAATCCTTGTTTTAAAGTCTAATCACATCCCTCAGTAGCACAAACAGTTTTGTTGACAAATCTAAACTGAAGGGAGAAGGCCATTTCCTTGTTCCCAGGTATAGGCACAAGAGCTTCTGTCTTGTAGTTTAGTCAGCTGTGGAGGTTCCCTGTGTTATTTCTGAGTTACCTCTTTTATATCCCGGAGAGTGGTAGCTTCTATTGCCTTAGGTTCTGGAACTACCTGAAGTAAGTTTATCATTTCAGAGCCTTATTTATATATTTGTTTGTTTAAGTTAATTTTTTGTCAGACCTGGGGTTTGAACTCATGGCCTAGGTGCTGTTCCTGAACCTCTATGTTCAAGGCTAGTGCCTACCACTTGAGCCACAGTGTCACTTCTGGCTTTTTTTCCCCCATAGTTTATTGGAGATAAGAACCTCATGGACTTTTCTGTCCGGGCTGGCTTTGAACTGCAATCCTCAGATCTTGGCCTCCTGAGTAGCTAGGATTACAGGTATTAACTACCAACATGCAGCTGTTTATTTTAAGATATTTTTAGATTTTTTAATTGTTATTATTCTGTAGTTGCACAAAGAGGTTTCATTTACATAAGTCAGGTCATGAGTGCGATGCTTCTTGACAATGTCATCCCTTCCTTTGTTTTCCCTCATTTTCCCTTTCCTGATCCTACCCATAATTTACATAGTTCATTTCTTATATAGTGTACATTGAATACAATGACTGCATTTGCTCACCCTTCCTCCCTCTATTCATGTGCCCCCCAACAACATGTTTCCATTTCCTGGAAATGACAGTACTTTAGTTGTTCAGAGAAGTTACACCCGTGGCTTCCTCCCCTAAGTATAGTCTCCTTTAATCAATTTGTTTGTGTGTACATGCATTGAACCCTGTATATATTATCATGTCTAATTGTATTTTAGATCTAGCTTCCACAAATGAGAGAAAACATACATTGTGTCTCTCTGAGCCTGGTTACTTCACTTAATGTGATTTGTTCTAGGTCCATCAATTTCCTCAGAGCCATATGTAATGAGCATTTTCTTTTTTTAAAACAAGTTAAAAATCTTTGCTTTTCCCAGAGCATTGCATGAGCATGTAACACCATATAGGCATATGATTTTTTTATTTTTGTTTTTGTGTAGTTCCTGGTACTTGAACTCAGGGCTTGGGCACTGTCCCTGAGCTTTTTCACTCAATGCTGGTGCTCTACTACTTGACCCACAGCTCCACTTCCAAGATAGGCATGTTTAGAGCCACTGTAACCATTTAGCTTCTTGAGGCCCATGTAAGGGCAACAAGGTATGCCTGTATGCAGTAATTCCTGGGAACAAAAGTCCTGATTGCATAGTTTTGTTAACATCAGCCCTGACATATGCTGTATGTCTTTGGCCTTCCTTGAAAATACTCTCATCAGTGGAACAGAATAATTCTAGTTTCTGTCAAAATTGGTCCTTTATATTTAGCCTGCTGGGTTATATACATTGTAGTTTCTACACAGGACTGAATACCATCTGGTATGGTTTGGTTGGGCTTGTGACATATTTTAAGAGTAATGTCTGATATTAGTCTGTCTCCATCTTTCATTGATGGCCTTTGGTGTCCATTACAATTTGCCCCTAATGTGGGATTAAGGCTTCTAACATTTGTTCAGTAGCCAGTTTGTTAGCCACTCCACTTTACCATTAAGTCAGTGGCAATTAGATTTAGGTCATCTGCCCAGGGAGAGGCAGATCCACCTAGGGGTGGATCCACTCTTCCTCCCCCCCCTTCCCAACTCCCCCCGGGGGAGGAGGTACTTCCCAGGGAGGGCCAGCTCTACTTAGGGTGGGACAGTACTACCCAGGGGGAAACAGAGCCTCCTAGACAGAGGTAGCCTAGGATAGATGTCCCACCCCTTTGCAGTCAATAAGGACTAGTTCACCACTCCAGACTTGTGGCAGTTCAACATGCAACTATCCAGGCATCCTGGAATTATAAAACAACAGTTTGTAAAATCTCATTGGAAAAAAAAAAAGCAACTGGGTAGGTTGTAAAAGCTAAGGCTGGTTCCAGGCGGAGCTAAAAGGAAGGTCTTAGGAGATAGCCCTTCTGGGAAAAGCTACTCATTCCAAACATGCCATAGTCCCACCTACCATCTCTGCAAGTTTGTTTGCAGAGATTCTAAGAGATAGAAAACAGCCACCTTCTTTCTGTTCTACCACACACAGCAAATTCCCCCTCCCACTAAGTTATGCTTGGAGGAGGCATACAAAGACTCCAAATTGTAAGGCAGAACATTTTTCTGCCATCTCAAACAAATTTATTTGAGAATTCATTTATCCACTTGGAATTATAAGTTAGGTTCAGACAGACCTTAGTATGGGAATCTAGGTAGCAGCTACACCCTAAGCCACAAGGAAATCTGACTACCACAAGGAAACAACACTCCATCAAAAAACTGAACAGTGGACATCGGGGAGACACAGATCCTCCAAACAAATCGGAGATTTTTTTCCCCACTAATTCTTCTTTTTTTAATTATTTTTTTCTTTCCTTCATAATTGCAGCTGTGTTTAGTCCTAGATCTACAGTCTACGGCGATTACTAGGCTTTTTCTTAATTGCCTGAATACCTAATTCAGCCTATATTTTTGATTACTCAGTTTTCTTTTCTTTGACTTTCTAAACCATGTAGAGTTCACTTCATTTTATTTATTTATTTATTTGAATATATTTTTATTGTAAAGATAATGTACAGAAGGGTTACGGTTACATGAGTAAGGTAAGGAATACATTTCCTATGGAGCATTGTTACATCCTCCGTTGTTTTTCCCCTACCATCCCTTCCCTTTCCACCTCCCCAACTCCTTCCTCCCCCACCCTGCAAAGTTGTAAAGTTTGTTTTCAACATACTGTCTTGTACATCTCATTATTACAATGGGTTATATTTCCATATTTAAGAAATTTGTCCATTAATAGCTTTAAACCTTCTTTTGTCTCAGTTTTAATAGGATATTGTCTCTTGTATGGAAAAGAAATCCTAAATTTTGGGTCCACCTAGACAGGACTCACATGCATAGCATGTCAAGAAGTAGAGGTGTCCCATATCTATTGAAGAGAAGGGGAATTGGAAGTCAGGTTCAGCTATGTTTACATGATGTATGTATCTCTGTGGCATATGGAACATTCTCCAAAATAGATCACATTTTAGGTCACAATGAAAATCTGTGCAAATTCAGAAATACTGAAATTATTCCCTGCATTTCTCAGACTACAATGGAATAAAATTAGAGCTCAACACCAAAAGTCAACATAGAAAATTCAGTAACTCATGGAGACTGAATAACCCTCTGGTGATTTCATCAGTGGGTTGTTGAAGAAATCAGATTGGAAATTCAAATGTTTATGGTATTTAATAAAAACAGACAAAATATCAGCTCCTTTGAGACACAACAAAGGCATACTCAGTGAAAAATTTCTAGCTCTGAGCACCTATATCAACAAATTATAAAAATCTCAAACTAACAATTTAATGATGCACCTTTAGCTCCTTAAAAAAGAGCAACAAGCCAAACCTCAAACCAGTAGATGGAAACAAGTAATTAAAATTAAATCTGAAATAAATAAATTTGAGTAAAAAACATAGAAAGAACCAACAAAAGAAAGAGTTGGTTCTTTGAAAAATTTAACAAAATTGATGGATCCTTAGCAAATCTGTCTAAAAAAAGAAGAGAACACAGCCAAATAAATAAAATTAGGTATGAGAACATCACTACAGAAACAAGCATGATTCAGCATATTGTAAGGAAATACTTGCAAATCTTTATGCTAACAAACTGAAGAATCTAGAAGAAATGGAAGAATTTCTAGCAAACATTGATATACCCAAACTAAACCAAGAAGATGGAAATCAACTAAATAGACCCATATCAAGTAATACAAGTGGCAATAAGAGACCTCACATCCAAGAAAAGTCCAGGACCAGATGGATTCACAGCCCAATTCTATATGGCCTTCAAAAGAAAATGCAATCCAATACTCATCATAGTCTTCAATGAAATTGAAAGCAAAAGGTCACTACAAACTTGTTTTATGAAGCCAGCATAATCATTATCCCCAAACCAAACAAGGACTCATTAAAGAAAGAGAACTATAGGCCTTTTTCTTTAATGAACATTGATGTAAAACTTCTCAATAATATTCTGGCCAACCAACTTCAAAAATGAATTAAAGAAATCATGTACTATGATCAAATGGGATCTATTGGGGGGAGGGGGTAAAGCTGGTTCAATAATACAACTCAATTAATGTAATTCAACACATCAACAGAGGCAAGGACAAGAACAACATGTTCATCTCAATAGATGAAGAAAAAGCATTTGAAAAGCATTTGACAAGATCCAACAGCCCCTTATGATAAAAGCTCTGGAGAAGCTAGGAATCCATAGAACATTCCTCAATACAATAAAGGCTGTGTATGACAAACCTACAGCTATCATTATACTTAATGGTGAAAAGTTAAAACCATTTCCTCTAAAATCAGGAATGAAACAAGGATGTCCACTCTCTCCACTCCTAGCCAGAGAAATAAGGCAAGACACAAACATAAAAGAGGTCCAAATAGGGAAAGAAGAAATAAATTTTCCCTCTTTGCAGATGACATGACCCTGTATTTAAGGAATTTCATTGACTCTTCTCCCAAGTTACTTGAGCTGATCTGAAACTTTGGCAAAATAGCAGGGTATAAAATTAACCTAAAAAATCCCTCACTTTTCTGTATGGCAATAATGAGAACAGTGAGGCTGAATAGTCTAAAAAAATACCTATGAATTAACTAAATATAAAGGACCTCTATGATGGGAACTTTAAAAACCTAAAAAAGGAAATTAAAGTAGGCTCCTGGATTGGGAAGATTAACATCACAAAAATGGCAATAATGACCCAAGCTATTTACAGATTTTTTTCAATACCCATCAAATTCCCAACAACATTTTTTCATGATATAGAAGAAGCAATCCAAAAATTCATATGGAGTAATGGAAGACTCTGAATAGCACAAACAATCCTTATCAGGAACACCAGTGCTGAAGGAATACCAATACCAAACTTCAAACTCTGTCTTAAAGTTGGAGTTATAAAAGCAGCTCAGTACTGGTACATGAATAGGCCTGAGGACCAATGGAAGAGAATTGAAGATCCAGGAACGAACTCACAAACCTATAGCCACCTAATCCTTGATAAAGAAGCCAAGAACACAGGATGAAAGAAAGACAGCCTCTTTAACAAATAGTGCTGGTAGAACTGGCTATATATATGTAGAAAACTGAAGTTAGATCCTTATATATCACCCTGCACCAGAATCAATTCCAAATATATCAGATACCTCAATGTAAGATCAGATACTCTGAAAATATTACAAGGAGGGATAGGGAAAAAAACATTAGGGCTCCTTGGCAGAAGTTGAAACTTCCTGAGTAAAGATCCAGAAATAAATCAAAGAAAGGCTGTGTATAAATGATATTATATTAAAGTACAGAGTTTATGCATGGCAAAGGACATAGCTAGCAGGATAAATAGAAAGTCCATAGATTGGGCTGGGAAGGTGGCTCAGTGGTAGAGTGCTTGCCTTGCATGCATGAGGCCCTGGGTTTGATTCCTCAGCACCACATATGCAAAAAGAAAAAACCTGGAAGTGGCACTGTGGCTCAAGTGGTAGAGCACTAGCCTTGAGCTGAAGAGCTGAGGGACAGCACCCAGGCCTAGAGTTCAGGCCCCAAGACCAGACCCCTCCCCTCCCTCCCCCCAAAAAGAAAGTCCATGGATTGGGAGATATTTACTAGCTATACATTAGACAAGGTCTTCATATCTAAAATATACTTAGAGCTCAATAATTACCTACCCTCCAAAAAAACTCTTAAGAAAACAACAACCCAATTAATAAATGGGCTAAAGACTTAAAGAGAGACTTCTATGGAGAAGAAATAAGAAGAATTGCCAATAGACACACAAAGACGTGTTCAACATTTCTGGCCATTAAAACAATGCAAATCAAAATACATTGAGATTCCACCTCACCCCAGTTAGAATGGCCATTATCAAGAAAACGAATAATAGATACTGACAACGATGTGGCCAAAAGGAAACACTGCTACATTGTTGATAGGAATGTAAATTTGTTCACTCACTTTGGGAAGCAGTATGAAGGTTCCTCAAAAGACTAAACATAGAGCTCCTCTATGAACCAGAAACCCCACTCCTGGGTATTTACCCAAATGACCACAAACAAGGCCACACTAAAGCTACCAGTGGAATCATGTTGGTAAATACTATAGCTAAGATATAGAATCAACCCAGATGCCCTTCAGTAGATCGTGAAAATGTGGTGTATAGACACAATGACATTGCCTCATTTGTAAGGAAATAAAAAGATTTGGAAAAAATTATGTTAAGTGAAATAAGGCAGACCCAAAGAAACATAGGCTTTTTGGTTTCCCTTATTTGTAATAACTAGAATATGTCTAGGATATTCTTTGTAGAGGGTTACAATGGCTATCCAATAGATATGTGCATATGATCAAAATTATGCTTGTTAAAATGAACTCCAAGAAATGGAAATGGTTTTTTTTAGTGTAGTATTTGTAGTTCTTTTTTTCCCTCCCACTTTGGTTTATTCACTGTTGACACTGTTTTTGATTTTTGTACCCATTGTCTTGTATATAAGTTTATCTGATTTGGGAAAAGGAGGGGAAACACAGAAATGGTGGGACAAAGGGTGAACCAATGCAACAGTGATACTCACTAGACACTATGTTGGAAATGAATTTACAACTTGGTGGGGAGAGTGTGCAGGGAGATAAGTGAAAGAAAATGAGTTAGATGGGTAACATTGTTCAAACAGAAATGTACTCATTACCTTACTTACATAACTGTAACCCCTCTGTACATCATCTACAATAAAAATAGAAAAATATCATTTGCAGAGGTTGGCATTGATAATCAGGGTCATGCCAGAATTGGAAGACAATGATACAGGGTGAGAGAATAGAACCAATAAAAACCTGGTCCCTATGATATTTTGACACACCCATGATCACCCAGAGGTTCTTTACTCTGATATGTATATCATTGATGGCCTTTTGTTCATTAACAAATTGTTAGGTGTTATCTCAAATATGGTCCTTTGAATCAGAGGAACAACAAAAGGAAAAGAGTACAGATAAGTCTTTTCAGGTGTTATCAAAGGTGACAACCATGTCCCTAAATTGATGTGGATCCTTGAGAACCTATGTGGTTTCTCTCTGCATTGTCTTAAGGCCTATTGTGAAAGGGACCAGGGAGCATCAAAGATCTTTTTCCCTTGGCTACCACCTCCTGGAGAAGCACATCCAGGGTTTAGAAGGAAGTGGTGCTGGCAGAGTTGGGTAGGTAGGAGCACATATGTACCATTGTTTGTTTTCTGCTTGTCTGTCTTCATCTCATATGGACAGTAAAGGCCATTCTGATGAGGTCCCAGATGTAAATGAGGAACAAGGTACTGTCAACTGGGGTAAAGGCCACCTTTGTTATAAGTGACAAAGAATTGGTTGAATTGTGACCATTAGTAAAGGCTTCAGAGAAGGGAGAAATTAAGGGTGCTGGTAGGACAATTTCATAAGTAAAATCTTGAAGGAGCTATGTTGTTCCTCTTAACTCTACTAGGTAAAAAATGAGAAGAGAGAACAATTTAAAGAAGAATTTATAATGAAAAAACTGAATTAAAATGTTAACATCCTTAGCCTGGTTATAAAGATGTGTTTAGGAGAGTACTGAGTTGTGGCCAAGTTACACTTTGATAAAAAGATTAGTGTGACTAGAAGGAATCCCAAAGCTATTTGTCAAGGTAATGAGAAAAATACCTTGATGATATCTCAAAAACCTTCACTGTAGGTCTATAGCCTCCAACACAGGTCTAGAACAGGACCTCACCCCACTACTAGAGAAGGTAAAAGCTGGCAGACACCATTGACTCATAGGTGTAATCCTAGCTACTCACGAGGGTGAGATCTGAGGACCATAGCTTGAAGCTAATCTGGGCAGGAAAGTCCATAATACCCTTATCTCCCATTAACTACCAAAAAAGCCAGAGGTGGAGATGTGGCTCAAGTAGTATATTACCAGCCTTGAGCAAAAATACTAAGGGATAGTATCCAGGCACTGAGTTCAAGCCCCACTACTGGCACAACTATAGCAACAACAACAACAAAAGGAAAAGTATAAACCTTGGCTGTGTCCATGAGGTGCTAATTATGCAGAGCAAAGCATTGCAAAGCTGTGGTGGTATGGCTTTTTCTATCATATAAAGGATTTGTCAGATAGCCTGGGGCCAAGGCAGACTTGTTTCAAGACCATATCCAATACAGAAAATTCTCACAAGGGTGATACCCAATAGAAGTGTAGGGTTGGCGTTACCCTAGAATGTCTCTGTTAGCAAATGCCCAGTGAAGTTGTAAGTGTGAGGCCACTCTTTAAACCTCAGAACTCTGGAAGTAAAAATGTGATTCTCCTGCTTTTGAAAGCTACAGGGACAAGACTTTAACCTTTGCAAGTTGCCATTGTATGGGATGAGTCTAGCAATGTCATTATGGAAAGAAAGGGAACTGTCAGGTAGATAGGGATAGAAAATGGCAGACATAATACACAGCAGACAATACATGGCTAAGCATGGGCTTCTTGTTCCCATAATGCCCTGAGTGCTTGCTCTTCCATAATGTCCTAGAGTCCTTCCCCAAATCAGTAGTGAAGCAATGCCTCCTGTATCATCAGGCATGATCAATTAAATTTATTTGCATGCTCATGCTCAGTGGCAGAGACCAATGAAGGCCTAAGTTGATGTGTAAGCCCTCACAGATCAATTCTGTTCTAGGGTGGGAGGAGAATTAAAGTGTAAGGGCCACTTCCCTGGGGGACTTCATCAAACTTACAGCATTGGGAGCCCTCTCTATAGGGATTGTACTTTAAAGAAATTACTTGCTTTGCTGCACTTCACTACCCTACTGTCTCTTAATCCTTTACCTGGTACAGAAATGGATCCTTATTCCAAGATGGTGTCAGTTGCCTGAGTTAGGGGTCTAATTCCTTCTTCAGTGTGTCCTAAAGATGGCATATAGAGCCAGAGATTATCCTGGAGTCTTAAGACTTCATACTGTATTGATTGTTTTATAGGTGCCTAGACTTACTTTGGAAACAAAGTAAGTAAGCTTCTTTTATCATGAGAGTAGCTAACATATGACTATCCTGCAGTCAGGATCTAGCTATGTCAGAACCAGATGAGTCTTTCCACAATGTCAGAATTTATTGAATAACGATAATTTTATAAGCTGTGTCAATTTTGTTGGCATTAATTTTACCAATGATTACTAACTTCATTTTACAGCCATAAATCAATTGGTAAACATGTTCTTGTTGTAATCTCACTTACTAATATTAACTCTCAGATCATACATTGCATTTTACACCAGAACAGAGGTTACAGAAAGCTAAGAAAGGATCAAAGCAGCCATGGGTTTCAAAGAGAACTTACTGGAGGCAAGGTCATAGAGTTGATTCAGATGTAAAGAGAGTTATTATAGGTGGCTGGGAAAGATATTAGTAATAGCAACCATCTTAGAGCTATTGCCTGATGATGTCAAAAGGCACTTTGCTGTTTCAAAGGGAAGAGTTGATGCCAAACTTACTAGATTTGCTCAAATGGGTCATGGCAAGAAGAGTTATTAATCTGAGCTGAAGCTTCAGGAACAGATTGATAGTTAAACTATGAGGTATGTACTGGATGATCTCATATGTATGTAGCTATATTCCAGTGTTAGATGTCTTTCCTTTTATATGATCTAGGAAAGGGGGTTGTGTCATTCCTTGATCTGGTGTGTTTGATAAGTTCATGAATCTGTTTTTCTAATATAGGTTTTATATGCCTGTGTGTTCTTGATTTAATTTTGTGCTTTTTTTGGAGGAGGAGGAGTATAGTGGTTTGAAATCAGAACCTTATACTTGATAGGCAGATGCTCTACCATTTGAGCCATGTCTCCAGCACAGAGGTAATATTTTATTATGTAAATAAGTTATTTATTAGTTTATCTAATGGTTTATGCTGGATAGATGGTGGTTGTTTACTTGCACAAACAGGATGTAGAATTATTCAGCCTCAGAATTTGCTCTCAAAATGGAACAAACTGCTGCATTACAAAATCAAGTTGAGGGATAGTCAGAAAAGAAACTAGGCAGATAGGGAGAAAGAGTGGACTTGGCAGGGACCACACCCCTTCTTCCTCCTGATGATCCTGGTGCAAACCTGCATAGGAGATGGAAGCCCTTCCCTTTGGGGTGGGGTGGACAGTGATTCAACCAATTTTGAGACTTACTCAAAATTGATATAAAAATGGGAACACATTAGCACTTCATGTAGACTACCCATTTCTAGGACCCCTTGCTTTCTTGTCTCAAGAATTCTGGACTCTCCTTTCGTCTTTCCAGGGAAACAGGTAGATAAAACTTCAAACAGGGTAAGGCAGCCTTCCCAGATGCGTGTCTTAGTTGGGGGCTTATATCAATCTTCCAGTAGCCCAAGAAGCTGTTTCTTCTCTTCTTTGATGCCTTAATCTCACATTCACATAAACCTCATTTCTATCTCTACCTTTCCTGCCTAATGATTCTATATTTGACAATGAAAAAGAACCCTATATCTCTAAATTGTATCAGAGTCTCTCAGAGAAAAGCACAACCTGCTGGTCTATACAATATGGAGTAACTTAGAACAAGGCACAGCCCAACCCCATAGCCATTAATATATATCAAAATTGTTGATTTTCTCAGGCTCATAGCCATAGAAGACTTTCCTCAGGATGAATTCTGCCTCAAGTCTCACTCATATGAGAGCTAGATGAAATTCTGAACTCCAAACATTAGAGTTAGTGCTCAAGTAAATTAAGGCTTTGAGACTGTTGGAATGGAGTGAATATATTTCTGAAATCTGAGGGCCAGAGGCAGCATAGTAGTAAAGGATAGTTAGGTGAGGAGACAGGGAAATTAAAATTAATAAAGAGCAAGCCTAAGATATTAAAATCAGGAAGTAAAAATCAAAGATACAAATGCTCTCTGACTATACCTACTTTTATTTCTAAGAATAGGAGGTGTAGGGGCTGGGAAGGTAGCTCAGTGGTAGAGCGCTTGCCTTGCATGCATGAGGCCCTGGGTTCGATTCCTCAGCACCACATAAGCAAAAAGAAAAAAAAGCCAGAAGTGGAGCTGTGGCTCAAGTGGTAGAGTGCTAGCCTTGAGCTGAAGAGCTGAGGGACAGCGCCCAGGCCCAGAGTTCAGGCCCCATGACCAGAACCCCCCCCCCCCCCCAAAAAAAAGGAATAGGAGGTGTAAAGGGCTATCCACCTCTGCCTTTTCCATTGAGAAGTTAAAAAGCTGTAAATTCTTTTTTTTTTTTTTTTTTTTGGGTCCGGTCGTGGGGCCTGAACTCTGGGCCTGGCCACTCTCCCTCAGCTCTTCAGCTCAAGGCTAGTGCTCTACCACTTGAGCCACAGCACCATTTCTGGTTTTTTTCTTTTTGCTTATGGTGTGCTGAGGAATCAAACCCAGGGCCTCATGCATGCAAGGCAAGTGCTCTACCACTGAGCTACCTTCCCAGCCCCAAAAAGTTGTAAATTCTTTACAAGGTGTAAAGAGAGAATTGAAAGAAGATAAACAGAAGAAAGAATTGGAGGACTGGCAAAAGGAAGTCCTAAAATCTTTTATTGTCCCTGTGTTTTTGGAAGGCCTAGATCACATTTGGATGTTCTAAGAACAGCTCTTACCAGATCCACCCAAAATTATTGTCTAAAGAATTAGATATATTTTCCCAGTTTTGAAAATAGAAAGGCCAGAAACAAGGTTCATCATGGTGGATCCTTTGCTCTCATTTTTTGCATGAGGAGGAAATGTTTCTCTTTCTAGATCCCACATTATCCTTGGTAAAACTTCTATTCCATAATATACCTTGAAATACTTTTTACATGTAGAACTCAAGTTTCTGAGTTTGCTCTGGAAATTCTGAAGCTGAGAGCATCCCCTCACCCCTCATCTAATGAGAGTAAGGCATACATGTGTCCCTCAAAGTTATATAGAAATTTGATATTGAATGCAATGGTGTTGGGAGTTTGACGAGCCAGAATGAATGGATTAATGCTGTTATCTTAGCAGTGTACTTGTTATTTTGAGAGTAGATTCCTTATAAAAGGATGAGTTCCCTCATGTATTTTCCTCGGCCTCTTTATCCTTCTGTAACTGTATGAACAGCCAATCAATCAATCATGAGTCCAAATTGGGAAGAAGACCTACTTAAACTAGAAAATTTAGGATAAACAAGCTTGGTCCTTGAATCTGGCAAGAGAAGAATTCAGATAAGATGTGAACAGAAGTAAAGATGATAGTAAAGTTTATTAGAGAAGAAATATGGCAGAGAACAAAAGCATGTGACAACACTTACTATGAGGAAGACAGCAGTTCAGACTGTGTCTGCCATCTTGGCCATCTTCAGCTGTCTCCCTTATAGAGCTTGGCCTTGGGTTAGTGAGAATCTGATGGCTTTCTGATTGGTGAGTATCCTTTCTGTTTCCTGTAAGGTTGTGATATTAAATTTTGCTCTTATTTTCTCATCCTTTTGTCCTTCTTCCTTCATCATTCTTTTGTAGCCTACTGCCCCCATTGTCAGATAAATATTACTTTATCAGCTTATCCTGTCATCTGCAAGCTGCATAGGCTGCAATTCTCTGATTGGCTGCTTAAAAAAAAACTAATCCCATATCACTTATGTCATGTTACCATGTTCTAATACATCACAAGATACTCTCTCTTCATCTTAGGCTTCCCAGCCTCCAGAACTATGAACTAATACATTTCTGTTCATGAGAAATTACCCAGTTTGAAAAATCCTCTTATAGTAATGCAAGAATGGCTATGACAGATTCCAGGGGAAGATGGCAGAAGAGAAGCTGGGGGCTAATCAAGCTTTCATATAGAAAGCAGTTTTAGTGTTCCACTGAAAAGTCCTAGGCTAGAGAATCACACCAAGGGCGCCATCATAGAGTTTGGCCAGAGAGGGAAAATCCAGGCAGCTTGGTCAAGGAGACAGACCTGAGCACTTGCTGGTGTCCACAGCAGTGGTGGCGGCAGCTCCACCCAGGGGAAAGTTGCCCTTCTCAGGCAGAGAAAACTCTGCCCCTGGAGGAATGACTTTCTTCACTGGTGTACAGAGACAGAGACTGCCCTCCCCACTGCAGCCTAGGCCTGCAGTCTCAGCAGCAGGAGGGGTAAAAGACAAATAATTGAAACTTAGTAAACATAAATCCCCAGAATGGCTCCAGGCTGGGCTCTGTGAGTGTCTCAGGAGCTAGCCCATCAGGGAAAAGCTGCTGATTGCTGATAGGCCTCAACCCTACCCAGAACCTAGCCTCATCACAGCAACTCCAAGCTAGAGGAAACAGGTTCTTTTGCGATACTCAAAGCAGATCTCCTCCCACTAAACTAGCCAGCAGCTTGGTTAAGGAGATGGATTTGAGCACTTGCAGGTGTCTGTGGCAGCAGTAGCAGCAGTAGCAGCAGTTGCTGCCACGGTTGCCATATCAACAGAGAAGAGCCCGGGACAAAGTCGCCAGGGGCAGTTTGTAAGTGGATTCTATTCACCTTCAGCAAGAACTGACAAGAAATGAGAATCTTCATCATGCTGACCACAGTCACAGACTGTGGATGGCCTGGAAACCAAGGAATAGGTGTGAGTACCCCAAGACATCCCACTCCTTCTTATGTACCAGCAGTGGGAAGATAGCCTTTCCCCCACCACTGGAGAAGAACTCCATCTTTGATACTGGAAAAGAACCTGCCAGAGCAGCTAGCATGCAACTAAGGCCTTGGAAGAAGACAATAGGAGCCATTCAACAGGTCACAGGAACCTGACCTGCCTGACTCAGCTCCACCTAGAGGAAAGTTGCCCTTCCCACAGGCAGAGGAAGCTCTGCCCATGGAAGATGACTTCCTTCACTGGGTAAACAGAGACCGAGGCTGCCCCTCCCCACTGCAGCCTAGGTAGCAGACCCAGTGGCAGGAGGGGTAACAAAAAAAATTGAAACTCAGTAAACATAAAACCCAAGAATGGCTCCATGTTGGGCTCTGGGAATGTCTTAGGAGCTAACCCCTTATGGTGAAGCTACTGATTGCTGACAGGCCTCAACCCTACCCACAGCCTAGCCCCATCACAGGAACTCCAAGCTAGAGGAAACAGCCATCTTCCTCTTTTGTGATACTCAAAGTAGATCACCTTCCCACTGAACTAGCTTGGGAGGAGGGTTTGCTCAAACAAACTACTTAAGAAACCAATCAAGCCACAGGAAAACCAGATACCCCAAGCAAACCAGAGACTCCACCAAAGAGACTGGTTATGGACACCGGGGACACCGCGATATCACCCCCCCCCCCCCGAAAAAAAAAATCGAAGAACACTTTTTTCTACCTGATTTTTAAAAGTTTTTAAAAATTTTTTTTCTTTTTTTTCATCATTTTTTATTTTAGGTGTGTGTGTGTGTTTTAAAATTCTTTTTACTCTTTTCCCTTTTGGTCTTTTTTGGATTATTTTTGTGTGACTTAATTGCTGTTCTGCTCAACCATATATATATATCCATTTTCGATGATTAGACTTTATCCTTCATTGTGTACATACCTAATTTAGAAATTGATTACTCAATTCATAAACTCTCAGCCTTAACTCCTTTAATAGTAGTATTATTTCTTTACACTTCTTTAATTTTTAAGTGTTTCATTTTTAAATTTTTATTTTTCCTTTTTCCTTTATCTCTCTCCTCCTTTCCTTCTGTTTCCTCTCTCTGAATTTATGTCTTGGTTAAATTCCCTCTCTGCTTTTCCTTGCTCATTTCCATCTAATCTTATTTTCTCCCCACAATTCTCCCTAAACCTATTAATTTCTGGTCTGCTGACTCCTTCTTTGACATTTTTAGTCCATTAATCCATAATTGTTTATTGTTAGACTAGATTGTGTCTGTTGAACTAGATTGTATCTGTACTCATTTTGACTGAGTCAAACAATCTGTGCAACTGCAGGGTTCTGGTTGATGCTTGCCTTAAAATAATGTGCTAGTACAAAATTGGTTTTGCTATCCTACCAAATAGGTTGAACAAACCAGAGAAACACAAGAAAAATGGCAAGCCCAGGTATCTCAATTCCCATTCATGAAAATCAGGGGACAGAACAGTTAATGAATAATCCAGAGGAGAGTTCCTAAAATGCTCTATAAACACTACTGGTAAACATGCTCAATGAAAAGATTGAAAGCCTGCAAAGGACTCTGTGTGAGCATGATAGGGAAATGCATGAGTGGGTAGGGAAAAGCGTGAGCATGATGAGGATAACAAAAATTAATACAGGAATCTCGTGAGCATGATGAGGCTAATCAAAGATTAATACAGGAATCTCCTGAGCATGATGAGGCTTATCAAAGATTAATACAGGAATCTCGTGAGCATGATGAGGCTTATCAAAGATTAATACAGGAATCTCGTGAGCATGATGAGGCTAACCAAAGATTAATACAGGAATCTCGTGAGCATGATGAGGATAACAAAAATTAATACAGGAATCTCATGAGCATGATGAGGCTAACCAAAGATTAATGCAGGAATTGCATGAGCTTGATGAGGCCAACCAAAGATTAATACAGGAATTTTGTCAGCAGTAGGAAGCTAATCAAAGATTAATACAGGAATTGCCTGAGCAGGATGAGAATAGACAAAGACTAATACAATAATTTCATGAGCATGAGGAAGATAATCAAAGATTAATACAGAGATTGTGTGAACGGGATGAGAATAGACAATGATTAATGAGGCATTCATGGAATCCACAAACAGATAGCTGAAGGAATCAAGGGAGGACACAAAGGGAATGCTGAAGGGAGCCCATCAGAAGGAAAGGGAGTCCAATGAAACCATAGCAAATCAACTAAGGGATTTGAGAACTGAACACCAAGTTAAAGAAGTAAAGAAGTCCATACAAGATCTAAAACAAAGCTTCAACAAAGAATTTGAAGCTATCAAAGCTGACCAATTAGAAGGAAAGTAAATAAAAAACAAAGTAGAATGTCTTAACTGTAGGTTAGACCATGCAGAAGATCGAATCTATGGGATTGAAGACAGCCTAGATATTATAGAGAAAGAACATACAACTCTCCAAGACAAATCCAAGAAATATGATAGATACATGCAACATTTAGAAGACATCATTAGAAGGCCTAATCTGTGGAAAATGGGTGTAGAGGAACACCTAGAGATAGAAGTTAATGGACTAGGAAATTATTTAATAGGATCCTAGCAGAGAAGTTCCCAAACATGCAAAAAGATAGGCCTATTCAGATCCAAGACGCCTTTAGAACCCTAAACAGACCAAGCAGAACAGGACATCCCACAGTCACATTATAATCTGCACAGGATCAATTCAGAGCAAGGAAAAGATCCTTAAAGCTCTTAAGGAGAAAAGATCAATCACCTAGAAAGAGGAACCAACCAGAATAACTTCAGATTTCTCAACAGAGACAATTAAAGCAAGAAGAGCCTTGACTGATGCATGCCATACCCTAAAGATAAACAACTATCAACCAAGAATACTGTACTCAGCTAAACTCTCCTTCATAACCGAAGGTCACATAAAAACCTTCCATAGCAAAGAAAAATTGAAACAATATATCTGCACCAAACCAGCCCTACAAAAGATACTTAGATGTCCTACACATAGAAAACCAACAAGAGCAAAATAAAGGCCAAGAAACGGCACCCAAACAGAATAAAAGAACCACAGGAAAAACCCAGTTGTCACAGCACCCAAGAAGGTGGATAACATGGCAGGAACTACCAAACAACTCTCAGTTCAAATTCTCAATATAAATGGACTTAACGCACCAATTAAGTGACATAGACTATCTAGTTGGATCAAAAATCAAGATCTTTCTATCTGGTGTCTTCACCTTGCCCACAAAAACAAACATATTCTGAGAGTAAAATGCTGGAATAAAATCTTCCAAGCAAATTGCCCCCATAAACAGGCGGAAGTTGCAATCCTAATATCAGATAAAATAGACTTCAAATTAAAATTAGTGAGAAGAGATAAAAAAGGTCGTTACATACTAATTAAGGTATCTCTCCTTAAGGAGGATATTACAATTTTAAATATCTGTTCACCAAATAATGGAGAACCCAAATTTATCCAAGAAAGATTACTTTCCCCCAATCTCACATAGATCTAAAGACAGTAATTGTTTGGGAGTTTAACACACAACTATCCATGCTGGATAGATCAACCCAGTAAAAACTCAATAGAGAAACCTCAGACCTAAAGAACTGCATATATCAACTAGGCTTAACAGACATCTAAGAGGTATTTCACACAACAGCATCAGAATGCACGTTCTTCTCAGAAACATATGGAACATTTTCCAAAATAGACCACATTCTAGGTCACAAAGCAAATGTGCCCAAATTCATAAACATTGAAATTAAACCCTGCATTCTCTTAGATCACAAGGAAAGAAAATTAGAACTCAACACCAAAAGCCACCAAAGAAAGTCCCGTAATACGTGGAGGCTGACCAACACACTGTTGTACCATCAGTGGGTCATGGAAGAGATTAAAAAGGAAATTCAAATGTTCATGATATTTAACAAAAATGAACACACAAATTACCAGCCCCACTGGGACAAAGAAAAGGCAGTACTCAGAGGCAAGTTTATAGCTCTGAGTTACTACATTAGCACAACAATTTTATGAGGCACCTGAAGCTCCCTGAAAAAGAGCAACAAGCTAAACCCCTTCCAGGAGATGGAAACAAACAATTAAAATTAAATCTGAATTAAAGGAATTAGAGTCCAAAAAAAAAAACTATAGAAAGAATCAACAAAACAAAGAGTTGGTTCTTTGAAAAAATTATCAAAGTTGAAAGACCCTTAGCAAATATTGTAGGAAAAAAAGAGAACACACCCAAATAAACAAACTCAGAGATGAGAATGGAAACATAACCACAGAAACAACCAAGAATAGAATATAATAAGGGATTACTTCTCAAACCTTTATGCTAATAAGTTTGATAATCTGAAGGATATGGCTGAATTTCTTTCAAAATTGACATGCCCAAAATAAACCAAGATGATTTAAACCAATTTAACAGAACCATACAAGCATCAAAATAGAAAGAGCAATAAGAGACCTCCCACCCAAGAAAAGCCCAGGACCAGATGGATTTACAGATGAATCCTACAAGGTCTTCAAAGCAGAACTCACACCAATACTCCTCCAACTCTTCAATGAAATTGAAAATGAAAATTCACTACAAACTCTTTCTATGAAGCCATCACAAGCCTCATCCCAAACCCAGCCAGGGACTCATCAAAAAAAGAAAACTATAGACCCATTTCTTTGATGAACATCAATGCAAAACTTCTCAACAAAATTTTGACCAATCGCCTTCAACAATTCATCCCCAAAATCATACACCACGATCAAACAGGATTCATTTCAGGGATGCAAAGCTGGTTCAACATATGCAAATCAATTAATATAATTCATCACATCAACAAGAGCAAGGATAAGAACCACATGATTATCTCAATAGATGCAGAAAAAGCATTTGACAAGATCCAAAACTCTTTTATGATGAAGGCACTGGAAAGAACTAGGAATCCATGGACCATTGCTCAATATAATAAAGGCTGTGTATGACAAACCTACAGCCAGCATTTTACTTCATGGCAAAAAGGTCAAGCCATTTCCTCTAGATTCAGGAATGAGACAAGGATGTCCACTCTGTCCACTCCTCTTCAACTTAGTATTAGAATGCCAAGCTACAGCAATAAGACAAGATGCAAATATAAAGGGGATCCAAATAGGGAAAGATGAAGTAAAACACTCCTTTTTTGCAGATGACACGATCTTATATTTAAAGAACCCCATGGACTCCATTCCCAAATTACTTGAGCTGATAGGAAGCTTTGGCAAAGTAGCAGAAATCAATGGCTCTCCTGTATGCCAATAATGAGAAAGGTGTGGCTGAAATTAGGAAAGCAACCCCTTTTGTAATAGCCCCACAAAAAATAAAATACCAAAGTTGAAAAGTTTGTTTTTTGACATAATGTCTTGTACATCTCATTGTTGCAATAGGTCCACCTGTATCCCTATTTAAGCAATTTGATTTTTTTCCCTTCCCTTTCACAAATTATACCAACATCAAATAGAGTGAAAACAGGGTATATACTGTGGGGGAGGGACATACAAAGCAATGAAGTAATCATCTTATAAATATGTTAGAAACAATCACATGAAAGAAAAACCATTTGAGTCCTTATCTTGGGGTTCATTTCACCTAACATCAACATATCTGACCGTTCAACTTTGGTGTGTGGGAAGGGGGTGCGGGAGAGGGGGGAGATGGGAAGGGATGGTAAGGGGAAACAAAGGAGGAGGCAACAATGCTTGCTAAGAAATGTACTCATTACCTTGATCATGTAATTGTAACCCATCTCTATGGTATTTTCACAATAAACAAAAATACCTAGGAGTTAACTAAAGAGTTGAAGGACCGCTATGATGAAAACTTTAAAAACACAAAAAAGGAAATTAAAGCAGAACTAAGGAAGTGGAAAAACCTCCCATGCTCCTAGATTGGGAGGATTAACATCGTGAAAATGGCAATACTGCCAAAGGCTATCTACAAATTCAGTGCAATACCTATCAATACTCCAACCTCATTCTTCAATGAAATAGAAGAAATCAATTCAAAATTTCATATGGAACAATAAAAGACACAGAATAGCAGAAACAATCCTTTGCAGAAAGAACAGTGCTGGAGGAATATGAACACTAAATTTCAAACTCTACTATAAAGCCATAGTGATCAAAAGAACTTGGTACTGGCACAAGAACAGACCTGAGGACCAATGGAATAGAATCCAAAACCCAGAAATGAACCCACAGACCTATAGCCACCTAATCTTCGATAAGGGTGCTAAAAAAATAGAATGGAAGAAAGACAGCCTCTTCAGTAAATGGTGCTGGCAAAAATTGGTTAATCACTTGTATAAAACTAAACCTAGGTCCTTATATATCACCCTGCACCAGAATCAACTCCAAGTGGATCAAAGACCTCAAAGTCAAAGTAGATACCCTGAAAACATTACAGGAAGGAACAGGGGACACTCTAGGTTTCCTTAGGACAGGCCAAATCACAGAAAGTTTGGACAAATGGGATTGCATGAAACTGCAGAACTTCTGCCTGGCAAAGGACATAGCTAGTAAGATCAATAGAAAGCCCATGGACTGGGAGAAGATCTTCACTAGCTATACAGTGTATAAGGGTCTCGTATCCAAAATATACTTAGAACTCAAAAAATTAAATCCCCCAACAACAAACCCTTGAAGAAACAACTTCCCAATTAATACGTGGTCTAAAGACTTAAAGAAGAAATAAGAATGGCTAGACACATGAAGAAATGCTCAACTTCTCTAGCCATAAAAGAAATGCAAATCAAGACATCATTGATATACCACCTCACCCCAGTTAGAATGGCTATAATCAAGAACTCTAACAACAGATGCTGGAGGGGATGTGGCCAAAAGGGAACCCTACTGCATTGGTGGTGGGAATGTAAACTTGTTCAACCACTTTGGAAAGCAGTGTGGAGGTTCCTCAAAAGATTCCACATAGAGCTTCCCTATGGCCCAGCAATCTCACTTTTGGGCATTTACCCACCCCATCACAAACAAGGCCATACTGAAGCTACCAGCATAACTATGTTTATTGCAGCATTATTTACCATAGCTAAGATATGAAACCAACCCAGATGCCCCTCAGTAGATGAATGGACCAAGAAAATGTGGTATATATATACAATGGAATTTGATGCTTCTATCAGAAAGAATGACTTACGTGAAACTTAGGTGAATTTAGCCAGGCCCAAAGAAACATAGACCCCATGGTTTCCCTTATTTGCAATAACTAGTACATGTTTAGGACAAGCAGAAAAGATCAAAAGCTTTGTACATATAACCTTGTAACATGATGTTAAGGGAAATGAACCCCAAAACAGGGACACAAGTGTTTTTTTTCTTTTTATTGTTTTAAATGTACTCATAATGCACTATGTGATTCTTTAGTTTCTTTTTTTTCTTATTAGCATGTTGTATTATTTATTTTATAAATTACCTCCATATTAGCATACTCATAACATTATTTTCTGATATATTTTCATGTTGGTTTAGTCTTTAGATTTTTTTTATTGTGAAAATACTGTACAGAGGAGTTACAATTACATGGGCAAGATAATGAGTACATTTCTTATCAAACATTGTTGCCTCCTCCTTTGTTTCCCCTTCCCATCCCTTCCCATTCTCCGCCCCCCACCCCCCGCCCCGCTTTAGTTTCTTTTGTATGTTCTTCCCCCATGGTATAACCCCTGTTTTCACTGTATTTGTTTCAGGTGCCCTGCATCTTGTATATACATTTTTCTAATTTGGGGAGGGGAAGGGAAATAACAAAATACTGAAATAAGGATACAGGTTGACTCATTGTAACTATGAGATGTACAAGACACTATGTTAAAAACAAACTTTACAATTGGGGGGGAGGGGAAAGGAGGAGTTGGGATGGGAAGGAATGGTATGGGAAAAAGAATGGAGGAGGCAACAATACTCAATAGGAAATGTACTCATTATGTTACTCATGTACCTGTAATCCCTCTGTACAGTATTTTTACAATAAAAACATATTAAAAAGATGCCAATAAGAAGCAAAAGAAAAAATTATGGCTATGACAGATGTGTTGTAGTGTACCATTTAGTAGCATTTTAACCATCTAGATAAAATAGAAAATACTAGAATCAAATGCATCAAAAAATAATTAGGAAGTGATAGATTTTAAGCTTTATTACTTTTGTGTTTGATATCTTATATAATTGAGAGCAATATAATTAAATTTTAGTGGAGACTGGGTTTGGTGATTACCTTACAAAATTCTTAAATATTTAACCATCATTACTCATGATCTAGTATGAGACCCTGCTTGTGTACCATATATAGAAGCATGGCCTGGGGATTGACACAGGATGTTTGGTAGATGATGCATCCAATGAAAAAGCTAATAGAATCTAATGATGACTAGTTTAGCCTTGGTGTTCTTGCACATATTCTATTTACTTTTCAGGTAGCTACAATCCTAGCAAGTTAAACTGCCAAAATTCTAGCTGCCTACCTCCAAAGCTCATGGAGGTAGAAGTTTATATATAAACAGAATATTGTTTTATTGTTGTTTGAAACCCTATGAAAGACTGCTGAAGCATCGAACTCCATGAAAGGTAAGTCTTGGAACATTTATGATCAATAGAGATATTTTTGATAAGAAGGCTTTTTCCCAGGGAACAGGGCCTGACTTTTTTCCTTTTTCTTTCCTCTGATCTCTCACTGTGGTGGTTCCTGATTAGTCCTGTGCTTACACTGGACTTTCTAAATCACTGTGACAACTTATGGACATTACTATATGAATATTAATATGTAGAATGTGTGCAAAGAAAAATTATGAATTTTTTTTCATAGAATTATTGCATAGATTTTTTCCATGTCTCTACTGCTGCTCCAACCTATCTGCTTATCCTAGAACCAGATAGGATGTCACTTGCAAGTCACTTTGACTAGGTAACCAGGCTGTACTTTTAATGCTACCCCTGAAATGTCTTTTGGAATGCTGAAGTTATCTCTTCTCAAACTTCTGAGTCACACTATAATGTGCTTTCAGGCACCCATCATAGTTTTCCTCTAAGCACAGCATTTTATTTCCTCACAATTGTTTTCCCAATTGTAACAGTGCGAGAAGAATCAGCTCAACGTTCTATAATACAGAGAAATATAATGGAGATCATGTGGAGAATGAGAAATATCCCATAATGATGCTGAGTGAATCAGTGTCTCAGAGAAGATACAGGACAGACTAATAGCTGGAAAGCCAGTACAGGGCATTTTAAAAGAAAATAGAATTCTATTTTGTCAAATTCTGGTGAAAGTTGAAGAAGGAAGGATGTTGAGAATAGACTACAGGATTTGGCAAAATTAAGGTCATTGTAACCTTGTGTAATGGGGTTCTCCAGAAAAACAGAACCAGTGTTGTATATATATATATATATGTATATGTATATGTAGGTATGTATGTATATATACACACACACACACATATGTATATGTATATACCTATGTCTATGTATATTTTTTTCTTTTACACATACATTTGTACTGTCTAAAGGAACTTCTGGATACTAGCAATTATGACATCTTCATAGTGGGCTGGCAGTTTGCAGACCTAGGAGAGAGGCCTTGGTGCAGGTTAAGTCTGCGGTCATTGCTGGAGAGTTTCTTGTGCTCAGGGGAGGTAGTGACTGCATCAATATTGGTTATATGACAGGTGCTGGTGGCACATGCCTGTAATCCTAGTTACTCAGGAGGCTGAGATCTGAGGCAGGAAAGTCCGTGAGACTCTCCTCTCCAAATAACCACCAGAAAAATGGAAGTAGCACTGTGGCTCAAGTGGTAGAGTACTAGCCTTGAGCTGAAGAGCTGAAGGACAGTGCCCAGGCCCAGAGTTCAAGCCCCATGGCCATAACAACAATAACAAAAAAGGTTATAACTGGTGTTTTGGTGCCTAATTTTGACCATTAAAGTGGAGTTGTGGTTCCTTCAAAACTTTTTCCAGAACACTTTTATTAATGCATACCAATTGTACAATTATTGTTGGAATATATAAATTCACCATGTCCACCCTCTTGTCTATTTGTTGATCTTCCTCTTTTCCCTCCTTTCTCAACATACTTCCCAGTCCCTAATACTCTCCTTCCCGAATGTTCTTGGTGCTTGCTTAATGTCATCTGTGCAAGGCATTGGTATTATTGAAGTCTAGTGTCTGCCTTTCCAAAAATTTTGGAAGTTTCTTCTTATTTTCTCTGAGAATGAAGTTACTTCAGCTATTTCAGCACTAGCTGGCACCCTAAATCCAAATTTGTCATGAGTGCACTTTAGCATACTGTCACTGTATCAGCACTAGAGGGCAATCCTAGATCAGGTTTGTATTAAGTCCTTAGTTGGTATGTTGTTTAGCATGAATCAAAGGGGTACCCAAAAAGCACAATACCTATTCAGAAATCTCTCCCTAAGGTTAGAGTTGATGAGATGCTTTATCTACAGTTATTGCTGTGGATTCAGACTGTATTACTGGAGTCAAACTGTAGATTAAAATGATTGTGGGAGGGGCCAGCAAGTCTATGTAATACCTTCATAGTTTAGCTTGTCAAGATCAGCATACCAATAGAGTAGGAATAGGATAGGAACTTGGTTCACAATGCTATGGGCTATTTACTGCTGAGTTGAACTCACAGACCAAGGCTACTACAAGTAACCACAGATGGTGCTTGTTGGGAAAATAATAGACTATGTTTCCATCTGGCAGGGGAGTGTTCCAGTAAGTTCTATCCACCATCACTGGCCTGGTGATGGAGGCTATAAGAGTCTGCCTAATATTAGTTTTACCTACCTGGTACTAAGCTCTAAAACAAAGTCATATACCTACTACCTATTTCTACTCCTAGTTATTTAGAGTCATTCTCTGTGCTATGTAGCCTAAGAATGGAGTAGTGTTGGTCCCTTAGCCATCAAAATACCCGGGTCACAGATAACTCTTACAGATACAAGGGCTTACACAGAATCAGGGGTGCACCCAGGTTCCGATTACAACTGCCTCTGATGCAGGCTAAATCACAAATCTCATCAGAACACAGGTGTCTGAATGGTGCTAGAGTAGATCTAGAAGCTCTCTGTAAGCACTTTCCTGGAAATAGCTATTTTGCCCAAGTGGAGAGGAATGGTAATTGTGACCATCAGGGTTGGTGGTAACCGGAGTCATTCCTGACTCTTAGAGTTGCAGGGCCTAGCACAGTCTTGTAAGCTGGCAGGTGGATGGGCGGTGTGTCTTACCTACTGTAAGGCTAGCAATAATGCAGGTTGAAACTCACATCTGGCAGGGTGCAGGTCTCTGCTTGACTCTGGGGTACTACTAGAGACTCCATCTGCAGACTATGGCCTGTATAGAGGCCCTTTTTTTTGGCCTGGTGTTAGATATCAGCATGGTGAGCCTGGCATTTAGCTTTAAACCAAACTCCTGTGTTAACTTACCTGCCATGCGCCACAGACATTGTAGTCCTCCCAGTTTCCCTTGGCCTCCCCACCCCAAACCCATCTCAAGTGCCTACTTCTGGGTACTCATTTTGTTGGACTGTGAGTTTGTTTTTCTAAGGAGTTACACCATGTGGATTCTTCCTTGAATATACCATACTAAGGTTAATATGTTTGTGTATACTTGCATGTGACCTGGGATGTGTTCCATTAATTTATATCTTTCCTTTCTCTGTTCACCAGAGCCATGCTGCCTTGATGGCTATCACTTTATATTTTGTCTTGAAATTGGGTGCCATTACTTCTCCAATTTGTTCTTTTTCTTTGGTACTATGTTGGCTATTCTGAGCCAATATCTACAAAATAGTCTTTGGATTTTAATTAGGATTGCATTGAACCTATAGATTCAGTTGAATGGATAGTATTGAAACAAATTGGGAAGAGCCAGCATCTTGACAATACTGAGTCTCCCAATCTATGAATATGAAATTTATTTAGATCTTCAATTTTGTTCATCAGAGCCCTATAAACATTGCTTTTGTGGTGCTGCTATTTATGATACTATGTTTTTATCAAATTGTAACTATTTACTGCATGTATATAGGAACAGAAAGTACTTTTTGCATATTAGTTTTGTATCTTAACACCTTGCTATAACCACTTACTGGTTCCTGATGTATGTATGTATGCATGCATGTATGTGTGTGTACCTGTGTGTGTGTGTGTGTGTGTGTGTGTGTGCACACGTGCGCTGGTACTGAGGTTTGAATTCAAGGCCTGGGTACTGCCCTGTACCTTTGGTATTCAAGGCTGGTGTTCTACCATTTGAGCCACAATTCCATTTCTGTGTTTTGGGTGGTTAATTTATTTAAGAGTCTCATGGACTTTCCTGCTCAGATTGGCTTTGAACCATAATCCTCAGATATCAACCTCCTGAGTTGTTAGGATAACAGATGTGAGCCACCAGTGCCAGGCAAGGTTATCCACTTTTTTTTTTTAAATGTAGTTAAGCAGGGCATTCTAGCAATTGGGAGGGTGAAATTGGGAGAAACTTTCTTTTTATGGTTAAGTTATATGTTTAGCTCTTTTTAAATATATATTTTATTGTAAAGATACTGTACAGAGGGGTTATAGTTACATGAGCACTTACACCCTCCTTTGATTTTCCCCTACCATCCCTTCCTTTCCCACCTCCCCAACTCCTTCCTCCCACACCCTGCAAAGTTGTAAAGTTCATTTTCAACATACTGTCTTGTACATCTCATTATTACAATGGGTCATCCTGAATCCTTATTCAGAATTTTGTTATTTCCCTTCCTCTCCCAAAATTAGAAAAATGTATATACAAGATGCAGGGCACCAACATCAAACACAGTGAAAACAGGGGTTATACCACGGGGGAAGGACATACAAAGAAACAAAAAAATCACATAGTACATTATAAGTACATTATGAATAATACTGCTATGAACATTTGCTTACAAGCTTTTGTGTGGAACTAGCTTTTTCTTTTTTATTATCAAATAGTCATACAAAGAGGTTACAATTCTATAAGAAAAGCTATGAGTACAATATATCTTGGTCAGTACCACACCTTCCATTGTTCTCCATTTTTAACCCTTCCCATCACTACCCTCAAGTTGTGTAGTTCATTGCTTACACAATGTACATTGGCTATGAGTGCATTTGCTCACTCTTCCTCCCTCTATTCATATACCCACCCCCTTTCTCCCTCCTCTCTCAAACATGGTTCTACTTCCTGGTATTTATTTATTTACTTATATATTAATTTATTTTTGTGTGCAGTCCTGGGTCTCAAACACAGGACCTCAGAACTGTCCCTGAGCTTTTATTCTCGGGGCCAGCGCTCTACCACTTGAGCCACAGCTCCATTTCCAGCTTGTGTGTGTGTGTGTGTGTGTGTGTGTGTGTGTGTGTGTGTGTGTGTGTGTGTGTGTAACTGGAAGTAAGAGTCTCACAGATTTTCCTGCTTGGGTTAGCTTTGAACCATGATCCTGAGATCTCAGCCTCCTGAATATGTAGGATTTTAAGTGTAAGCCACTAGCTCCCTGCCCTGGTATTTCTTTTGATAAATAGTTCATTAGTTGTTTGGAGGTACACATTTGGACTTCTCTCCTAAGTATATCCTGAATATATCTTCTTGCTTGTAGGGGAGAAGTATCTAGTTTCTCACTATTATGAATAATAACAGCTTGGCTGGATGCTTATGGGCCTGTAATCCCAGCACTTGGAAGGCTGAGGCAGGAAAATTGAGCTAGAGGCTAGAGTGGTTTACATAAACAAATCTTCACAATCAAAGAAACAAAGCAAAAAAAACACAATGATTACAGTTTTAGTTTTATTTCTTCTTCTTGCTCTCTAGATGTTTATGAACTTGAAGTTTTTCTCCATTCCTAGTGATCATGATGTGTATTTGATTTTGCCAAATGCTTTTGCACAATTGACTGATACAATTAAATAGATGTTTTTCTTCAGACTGTTGATGTTGCAAAGTACATTATTTGATTTTCAAATGTTGAACTAGTCATATTACTATAATAAGTCACATTTTGTTAAGAGGTATATAGTTTTCTACATGTCGAATTCAATTTGCTAATATTATGTTGAGTATTTTTGAGTCAATAGTAATTGCTACTTATGTGTAGTTTTTCTTTACAATCTCTTTATTTGGTTTTAATGTTGGAATAATTCTAGCTTCAAAGAATGAATCAAGTAGAATTTTATTTTTCTGGAAGAAGTTGTGAAGACTTGCTTTCATTTCTTCTTCACATATTTGCAAAATTTACCAGTGAAGCCATTTTGGCCTGTTTTTATTTTTTAGAAAATTGTTAATTATTGTTCCAATTCACTTAATAGTCTATTGAAATTATCTACTTCTTGGTGTGAATTTTGGTAACTCATTTTTTTCAAGGAATTTCATGAAAATTATCAAATTTGTAAGCATTGAATTATTCATAACATTTCTATTCTTCTTAATGTCTATTGGATTCATAAATGACCTTTCAATTCTGATTTTAGTGATTCATGTCATCTTTCTTTATATCTTGTTTAGCTTGGATAAAAGTTAATCAATTTCAGGTGGATGCTGGTAACTCATGCCTATAATCCCAGCTGCACAGGAGGCTGAGAGATCTAGAATTTTGAAGCCAGAATTGGCAAAAAAAAAAGACCACAAGAGTGCATCTCCAAAGTAAGGCTAGAAACATGGCTCAAAAACAAGGCTATATAAAGCTATGAGCACAACTATGTTTATTGCAGCATTATTTACCATAGCTAAGATATGGAACCAACCCAGATGCCCCTCAGTAGATGAATGGATCAAGAAAATGTGGTATATTTATACAATGGAATTCTATGCTTCCATCAGAAAGAATGACATTGCCCCACTTGTTAGGAAATGGACAGACTTGGAAAAACTTATATAAGTGAAGTAAGCCAGGTCCAAAGAAACATAGGTCCCATGGTTTCCCTTATTTGCAATAACTAGTATAACTCTAGGACAAGGAAAAATGTATTATTCCTTTTTTAAATGTTTATTACTTCATGCTTAAGTTGTCCTTCTTTCCCTAGAGCACTAAGCTCATGTAGTTCGTTTTAGATCTTTCTTGTACAATATGTATATTGAATGTTGTGAACTTTTCTCTGGGCATAGATCTTGGTTTAATCTCATAAATTTCAGTAAGTTGAATTTCATTTTCATTTAGTCCAATATATTTGAAACTTTGTTTGGGGATAGCTTCTTTGACCTATGTGGTATTTGGAAATAAATTGTTTAACTTCTATTTTATATTTGGATTTTCCA
This sequence comes from Dipodomys spectabilis, assembly GCF_019054845.1. Classification (NCBI taxonomy): domain Eukaryota; kingdom Metazoa; phylum Chordata; class Mammalia; order Rodentia; family Heteromyidae; genus Dipodomys; species Dipodomys spectabilis. The sequence continues at coordinate 3,118,092 of NW_024870729.1, read as the reverse complement.
CCTGTCTTTCTGTGATTGGTTGCTGGTTTAATTTCATTGTGATCAAAGAATATGCTTTGACTTATTTCCAGGTCTTTAAATTTGTCACTAGGCCGGTGTTCTCCTACTTGAGCCATCGTGCTTCCAATTCTTCTTGTTTTAATCATTTTTCAGATAGACCCTTGCACTTTTGCCTGGGACTGGCTCCGACTCCAAAGATTGCTCTGCCAAATGATTGGTTTCAACATTCTACAAGGCTGTTCTTTCTGCTAAGAATTGTTTCTGCTATTCGGGGTCTTTTATTGTTCCATATGAATTTTTAGATTGCTTCTTCTATTTATTTGAAGAATTTATTTGAAGAGGTTGGGATATTGATAGGTATGGCATTGGATGTGGCAGTATTGCCATTTTCATGATGTTAATCCTCCCAATCCAGGAGCATGGGAGGGTTTTCCACTTCCTTAGTTCTGCTTTAATTTCCTTTTTCATGTTTTTAAAGTTTTCATCACAGAGGTCCTTCACTTCTTTAGTTAACTCCTGAATATTTTAATTTTTGTGGGGCTATTACAAAAGGAGTTACATTCTTAATTTCAGCCACACTCTTCTCCTTGTTGGCATACAGGAGAGCTGTTGATTTCTACTACTTTGCCAAAGTTTCCTATCAGCTCAAGTAACTTGGGAATGGAGTCCATGAGGTTCTTTAAATATAAGATTGTGTCTAGGGCTGGGAATGTGGCTTAGTAGTAGAGTGCTTGCCTAGCATGCATGAAGCCGTGGGTTTGCTTCCTCAGTACCACATATACAGGGGGAAAAGAAACCGGAAGTGGCTCTGTGGCTCAGGTGGTAGAATGCTAGACTTGGGCACAGAGAGGCTCAGGAACAGTCCCCAGGTTGAGTTCAAGCTCCAGGACCAGCAAAAAAATAATAAAAAGAGTCTCACTAACTTTAAAAAATATATATAAGATCGTGTCATCTGCAAAGAAGGAGTGTTTTACTTCATCTTTCCCTATTTGGATCCCCTTTATATTTCTATCTTGTCTTATAGCTAGGCATTCTAATACTAAGTTGAAGAGGAGTGGAGAGAGTGGACATCCTTGTCTCATTCCTGAATCTAGAGGAAATGGCTTGACCTTTTTGCCATGAAGTAAAATGCTGGCTGTAGGTTTGTCATACACAGCCTTTATTATATTGAGCAATGGTCCATGGATTCCTAGTTTTTCCAGTGCCTTCATTAAAGGGGTATTGGATCTTGTCAAATGCTTTTTCTGCATCTATTGAGATAATCATGTGGTTCTTATCCTTGCTCTTGTTGATGTGATGAATTATATTAATTGATTTGCATATGTTGAACCAGCTTTGCATCCCTGAAATGAATCCTGTTTGATCGTGGTGTATGATTTTGGGGATGAATTGTTGAAGTCGATTGGTCAAAATTTTGTTGAGAAGTTTTGCATTGATGTTCATCAAAGAAATGGGTCTATAGTTTTCTTTTTTTGATGAGTCCCTGGCTGGGTTTGGGATGAGGCTTGTGATGGCTTCATAGAAAGTTTGGTAGTGCATTTTCATTTTCAATTTCATTGAAGAGTTGGAGGAGTATTGGTGTGAGTTCAGCTTTGAAGACTTTGTAGGATTTAGCTGTAAATTCATCTGGTCCTGGGCTTTTCTTGGGTGGGAGGTCTCTTATTGCTTTTTCTATTTTGATGCTTGATATGGGTCTGTTAAATTGGTTTAAATCATCTTGGTTTATTTTGGGCATGTCAATTTTGCTAGAAATACATCCATATCTTTCAGATTCTCTAACTTATTAACATAAAGGTTTGAGAAATAATCCCTTATTTTGTTCTGAATCTTGGTTGTTTCTGTGGTGATGTTTCCATTCTCATCTCTGAGTTTGTTTATTTGGGTGTGTTCTCTTTTTTTTCTGACAAGATTTGTTAAGGGTCTGTCAATTTTATTAATTGTTTTGAAGAACCAACTCTTTGTTTTGTTCATTCTTTCTATAGATTTTTTTGGACTCTAATTCATTTAATTCAGATTTAATTTTAATTGTTTGTTTCCATCTCCTGGAAGGGGTTTAGCTTGTTGCTCTTTTTCAAGGAGCTTCAGGTGCTAATGTAGGAACTCAGAGCTATAAACTTGCCTCTGAGTACTGCCTTTGCTGTATCCCAGTGGGGCTCGTAATTTGTGTGTTCATTTTTGTTAAATATCATGAGCATTTGAATTTCTTTTCTAATCTCTTCCATGACCCACTGGTGGTACAACAGTGTGTTGGTCAGCCTCCATGTATTACGGGACTTTCTTTGGTGGCTTTTGGTGTTGAGTTCTAATTTTCTTCCCTTGTGGTCTGAGAGAATGCAGGGTTTAATTTCAATGTTTATGAATTTGGACACATTTGCTTTGTGACCTAGAATGTGGTCTATTTTGGAAAATGTTTCAAGTGCTCTTGAGAAGAACATGTATTCTGATGCCATGGGGTATATCAATTGCAAATTTGAAACTCTACTACAAAGTAGTAGTAACTCTATTACAAAGATAGTAATCAAAACAGCTTGGTAATTGCACAAGAACAGGCCGAGGACCAATGGAATAGGACTGAAGACCGGGAAATGAACCCATAGACCTATAGCCACCTAATGTTTGACAAGGGAGCTGAAAAAATAGAATGGAAGAAAGACAGCTTTTTCAGTTAATGTTGCTGACAAAATTAGTTCAACACCTGTAGAAAACTAAAACTAGATCCATATTTATCACCCTGTACAGATTCAACTCCAAATGGATCAAAGACCTTGAAATAAAAGCAGACACAATGAAAACATTACAGGAAGGAATAGGAGAAACTCTAGGGTTCCTTAGAACAGGCCAAAATTTTCTTAATAGAGATCCAGAAACACAAAAAATCAAAGAAAGTTTGGATAAATGGGATTGCTTGAAACTGCAGAGCTTCTGCATGGCAAAGGACATAGCTAGCAAGATCAATAGAAAGCCCATGGACAGGGAGAAGATCTTCACTAGCCATACAACAGACAAGGGTCTCATATTTAAAATATACTTAGAACTTAAAAAAAATTAAACCACCCAACAACAAATCCTTAAAGAAACAACTTCCTAAAGACTTAAAGAGAGACTTCTCTGAAGAGGAAATATGAATGGCTATTAGACACATGAAGAATGCTCAACTTCTCTAGCCATAAAAGAAATGCAAATCAAGACAACATTGAGATGCCACCTCACCCCAGTTAGAATGGCTATGATCAAGAACTCTAACAACAACAGATGCCGGATGGAATGTGGCCAAAAGTGAACCATAATGTTGGTGGGAGTGTAAACTTTTCAATTACTTTGAAAAGCAGTATGGAGGTGCCTCAAAAGATTCCACATAGAGCTCCCCTATGACTCAGCAATTCCAATTTTGGGCATTTACCCACCCCATCACAAACAAGGCCATACTGAAGCTACCAGCACAATTATGTTTGTCACAGCATTATTTACCATAGCTAAGATATGGAACCAACCCAGATGCCCCTCAGTAGATGAATGGATCAAGAAAATGTGGTATATATACACAATGGAATTCTATGCTTCCATCAGAAAGAATGACGTTGTCCCATTTGTTAGGAAATGGAAAGATGGAAAAACTAATATTAAGTGATGTAAGCCAGGCACAAAGAAGCATAGGTCCCATGGTTTCCCTTATTTTCAATAACTAGTACATGTCTAGGACGAGCAGAAAAGGCCAAAAGCTATGTACATATGACCATATGAGATGGTGTTCAGTGAAATGAACCCCAAGACAAGGACACAAGTGATTTTTCTTTCTATTGTTTTAAGTGTACTTATAATGCACTATGTGATTCTTTTGTTTCTTTTGTATGTTTTTTCCCCCAAGGTATAACCCCTGTTTTCACTGTATTTGATGTTGGTGTCCTGCATCTTGTATATACATTTTTCTAATTTGGGGAGGGGAAGGGAAATAACAAAATGCTGAAATAAGGATACAGGTTGACCCATTGTAACAATGAGATGTGCAAGACACTATGTTGAAAATGAACTTTACAATTTCGGGGCGGGGGGGAGAGAGAGGAGGGAGTTGGGAAATTGATATGGGAAGGGATGGTAGGGGAAAAACAAAGGAGGCGGTAACAATGGTTGATAGGAAATGTACTCATTACCCTACTCATGTAACTGCAACTCCTCTGTATAATGTTTTTACAATAAAATTTTATGGAAAAAAATATCCAAGGGATGTAATTCAGTCTATTAAAATTTTCTTTAAATAGTGGCAGAGAGATACATGGTTATTAGACTTAGCTTTACTAGAATCAAAATCTCATCCCAGTGCATGCCCTGTATAGTTGATGTTGGTCCTTTTACTCAAAATGATTCTCCTAATCTGAAGGTCAGTTTCTTGAAAAGGAACTTGTGATAAATCCTTCACAGGTAAGTCCCTGGTGCTGTCATCACCACTGGAGTGACTGACTGGAGTCAAGGTACCAACTTCCTGGTTCTGAGCCATTTATTTTCTTTATGTATCGAAATTTTCCTTTCAATGCACATAATCACTACAGGACATGAAGTGATTGGTGAGTCCCAGGTAGGAGTTGTTGGCTAAGAATCCTCTAACTCTTCATTAACACATTTTAGTGCTTATTTAGATCAAGGCCTAGTGACTGCCCTCCTGTCTGATTGGCTGGTGAGATTTTAAGTGTGTATCTTTTCTCAGACATAGGATATTACCTGAGCTTCTCACTTTCTAAAGCAAAAACTAACGTTCTGCTATTGCTTTAGTAGTATAGAGCAGTGTAGAGGTGTTGCTGGTTACCAGACACAGTGTAGTCACAAAGAACTTATGTTTGCCAGTTTCTACTAAGTTTTTGTTTCTCCTTCTATTCACTTCTTTTATCTTTAAGGCTATGTTGAAAAGGATTTTTTTTCCTGGTACCTTTTCCTATCCACTGGTTGGAACCTGGAATCTTGTCTCTTTCTCAAAAGTACTCTGGGAAAGCCAAAGGGTGAGGGGGTAGTGGAAGTGTGCTAGTGACTCTCCTTTTTGCCACTAACTTCTCTTGGAGCCATTGTGCTTATTTCCTCTTCCAAGGCTTTACAAAGCTGCCTGTCCTGTGCACGCCATACTGTGCCATCCAGCCCCAGAGCACTGGCTCAATGGCAGAAACTATTACCTCTATATTTATCCATTGGCTGACTGGAGGCTGTCATGTTGCAACAAGAACAGACAACTAAATATGCTCACAACTGTAGTTTTAGCTCAATAACTAACCAGGATGGTTTCAGTTATACAAGTTTCTCTTTGTCCTCTCTCTATCTTGTCTTCATTTTCTTTCCTGTCTGCAGGAACTCAAGTATTACTTATTAGCTGTAAGCAAGATGACCAAACTCCTCTCCTTAACTTGCTGCCCATAGGAGTGAAGGAACATTCAAGACAGCAAGGAATACAACTCTGGAGACTAACACCAGTACATCAGAAAATAAACAATACAAGGCCACCTTTCTACTGAAGTCATGCCTCAGTTCAGACAGCTGGGAGCCTGTGCTCCTGGACTTTTATTTAAAATCTCATTATCCTTTCCAGAGAACAGGACTGCACTTTTTCTTCAGATAACAGTGTACAGTCCTCATTTTGCCCAGCAACATTAATAAACCTTTAACCACCTTCTTCTCCCACACTCTTCTTTTTATTTGTTAATTAGCACTGAGTTTAGGGGACTGATGTCTGGTAATAATGTGATCTGTGTTTTACAGAAAAATTCTAGGTTAATCTCTTGTTTTTCCAGTAACTGACTTTAAAAACCCAGACCTAAACCAGGCACTGGTGGTTCATGCATGTACTCTTATTATTTAAGAGGCTGAAATTTGAAGATCATGGTCTGAAGCCAACCTGAGCAGAAAAGACCCTGAGATCTTAATTTCAATTAACCACTGAAAAGCCAGAAGTAGAGCCATGGTTCATGTGATAGAGCACTAGCCTTGAGCAAAAAGTCTCAGGGACAATGACGAGGCTCTGAGTTCAAGCCTTAGGACTAGCTTCAAACAAACAAACAACAATAAAAAACCCCAATAAACAAAAATAGACCCCAGGGGGCTGGGAAGGTGGCTCAGTGGTAGAGCGCTTGCCTTGCATGCATGAGGCCCTGGGTTCGATTCCTCAGCACCACATAAGCAGAAAAAGCCAGAAGTGGCGCTGTGGCTCAAGTGGTAGAGCACTAGCCTTGAGCTGAAGAGCTGAGGGACAGTGCCCAGGCCCAGAGTTCAGGCCCCATGACCGGAACCCCCCCCCAAGAAAATAGCCCCCAAATCCACACCTATAAATACTCATTTGAGAGTTCTCTTTGCTATTGGGTTTAGACCCCTGACATACATTTCCACCAACTTTAAATTTCCTTTTGTGGCAGACAGATTCCAAAAGGTCCTTAATAATTTGCACTTCTTGGTGTTCACCTCCTATGTCATCTCCTCTAGAAATGTAGGCTCTACTTGATCCTTGACTATAATGAACAAAATATGGCAAATGTTACAAAAGATTGTGACCTCCATCTGATTGGCATTTCCTAGACCTTTTGCTTGCTTTCCTTAATAAAACCAGCTTCAGTATTGTGATCCCCTATGAAATTGCAGAAACTGAGGATGTCCCGGCCAGCAAATGAGTTCAACAACAACCTCAGCCCAACTAACCTGAAAAGAACCAAAGGCTGCCAACAGGTCACTGCAGCCAGGCTGCTTCCTAGAATGAAACTCGAGGGGTAGGAGCACTGGTCCCCAAGCACATCTTCCTTTTATTCTATGTTCACAGAGCTGCTTTCAGACACAGATGCACACAGGTTTTGTCTGAGCTTTCTCTGTGTTTCTGTGGGTTTGTTTGCCCTTTGCTGCTCTATATTCATCCTTGGAAAGCACTGAGCTCCATGCCACTTGTTAATATTTGGCATACCCAAGCTATATTTCTTCTCATTGTTTTCAATTCTTAATTCTTTATTTTTGAGAAATCATAAGGTAATTTTGTTCATGAAAAAACCTTTTTATGTTGTTTTATTGAGATGTATTGTGAATCTGAGGAGAATGAACTCTTTATTTCCTTCCTGAGAAGATGAGCTTTTACTTCTCCCCTGGATATTGTGATTATTAGATAAGCACTTTATCAATTGAGCCACACTTTCAAGAACAGACATTTGTTTTTTGTTTTTTTTTTTTGGGGGGGGGGGGTCCGGTCCTGGGGCCTGAATTCTGGGCCTGGGCACTGTCCCTCAGCTCTTCAGCTCAAGGCTAGCGTTCTACCACTTGATCCACGGAGCCACTTCCAGCTTTTTTTTTTTTTTTTTCTTATGTGGTGCTGAGGAATTGAACCCAGGGCCTCAGGCATGCAAGGCAAGCGCTCTACCACTGAGCCACCTTCCCAGCCGAAGAACAGACATTTGTATATCTGTGTGCTAGTACTGAGGCTTGAACTCAGGCCCTTGCACTCTTGACCTGCCTTTTTATTTTTATTTTTTTGCTAGTTCTAGGCCTTGTCACTGTTCTTGAGCTTCTTTTGCTCTACCACTTGAGCCACAGATTCTACTTCTTTTTGGTAGTTTGTTGGAAATAAGAGTCTCATGGACTTTGAGTAAATAGGATTATAGGTGTGAGTCACTGAAGCCCAAGTTTTCAATCCACTTTTTGTTTACAGCTGCCACTCTACCATTTATTCCATGCCTCCAATCTAGCTTTTTTTCTGGTTAATTGGAGATAAAAGTCTTATAGACTTTCCTGTTTGGGCTGACTTTGAATCAAGATCCTCCAATCTCAGCCTCCTGAGCAACTAGGATTATAGGTGAACACCACCAGTGTTCAGCCAATAATGGAGATTTTTTAACATTTATCTTCTAAATTATTCTATGTATAATGTTAAAAAATCTCCATTATCTTCTAAATTATTCTATGTATATTGATAGTCCAAGATTGTTAATTTTTTGATAAATGTTGTAATTTTTCATTTATAGACAGCTCAAACTTCTTTTCAGTGTAACTAAAAAAAAACCTCCAAAACTTGAGAGGACTGTGTATGTGTGTGTGAGAGAGAGAAAGAAAGAGAGTAAGAGACAGAGATAGAGAGACAGAGACAGAGAGGGATGGGAGGAGGAAGAAGGAAGATGCTGGGGCTAAAACTCAGGGCCTGGGTGCTGTTTTTGAGGGTTTTTTGGGTCAAGGATAGCACTCTATCACAGCTCAAATTCCAGTTTCTTGATGGTTGATTGGAAATAGAGTATCATAGGCTTTCCTGACTGTGCTGGCTTCAAATCATGATTCTTAGATCTCAGCATCTTGAGTAGGTTTACAGGTGTGAGCCACCAGCACCTGGCTGAAAGAATTTGTTTTGCATTGTGAGAATGTTTACAGACGATTAAAGAAGCTTTTTTATTATTCTTAAGGATCTAATATTTAAGCATATAAAGAATCATTTTAAGATGCTACTATTTGTGTTTGATTTATTAAAATTGTAGATAGTAGATTTTTCCTTAATCGTTTGTTCAATTCACAAAAAATTTACAAAAATAAAATAAATGAAATATAAGCAACACATTTAAATCTATCTTTGATGAAATTTAAGTAATGTGAAATATCCAGAACACATCCCCCTGAACAAGCTGTCCTATTTACAAGTAGTTACTTGAACTCCTTCAATCTTTAAAGTTATTTTTGTAAGTTTAACTTAACTAATTTTCTTTTCATGTTTTGAAATTCCTTTAGCAAGTGTAATCCTCCAAAAGGTGAACATCTTTAAAGTCTGGTAGAAGAAACTGATAAATATGGTAAATAACAGTTCTACTTAAAAACTTACATAATTATGAAGTCAGTCTCTCAAGTGAAAATTGTAAAATGAAATCACAACTCTAGCCTTTTGGCATTTTCCAATATTTTCCCAAATTCTTAAGTCCTTCATAACTTTAAATAACAGCAAATTAAAAACCAATTCCCGAACATAACAAAAAAAGTATTGAAACAATAGTTTGATTTATTTTGGCATTTCTATATTTGTTTTTTAAACTTTCTTGGGTTAAAAGGTACCCAGAAAGTAAAAAAAAAAAAGTATCACCATTTATTGTTATTTGTTTATTACCATTTATTTGTTAAAATAAAATTAGAGGAGAGATAAAATAAATTAAAAAAATTAGAATAGAGATTTTAGTAGAATAAAGTTGCCTGTGGGCCACAGAATTTTGGCCAGATATAGATTTGCCTCTTGGAGCCAATGGGTGATACATTGACTTAGTTTTCCACAGACACTGAAAACAGGGACATCTAGTCTGTATTATTGAACAAGGAGTGCTCTTTTCTAGGTTTAAGGTTTATTATTATTTAATCCCACTGTCTGCTATGAAATCTGCAGCCTCCTGCTCAGTTTCTTTTTCATGTGTAAGTCTTATTTCCTTCCAGATTACATTCTGAGTTTTTTCCCAAATCTTTCTGTAGATACTGGCACACTTGGATAGCTCTTTACTGACAGACATGGAGACTGAAATCACTCTGACAAGAGAGAATATTACATAAGCTTCCATTTATCCAACACCTTTCTTAGTAAATCTCTCATGTTTATTTTGGGTTTTGAAAAATGTGTAGACATTTCTGATACAGTGGAAGGTTCCAGTGTACGATCCCCTGATTTCATTTTCTCCTTCCCCAAAGGAACATTTCTCTAAACTTTGCTTATGATTTTCAGCGGTCTTTTGATTTTTATGCTAATGTATAAAGGTGTCAACAAAATGTATTGTTTCTTGTGTTCTTGAATTTCATGGACATATTATTTTGTAGTTATCATTTTGTGACTTCCTTTTCTTAGTTATCAATGTTACACTTTTTAAAATAAGTTTCTTATTGTGAAAATACTGTATAGAGGGGTTACAGTTACATTAGCAATGTAATGAATACATTTTTTATCAAGCATTGTTACCTCCTCCTTTGTTTCTCCCCTACCATCCCTTCCCTCCCACCTCCACAGCTACACTCCCCCCCACTAAATTGTAAAGTTCATTTTTCAACATAGTGTCTTGTACATCTCATTGTTACAATGGGTCAACCTGTATCCCTATTTAGACATTTTGCTTTTTCCCTTCCTCTCCCCAAATTATACTGATGTCAAATACAGTGAAAACAGGGGTTATACCATTGGGGAGGAACATACAAAGCAACAAAAAAATCACATGTTATATTAGAAATATGTTAGAAACAATAGCAAGAAAGAAAAAAAAAACACTTGTGTCCCTATCTTGGGGTTCATTTTGCTTAACTTCATCTTATATGGTCATATGGACATAGCTTTTGATATTTTCTACTTGTCCCAGACATATACTAGTTATTGCAAGTAAGGGAAACCATGGAACCTATGTTTCTTTGAGCCTGGCTTACTTCACTTAATATCATTTTTTCCAAGTCTTTCCATTTCCTAACAAATGGGGCAATGTCATTCATTATGATGGAGGCATAGAATTCCATTGTGCATATATATATAACATTGATCCATTCATCTACTGAGGGGTATCTGGGTCGGTTCCATATCTTAGCTATGGTAAATAATGCTGCAATAAACATAGTCGTGCTGGTAGCTTTAATATGGTCTTGTTTGTGATCATTTGGGTAAATGCCCAAAAGTGGGATTGCTGGGTCATAGGGGAGCTCTATATGGAGTCTTTTGAGGAACCTCCATACTGCTTTCCAAAGTAGTTGAACAAGTTTACACTCCCACCAACAATGCAGTAAGGTTCCCTTCTGGCCACATCCCCTTCAGCATCTGTAAAGAAACAACTGCCCGATAAATAAGTGGGCTAAAGACTTAAAGAGAAACTTCTCTAAAGAGGAAGTAAGAATGGCCAATAGACACATGAAGAAATGCTCACCTTCTCTAGCCATAAAAGAAATGCAAATCAAAACAACATTGAGATTCCACCTCACCCCAGTTAGAATGGCTATAATCAATGTTATGCTTTTGAAATTCTCTAATTTATTTATTTTTTTCAGTACAAAGACTTGAATTCAGGGTCTCATATTTACTCGTGTTGCTCATGGTTGGCTGATTGGAGATGAAGTGTCAGAGATTTTTCTGCTCAGACTGGATTTGAAGCTTGATCCTCTGGATCCCTGCTAAGATTATAGGCATGAGCCAGCGGTGCCTAGATGAAAATGTCGAATGTTGGTCTGTGTAGTTCCAGTTAATTTAATTTCTATGTAATAGGAATTTCTTCAATAAATATCTCACAAATTATTTGGCTGATAGAAAATTACTTTTTCTATTTTAAAGTGACAAGCATTATTGCAATTATTATTATTTTTTGTGTGCCAGTTCTGGGATTTGAACTCAGGGACTAGGCACTGCTTCTGAACATTTTGCTCAAGGCTAGCACTCTACCATTGAGCCACAGTTTCACGTCTGGCTTTTTGGTGGCTAATTGGAGAAAAGAATCTCAGACTTTCTTGCCTGGTCTGATTTTAAACCATGATTCTCAGACCTCAGCCTCCTGCGTGGCTAGGATTACAGGGATGAGCCAATGGTTCCTGGCTGCAGTTAGTATTTTAAAACATGTCTCTGTACAATATGTGTGTGAAAGTTTTCTTGGGCTACATATATGCAACTATAAGTTCTAGTTGAAGACCTATAGTCCTAACTTTATGAGTTTCAAGTTGCTCTCTGTGGTAGAGCTCCTATTGCTCTTTAATTCTTGCCAGTTTTTTCAAAAATTGTGGTATGCTGGACTTGAGATAGAGCCTTCCCCATATTTTAGTTTAGCATTTCCTAGTTGTTGGCTAGATTGAATGTTTCTCTTTATTTTTATTTATTATTGTCAAGGTGATGTACAGAGGGGTTACAATTATATAAAGAAGGCAATAAATAAATTTCTTGTCAAACCCTTCCCTCATTTTTCTCCTACTTTCCATTTTGCTATCTTTCTTTTTTCTTTCTTTCTTTCTTTCTTCCTTCCTTCCTTCCTTTCTTTCTTTCTTTCTTTCTTTCTTTCTTTCTTTCTTTCTTTCTTTCTTTCTTTCTTTCTTTCTTTCTTTCTTTCTTTCTTTCTTTCTTTCTTTCTCTCTCTCTCTTTCCTTCCTTCCTTCCTTCCTTCCTTCCTTCCTTCCTTCCTTCCTTCCTTCCTTCCTTCCTTCCTTCCTTCTTTCTTTCTTTCTTTTTTTCTTTCTTTCTTTCTTGTCATGGGGCCTAACTCTGGGCCTGGGTGCTGTCCCTCAGCTCTTCAGCTCAAGGCTAGCGCTCTACCACTTGAGCCACAGCGCCAGTTCTGGCTTTTTCTGCTTATGTGGTGCTGAGGAATCAAACCCAGGGCCTCATGCATGCAAGGTAATCAATCTACCACTGAAGCACCTTCCCAACCCCTTTTTGTTTCTTTTGTATGTTCTTCCCCCTATGATATATTCCCTGTTGTCACTGTATTTGATTTGGGTACCCTGGTATTGTATATACATTTATTTGAATTAGGGAAGGGAAGAGGAACAACAGAGTCGTGAGACAAAGGACAAGGGGGGAACCAATGCAACATACATATATATATGTATATATATATACATGTATGTATATATGTACATATACATATATATACACGTACATATATACATGTACATATATGTGTGTGTATATATATATATATATATATATATATGAGACGGTATTTTGGAAATGATCTGATTGCTGATTGTTTTTCTTATACTTTTCTTTTTCATATATTACCTGTTCACATGTCTGAACCATTTTCCTGCTGTCATTTTCCCCCTTAAGTTGATTGGTAAGACTTTTGCAAATGCTGACCACCATCCTTGGTTAGTTTTGGAATATACCTTTTAATTTTTATCAAATATGCTGTTTTAACATAGACCCAGGTCAAGTTTATTAGTCTTTTCTTATGGTTTATTTTTTTGTGAGGTCAGAAAAATTTCTTGTGTTGCCTTCAAAGAGTTTAAATGTTTTTTTTTTTTTGCTTTTCATATTTAGGCCTTAATTTACTTGGAATAGAATGTTTTGTGTGTAGAGAAAGAGTTTCTATTTTCCAAGTTAACATCACCATTTACTAAATAATTAGTCTGTGTCTGCTGGTGAGTCATGTTGCTTCCATTGCATATCAAGTCTATGTACATATGAATCTGATTTTTAACTTTTAAACAGAATGTATATGTGGGGTGAGGTGTTGTCTGTGTGTGTGTGTGTGTGTGTGTGTGCATGTGCATGTATAATCCTTAAGGAAGAATTATTTTGTTTAAATGATTATAGCTTTATATTTATTTGTGATGTTTTTCATTTGCATTTCAGATCTGCTATGGAATGTACAGAAAATTATACTAAGTGTTGATTCAAATTATATTGAATGTATGGCTTTTTATTTGAGTAAATAACATCTTAACAATACCAGGCCATTTTTTTTTTGTATGCAGGTATTAGGGCCAAAACACAGCTAGCTCTCTACCACTTGAACCATGCCTCCAGCCCACCTTTTTGATGGTTAATTGGAGATAAGAGTCTCAACTACTCTTTCTGCTCAGGCTCTTTCTGCTCCATCCATCAGATCTCAGCCTACTATATATTATAATGATGAGTCACTAATGCCTGGCTAATTCTGAGCCGTTTTATTCATGAACTTAGTACTTACTCCTTTATTAATGTTTTCTGTTTATTGTGTCATTTATTAATGTCTTAGTTTTTCAACAAATGCATTTTACTCTGTTATTATTCATAAATTCTTTATAATTTTCATTTTTCTTTTGAATGAGATTTGTTTTTCAATTATAATCTCTAACTGGTAATTTCCAGTGAGGGTATAAAGTATTGATTTTAAATCTTACTTATGTATTGCTTCAGTCATAATAGTTTGTAGAGTCTTAGGTTTGTTTTCTATGCAGCCAATTATATCTTCTTGGGATAAAGACGTTTAAAATTTTCATTTTCAATTATTCTTTGCTTTATTCTTCTGTCTCATTGTAGTGTCTAGGACTTAATGTCTAATACTGGATATAGGTAATGTTGGTGAGGGTCTTTGTTTCATTCTGACTGTATTGGTATTTTACCATTAATTGTGATGGTGAATAGGATTTTGTAATGTGTTTAATATTTCAGGTTATGAGATTAAATATTATTTCCTATTCCTAAGTTCCTAAGAGTTTTCCTTCCTTCCTTCCTTCCTCCGTCCCTCCCTCCTTCCCTCCCTCCCTCCCTCCCTCCCTCCGTTCCTCCCTTCCTCCCTTTCTCCTTCTCTCCCTCTTTCTCTCTTTCTTTCTTTCTTTCTTTGTTGGTTGTGGGGATTGAACTCTGGGCCTGGACCTGGATGCTGTCCCTCAGCTCTTCTGCTCAAGGTGAGCACTCTAACACTTAAGTCACAGCACCACTTCTGGTTTTCTGGAGCTTTATTAGAGATTAGAATCTCATGGACTTTCCTGCCTGGGCTGGTTTTGAACCATGATTCTCATATCTCAGCCTCCTGAGTAGCTAAGATTACAGGAGTGAGGCAGGGAACCTGGCTCCTAAGAATTTTCTTTAAAACATAAATAGGTGTTGATTTTAATCAAATATTTTTTCAGAATATAATGATATTATTGAGTCCTGTTGTGTTCTGGAAATGTCATAAGACATTGGCCTTTGCCTCTCCTAGGTAAAGGATTTTGGTTACTATTTTTTTGTTTTTGTTTTTATTTTGCCTTTTTTGTTTGTTAAGACTTTCTATTTGTTCTTAATTTCGGTTGTTCAAGATGTTTTTAAATAAAAATTTACCAATTCATCGACATTTCTAAAAGTTAGCATTTAATTCATATCATCCTCTTAAAGTCTTTTTCAAACTCTTCTGAGAATTTGTCCCCCTTTTTCTTTTCATTTGTTGTTGGCTTGTACCTTTTCTTTATTTTTCTTGATTAATTTTGCTGCAGATATATTCTATTGTATGTATAACCCAGTTTTTAGTACTCACTTTGATTTTTATGTTATATTTCATTTTAGTGTGTAACTTTATTCTTTTCTTCCTTCCATTTTCATTGATTTACGATTTTGTGTCTGATCTGGCTGAAATCTAGTATCAAGTAGGTGGTTTCCACATAATTATAAATTATAAAATATTTATTCAGTTTTTATTTTTTAGCCTAATTTTTAACATTTCCAATTTGATTTCATTCTTTATGCCATGCATTATCTAGGGTTTATTTTGAAACTTCAATCATATACTTTCCTTCTTTAATTTTTGTCACATATATGTAAATACTAATCATCATCTTTCCTGTCAGGTATGATGATTACTAGTATTTATATCTTGCTCTTGACTCAGAGAGATTTATCTAACATCAAATCTTAGAGTACAATAGTAGAATGTTATCCAAAATGAGTTTTCTTGGTTAGGTTAAGGGTACACTTTTATTTCCAGTTTAAAACAAATCAGAAATGACTGTTAAATTCTTTCAATACCTTTTAGCCTCTCTAAAGATATGCACATGTTTTGAATAATTATTTAATAAGGTTGGATCATCCTTCATTCCTGGGACAAACCTTGTTTAGTAATGGAATATTATTTTTTAAATATTCTGCCAGCATTGCTAATATTTTAGCTAGATTAAAATAACAAATGGTTTTAGCTTGTAGTCTTGCTTCCTGTGCTTTCTTAGGTTTGTTTGAAAGTTGTGCAGGCTTTATAAAATTAACTGGGAAGTTTTCCATATTTTCATATGCTCTGAAGAGGCTTAAATAGCATGAGAATTATCTGTTCTTAAAAGCTTGAAAGAATTCATCTGTGAAACCAAAAGATAATTGTTTCTAAATTGTTTTTTGTTTACATTATGCATCTGTTTCAGAGTAACCTTTAACATTTAGTTCTTCATACTGAACTTTCCATCTGTTGTGACTGTCCATTCAACATTGTAAGCATCACTCTCCATCCTGGAGCTTCCATTTAAATGGCAGAGAAATGTGCACATTTACACACCTCACTTACTAACCACATCTTTTTCTTTATATAGTTATTCCTCTTATCTTTGGAATAATTTCTGGACACAATTTCTTTTCAAATGTCATGTAGTTTCTTCTGGCATGTGCAAGTATCACATAGAAGTTTAAAGAGCACTTATAAGCTTTAGAATTATTCTTTTGAAGGTAACCTTTTTTAAAAAACTTACTATTCCTAAGATTTTAGAGGAATTTTATCTATATCTGATAGTTCTACTTTCCTGTTTACTTTCTGTTTTGGAATCTCCTAGATACTACACTGCAGTCAATTGACAAATCTTTTCAGTTTCTACCTGGCCATGGTGACTTCTCATTCTCTCCTTGTTTTATTTTTTATTTTTTGGGTCCGGTCGTGGGGCCTGAACTTTGGGCTTGGGTGCTGTCCTTCAGCACTTCAGCTCAAGGCTAGCGCTCTACCACTTGAGCCACAGCACCACTTCCGCCTTTTTTCTTTTTGCTTATGTGGAGCTGAGGAATCGAACCTGGGGCCTCAGGCATGCAAGGCAAGCACTCTACCACTGAGCCACCTTCCCAGCCCCCTCTCCTTGTTTTTATAACCTTGACAATTTTCAATTTCTCTCATTTAAAATTTGTCAGATGTCTTTGTCATAATTCGAGTGGGGCTTTGTATCAGAAGTAAAATACCCTTCTTAGCACATTATATCCAGGACATTGGTCCATAATGTCTATAAACAGAATCACTGGTGATGTTACCTTGGTCACTTGGCTCTGGAATTAAACTATAAAGTTATATGTTTCCATGTTTCCCTCCTTAACAGACTGTCCTCTCTAGATGGAATTTCCTTTGGATAACCCACATTTATCAGTGAGGGTATATACATCACCTTGTTAAGGGCATAGCATTAGTTAGGATTCTTATTCATGTGTCTTTGGGTCTTCTTCCAGAGTGAAATCCCCAAGTTTATATTTCAATTCTTCTACTGATTTTTTTATTATGTTTTAAATTCCTAAGATCTGTCCCCTTACCCCCTGCCCCTAACACTGATAGTTAATATTACCTGTTCTTATTCTGTGGATAAAATATTCTTTTGTATTTCTCTTGTAGTTTTCTTCCTGCCAAATTGCAAAGGTGATTTTATCAGTTTGTTCTGGCCTTTATCTCTCATATATTACTGTGTCCTGACATTTGAGTGAGTCATGGATCATACTGAGAGAGCTTAGTGTCTAAGGTGATTTCATGTTGACCTCTTTGGCCGTGTTGTTTCACTTAAGAAAACCCAAGGTCAGTGTCTTAAAAACAAAAACAAAAACAACCCACTATTGGAGCTAGAACTTAGGGCCTTAAGCTCTTACCCAGGGTATTTTTTTTTTTCCACTTACTTGTTTTTGCCAGTTAAATGGAGATAAGACACTCTGATTTGTCTACCTGGGTTAGCTTTGAACCTTTATTCTCAGATCTCAGCCTCCTGAGTAGTTAGGATTTTAGGAGCAAGCCACCAGTGATCAGTGTCTTTAACTCTTTAGGTCTTGTCTGTCTGGCTTCCTCAGAGAAGGCTCTTTTTTTTTTAATTGCATTTTTTGGTCTCCTTTCTCTTATTATTGATACCAGATTGAACTCAAGGTCTTACACTTGCAAGGCCGGTATTATACAATTTGAGCCACACTTCTAGGCCCTTGGTTTTTCCCTTATTTTGAAATAAGATCTTTCTTGCTTAGGCTGTCCTGAGTGGCAGTCCTCCTACTTGTTGCATCTTTATGTCACTGGGACTGACAGGTGCATGATGCTGCATCCTAGCCATGGTACTTCCCCAGTATCTCACGTTACAGGTGAGTGCCACTGCACCTAGTGTTGGCCAAGAAGGAGTCTCAAATTTCTTCCTCAGTTGACCTCTGCTATCCTAAATCTCCATTTCTCAAGTACCTAGAATTACAGGCTTGAGAGAATATGCTAGCTCAGAGAAGGCTTTTCTAATCTCCCCTGACTGTTGTTTGCTTCTTACTCATCTGCATGCCAAGAGGGAGAAAAAGGGGTAGGTACTGAAATATCCAAGATCTAAATATTCACTTGAACCCATATTTCCTCACCCCAACTGTGCCTTCATGTTCTTTGGCCTCAAGACCCTGAATTTTACCTTCTGCTTCTCTGCCAGGGTGAGGAAAAATTGCTCAATGACATCTAAAGGTCTCAGAATCTCTTAGGCCTTCTTCTCCTCAGCCCCAACTTCTTCCCATTGATACTATTGGATTATTCATGGTGTAAAACTAATTTGCTTCCCATGTTCCACCACTTTTCTCTTAGTGTTCTACTACTGAACTAGATTCCCAGCACTTTATTTCTTTTGAGACAGGGACTCTGTATGTAAACTGACTTCAAATTTCTTGCTTTGCTCCATGCTTTTAAGAAGTTACTTGTTTAGACTGTATTTCCCAAGATACACCAGAGCACTTCAATCCCACTCAGGTTTTCAGGCTGTAGCTTCCTAAGCCTTTATATTCAGGACAAAAAAAAAGGAATTGGGGAAAGGAGATTGGGAAGGATAGGAATAAGATCCTTACAAAAAACAAACATAAGCTGGACTCCAGTGCCTGTAATCCTAGCTACTCAGGAGACTGAGACCTGAGGATTGTTGTTCCAAGCCAGCGGGGCAGGAAAGCTGGCAAGACACTTATCTCCAATAAACTACCAAAAATCCAGAAGTGGAACCATGCTTTAAGTGGTAGAGAGCTAGCTTTGAGCAAAAAGAAGCTCAGCCCTCAGGCCCTGAGTTGAAGGCCATGGCAGGCATAAAACAAAACAAAACAAAACAAAAGCAAAAGCAAAAAAACAAGAAACAGAAACAGATTTTTTAAAAAATTAAGAATTTAAAAACTGCTCAAGATGTTGGAGGAATGATTGAGTGTGTGTGTGTGTGTGTGTGTGTGTGTGTGTGTGTGTGTGTATGCTGGTCATGTGGCTTGAATTCAGGGCCTGTGCATTGGTCTGAGTTTCTTTTTGTATAAAGTTAGTGCTCTACCACTTGAGCCAGGCTTTCCTGCCTGGCTGGTTTTGAGCAGGTACTGTCAAATCTAAGCTTCCTGAGTAGCTATGATTGTAGGTGTGAGCCACTGGTGCCTGACTTTGGAGGAATGATTTTTATTTCATGGATTAGAAAGAAGGCAATGTTGGTTGATAAAAAGTTTTTGAGTTTTTTTTCAGCCTACTTGTTGGAAATGTCTCATGTTATTGTGGTGCCACATAGCAATAAGGACAGAACTTGAAAAGAATTCAGCAAACAAAAGTTTTTTTCTTCTGTAGAAGAGTGTGCTAATGACAGGAAGTTAAATAAACATGTGCTCTGGGTGGACAGTCTGTCCAGGTTATATTCCTAATGTGTTTCTGCCCCTCATTCTAATTGGACATAACTTAGGTTCACAATCTTTTGTGATGGGCTAGTTTGAAAGGTATTACAAGTTTGTCCAAGCAATCAGCTAAGACTAGGAAACTCTGTGAAAGCAAGAACTTGTTAGGAAAACAAGGGATATGGCTTCAATATGTAAGATGGCTGCTACCCTTAAAATGGCAGTGCTTACATTAAACAACTATTTTGATAGAAAAGATTCTAATTCCTATAATCTTTATTTTTTTAATGTTAATTGAGAATTTTTATTTCCTTCTTATTTTTCAGAAATTCAATAGTTTTGAAATAGAAATTTTAGCTGTGCATTTTCAATTTATTGAATTATTACCTTCTGTACACATGAGTAAAACTGTTAATAAATTTCCTTAAATAAAGCTTGATTCAATGGTAGAAAAATAATCATAATAATCTTCCTTGATAAATACAGCAAAATTAAGAATCTAGTAAACAAAATTAAAAATCACTATTTGATATTACAATTTTTCTTTTTTATTGTGAAAATACTGTACAGAGGGATTACAATTACATGGGTAAGATAATGAGTACATTTCTTATCAAGCATTGTAGCCTCCTCTGTGTTTCCCCTTCCCATCCCTTCCCATCCTCCCCCCCCCACCCAATCCTCCCTGCACTCCCCCCCCCACCAAAGTTGTAAAGTTTGTTTTTGACAAAACGACTTGTGCATCTCATTGTTGCAATGGGTCCATCTGTATCCCTATTTAAATGATTTGTTTTTCCCTTTCCCCTCCACAAATTATACTGACATCAAATACAGTGAAAGCAGGGGTTATACTGTGGAGGAGGGATGTACAAAGCAACAAAGAAATTATCTTATAAATGTGTTAGAAACAATCGCATGAAAGAAAAAAAAATTTGAATACATATCTTAGGGTTCATTTCCCTAACATCACCTTATCTGACCTTTTCTGCTTGACTCAGACATATACTAGATATTGCAAATAAGGGAATCTTTATTTTTTTAAAGCTAGTCTAGGTTTGAGTTGCCAGAAGTTCTGTAAACTATATTTACTGTGTGTGTGAGGAGGAAGCATATTCTTAGTTTAAATAAAAATAAATTACCTGAATATTTCAACTGTTGATTTGCTCATTTTAGGGAGAATAATTTCACTACATGTGAACCTCATGGGGAAAAACTGGATGGTTAAGTAGTGTACTTCTCACAGTGGGATCCAACTTACAGTGGCTTTCTTCCCCTACTCCTTGTTCTTCCTATGGCAAATACTGTTCCACCTTCATTTGAAGCAGGAACTGATACCCAGCACTATAACAATTCTAGCAAATGGGAACATAAAAGTGAAGTAGAAACACTCCAGGTACATCTTTCCAAGCAGTAAGCTAGTTAGTAGTAAAAGACATTTGCAGCATTTGCAGTTTGTAAATATTCATTTTGCTGTGCAAGAAACCAAAAGACTGAATTGTTTGTTGCTCCTCCAAGGTGGCCTAGAGGAAGATTTATCTACTCCAGGAGACCACTCCCTGCACTCACAGCTAGGAGGGTCCCTCTAGATTGGGACACTGGCTCCTGGTGAGATTTTTCAGAGCTTAGCCTGTGGTGAGACATGGGTCTTCTCTGTCCCATGACATACATCTCTCAGAGCTAGGCCAAGTAAAGACTCTAGCAGGCATTGGAGGCCCCTCTAAACCCTGGGGAGAGGTAAGCAGCCCCAACCAGTGCCTCTGGTGTTTTCCCACCCAGGTGAATAGAGCCTTTACATAGAGAAACCATTTCCTACTTCCTTTCATTTGAACTGTACTATGTTTTTTTTTCTAGTAACAGCAGAAGGAAAAGTAGGAAGAGGAGGAGAGGAAGAGGGGGAGGAGAAAGAGGAGGAAGAGAAGAAGGAGAAGAAAAAGGAGGAGCAGGAGGAGGAGGAGGAAGTACCTCATCACTTAGATTCTGTTTTTCAAAAAAAGTACTAACCAGCTATTAGTTTTCTGGGTCTCTGAACAATTAACTAAGGCAAACTTCAGATTTGTGTGATCACTGCCTTTTTAGAGTCCAATAGCACTTTTTTTTTTTTTAAAGCACTCAATGGCTCATTTCAGCTAGACCTAAATATCCTTACAGTGCAAACATTATTTTTGGCTCAGGGCTTATGCTGTGCTATCTCCCCAAGCTTTCCATGAGCCTGTGGACTGCTGGTGGATGCTGGGAACCTATTCAGCCCCTTGATTTGCATGTCTATCAGTGGTCTTTCACAGCCCAGTGGCTCCAACAAGAGCTGGCAAAGGCTGCATTGTTCTGCAGAAATGCCCCATTAGCACTTCCAGCAAGGCTCTGACTGCAGCCCAGTTGAAATAGAAATACCTGTTAGTTTTCCAGGAATCCTCATGCCTTTGCCTTTTGCTTTTAACCTCCCACTTCAGGATTTTTGATGAAGACTTCAGACTCTCTCTCACATTTTATAATCACGTCATGTGATTTCCACATTGTCTTTTTTCCTCTTCAATCCAAAAGGGCTAGAGATTGAATTGTCACATGGGTTGAAAGTTGAAAGTCTTCAGAAATGTAAAGCAATTGTATTGAGAGAATTTTGAAATCAATACTTCAGAATAGAACATAAAATCATGGTCAAGAGAATGAAAGGAAAAACAAAGGAGGAGGTAACAATGCTTGATAGGAAATGTACTCATTACTTTATTCATGTAATTGTAATCCCTCTGTAGATTTTACAATAAAAAATATTTTAAAAATTCCCAAAGAAAGAACAACCCCATTAACAAGTGGACTTAAAGAGAGACTTCTCTGAAGATGAAATAAGAATGGCCAATAGATACATGAAGAAATGCTCCACATCTCTGGCCATAAAAGAAAAGCAAATGAGGGCTGGGAAGGTGGCTCAGTGGAAGAGCGCTTGCCTTGCATGCCTGAGGCCCTGGGTTCGATTCCTCCGCACCACATAACCAAAAAGAAAAAAAGCCGGAAGTGGCGCTGTGGCTCAAGTGGTAGAGTGCTAGCCTTGAGCTGAAGAGCTGAGGGACAGCGCCCAGGCCCAGAGTTCAGGCTCCACAACCAGACCAAAAAAAAAAAGAAAAGCAAATGAAAACAAAATTGAGATTCCACCTTACCCAAGTTAGGATAGCTGTAATCAAGAAATCTAATAATGAACTCGGAGAAAGAGGGTTGAAGAGAAGCTGGAGGCTAAACAAGTTGTTGCACAGAAAGCAGTTTTAGTGTTCCAGTGAACAATCCTGGGCTAGAGAATCACACCAAGTGTGCCATCATAGTACAGAGCATTTGGACAGAGAGGAAAAATCCAGGCAGCTTGACCAAGGAGACAGATCTGAGTACTTGCCGGTGTCTGCAGCAGCAGTGGTAGCAGCTGCTACGGCAGCCAACATATCAACAGAGAGAACACAGGACAAAGGTGCCAGGCGCGGTGTGCAAGTGGATTCTACTCACTACCAGCAAGAATTGACAAGGAGCAGAAATCTTCATCCTGCTGATCGCAGACCATGGATGGCCCAGAAACCAAGAGGCTGGCATGAGCAGACCCAAGATATCCTCACTCTTTCTTATGGAGCAGCAGTGGGAAGGTAGTCCCTCCCCCACCACTGGAGAAGAACCTATCTTTGATACTGACAAAGGCCGGGCTGGAGCAGCTAGCTACAACTCAGGCCTTGGAAGAAAACAATAGGAGCCATTCCACAGGTCACAGGAACCTGACCTGACTCAGCTCCACCCAGGGGAAAGTTGCCCTTCCCAGACAGAGAAAACTCTACCCCCAGAGGAGTGACTTTCTTCACTGGGTGTACAGAGACAGAGGCTGCCCCTCCCCACTACAGCCTAGGCCTGCAGTCTCAGCAGCATGAGGGGTAAAAGACAAATAATTAAAACTCAGTAAACATAAATCCCCAGAATGGCTCCAGGCTGGGCTCTGTGAGGGTCTCAGGAGCTAGCCCATCAGGGAAAAGCTACTGATTGCTGATAGACCTCCACCCTACCCAGAACCTAGCTTCATCACAGAAACTACAAGCTAGAGGAAACAGCCTCTTTTACTATACTCAAAGCAAATCTCCCTCCCACTGAACTAGCCTAGAAGGAGGATGACAAAGTCCTGGGTAAGGCAGAGCATTTTTCTGCTTGCTCAAACAAACTGCCAAGAAACCAATCAAGCCACAGAAAACCAAACACAACAAGCAACCAGAGACTCCACCAAGAGACTGGTTGCAGACACAGGGGAGATACAAGATTCCCCTGGTCCCCCACCTCCTAAATATCAAAGAACTCCTTTTTCTACCTAATTTTTTTAATTTAAAAAAAATTGTCTTCTATGTTTTTCTTTCTTTAATAATTTTTATTTTAGGTGTGTATGTGTGTGTGTGTGTGAGAGAGAGAGAGAGAGAGAGGCAGAGTGACAGAGAGAGAGAGAGAGAGAGAGAGAAAGAGTTTTTGTTTTTTTAAAATTTCTTTAAACCTTTTGGTTCTTTTTTTTGCATGACTTAATTGCTGTTCTGCTCATTCCCAGATATATACTCTTCGTCGAGTATTAGACCTTATACTTCTTTGTGTACATACTTAATTCAGAAATTGATTACTCAATTCACAACCTCTTAGGTTTAACTTCTGTAATAGTAGTATTATTTCTTTATACCTATATAATTTTAAGTATTCTATTTTAAAAATTTTTTATTTTTTATTTTTTCATTTTTCTTTTTATCTCTCTCCTCCTCTAATTCTATCCTTCTTTCTATCAGTATTATTTCTTTATACTTACATAATTTTTAAATGTTTCATTTTTAAAATTTAAATGCTTGTTTTTGCATTTTTCTTCTTTCTTTATCTCTCTCCTTTCATTCAGTTCTATCCACTTTCTCTCTGAGGTTAGGACTTGGTTAAATTCACTCTTTCCTTTTACCTCTCCACATCTCTATAATCCTATATTTCCCCACAATTTTTTCTAGACCTTACTTTCTGGTTTGCTGAATCCCTCTTTGAAGTTCTTAGCCTATTAGTCCATAGTTGTTTGATGTTTAATAGATTGTATCTGTTGCACTAGATTTATCTGCAGCCATTATGACTGTGCAACTACAGGACTCTGGTTGATACATGCCTTAAAATAGTGTTCTAGCATGAAATTTGTGTTACTTTCATACCAAATGGGCAGAAGAAGCTGGAGAAACACACAAAAACAGGCAAGTCCAGGTATCTCAACTCCCACTCATGATAATCAGGTGACAGAACAGTTAATCAATAATCCAGAGGGGAGTTCCCAAAAAGCTCTACAAACACTACTGGTAAACATGGTGAATGAAAAGCTTGAAAACCTGGACAGGACTCAATGTGAGCGTGACAGGGAGCAAGAAGAGGCTAACCAAAGATTAATACTGGGACATCGCAAGCATAATGAGTATAACCAAAAATTAATACAGGTATCTGCTGAGAGTGAGGAAGCTAATCAAAGATTAATTCAGGAATTGCATGAGCAGGCTGAGAACAGTCAAAAAGAAATACAGGAATTGTGTGACCTTGAGGAAGCTAATCAAAGAGTAATACCGCAATTGCCTGAGCGGGAGGAGAAGAGACAAAGATCAACAGAGGCATTCATGGAATCCATAAACAGACAGCTGAAGGAATCCAGGAAGACCACAAAGGGAATGCTGAATAGGGCCCGACAGAAGGAAAGGGAGTCCAATGAAACCATAAACAATCAACTAAGAGATTTGAAAATAAACACTGAACACCAAATTAAGGAAGTAAAGAAGTCCATACAAGAGCTAAAATAAAGCTCCAACAAAGAATTTGAAGCCATCAAAGCCAACCAATTAGAAGGAAAGGAAATAAAAAACCAAGTAGAAAGACCATGCAGAAGATCGAATCTCTGGGATTAAAGACAGCCTAAATATGATAGAGAAAGAACATACAATTCTCTAAGACAAACCCAAGAAATATGATAGATGTATCCAACATTTAGAAGGCCTAATCTGAGGATAATGAGTGTAGAGGGGCACCTAAAGACAGAAGTTAGTGGTCTAGGAAGTTTATTTAACAGGATCCTAGCAGAGAACTTCCCATACATGTAAAAAGATAGGCCTATTCAGATCCAAGAAGCCTTTAGAACCCCAAATAGACCAGACCAGAATAGGACATCCCACTGTCACGTTACAATCCGCACAGGGTCAATTCAGACCAAGGAAAAGATCCTTAAAGTTGTCAAGGAGAAAATATCAATCACCCATAAAAGGAAAACAATTAGAATAACCTCAGATTTCTCAGCACAGACAATCAAAGCAAGAAGAGCCTTGAATGATGTATGCCACGCCCTAAAGACAAACAACTAGCAACCCAGAATACTGTACCCAGCTAAACTCTTTTTCATAGTGGAAGGTCGAATGAAAACCTTCCATAGCAAACAAAAACTGCAACAATATATCTCCACCAAATCAGCCCTACAAAAGATACTTAAAGATGTCCTACACATAGAAAACCAACGAAACCACAATAAAGGCCAAGAAACCACATCCAAACTGAGAATCCAAGAACCATAGGAAGAACCCAGTTGTCACAGCACCCAAAAAGGTGGATAACAAGGCAGGAACTACCAAACACCTCTCCATCCTAACTCTCAATATAAATGCACTTAACTCTACAATTAAGTAACATAGACTGTCTAATTGGATTAAAAAGCAAGATCCTTTTATCTGGTGCCTTCAAGAGTCACATCTTGCCATAAAAACAAACATATTCTGTAAGTGAAAGGCTGGAATAAAATCTACCAAGCAAATGGTCCCCATAAACAGGCAGGAGTTACAATCCTAATATCAGATAAAATAGACTTCAAATTAAAATTAGTGAGAAGAGATAAAGAAGGTCATTACATACTAATTAAGGTATCTCTCTTTCAGGAAGATATTACAATTGTAAATATCTACTCACCAAACAACAGAGTACCCAAATATATCCAAGAAAAACTACTTTCCCTCAAATCTCACAGAGATACAAAGACATTAATTGTTGGGGACTTTAAAACACCACTATCCCCACTAGATAGATCAACCTGGCAAAAACTCAACCAAGAAACTGCAGATCTAAACAACTGCATAGATCAACTAGATTTAACAGACATCTACTGAATATTTCACCCAGCAGCATCAGAATACACGTTCTTCTTAGCAACACACAAAACATTTTCCAAAATAGACCACATTTTAGGTCACAAAGCAAACTTGTCCAAATTCAGAAACATTGAAGTAATGCTCTGCATTCTCTCAGACCACAAAAGAATAAAATTAGAACTCAACACCAAAAGCTACCAAAGAAATTCTTATAACACATGGAGGCTGAACAATACACTGTTCAATCACCAGTGGGTCATGGAAGAGGTTAGAAAGGAAATTCAAATGTTCATGATATTCAACAAGAATGGACACACAAATTACCAGCTCCTCTGGGACACAGCAAAGGCAGTACGCAGAGGCAAGTTTATAGCTCTGAGTTTCTACCTTAACACATTCAAGAGATCTGAAACCAACAGTTTTATGAGACTCTGAACCTCCTTGAAAAAGAGCAGCAAGCTAAACCCCAATCTAGTGGATGGAAAGAAATAATTAAAATTACATCTGAATTAAGTGAATTAGAATCCAAAAAAACATAGAAAGAATCAACCAAAAAAAGAGTTGGTCTTCAAAAAAATTAACAACGTTGACAGACCCTTAGCAAATCTTATCTGAAAAAGAATAGAACACACCAAAATAAACAAACTCAGAGATGAGAATGGAAACATCACCACAGAAACAACCAAGATTCAGAACATTTTAAGGGAATACTTCTCAAACCTTTATACTAATAAGTTTGTGCATCTGGAAGAAATGTACAATTTCCTAGCAAATATCAACATGCCCAAAGTAAACCTAGATGATTTAAACCAACTTAACAGACCCATATCAAGCATCGAAATAGAAACAGCAATAAGAGACCTCCCATCTAAGAAAAGCCCAGGACCAGATCAATTTACAGCTGAATTCTATAAGGTCTTCAAAGCAGAATTCACAACAATACTCCTCCAACTCTTCAATGAAATTGAAAGAGAAAGTTCACTACCGAACTCTTTCCATGAAGCCATAGTAACCCTCATCCCAAAACCAGGCAGGGATTCATCAAAGAAAGAGAACTATAGACCTATTTCTTTCTTTTTTTTTTCTTGTTACTTTTTTTTGTGTGTGTCAAAATAACATACAGAGTGGTTCCAATTACATGAGCAATGACTACATTTCTTTTCTTTTTTTTTTTTTTTAATGAGAGTACCGTACAGAGGAGTTACAATTACATGGGCAAGGTAACGAGTACATTACAAAGGAGGAGGCAATAATGCTTGATAAGAAATGAGTACATTGCCTCCTCCTTTGTTTCCCCTTCCCATCCCTTCCCATCCCCTCATCCCCGCCCATCCCTCCTCCCCCACACCAAAGTTTTAAAGTTCGCTTTTCAACATAAAGTCTTGTACATCTCGATGCAAAACTTCTCAAGAAAATTTTGGCCAAATGACTTCAACAATTCATCCAAAAAATCATACACCACGATCAAATAGGATTCATTTCA
Source organism: Dipodomys spectabilis (assembly GCF_019054845.1). Lineage (NCBI taxonomy): Eukaryota > Metazoa > Chordata > Mammalia > Rodentia > Heteromyidae > Dipodomys > Dipodomys spectabilis. The sequence continues at coordinate 3,090,233 of NW_024870729.1, read as the reverse complement.
GGGATGCAAATCTTGTTCAACATACGCAAATCAATTAATATAATTCATCACATCAACAAGAGCCAGTATAAGAACCACATGTTATCTCAATAGATGCATAAAAAGCATTTGACAAGATCCAATACCCCTTTATGATGAAGAATCTGGAAAAACTAGGAATCCATGGAACATTGCTCAATATAATAAAGGCTGTGTATGACAAACCTACAGCCAGCACTATACTTCATGGCAAAAAGTTCAAGCCATTTCCTCTAGTATTAAAGTGCCCAGCTACAGCAGTAAGACAAGATGCAAACATAAAGGGGATCCAAATAGGGAAAGATGAAATAAAACTCTCCCTCTTGCAGATGATATGATCTTGTATTTAAAGAATTCCACGGACTCCACTCTCGAATTACTCTAGCTGATTCGAAACTCTGGCAAAATAGCAGGATATAAAATTAATTCTCCAAAAATCATGGCTTTTCTGTATGCCCACAATGAGAAAAGCATGCCTGAAATCAAGAAAGCAACTCCTCTTCTAATAGCCCCACAAAAAATAAAATGCCTAGGAATTAACTAAAGAAGTGACGGACATCTATGATGAAAGCTTTAAAAACCTGAAAAAGGAAATCAAAGCAGAACTTAGGAAGTGGAAAAACTCCCATGCTCCTGGATCAGAAGGATCAACCTTGTGAAAATGGCAAAACTTTCCAAGGCTATCTACAAATTCAATGCAGTACCTATTAATAATCCAACCTCATTCTTCAATGAAATAGAAGAAACAATCCAAAAATTCATATGGAACAATTAAAAACCCAAAGAGCAAAAATGATCCTTCATAGAAAGAATAGTACTGGAGGAGTATCAATACCAAATTTCAAACTCTATTACAAAGCCATAGTAAGCAAAACAGTTTGGTACTGGCACAAGAACAGACCTCAGGACCAGTGGAATAGAACTGAAAACCCAGAAATGAACCCATAGACCTATAGCCACCTAATGTTTGATAAGGAAGCTAAAAAAATAGAATGGAAGAAAGACAAACTCTTCAGTAAATGGCGCTGGCAAAATTGGTTAGTCACCTGTAGAAAACTAAAGCTAGATCCGTATATATCACCCTGCATCAGAATCAACTCCAAATGGATCAAAGACCTTGGAGTCAAAGCAAACACCCTAAAAACATTACAGGACAGAATAGGAGAAACCCTCGGTCTCCTTGGCACAGGCTGAAATTTTCTTAATAGAGACCCAGAAACACAACAAATCAAAGAAAGTTTGGACAAATGGGATTGCATGAAATTGCAGAGCTTCTGCATGGCAAAGGACATAGCTAGCAATATCAGTAGAAAGCCCACGGATTGGTAGAAGATCTCCACTAGCCACACAATGGATAAGGGTCTCATTTAGAATATACTTGGAACTCAAAAAATTAAATCCCCCCAACAACAAATCCTCAAAAGAAAGAATTGCCCAATAAATAAGTGTGCTAAAGACTTAAAGAGAAACTTCTGTGAAGAGGAAATAAGAATGGCCAATAAACATACAAAAAAATGCTCAACCTCTCTAGCCATAAAAGAAATGCAAATCAAAACAACATTGAGATTCCACCTTACCACAGTTAGAATGGCTATAATCAAAACTCTAATAACAACAGATGCTCCAGGGGATTTGGCCAAAAAGGAACCCTATTGCATTGTTGATGGGAAGGTATACATGTTCAACCACTTTGGAAAGCAGTATGGAGGTTCCTCAAATACTCCACATAGAGCAATCCCATTTTTAGGCATTTACCCAAATGATCACAAACAAGACCATACTGAAACTACCAGCACAACTGTGTTTATTGCAGCATTATTTACCATAGCTAAGATATGGAACCAACCCAGATACCCCTCAGTAGATGAATGGATCAAGAAAACGTGGTATATTTATACAATGGAATTCTATGCCTCCATCAGAAAGAATGACATTGCCCCATTTGTTAGGAAATGGGAACACTTGGAAAAACTTATATAAGTGAAGTAAGCGAGGCCCAAAGAAATATAGGTCCCATGGTTTCCTTTATTTACAATAACTAGTATATGTGTGGGACAAGTAAAAAAGGTCAAAAGCTATATACATATGACCAGATATGATGAGGTTAAGCGAAAAGAACCCCAAACTAGGGACACAAGTAGTTTTTCTTTCTTGCTATTGTTTCTAATATGTTAATAATGTACCATGTGAATTTTTTGTTTCTTTGTATGTTCGTCCCCCATGGTATAACTCCTCTTTTCACTGTATTTGATGTTGGTGTCCTGCATCTTGTATACACATTTTTTTCTAGGGTGGGGAAGGGAAAAAGCAAAATGCTTAAATAGAGATACATTTTGACCCATTGTAACAATGAGATGCACAAGACACTATGTTGAAAAACAAACTTTATAATTTAGGCAAGGTGTGTGTGTGTGTGTGTGTGTGTGTGTGTGTAGTTGTTGAGGTGGGAGGGAAGGGATGGTAGGGGGAAAACAAAGGAGGAGGTAACAATGCTTGATAGGAAATGTACTCATTACCTTGCTCATATAACTGTAATCCCTCTGTACAATATTTTTACAATAAAAATGTATAAAAGAAAAGAAAAAAAGGAAATCTAATAACAACAGATGCTGTTCAGCCTCTCTGAAAGCAGTATGGAGATTCCTCAAGAGACTAAACATAAAGCTCCTCGATGCCCCAGAAGTTCCACTCCTGGTCGTTTACCAAAATGACCACACTCAAGGCCATCCTAAGGCTACCTGCACAACCATGTTCATTGCAGCATTATTTACCATAACTAAGATATGGAACCAACCCAGATGCCCCTCAGTAAATGAATGGATCAAGAACATGAGATATATACACACAATGGCAATTTATCAGAAAGAACGACATTGCCCCATTTGTAAGGAAATGGAAAGACTAAATTTATATTAAGTGAAGTAAGCCAAGCCCAAAGAAAAGTAGCTTCTATGGTTTCCCTAATTTGTAATAACTAGAATATGTCTATAATATTCTTAATAGGGGATCTCAATAGCCCAATTGTTAAATGCAGAAGACCAAATATAATGAAGTGTCTCAACATGAACCCCTAGAATTGGAAACAAAAAGTTCTTATTATGTAGTGTACGCATTAATTTCTTTTGTTTTTTCTGTTGTAGTTTTCTGTACCCTGTATCTTGTATAGAAGTTTATTTGATCCAAGGAAGGGAAAGGGAATCACAGAAACAGCAGGTCAAAGATGATCTAATGCAACAATGATACCCACCTGACACTATGTTGGACATGAACTATACAACTTGGAGGGGAGGGAAGTAGAGAGAGGTAAGCAGGAGAAAATGAGGGAGAGGGTAACAGTGTTTAAAAAGAAATGTACTTATTACCTTACTTATGTAACTGTAATCCCCCATTCAACTTTTATGTATATATATGTATGTGTGTATGTATATATATATATATATATATATATACATATATATGTATATATGAGGAGGAGTTAAAAACGTACTTCAGGCTAGCTCATGCCTGTAATCCTAGATAATCAAGAAGCTGAGATCTGAGGATCCTGGTTCAAAGCCAGTCTGGATAGGAAAGTCTGTGAGACCCTTATCTCCAAGTAATCACAGTAAAAGCCTGAAGTGGCAGTGTAGCTCAAGAGTTAGAGTGCTAATCTTGAGCAAAAGGAGCCCAGGGACAGTGCCCAAGCCCCGAGTTCAAGCCCCAGTACCGGGCAAAAAACAAAAACAAAAACAAAAACACCTACATCAGGACTGGGGTTATAGATCAGTGACAGAGTACTTGTCTAGCACGTGTAAGCCCTTGAGTTAAATCTGGGGAAAAAAAACAAAACAAACAGCAAAAGAAAAAAAAATTTAAAAATTAACCATCCATCCATCCATCCAAACAAACAAACAAACCAGTAAACCATCTACTTCAAATATTTGCTCCACATTTTCACAAGTTTGAGTAAGGATTTATCTGAGTAGATGCTTGTTCTGACTTGAGTGATTATGTATATTTATGTTTATCTTACATATATGTCCCAATTTAAACACACTCAAGATTATTTAAATGCATTGAAAACTAAATAGTATTTCTTATTTGTTTATTTCTTCCAAGTTAGTACTTGTAGCTGCATAGGACCAGTTTACTTGTAAATCTAGGAAGTGCTCTTATATACATTAATCTGATACACACAACTCACTATTCTTAATTTCCATCTCATGAATTAATCATTAATCTCTAGTAACTTGAAAGCAGACTCAGGATGAGACTCTAGGCTTTGTGACTTCTGGCTTTTATTCCTGCATTCTTTCCTCTCTGTTCCTAGCTTGGTCACAATCTCCCTCAAAAGCCTCAATCACTTTTTGAACATGTTACTTTTATTGAGTTAGAATATGAGTAATAACAAGCAAATAACTAATTATAAAGCATCTTATACAATTTATTTAACTCAAGTAACACTGACAAAGAATTTTTATTAGGTAAACTTTATCCAGGTTCCTGAATTTTGTACTGGACCCATTTGTACAATTCCTTGTAAGATACATGAGTTATGCCAAGTCAGTTTAGCCAGAACCCTTCACCAATAAGATTCCTACTCCTCTTTCTTTTTTTTTTTTTTTTAATTTAATTTTATTTAATTTGAGAACATACTGTACAGAGGGGTTACAATTACATGGGCAGGATAATGCATACATTTCTTACCAAGCATTGCAGCCTCCTCCTTTGTTTACCCTTCACCTCCCTTCCCAGCCTTCCCCCTCCCCCCCACCCAATCATTCCCCCCCCCCCCTCCCCCCCCCCCCCCCCCCCCCCCCCGCCCCACCGACATTGTAAAGCTAGTTTTGACATGACATTTTGTACTTCTCATTGTTGCAACAGGTCCACCTGAATCCTTAAACGACTTGTTTGTCCCCGTCTCCTCCACATGTTATACTGACATCAAATATAGTGAAAGCGGGGGTTACACTGTGGGGGAGGGACATACAAAGCAACAAAGAAATAATCTTATAAATGCGTTAGAAACACATGCATGAAAGAAACAAAAACATTAAAATACATATTTGAGGGTTCGTTTTCCTAACATCACATTATCTGACTTTTTCTGCTTGACTCATACCTATACTAGATATTGCAAATAAGGGCCTACTCCTCTTTCTACCATTCCCCTCAGAGTTTGCCTTCAGCAAGAATCTTGATAGGTTGATACTATGGTTTAAGGAAGTATCCTCAAAGGCCTGAGTGTTAAAAATTTGGTCTCCAGTCTGTGGGGCTCTTGGGAAATAGTTGAACCATTAGGATGTGGAGTCTAGTGGGAGGAAGTTAGGTTATTGGGGTCATTCTCTTGAAGGAAATATTGGGACCTCATCTTTTCCTTTCCTCTCTTTTCTTCAAATCTCCACTGCCATTGGGCCAAAAGCAATGGAGCCAACAGGCTGTGGATGGAAATCTCCAAAACTGTGAGCCAACACAAACTTTGTGAATTACATGTCTCAGGTATTTTGTGAAAGTAATCACAAAGTTGACTGACACAGTTGTTGTAGCCAAAGTTCCCTTTTAATAGTTTACCATCACTGCTCCTTGGCTATAAATTCTCACTGCCCCTTCAGGTTTCAGAATTTAGTCCAATCTTTTTCCCTGCTGCAAGGACTCACGGTCCTGAATAAAGTGTCTTTACTGTGTTCCAGCAAGTGTCATCAAATGTTCGTTTTTCTTTAACAGGGTTTCCTTTGTTACTTGAAACTCTTTTCCAGCCCCTTCTCACAGTATGTACCTCCAATGTTGTCCTCCATGTTTTTTTTCTTCCTCCTCTAACCCCTCAGCCATTGAAGTTTAGGCCCTCTATCTTCCTCTCAAACTTGCAAGAAATAGCCTCCATCCTCCAAAAGCAAACATGTACAAATATAAGGAAAATAAATGATAAGCTATTTAGAAAATGAGCAGATAAATCTTAAAAGTTTCGCCACAAATTTTGGTCAAAAGCTCAAGCCCTTATTGAGGAGATGATCTTAAATTGCCTTGCTTTTCACTAGAAACACAATCCAGAAACAAGGTAGTGAGAAAAAGCAAGGTGAGATTGCATTACTTTGTTTTATTGCCTCATGACTAAAACTTCTTGAATGAAAAGCCATATGATATTGTTGTATATGCATGTGTACATATGTGTATGCATGTTTATATATTAAGCAGTCCCCTCTACGGCCCAAAATACTAAATAGAAAATTCCAATAAAAAGCAATTCATAAGGTTTATAGTGCACGTTGTTCTGGGTAGTGTGTTGAAATCTCATAGCACCCTCTCCATCTCTTTAGGTATGAGAACCATCTCTTTATGTATCACATCCACTCCACATCCACTACCTTCCTGATGATCATGTAGTACCCTTTTTGATTCTCAGACCAACTGTCATGCTATTACTGTGCCTGTGTTCAAGTTACTCTTATTAATAATGGTGCCGAAGCACAATTGCATTGCTGGCAGTTTTAATACAGCATATTGTTATATTCTATTTTGCAATTACTGTGGCTGTTATGTCTTACTGTGCCTGATTTATGAACTTTTTCATGGGGATGCATGTATAAGCATGAGCAGAGCCTATGTATAGGCCCAGCACAATGGATAATGTCAGGCATCCATTAGGAGTCTTGAGAGGTATGTTCTGTGAAGGACTACTGTATACGTGATACTCTTTACCCCTGGAGGTTTTAACAACTAAAATACCCAAACTGACTTAGGAATGATAGAATAATAGAAACTGACTCAAGCTTTTTTAATGATCAGTAGTTTGGTTAATGAAAGCTAGTTTAAAAATTGTTTGTGAAATGAAAATAGGACTGTCTTCAGAACTGCCAGAACTACATACAACACAGATTTCATCTTTTTTTTTTGCCTCAATATGCTGTTCAAACAGGTTTGCTTTGTCTCTGCTGGATATTAGACCATGGAAGTATAAATCAAACTAAAAGCAGAACACACAGTAAAAACGAATTGCCTAATGTGGGTTGGTAACTGAGATTTGATAGATTCATTTACAAAATTTTATTAAAGTTTTGCTTTAGTTGGATATTTGTGCAAAATGTAAATTGGGCTTTTCTGATAAAATGTCAAGGCTATCTTTAAGTACCAGTTTAAGAATATGAACTATTTTCCTTATCTTTAGCTGGCCTTGGAAACAAAGTATTTAGAATTTATCAAAGTAATTAAATTATTAACATTTATTTATTTTTATTTGTGGGGCTTCAACTCAGGACGTCATTCTTGCTAAGTACTCTGCACTTTGAGTCACACTTCAGTCCTTCTGTTGTTTTTTAACTTTCTTTTTGCTTTTTCTTTTCAGAAAGAGTCTTATTATTTCACCAGCTTTGAACTACCATCCTCCTACCTTTGCCTCCTGAGTAGAGGAGATTAAAGGCATATACCAATGTGCCTGGCTATAGTATTTTTATTTCTTAAGAAAACTTTTTCTCGGATGTGTTTCTAACGCATTTATAAGATTATTTCTTTGTTGCTTTGTATGTCCCTCCACCACAGTATAACCCCCGCTTTCACTATATTTGATCTCAGTATAACTTGTGGAGGAGATGGGGAAAAACAAATCGTTTAAGGATTCAGGTGGACCTGTTGCAACAATGAGAAGTACAAATTGTCATGTCAAAAACGAGCTTTACAATGTCGGTTGGGGGGGAGGGGGAGAAGGATTGGGTGGGGGGGAGGGGGGAGGCTGGGAAAGGAGGTGAAGGGTAAACAAAGGAGGAGGCTGCAATGCTTGGTAAGAAATGTACGCATTATCCTGCCCATGTAATTGTAACCCCTCTGTACAGTATGTTCACAAATAAAATTAAAAAAAAAAAAAGAAAACTTTTTCTCGGGCTGGGAAGGTGGCTTAGTGGTAGAGCACTTGCCTTGCATGCTTGAGGCCCTGGGTTCGATTCCTCAGTACCACATAAGCAGAAGGGAAAAAAAGCCGGAAGTGGCGTTGTGGCTCAAGTGGTAGAGCGCTATCCTTGAGCTGAAGAGCTGAGGGACAGCGCCCAGGCCCAGAGTTCAGGTCCACGACCAGACCCTCCCCCCCCCAAAAAAAAGAAAACTTTTTCTCAATATTAAAAGTTCCCTCAATAGTAAAAGAGTTAAGGTTGTCCATAACTATTTAGTATATTGTTTGGTACCAGTGTGGAAAAGACTCTCTCCAATCTTAAGGAAACATGGTATGAATGGAACATACAGAATGTGCAGGTAAACACCAAGCTTGTAAGATGTTTCCAATTCAAATTTCCAAATTCAAACCATGCTCTAAAAAAAGAGAAATCAAACAGCAAAGCCCACAAAAAAGAAACAGCCAATCAGCAAAATCCTCAGTAAACCCATAAAAGTCCGTCGACAGCCCAGCATCTGAACAGCAGCAGTGCTATACTGTTTGTGCTCTGTTTAGCTGCCAACCATTTTTCTGTAGAGATACCTTTTTGTTCTATTCTGTCTTGACAAATTCTTTTACCAATCTGAGGCTCCAAAAATACATGACAAAATGGTGGCCCTCACAGGAAAAATTGGAGGAAATCCTTCCTTTTCATATGAGGACCTTCACTGGTAGTACATGCAGACATGATGATAACTGTGAGTTTCTGGCCAAAGTGACTCCCTTGTAAGATCTAAAGATCTCATCTTAGGTTTCTGGAACACAATGACCTTCAAGGTGAAGGATCTATTTTTTCTGAATTTGTAGGGCCACTTTCTGGTGAAACCTCAAAACAACAAATCAACAACAAAAATCAGAGAAAAAAGGGACACTCATATGTGTCCACAAGGGTGAAGAGCCTGTCTATTTTCTTCCTTTCAAGTCTTCACTATCAGAACTGGTAGGACCTCTCTATCCTCACACTTGTACTTTCAAATCCTCTTGTTGACTCCCTGAATTATATCATTTCTGCCTCTTTGCAAGGAGTTTTGGTGCTGGTACCAAGGCCCCATTGTCTTCCCTCTTCTCTGGTCAGGTCTAGTCAGGACTTGACATGTGGGAGCCTCTCAACCCTGACAAGGATCCTCTCATCCTTGAAAGTCACACCCCAGTTTTGGCACCCCTCTGACTTATCAGGAGACTCATTCTGAGGTAACATCCAGATTTAGTCTCCAATGGGCTTTTGGGCCTCTTTTCTTCTGGTGGGACCCCTCAATGGGATGCCAGAAACCATCCACCAACATGGAACAAATCACTTCCATCCCCTCAGACATTCTCTGACACTGGAATCAATTTGATCATCAAACTTTTCTTTGTGATGTTACATGGTTGACCTACAAATGGTTAGACTGAGAAGCCTGTCTTCAAAACACGACTCTTAATCCTAGCATCATTTTACAACTTGATCTTCTCCATCATAATTCCTTCATGTTTCTCTCAGGCAGGACCTCTGGCAGGGATGTCAAATGCAGCTGCCTTTATTTCCTGAAACTGAAGATTCCACTGATATGCTAGATGATACTAGGTTCTTCTTTGCCCTACTTGCACAATCCAAACCGGTTGATAGCCATCCTCCTTCTGATTGCTCAGGGGCAGCTGCCCTTCCTGATAGCCCTCGCCCTTCTTCCAGGTTCTTACAGGCAATCATCCTTAATTTAATCTCTATGCCTTCTTCTGATCCTCCAGGGCACCTGCCCATCCTTCTTTTGTGGAGAACTCTGTCCTTTAATCCCTTAAAATACCAGGTGGGGTTAAATATTTGATGTTCATGTGTAAAACTCCACAAATCTCTAGTTGATTCTCTCTCGAATCTCCATTATATTTCTTCCCAAATTAATCCTTTCTTCTTATTTTCTTTCCTCTGGAAACCTATCACTTGGCATCTCTACTTCTACTCTGCTCCAAAGGAAAGGTTTTGTTTTGTTTTTGCTCTTTATCTTTTACTCGTGTGTGTGTGTGTGTGTGTGTGTGTGTGTGTGTGTGTGTGTGTGTGTGTGTGTGTGTGTGTATGCATATGCTCATGCTCCTATGTGTGCACACTGCTAGTTAATATCTGGGCTGCCCCACAAGTTTCCCATTTGTCTTATCTCACTATCTAAAAAGCACTTCCCAGTTTGGAGAAAACCCCTAACTTGGCTCTATACATTTCTGCCTTTGGGGACCAAAGCAAAAATATTTCTTGTTTGTTGCCTGCTTATGTATTGAGTGTAACATAGTCCATGTAAATTATCTTCAGGAAAAGAAGTGGGTTTCCCCACTTGTAGGGAGAGGACTGGAAAATGGTGCTGCCATGGGCTGGGGGTTGCCACCAGTGGCAGTGGCAGTACCGGTTCTAGGTGCCAGACTTCACAGTACCATGATGGCACTAGCATGGCAGGAGGAGGTCCAGGCCAACTTGTTCTCAGGGAGAATTGTAATTGCTCTATGGTGTCAATTAATTAATTTATTTATTTACAGGTATTATTTTAATATAGCAGTCTATGAAATATTGGGCACAAACTTCCTTTGCTCTTGGAATTCTAGAAAACAATTAACTGATTAATTATTGTGGCTGATTTTGATGTATTGAGCTCATTTTCAATGCATGTTTTAGTCTTGGCATGTCTAATCTGAAACTCTTTTGTGCATATGTAGGTGCTTGTAAAAACTTTTTTGTCTTTTTTAGCCGGGCGCTGGTGGCTCACGCCTGTAATCCTAGCTACTCAGGAGGCTGAGATCTGAGGATTGCGGTTCAAAGCCAGCCCGGGCAGGAGAGACCGTGAGACTCCTATCTCCAATAAACCACCAGAAAACCGGAAGTGACGCTGTAGCTCAAGTGGTAGAGCGCTTGCCTTGAGCTGAAGAGCTGAGGGACAGCGCCCAGGCCCAGAGTTCAAGCCCCACAACCGACAAAAAAAAAATTGTCTTTTTAAAACACGAGTGGCTGGGGCTTATAATTTGGATTTTTAAAATATTTTGTTATTTTTACAAAGCACTTCAATCTGTTTAATTCTATCAGAAACATAATTTTAATTTAACCTTTTTTTACAATATAAGGGCCTACTAAGAGCCAGGTGCTGGTGGCTCATGCCTTTAATCCTAGCTACTCAGGAGGCTGAGATCTGAGGATCACGGTTCAAAGCCAGCTGGGCAGGAAAGTCCGTGAGACTCTTATCTCCAATAAACCATTACAAAACCAGAAGGGACACTGTGGCTCAAGTGGTAGAGTGCTCACCTTGAGCTGAAGAGCACAGGGACAGCGCCCAAGCCCAGAGTTCAAGCCCCACGACCGAAAAAAAGAAAGAGGGGCCTATTAAATGTGTTTTCGTAAACTGTTGCATTTTAAAAAGCAGTTTAAGATTGCTTTTCTTCATAGGTATTCATTAAAACATGAAGTCATTTGGTAACTGATGCTGTTCCCTTGGGGAAAAAAAATTAGTGTGGGCCTAATGCCCTTGGACAGCATCGTGGCTTAGAAATCTGAAACCTGATGTAAAAGAGACATTATTTCAGAACATCTTGCCTCTGCCCCTGGATTCCCCTGTAGTTTAGATAACCTTTCCATGTCCTTGGGTTTGCAGAAGAGACCTGGTTAGGAATTAACAACCAATCAGAATTTTGTGGGACCTGATCAGTAAGGTGTCATAAGGTGTCATCTTCTGAAGCATGTAATTATAATAGGGACAACTCATTAGAGCATAGCCCAGAGTGTAAGAAGCCCTAGACTCAGAGCTACCTAGACAGATTGCTATCTGGGGAAAGTGAGAAGGCAGATGATAGATGGAGAGAACACACAACAAACACACAGTAGCAGCAACAACAGCCTTGAGCAAGATACTTCTCTTCTGAATTAAGTTCTTCATACTCACTGACCTCTGCCCTGGACTTCCTTCATGGAATTCCTAATAAAGAGTTCCCAAGCAGGCTACAGCTTGCAGTGGAGCTTGCAGTGGAGCTTGCAAGCAGCTTGCAGTGGAGCTAGACCACTAGCAGACATTGTCTGCCACTGAGCTTCAACACTAAGCAGCCATTGCCTACAACAGGGCTACATCCCTACCGGACTTTGCAGAGGCAGAAGGGCTCTAAACAACATGAGCAACGACAGGAACTTCTGTGTTAGCCCAAACTTAAGAAATCTACAATTTTGACTTTTGTCAGGTTGTATACTTATTAGCTTTCCTAGCCAAAGAGTCAAAATTTAAACCCAAAGATAAAGCCTAAATTAATATTTATGTATGACATCGGTGTAACAGGCTCTCCTGTATGTCAAACTTACCAACAGGTATTCTCAGAATTAAAGTTAGTAGTGATGTATGCATGTATACATGTATTCTTATTTGTAACAAGGAGAGTTTAATAGTGCTGGTATAATGTTGCCAACCATCACTATTCCAAAATGCTGTATGCAGTAAAAAAAAATAACTAGACCATATGTCTAATACTACACTGATTTCATACTTGTTTTTACCATTTCATATGTTTTGCCATTTCATAATTATTTGCTATTCTGTTTTGTTTTCATTCAAATATGGATCCTTTTCTGGAGCTTGTGCAATCAAACCCATAGAAAATGACTCTAGCAAGTATTTATATAGCAAATGCATTAACTTTTTAAGTAGATGTTTTATTGGTTTTGTTCGTATTTTTCATTGTAATACCTTGCAACACTTCTTTGTTGACACTCTGTGGTATTCTTAAAATGCTAGCATACCATATATAAAGCAGCCAAAATTGGACTTAAATATGAATTTCATTTAAGATTAAGAGTCTTCTAAACATCTTTGCTGCTTAAATTTGGTTAAATAGATTCTTACTGACACTGATACCCTTCTGACCTGTTTGTCACTCCCTTCCAACTTGATGATTAAACCAACTAGGATCTTTCATTTTAGCAACTAGAAAAGACCTACTGGGACATGTCTTACCCTGGCAACAAGGGGCAATTCAAAGACAAATGTTTTGGAGAAAATCATTCAAACAAGAGAGGAAGTTGACAAATTCCAAATGGAGCTACTTGTGCCCAGCCTTCAAAAGTAATTAAAGCTGGGAGTTTATAAAGAAATGGTTTATAAGACTGGCTATCTGAGGCTAAAGCCCATGCTGATCTACCTTCCAAGTAGACAGTAACTCACATCCTTATCTACCATCTACTGTTTCTATAGCTAGAAAACAAGCCAACAAGCAAAACAAGCAAAAAATGCTACTCCCTCCAAAAACAAACAAAAACAAAACCCAGAAAAACCCAGATGCTCCCAGCCTCTTAAAATCAGGAGGGCTATCCAACTCATACTTTTGCTGATAGGCTCAAAATTATGCCAGGTATAACAAGTAAAATAGAAAAAATAAAATTTCTTCCTCTGTGGTCTATAAAAACCTGTCACTACAAGTAGCTGATAATATCACAGCTCAAACCCTCACAGATTAACAAAAATACATGATCCACAAAAAAAAAAAGGCTCACTGCTACCCAAGAACTATTTTATAGAACTGGACAAGTTTTCAAATTAACTTTTGTAATTAACCTATCAAGCTTCTCAACTTAGAAATTAAACCACCCAAGGATGGCTATCATGGGAAAAATATCTGATTGTGGATGTCCTGGCTTCATTCTTCCTGGGACCTCTATTTTCTAGTTTATTCCTCTATGCCCCTGGACCTTGCTTTACTAACCTTTTAACAGAATTCATTTTCTCTTACCTCCAGGCCATAAAGTCACAGGTGCTGCTATTGTGTGGGTTCCATTTTTAGGGCATAGAGGGCTGATACTGGGGCTTGAACTCAGAGCCTTGTGATGTTGTCTGGCTTTCTCACTCAAGGCTGGTACTCTACCACATGAAGCCATATGTCCACTTCTGTATTTTCTTTTAAACTGGTTAATTGGAGATAAGAGTCTCTTAGACTGGCTTTGAACAAGGATCCTCAGATCTTAGCCCCCTTAGTAGTTAGGATTACAGGCATGAGCTACGAGGGCCTGCCTGGCTCACCTTTTTCTTGAACAATATAAGATTTTTTTTTTTGTTTTGTTTATTAGCAATCAGCTGAATACCTTGTTATGGCTTGGTAATAAACCATATCTTCTGTGTGATATGAGCCACTGAGCTTTTTGTTGAGAGAGGTTAAGATTCCAGGACAATAAAGGAAAGCAGAGATTAGTAGGTAGACAAACCTTAACATAAATGTTTTTCTGAGTCCAGAGGGCAGAGAGTGAAGAGGTCTCAATGCTTGAAGTGTCTTCAGTGAGACTGAAGACAGCCAGTAGCAGTTTGAGATTTTCCTGGCCTTCAGTTTGGTCACAAATATTCATACATTAGCTGTTGTAATGATTTTGCCGAAGTCCATAACAAAGTGTACAGCCTTAACTTCCAGGTTTTGGGGAGGTTGAGACCAGCTTTAATCTCTGTGATTTCAAGGCAGAAGGGTAGGAGAAAACTGGAATTATTAGTTTGAAGTGTCATAGCCAGATATTGGAGGAAATTGGAACTCAGAATTTAGACCAGATTTCAAATAGTTAATAAGACATCAAAGAAAATAAACAGGGATACAATCTAACATTGGGTACACCATTATTTTCTTCTGAAACATAATGCTTCTCTCTAAAATCACTCTCCTATCTATCAAAGATAATCAGAGGAAGCTTAATTTGTTTATAAAATGAATGCTATCGCATTAAACTGGGCCTAATTATTTAGAGAAGTACAGCCAAAATAGTGATTGACCATATATACTCTTTCCAAGTTTGCCTTTCTGGAACTTTCTGTGGAGAGAATTCCAAATTAAGAAGAGGTCTGAGAAGGGGGCATCTCCGCCTTGTTAGATCTCACTTCAAGTATAATGACAGACTCAACACTGGGGTTTTAGGTTCTAAGCCAAGAGAACTGTCCTCATTCCTCTAAAAAGTCAAAATGAAAGTCAAATCTACCAAATCTTTTGAAGGTTTGTCCTATGAACGGTTTGTCCTATGAATTTGTTGAGTGGTATAGGAGAGATTTCTGTCCGAATGTACCACAAAAACTTGTTAGGGAGACTTTAGTCTGTATGTAGAGTATAAAAGAACTCACCAAGCCACAGGTACAGAAACAAGGAGGTAAAAGTTTATTTACCTCGTAAGAAAGGCAAAGTACCAGATACCAAAGGCACAACTGGACCTGAGTGGGGCTAGGGTTGTATTCTATGCATGTAAGATGCAAAAGGATTACACTGTTGATAGTTTTAATTTTAGTTCAGCTAGCTTGTTCTAGGAAGCTGCTATGGTGGTCAGTTTTTCAATGTTTTTGCAAAGGTGGTTGTTTGCTAGTTTGTATGATCCTTTTCTAGCAATATGTTGTCAAAACAGGGTACAGGTAGGTTTCTGCTTCAGTTCAGAATAAGAGTTTCTTCAAGACAGAATAAAGGAGACTTCCTGTAGGCAAAATAGAGTTCTTTACAGAATGAGGTAGGTTAGCCTGATTTCATCTGTGGCCTTATAGGACTGACAAAGACGTTTTGCCTGACCACACTTTAGTCAGACTCCTGAACCTTCCTTTTCCTGGACCCACCTGTACATTTCTTTGTAAATTTTAGTTTTAGCAAAAGATCTATGCTAAATCAGTTTATCAAGTGCCCCATTCTCACCTATCCTCGGGTGATGTCTGATCACATGCCAGGCTTTTCTTCAGCAGTTACATAGTCTCCTTTGCTAGTAAGGATCATGAATAAGGAGTCAGAGTTGAGCTCATTGTCTCTCCCATTCCATTACAGTGGACCTAGTACGTATCACTTATAATCTTTTTTGTCAGTCACGGTTCGTGAAATCTGGGCATGGCCTTTTGCTCAAAGCTAGAGCTTTGCCATTTTGAGCCAAAGAGCCACTTCTGGTTTCCTGGTAGTTAATGAAATAAGAGTCTCACTGACTTTCCTGCCTGGGCTGGCTTTGAACTGCGATCCATAGAACTGAGCCTTTTGAGTAGCTAGGATTACAGGCAAGAGCTACTTAGAATCCTTAAATCTTTCTTACCACGATAACAAATATCCTTGAGTAAGTACTTATTTAACCAGTACTTATTTAACTTATATTAAAAATGACTAAGGTAGTTTTTATTTTTCTGAATTCAATAAAATTACACGTGTGTGTGTGTGTGTGTGTGTGTGTGTGTGTGTGTGTAAGTCTACACTGCTGCTTTTTAAGCAGTTTTGAGTCAGATCCTAGCAGCTTTGTTTGGTGTTTTAATAGGATGGTGAGGTTTTTATTTTTCAATTCAGACAAAATAAATTTTAAGGAGTCATGTGTCAATCATAATTTTATGCACCTAAAGTCCTCCTTTTCCTTGGTACTGGTACTGAGGCCTCACACATTCACTCAGCTTTTTACCCTCACAGCTGGTGCTCTACCACTTTAGCCATGCTTCTAGTTCTGTTTTTATTGATGGTTAACTGGAGATAAGAGTCTCTTGGATTTGACTTCTCAGGCTAGCTTTGAACTTACTTGAGTAGTTTGAACATTACTTGAGTAGCTAAGATTACATGTTTATTGTATTTTTTTGGGGGGTCCGGTCATGGAGCCTGAACTCTGGGCCTGGGCGCTGTCCCTCAGCTCTTCAGCTCAAGGCTAGTGCTCTACCACTTGAGCCTCAGCGCCACTTCCGGCTTTTTTACTTTTTGCTTATGTGGTGCTGGGCAATCGAACCCAGGAACTCAGGCATGCCAGGCAAGCGCTCTACCACTGAGCCACCTTCCCAGCCCCTGATTTTTATTTTTTAATTTTTAAAATTATCCCTAAGTAGTTGTACAAAGGGATTTCAATTTAACTTGTCATTTTATCAGTAAATGCATCTTGGTCAATGAAATCCCTTTTATCGTTCTATCTCTTCCAGCCCCACCCCCTCAGTTTACCTGGTTCTGGTTACCTAAGGTAAACCCTTTGGTTTTCCTGATTCTATTTTCACATACATACATTTAATGTTACGATTATTTTGCCTACCTTCCCTCCATTTGTCTACTGCCCCCCACTACTACCATTAACTTCATCTCCCTGACAATACATGTTCTAGCTTCTTGATATTCATTTTGTTAAGCTGTAAATTAGTTGTTTAAAGGATGATGACTTTGCACTTGGGCTAACTTCTGCAAATTATCTCTGGGCTTCTGGATAAACAAATGCCATTGGATAATTTTTTAACAATGCTTATTAATTTAGATATAAATTATATATAAATTTATAGATATAAAAATCATATACTTATAAATTTATACTGAGTTCAGTGACATTGTATATGTTTTAAGCAATTTTGTTTCCCTTTCTGAGAAGCTTTTATTCAGTTTCTCAGAAGAATGGTGGATTTGCATTGAGCTGGTTTCAGCAAATCATCTCTAGATTTCTGGATACATTGAATACAAAATGTTTACTTTGTGGAGTCACCCAAGAGAAATGGTACTTATTCCAAGTTTTGGACATTTCATGATTAAAGCCAGAGAAAGCTGAATGGAGTAAATTCTAAGTTAAAAACAACCCCAAAGACTTGATTATCCAAATGAATGTACCATGAAGGCATCCAGGCAGGTTTTCTGCATCCCCAGGCATGATAGGGGCACTGGGTTGTGCTGGTTAATATACCAGGATGAATACTTGGTCACTGCTTGACTTATTCCCTCCTGAAACACCCTTTCCTTTCTTCCTCTGTGACAGATTGGATATAGTCCCTGAATTCACTGCAGAGGGCAGTTACCATTCCCCATAAACACATTTCCTCCTTCCTAGGCTTAGAAGCAGAATGGCCATGGGGAGGAAAGCTGGACTGTCTAGGGGCAGGAGAAGAGAGTTAAAAACTCCTGCTGAAAAGATCATGTTCCCATGGAAGAGAGAATCTACTGTGGCTGCAAAGGCTGTGGCTGGGAATTGCTTCTAAACTGTGGTGGTTGGAGATGGGATTAGACACAGCCCTCTGGCCTATGACTACACAGAAAACTCATTCAGTGAAGAGCTCTTTCTGTGCCTTTCTTTGGGAAGTGACCAGGAGAGAGGGCAACAGTGTCATTGTGCCACCGTGTTTCTCAAGGAGCAAACAGTGAAGGCTGCAGGAGGTGAAAGGTTAAACATGGCGGGTGTCAACAAAATGAAGGGGATTTGGGGGAGGGAGAGTAGGTCAGCAGGGAATTGGGGGAGAAGTGTGGGGGAGGAGAGACTTGCTTGCAGGTCCCAGAGTTGAGAAAAAACAGACTACCCCAAAGTTAGACCTTGCATTTGAGTGTTGCTGGCTGTGATTGGATCTTTCACCTCTTGCACATTTGGGGTTTAGCATTTGTCTCTATTCCACAGCCATATGTGCAGAAGACCTTCAGTTAATTCTGATCCTACAGATCTGATTTCTCTAGAAGTGTCTGCTTTCCCAAATACCATACTCTAGTTAACATGTTTGTATCTGTATGCATATGATCCTATGTTTATATATATATATATAATATATTATTTATTTATAATTCCAATAGGGTAACTACTCTGAACAATGAACTTACAATTTAACAACGTGAACACCAGGAATCTGGAACATGAGTTGTGTGTGAGGTGGGTGAGGTCAAGGGGGAAGGGGGATGGGGCAGATGAATGGATAGAGGAAAAGTAAGCAAACTAATAATAATCACTGTACCTATGTGAAAATGGGCCTAGGCAACTTGAGGGGGTGAATGGGGTTGGGAGAGATAGGAGACAATGAGTAAAGGGGTGATGCTGATTAGGATACATTGTACTCACAAAGTGACATGTTGACTTGAAACCCTTTTATACAACCACTAGGGATAATTTTAAAAAACAATTAAAAAAATTCTACTTTTGGAATTGCTTTCAGTATGGTGGCTGGTGTAGTTTTTCATAGTACCTCAAATCATTGCTAGTTTTCCTATGCTAAGGAAATATTATTTTTTCTTAAACTAATTTGCCTATACTCAGGTATGCTTAATTTTTGAAAAAAATCCACAATTAGAGTAAAATGTGATAGACATTAAAGATTGGGCTGGCTGAAAATGAATCCCATTGAAAACAAGGAGTTACTAGGAAGTATACTTTTGGGGCTGCTCTTATATCTTTTTTTTTTTTTCCTGAAAGTATTCCAAAATAATCTTGCTAATTGTTAACACATTTGGGACAACTGTGGACCTTCTCAAAGTGAATAACCTTAATGTCGAGAGCATTTGTTTGGAAAGAAATATCTTTTCTTCCCTGGGGCTACATTCTTTACAGTAAACTTCTTGAGGGCAGATAACAGTATGCTGATAAAGAAAGTAGGTTCTGTTTAGGAGTGTGATAGAAGGGGCTTCACTTGGTGAAGTGGACAAGGTTAAGTCTATCTGGTATTTACACACTGATTTATTTATTTGGCAATGATTGTATTTAAAACTTTTCACTTTGGCTTATGTTTCCATATCCATAATATAAGGAAAAAAGAGATGGAGCTTGCCTCTGGTGACTCATGCCTATAATCCTAAGGTACTTGGGAGGGTGAGATCTGATGATCAAGGCTAGAAGCCAGCCTAGGCAGAAAAATTGAAGAGATTCTTTTTTTTTTTTTTTTTTTGGGTCCGGTTGTGGGGCCTGAACTCTGGGCCTGGGCGCTGTCCCTCAGCTCTTCAGCTCAAGGCTAGCGCTCTACCACTTGAGCCACAGCACCACTTCCGGCTTTTTTCTTTTTTGCTTATGTGGTGCTGAGGAATTGAACCCAAGGGCCTCATGCATGCAAGGCAAGCACTCTACCACTGAGCCACCTTCCCAGCCCCTTGAAGAGATTCTTATCTCAAATTAACCAGAAAAAAAAAAAAATAGAAATGGAAGTATGACTCAAGAGGTAGAGTGTCAGCCTTGGGTGGAAAATAACAAATGAGAGTTTGAAGCCTCAGTTCAAGCCCCAGTGCTGGCATACTAAACAATAGGGAGAGAGGAGGAGAGAAGAGGTGAAGAGAAGAGAGGGGAGGGGAGGGGAGAGAGAATCTTCTTTTTTTGGGGGGGGGGAGTCCAGTCGTGAGCCTGAACTCTGGGCCTGGGCGCTGTCCCTTAGCTCTTGAGCCCAAGGCTAGCGCTCTACCAGTTGAGCCACAGCACCATTTCCGGCATTTTTTCCCCTGCATAGGTGGTGCTGAGGAATCAAACCCAGGGCCTCATGCATGTAAGGCAAGCGCTCTACCACTGAGCCACCTTCCCAGCCCGAGAGAATCTTCTTGTACAATCCAACACATAGGGATGGTTCTGAATTTTCTTGTGCTCCAAGAAGAAAAAGAGAAAAAGCCAAAATAGGATGGGTAAGGCAAATGTAGGAGAAGAAATAGAAAAAGACATGTGAGAAAGAAAGGAGTCAGGAGAGAAGAAGAAAGAAAGCAGGAAGAAAGAGAATGGAAAGAATGACTCTCATTATAGCATTGGTCAAAGTCAGTCTGATGGTCTCTAGTGTGTCTGGAAGACTGAGGGAGAGCTCAGTGGCAGGGCATTTACCTAGCCCAGACATGTGGATTTGATCTGATGTGCCTGGAGAAACAATGGGATTTAGGTTTGACAGTCTTCAGGGACTTTTTTCCTCAAATGCTCTTGGGACACAATTCCAATGCCTGGAAAACCCTATATTGTATTCTTTTGTGGCACTGCCTCCTGGGGCTGGAAGGAGGGAAAAGAATCTTTCTCTATAATAGAAAGTAATGGATTCCAGCTTCCTGCTGGTTATAGGGCCAATAAGGGCTTGTTAGTTTGTAGGAGTTTGTATGTGTCTTCAGTGTGATAAAACTGACCAACCTATATGAAATCTGTACATAACATTAAAATACACTATAACTTTCCTATCAGAGGATGTGATAAGAAATCATGATGAAAGCAGTCAAGATATGAAATGCCATACCTAACACTAGCAGAGTGGATCCTTTCTTGTTGACCACCAGTTCCCATCTTCAAGCCCTAATTTGCCCTGTTGTGTGATGGCTCCGGCTTCAATACTAGCACACTGTGGTACAGTGACCCCATTCTCAACCTCTAGTAGAGACATGCAGCTTCACTGCATCTGATGCTAGACAGTGGGTTTACCATAATACTTATTCTGGGAAACCACCAATAATGCATGGATTTCCCAGGAAGGCCTCAGGTATCAGCCCGTAGACCTGTTTTGTCCTTATATGGAGTGGGTTCCTGTCCTCTACATGAATGAGGTCTCTGTCCCTTTCCTCCCTACAGTCATGAGGGTCCTTGTTCCCTACAACGGGGAGCTTCCTGTCCCCCACATGGAAGATGTCACACCCAGAGAAGGTCCCTTTCCCCCCACATGGAAGAGGTCCCTGGCCTCCACATGAAGGTGGTCCTGTTCCTCACATGGAGGAGGTCCTCATCCCCCCCCCCCTCCCCCCCCCATAGGAGAGGTATCTTCTCAGGGAAGTGGCCCTATCCTGTCTCCTGACAAGGAACTAACAGCTCTGGAGCCTATCTGGAAGTGACCATTTTCCCTATAGGCTTGTCCCTGTCCTTTTCCTCATCCTTCACAAGTTCAGAGACAGCTCCCTTCCGGAACATCGCATAGTGGCCCAGGGGGCCCAGGCTTCAGGTTCTGCTTTTCACTTAGTGGTAAGGTCAGACTGGGGTTGTCCTAGGGGCCAAGGAGCTCAGAGGCTGAGGGGTGAGTGGACTGGAGTATGCAAAGACAGTTTTCCTGCCCACCCCAGGCCTCACCTCCCCTTCTGAACCCTGGGCACTGGTAACGCAGGGTGTAATCTCGCTTCCAAACACAGAATTACAGAACACGAGGGGAAAGAGCCTCAAAAAGAATAATTAATTTCTGCTTCCTCATGCAAATCCTTTGGCCAGTCATTTAAGGCTCAGAGCAGGAGCAATTCAGTTCCTTGTGCAAATTCCAAGCCAAAGGCATTTAGAAAAGAAGAGAGAGTGAGAAGAGGGAGATTGAATGGATTTACTTTTCTAAGCACAGCATTAACAAAGGTTCCATTTTCCATGGTTATGGGTCTGGCGAGACAGCCCTCACTGACAAGCTCTCCAAACACATGTGCTGGCCTGTTGAAAAAGCCTCAGTGTTGACTGACAGATAATTGAAGTGACAAATTGTTTCATTGTATTTGGCAGGGAGAGTGCTGTATTAGATAATTATGGGGAACAGAGGAGCTCTGGGGTCTCAGGTCACAAGACATGCCTGACCCTATTTTCTGAAAACTGTGAATGCAATTCTTGGTCCCAGTGGAGCGGAGGGTGAGGCACTCTCTCTCTTGCTCTCTCTCTCTTTGTCGTGGTTGAGGTTTTTCTCTTCCCCTTATGGCCCCTCTCTGCCTCACTCCCACCCTCCCCCTTCCTATCAATTCTGCTGGAGAGTATGGAGATCTCCAGAGCTGAAGCAGGCCCTGTTCCTACCCCATGGCCATGGTAGCAAGTTTACAGATGTAGCCTTCATGAACTGTGGGTGACTGAAGGCTGACTGTTTCTGGAGGGAAGGTGTCTGGGGACCATCCAGTCACTTCCAAAGGTTGAGAAGCTGCTAGTGTTAGCAGCCTGCTAAAGTGAGATGTCTGTGTCATCAGTGCATCCTAACCTTGGTGTTCTTGGGGAAAAGCTCTGGAGCCAAAAGAACCAGGGAAAATGATCGACTTTTCCAACAGAAGGGACGATCCCAGAGAGGGCCCCACAATTTGTGAACAGCACTTATTTTGTCTGGATTTTGTCCCCCAAACTTCCTAGGAGACAATTTTAAAAAATCATACCAGTATAATATACACATAAAAATGTATTCCAAGCTGGATGTCAGTGGCTCACACCTGTAATCTTAGCTATTCAGGAGGCAGAGATCTGAGGATTGAGGTTTAAAGCCAGCCAGGACAGGAAAGTCCATGAAATGTTTATCTCCAATTAACCACCAAAAAAGCCGGAGCCAGCCTTGAGCAAAAAAAGCTAATAGACAGAGTCCAGGCCTCTTCATTCAAGTCCCTGTACCTGCATTAAAAATAAATAAGCGGGTGCCGGTGGCTCACATCTATAATCCTAGCTACTCAGGAGCTAAGATCTGAGGATCACGGTTCAAAGCCAGCCCAGGCAGGAAAGTCCATGAGACTCTTATCTCCAATTAACCACCAGAAAACCGGAAATGGCACTCTGGCTTAAGTAGTAGAGTGCTCACCTTGAGCTGAGGAGCTGAGGGACAGGGCTCAGGCCCAGAGTTCAAGCCCCATGACTGACAAAAATAAATAACTAAATAAAAATAAAAATAAATAAAAAATTTTTACAAAGAAAGGAAAAGAAAGTATTTCTCTTCCTACTTCCCTTTACTAATAGCTGCATTGTCTTGTGTAAACTAAGAAAGGATTCAGACAATATGTGTGTATATGTATGTATACTCATACATATATAATTAATATACATATAAATATATAGATAAGTACATATCTTTATATCTACATATACCTTTTAAATATATATGTGTATATATACATATATATATATACATATACATATATATATACATATACATATATATATGGTGTGGTTATCTTGCTGTGTTGCCTAGACTGATCTTGGATTCCAGATGCACAGTCTCTACCTTCTTATAGACACAGCCCTGGGCAAGAGGAAGATCTTTTACTTTGGGCCATACAGCAAGGAAGAGATTGAATATGGTGTTTAGCTATTTTCCTGTCCATTCCCAGGTTGCCCCTAGAGAAAGGCACAGTGATATTTTAGGGGAAGGAGCTGACTAGAACAGAGATCTCCCTCACTGGCTCCTGGAGGAGTCCAGGGCAGCAGAGGATGGCACTCACTCTCAGAGGAAAGCTCCACTCCCCCTGCTTCTTGGCCTTAGGGCCTTAGTGGCTGCTGGCAGACACTATGGGGGAAAAGCCAGACTGGAGTGTGAGGATTTTCAGTGTAAACCTCATTTGTCCTCTGTGGAACTTTGCTGTTTTGCCAGATTCATGTTCCTTTCAAACAGAAAGGTCTCAGAATTATCCAGCACCGCCCCCCCAAGCCATTTTCTGTTGAATTTTTGCATCTTCCCTATGTTCTCCCCCTTTATTTTGTCTCCTTTTTACTTTTAAATATAAGGCAAGAGAAGAACTGCTGAAGGCATTTACCATTTGATTTCCAATTCTGTTTTTTCATGAAGAGGGGAGGGTAGGGAATAGGTGGGAAGAACACCTGAAAGTTTGAAGCTTTCTGGAGTGACACAGTTGAGTTCTATTCACTTTATCTGCTGTTTCAGCAGCAACAACAAAAAGCTTTCTAATCGTTTCTAAGGAATCACTCTCTGGGTCAAAACCTGCAGTGCACAGTTCATTGGCTTCACCAAGCAAGCTGTCAACCTCTTTGGCATTAATTAGGGAGATCATGAGTTTGAAAGAAGGGAAACAGAGGTGGCCTCTGGTAAGAAATGAATTAAATGGGCTCAGAGTGGTGAAGTGAGAGAACAGTAGATGTTACAATGAGCATGGTGGCCGTCAAGTGCCTCTAACCCCATCTGGAGAATAGGCTGGCTTTCATGCCTTTCCTGAACCAAGAGTGTGGACATAACTTTCTGCCACTAGATCCTAAGTATCTTTGTTGCTTCCTCCTGATACTGTTTTGGGACTCAGCTGCTTGAAGGAAACAGGGGAAATTGTTCTGGTTATCAGCAGGTAGAAGTTAGTAGACACGGTGAGCCATGTGAATGAAGTTTCCTGGAAGTTTAGTCTTGTGCAGTCTTTGGATCACCTGTCTGCCTATAACCTATAAGAGAGCAACCAGAACTGCCCACAGTCCAGCAACAGACAAGAGAAAGCTCATAATACAGCGCTGACTTCTTTCTCCTCCTCCTCTTTCTCTTTCTCCTCTTCCTCCTTCTTCTCCTCCTCCTCCTTCTCCTCCTCTTCCTCCTCTTCCTCTTCTTCCTCCTCCTCCTTCTTCTCCTCTTCCTCCTCCTCCTCCTCTTCCTCCTCCTCTTCCTCCTCCTTCTTCTCCTCTTCTTCCTCCTCCCTCTCCTCCTCCTTCTCCTTCTCCTCCTTCTCTTCCTCCTTCTCCTTCTCTTCCTCTTCCTCCTTCTTCTCTTCCTTCTCTTCCTCCTCCTCTACCTCTTCCTCCTCCTCCTCCTCCTCTTCCTCCTCCTTCTCCTCTTCCTCCTTCTTCTCCTCTTCCTCCTCCTCCTCCTCTTCCTCCTCCTCTTCCTCCTCCTTCTCCTCTTCCTCCTTCTCCTCCTCTTCCTCCTCCTTCTTCTCCTCCTCTTCCTCCTCCTCCTCCTTCTTCTCTTCCTCCTCCTCCTCCTTCTTCACTTCCTCCTCCTCCTCCTTCTTCTCTTCCTCCTCCTCCTCCTCTTCCTCCTCCTTCTCCTCCTCCTCTTCCTCCTCCCTCTCCTCCTCCTCCTCCTCCTCCTCCTCTTCCTCCTCCTCCTTCTCCTCCTTCTCCTTCTTGTCCTCCTCCTTCTTCTCCTCTTCTTCCTCCTCCTCCTCCTCCTTCTCTTCCTCCTCCTCCTCCTCCTTCTCTTCCTCTTCCTCCTTCTTCTCTTCCTTCTCTTCCTCCTCCTGTACCTCTTCCTCCTCCTCCTCCTCCTCTTCCTCCTCCTTCTTCTCTTCCTTCTCTTCCTCCTCCTCTACCTCTTCCTCCTCCTCCTCCTCCTCTTCCTCCTCCTTCTCCTCTTCCTCCTTCTTCTCCTCTTCCTCCTCCTCCTCCTCTTCCTCCTCCTCTTCCTCCTCCTTCTCCTCTTCCTCCTTCTCCTCCTCTTCCTCCTCCTTCTTCTCCTCCTCTTCCTCCTCCTCCTCCTTCTTCTCTTCCTCCTCCTCCTCCTTCTTCACTTCCTCCTCCTCCTCCTTCTTCTCTTCCTCCTCCTCCTCCTCTTCCTCCTCCTTCTCCTCCTCCTCTTCCTCCTCCCTCTCCTCCTCCTCCTCCTCCTCCTCCTCTTCCTCCTCCTCCTTCTCCTCCTTCTCCTTCTTGTCCTCCTCCTTCTTCTCCTCTTCTTCCTCCTCCTCCTCCTTCTTCTCTTCCTCCTCCTCCTCCTCCTTCTCTTCCTCTTCCTCCTTCTTCTCTTCCTTCTCTTCCTCCTCCTGTACCTCTTCCTCCTCCTCCTCCTCCTCTTCCTCCTCCTTCTCCTCTTCCTCCTTCTCCTCCTCTTCCTCCTCCTTCTTCTCCTCTTCTTCCTCCTCCTCCTCCTTCTTCTCTTCCTCCTCCTCCTCCTTCTTCTCTTTCTCCTCCTCCTCCTCTTCCTCCTCCTCCTTCTCCTCCTTCTCCTTCTTGTCCTCCTCCTTCTTCTCCTCCTCCTTCTTCTCCTTGTCCTCCTTTTTCTCTTCAGCTTCCTTGTCCTACTCATCCTAGTCCCCCTTCTCCTCCTTTTTACATGTGTCAGTTCTGGGTCTTGAACTCAGGATCTGGGCACTGTCCTTGAACTTTATGTTTTTTTTTCTTCCCTCAAGGCTAGCCCTATGTCACTTATGTCACTTTGGTGGTTACTTGGAGACACTACTTTTACAGACTCTCTTGCCTACCATCCTCAGTTCTTAGCCTCCTGGGTAGCAAGGTTACATGAGCTACCAGTGTCTGTAATTTCTTATTTGGGTACAACATAGTTTGAGGGAAAATAAAAGGGGAGAAAGATGAGGTGAGAAATATTGAAATGTGAGGAATCTGATCTTTTCAGAAATTGGTGCACATGAGACACTTCCAAAGAACACTCATCTAGAGCTCAGAGCTTCCAGTCTCTGGGGCAAGGGTAGAGGCAGAAGTAGGAGCAGAAGTAGATCACAATAGTAGTTTCCAGGAACTTGAACCATCATTGGCCTTGCATCTACAATGCTGTTTTAAACTACTAGGTTCTGGCTTTGTTTCTTGTACAACATACTCAACTAGAACAAGCAGTGAAAGCCCCATCCCTGGGAAAAAAAAGGTGCTGAATAGAGAAAGTCAACTTAATCGTTTTTTTGTTTCTGATTTTCTTTTGTTTTCTGATTTTATTTTTCCTAAGGAAAGGCATCTTTTCAATAAAGGAGGGCAGAAAAATAAACTTTTCCTGATCTCCTTTTTAATTTTTTTTTGAGCTGGACTCTTGCTTGGACCCACATACAAGTGTAGCTACAAGTCGGGAGCCTCCTCGGCCTCAGCCCTTATCTCTTTGTTTGATAAGGGAGATGGAGAGCAGCCCACCCACTGATTTTTTTTTTTTTTACTTGAAGAACAAAGAAGATAAATTTTCCTTGAGCAAACACAATAGGAAAGATTCACAGGGCTGAATTGCCAGAGATGTTCCATTAATGTTCCCTAGTGTCCAGGTGTTGTGGGCCACGTCTGTAATCCCAGCTATTTAGGAGGCAGAGGTTGGAGGGTTAAGGTCCAAGACAGCTGGGACAAAAAGCATATGACCCTATCTGAAAAACAAACTAATAGTAAAAGGATTGGGGGCATGGCTCAAGTAGTAGATTGTGCTTCTGGGTCCAATACCCAGTGACAACAACAACAACAACAACAACAGCAACACACACACACACACACACACACACACACACACACACACACACACACACACACACACGATCTTTAGTATTTTTAGATTTTTCTTCCTCTTCTTCCTCCTCCTATTCTTCCTCCTCCTGCCTCTTCCTTTTCTTCTTCCTTCTCCTGCTGGGGTTTGAACTCAGGGTCTTGTACTTACTTAATAGAATACTTAAGCAAGAATTCTATCACTTTCTAATACTTAAAAAAAAAAAATCAAGGCCTGGCTGGGAGCGGCTGCTGCTGAGGTCTTTCACCTCCACCTGTCCACAAGCATGGGGAATATCTTTGCAAACCTCTTCAAGGGGCTTTTTGGCAAAAAAGAGATGCGCATCCTCATGGTGGGCCTGGATGCTGCCGGAAAGGCGACAATTCTGTACAAACTGTAGCTGGGTGAGATCATGACCACCATCCCCACCATGGGTTTCAACGTGGAGACTGTTGAGTACAAGAACATCAGCTTCCCTGTGTGGGATGTGGACGGCCAGGACACGTCCAGGACAAGATCCAGCCACTGAGGCGCCACTACTTCCAGAACACCAAAGGCTTGATCTTTGTGGTGGACAGCAATGACAGAGAGCATGTCAAGGAGGCGCCTGAAGAGCTCTTGCGGATGCTGGCGGAGGATGAGCTCCAGGATGCTGTCCTCCTGGTGTTTGCCAACAAGCAGGACCTCCCCAATGCCATGAATGATGTTGAAATCACAGACAAGCTGGGGCTGCACTCTCTACGCCACGGGAACTGGTACATTCAGGCCACCTGTGCCACCAGCGGGGACGGGCTCTATGAAGGACTGGACTGGCTGTCCAATCAGCTCCAGAACCAGAAGTGAACCAGAATTCCCTCTCCCCCTCACTTCCTTCCCTCTGCCCTCCGCTTTCCTCTCATGTGGCAAACGTGGGGCCCTATGGTCCTGAGTGCTAGAAGCTGTCTCCATGGGTTGGTCACAGTGCGCACCGCACCGTGCTGTGTGTGTGCAGACGCAGCCTGCAGCCAGGTTTTTATTTAATGTAAATAGTTTCGGTTTCCACTGAGGCAGTTTCTGGTACTCCTATGCAATATTTCTCAGTTTTTCTTTAATTGTAAAGAGAATCAACTTACGGTCAGTGCTGAGAAGAGATTTGGACATGTGGGCACCTGGTCTCCGGGAGCCAGTGGGTGTAGATCAGTATCGGAATCCATTTGGTGGTTGGTTTTTAACCTGAATTCAGTACATTTTTAGAAATTGTTAAAAAATACAAGCAGAACACTTGAACACATAGAAGGGAGACTCTGCCTAGTGTAGGTTTTTGCAGTAACCGCCTGAATGCTTGGTCCATCAAATCAGCTAGCTGTTCCCCTTGCGGAACAGGAGAGACAATAACAAACGAACCACCATCCGCTGCATGGTCACAGGAGAGCCCCCGTGAATTCGCCTGTCTGTGGATCACCTGCATTCCATAGAGTTGTGCTTGTACTCGTGCTCACCGGTCACCAAGGGGCTGGCAGGGGCCGCAGCAGAGCCCCAGGGCATGGCCTCATCCTTGATGGGCCTGTGGCCGGCTAGCAGCAGCCCGTGTTCCCAGTTCCGGCGCCTGCTCCAAGTGCCAGCGGGAGGCCTGGGTCTAGCCAGCAGGAGTCTGCAATCTGGGAGGGCTGGCTCACTCCAGACCCAGTCCCAGAGTAGTCCATCTCCATGTGTGAAGCAGCTTCCTCTCTCAGCCTGCAAGGGTCCGATTTGCCATCGAAAAAGACGACCTCTACTTTTTTTTCTTTGGTATTTTGATAAACACTGAAGAAGCTGGAGCTGTTAAATTTATCTTGAGAAAAACCTCAGAACTTGTTTATTTGGTGTTGTGGAACCTCTTACTGCTTTCAATACATAATTAGTAATTAACTGTTTTGTGTACTTGTTTTCAGTTTTCATTTCAACAAGTACTGTAATTATAGCTACTAGAATAAAGTCTCAACTATTAAAAAAAATCAAGGTAGTATTTATTCAGGCCATACATTAAGGGACAGATATTTATTAGAAGGCAATACAACAGAATGTACCTTGGTCCTAAGAGAGAACCCTTGATTAATTTCTTGCTAGAGATTTTCTTACCTTCTGAAATTAAAAACAAATAGCAAAAAAGGTGAACAAATCCAGAATTTCTTCACTCAATTTCCTTCACCAAGTCTGTTTTATGAACACATGTGGGCCTTGTGGGGCATGAAGGAGAGGGTCTAATGTGAAGAAGAAGCTAGGGAAAAGCCATTTTTTTAAGAACTATGACAGGGAGGTACAAATTTGTCTATCTTAAGGGCACAAAAGGAGACAGCACTCTTTAATTCTGTATTCCAGAATAAGGGCTGGCAGTTTTCAGTGTCAGAAATAAGTGGCAAGGTTTGCCAGATTATCTAGGGAAAACTGTCCAGCTCTGGATAGACATTTACAAGCCAAACTTCTTCATCTTGCAAGTCCAAATCAAACCCTAACTCCCAAACAAACTTATCACATGCCCAAGTTAGCAATAATAAAAGAAAGAGAAAAGGCAATAAAAGGCACTATACAAGGGAAACTACATAGTAGAAAGAAGTAGGAATGTGATTCTCTCCTTCAGTCTAATCCTTTCCAAGGCAAGTACATATTTGTTCTCTAACATACTATGTGCAGGTGAAGTGTTGGATTCTGAGGACATGGAGTTGGAGAAACAGGGTTCCTGTTCCCAAGAAGCTATGATTACAGCATCTGCCTGGGATCAGCCTTGCATTTCATTTATTGACACACAAGAAAAGACCCAGCCCAGTCTACAGCCTCCCAACCCTCTGGGAACACCTTGCCCTTTATGACCTGCTTCTGTGTTGCCAGATTCTGCCCTGTGCCCTCTCTGTCTGTATGCAGGGGATGCACTGCTCTGTATGTTGGGGGAGGAGATGGAGATACATGGGTGCGGTGGCTGGGCAGGTACTAACCCCCCCTCCCACCACACACACACATCTGGTGGCACTTGAATTTCATTACGAAGAACTTTTTTTTCTCTCTCTCCCCTTACTGTCAGTCTAGCACAAATAATTACTAAAGTCCCTTACCCACTATCGAAATAAAATACAGCCAGAGAACTAGCTAAAGCACAGCCAGTCCATTGAGAGCCAGCCGAAGCTGGCTAAGACCAATAATTCAAAACAGATGAACGGTATGGCAAATACTATGGGCTCACTATCCCAGGCTGACCCGACCTTTGAAACTTGCTGAAAGTTATCCTTGAAATTCCCCAGAACTCCCTGAATCACTCCTGTAAAAGGCTTATTTATCACAAAGTCATAAATAATATTTGCTAGGTCTTTACTCCATCTATCTAGAGAATGAATTAGGCTGGAAGACGTGAGCTCAGTGGTTGAGCTGGGGTGGGGGTGGGGTAGGACAGCCTAGGCTGAGTGGAGCCAGCTCACAGGTCAGGGAGGAACCAGAGGGAAGCTCTAACTTCTATCTTCCTTCTATGGGGGTGGGGTGAAGATTGGGCTGCTCAAGGAATTTGGGTCAACAGAGCGAATGGATTTCATTTTAATTGCTCCTCCAAGAGGTAGGCTGTAGACTGTTGTGAAGACAGTTTGGACAAGAATCTCAAAGTTCCTTCCTAGAGAGCTCCCTGATGGTCTAGGAAAGCAGGGAGTTCATTCATTTGTTCATTCATTCACTTACTCATTGAACAAATCTACCCAATAGCACCCTCGCTTGGTCAGGACTTAATGATATAAATAATGCTGTTACATTACTCAGGGAATCTTGGTCAGCAGGGAGACAGGAAAATATGGATGCCCTGAATGAAAGGAACACACATATTAGGACAAGAATAGAGGTTAGAAACTTGTAGGATAGTAACAGGACTTCCAGCTTCTGGGATTCAGGGTGTAGAGGAGAGAGCAGAGTAGTAGAAGGGCAGATTTCTGGAGGAGGCTTTGCTGGGCCAGTTATGGTAAGACAAGTGAATTCTTACAGGCTGAAGATCAAGTGGAGAGCCGTGGGAGTCTCTCTTGGCTAAAAATGCACCCTTAACCTAAAAAGGGGAAGGAGGTGAAGAAACTAGAGCCTGAAAATTCTGACCAAGGTCGTGATAAGAGGTGTGAAAGGTGATGTTCTTAAGAGTGAAGAAAAGGAGATATCTACAAACTTCTATGGAGGGTGATAGGTAGAGGGCAGCACCAAGCCACATGGTACTTGGGCAATAGGGAAAGGAAGTGAAAGCATCCTTGGACAACACTATTATAATCTTTTTCTATCTTGAGCATGTGATGTTATTCAAGATAGACTTCAAAGTCTGAACCTGTAGCCTGTATGGCTTGGAACTGGGGGAGCATAGGCAGTTGAAAGAAGATCCTGCTTGAGCTGGAGGATCTCAAAGGAGACCAGTTGGGTTGGAAGGGGGTTCTGGGGTGGTGCTGGGATATTAACAGGCAAAGGGAGAGCCAGTGGGGGAAACGGCTGCAGGTAATACAAGGGGGCAGGCCATGTGGTGGCCTGTAAGTAAAGACACTTACAAGCCCACAAGGAGGAAGGGATAAATCAAAGATGCCTGAGTGCCAGGAAGGATGCGGAGAGGGAGTTTG
The DNA here is from genome assembly GCF_019054845.1 of Dipodomys spectabilis. Taxonomy (NCBI): domain Eukaryota; kingdom Metazoa; phylum Chordata; class Mammalia; order Rodentia; family Heteromyidae; genus Dipodomys; species Dipodomys spectabilis. The sequence continues at coordinate 3,058,293 of NW_024870729.1, read as the reverse complement.
AGAGCTTCGGCCTTCATCCTGGTGGTCTCAGGGGGCAGAAAGGGTACTGTGAGACCTCGGGAGCCATAATGTTTTTCTTTGCTTTTATTCAGTACTTGGGGCTGACAGGCTCCATGGGAAACTGGACTGTGTCTCCCTTTGGATGAAGTTCTAAGTTAGGACTCTAAGTTGTTTGTCTTTGCTAGGGAAGGAAGACTGTGACAGGATGCTGGCCAAATAATAGGTTAGAGAGGAAAGGTTTGTGTGTTTTGGAGATGCCTTAAGAGCCTGTCTTTCTGTTCTGTTTTGCTTAGTAGTTCTCCTGGGTGAGATGGATATTGGTTTTCTCCATCAGCATGGGATTATTGGTTGTGATGGATGAAGTCCTGTGGAAACTGGTTCTTATCTGGGAGCATTAACACTAAAAGGGAGCTAAAGGGTCATACAGGCTAGAACCCTCCTACCTATCAATCCAGAAATTTAGCTCTGGACAAGTTTCCCTCTCTCATAGCCAGTCAGAGGCTCTGCCAGAGGCAGAAGCTTGATTGTTATTTCTCCTCTCCCTCCCACTGCAGATGGAAGGTTCTCAAAAAATGTTTGAGGCCCAATCATTTAGAATAACTGACTGACAACTCATGAGGGTAGAGACCAGGGCTGACCACGGATGCTCAATAAATACTTGAGAAAAATGAGAACATTAACTAATTATGTTATGATTAGAGAAGGAACACAGTTGATTTTTCTTTCTTCATTTCTCTTAACTTTTTGTACCTCATGTTTTGCATAATAGACAATGCAAAATTATAAAGTTCGTTTTTCAACATAATCTTTCCTATTCTTAATTCTTTCTTTCCTTCTCTCTTCCTTTCCTTTCTTCTCTCACTCTGCATATGTTGTACTCATAGTGCATTTTCTCACTTATAGATCCATTAAAACACTGGCTGATCATCTGCTGAAGTCAAGTATACTAGGGAAAATATGTTCTTGATGATCTGCTGAGGAAAATGTGCAAGGGGTGACAGCTGACCTGATGATCCTTTTACCCTGTGGTAGATTACACACAGACTCCCTCCCTCCTTGCATTCACATCATCATCATCACCATCATTACCATCATTACCATCATCACCATCATCATCATCATCATCATCATCATCATCATCATCATCATCATCATCATCATCATCATCATCATCATTTTAGGATATTTGTACAAAGGGCTTTCACTTTAACATGCCAGTTTTTGAGTACAATGTATCATGGTCAATGTCACGCTTTTCATTATTTTCATCCATCTCTCCTGCCTCAGTTCATACCCTCTTACAGCAGCTTTGCTGGCTTTCTCTGACACAAACCAATTAATAAACATTCATGCTTGTGGGACTTGTCCTCTGTTTCTGCAACCCTGTGATTGCTACCATGTGAAGAAGTCTGAGCTTCTTCTAGCAAAGAGAGACACACCCAACATGTGGGTAAAGCCATTAAGTTTTAGAGCTGTTTTATAACGATGTCTATCTAGTACAGCTCTCCTGGTTGTCCATGAGAGGCTACAATAATTGAGAATTTAATGAGTTTTCATCCCTAACTCTCCTTTGCAGCAAGATGTTCTCTATTTAATTGTATAGAAGCCAGGAGTAGAGGGTGTTTATCATATTCACTTTTCCTCAGAATGATTTGCTTTTTTATAATCTCAGGATATCAAACCAATGCAAGGTATTTATTGGTTTTATAGTCTCCACTAAGAGAAGACCCTAGGGTTGTGGGTACTCATGACAAGATTGTTGGGCCAAAGAGAATGGATCAGTTGATTCACCAGTAAGTGAGTGAGATCAACACTTACAGAGGCTCCCTAGGAGAGCACAGGAGAGGGAATGTTATAATCTATTCTAGCCAAGCCTGGAGGACCCTAAATCCTTAAGGACTAAGGAGAAGCTGGAGACCTTGAGGTGTAATAACGTTTTTCAGCTAGCCTGGAGTATTTCCTGATTGATGCTGGGCTTTAGTTTCAAGTGGATAAAAGTTTGGCCGTGGAGGCTGAGCCCTTTTTATATGGAAGGGCAATCCAAGGGGTTGTTCTGGAGTCTATGCAAAGTGCTCCATGACTGAACCCTGGAAAGAGAGAAAGAGTGAGAAACGGCAGGGAAAGATCAGCCTGCGCTCCGTATGATGAGGAGTCAGTGAAGATGAATGAGCGATGGCAACAAGAAACAATAGATGACATCCACCGAGGATCATTATTGAGCAGAATTAGTCATATAATAATAACAGCAGCTCTTAGTTGTTGTGTGCCAGCTGTGTTCAGTCACTGTATGGTAAACACTCAATGTGGACTTTTGCTACTATTTTTGCCCTCCATTACTTTTCATTCCTTTGAGATAGGGTCTGGCTTTGGAGCCCAGGTTAGCCTTGAATTTAGGATTCTCCTAAGTATATCCCCTAGTGCTGGGATTATAGACTTGCATCATTATGTCAGGCAGTATTAACATTATTGATGAGTAGGTCTAAAATGTGGACTGGGAATATGTGCCTCCACTAGAATTAGGGCATTAATAACTGTGGGTGTAGGTGAGGTTGTTGGAAGACTTCAGGAAAATGTAGATCTGACCTCCCTGAGGCTTCTCCCTGGCTCACCACTTTTTCCCTCCACTTGTCAGCCTGATGACCCCTTGAACATTCAGCATCTCCCACTTCAGATCAGTGTCTCTATCTACTGTCATAATCCTTTTGGGTTCTGTTCTTTACCAACAGACAGTTGAACCCAGATAAAGGCAGTATTATTAATCTGCCTGTTGCTCACATGGTCCTGTCCTAGATAACACAATTCCTGGCCATGGACACATAGCTGGGATCCTGAAGAGACCCTCAAGCAGAGGCCTTTGGGCTAGAATTATTATGTACCAAAGGGGCAAGGGTAAGGAGGGGCCTCATTACCCTTCAAAAACCCTTGAGTAGGTGGCAGTTTGATCTTCCTGTGTTCCTGACAAGACTTCTGGGGGCTGGCAGTCCCATCAAATGGTATGAAAGTCACAGGCTTTTCAATCAGGGAAGTCTGAATTGGCTTCCGAGCTCAGTGATCTCACAGTTTTACTTACTGTTCTAAAATCTTGACATTTCTTACCTGCAAAAATGGAAAAATGTTACCCACCACACAGGATTCACTGTGAGTTAGGAAAAATGTAACAGCTGAGAGTCTCCACAGCTGACAAGATGCTGGTATGAGCTGTTCCTTCTGTAGCCTGGGGGTGCATAGTGGCAGAGCCTCCAAGGTCCCAGGGGACAGGCCTTGGCAATTCCCCAGGGAATCTCAAATGCTAGTTTACCACTTATTAGATGTATGACCTTGAGATAGTTCTTTTCCTGGGCCCCAGGTTCTTATCTGGAGGGGACAGTAGCAATCCTTGCCTCACAGAGTTGTGCTGGGATAAAAGGAGATATCTCAGGTATGTGGCAGAGCTGGCACTGTGCCTGGGGTGAAAGGGTGATCAGAGAGGGCAGGCATTTGGTCAAGATGAGAACGATCTGACCAGGCAGCTTCCCAAATGCTTGCTCTCAAAGAATGAAGGGAGATGGATGTGGCATCTGTTTGCTATGTCCAAGGGCAAACTCCAGGGGTTGTCTTGAGATTGTTCATGTTAGGAACTAAAGCAACTATCTGAGGCCAGGGGATTTGAAAGATAAACCTCTAGGAGCAGGTGTTAAGGACCTGAGGTAGGTTAGGTGGTTTGGAATGTAGAAGGAAGGAAAGGAAGCATCCCGTTTACCCTTATGTTCTGGGTTTTCTCATGAAGACTGCCTGTTAATTCTCACACAAGATAACAAATGTGCTACCACCCTACTTACAGATTTGGATCCCAAGGTGGAGCCTTACAGTTACTAGACGAGGTTCTGGAGCAGAACAAACCTGTTGAGCTGCGGCTCACCCTCTGTCCTTGGCAGCAGTAGTAGTGGCCAGCAGCAGCTGTAGACCTAATGCTGCCCAGATATTTCTCAATTAGCAAGGAGGGAAAGTTGGCATAGTGAGACTTGGTTATTTGGACCCTTTAGTGTGGGGTTTTGTGAATCACTCAGTAAATACAAGCAACTCCAACTCATAAACACAGGTTTGGGGCATAGGAATTTGAGAAGTGCTTCAGCCTAAAATTGTCATGGAGATTCTGGATGCCACCACCTCCATCCCCCACTTTCCCTGAGACTCCTCTTACCTTATTCCCCTCCCTTCCCTTTGTCCCTCTTTCCCTCCCCTTCCCTCCCTCTCACCCATTTTTCCTTCCTCCCTCTCACCCAAACTCCCTTCTTTCCTTCCTTCCTTCCTTCCTTCCTTCCTTCCTTCCTTCCTTCCTTCCTTCCTTCCTTCCTTCCTTCCTTCCTTTCTTCCTTCTTTCCCCACCCCCTCTTGCTTTTTGTGCCAGTACTGGAGCTTGAACTCAGGATCTAGTACTGGCCCTTAGCTTTTTTTTTTTTTGCTCAAGACTAGAGGTCTACCACTTGAGCTTTAGCTCTGCTTTGGCTTTTTGGTGGTTAATTGGAGATAAGAGTGTCATGGATTTTTCTGACCTGGTTGGCTTGAAACATAATCCTCAGATCTCAGCCTCTTGACTAGCTAGGGTTATAGGCATGAGCCCTGGTACCCTGCTTAACCACATTTTTAACCGCATAGTTTTCTTGCATTGTTTCTTAGAGATGGTGCTATGTGCTCAACAACAAACCCAAAAAACAAATACAGAACCAACCAACCAAACAAACAAAGCAAGCTTCACTATAGGAGCTCTGGTTAGGTAGTGCTGCCTTGCTAAATGTGACTTTATTAAGGCTGGCTTTTGCTAGGCTGAGCTGGGCTGGGCTTCTGTGTGTCTGTGTAGCTCAGAGGATTTGTCAATGTTGGTGAAAAACAGTGAAACTCAGATTGAGGGGACTGTGACTGTTTCCTGCTGTGTGTGGCCGTGGTTAGCTTCAGGGGTATCAGGGCCATGGGATAAAGGGGCCTAGCAGGTTGGTCTGTCCCTCACTGATGGCCTATGGCCTATGGGGGCAGTGGCCCTTGAACAAGAGGATTTCACGGGGCAGGGCCACCCCTGATCTGCCTTTGCATATTGTGTCCTCAATGAGCCCAGGCCTGTGTGACAAATGCCCCAGAAGAGAGGGAAGGAGGGGCAGGAGGAAGCCATTCAGAAGAGGATCTGCATTTTACCATCTTCTTGAGCCATGCCTATTTGGTAACTAAATAGGAGGCTGGCAAAACCCCACAGTAAAATATCTTGTGTTCACTCATTCATTTTGTGTTTATTACTTCATTCATTTCCATTCCCTTCCTCTCTCCCTTTGTTCTTCCATCCATCCATCTGTCCATCTACCCACACACCCACCCATCCATCCATCTATCCATCCATCCATCCATCCATCTATCCATTCATTCTCCCACTGTGACATTGTGCAAAAGTCGTCAGGGGTTACAAGATACCATTTCCTTGCTATTTACAAATTTCCAGGCCAGGCAGGGAGCTAAGATAAATGTGCACATTCTATGAAGGAGCAAGAACCACAGGAAGACCACCAGCAGCAGACAAGTGGTCTCATGCATTTGGAGAAGAGTTTCTATGAATGTGGGTCAGAAAGAGGGACAGCTGAATTGAAACTGGAGGGATGGGGGGGATAGATTTCCACTGATGGAGATGATTTGATTTCACCTTTTCAGAAGGAGAAACAACCAGGGTAAGGGGGGAAGTCGAAGGCTGTGTGCAGCAGCTCAGGGAAAGGAGAATTTGATTCGGCCTCAGAGCAGGGAGTGTGTGGGTGGTAAAGCAGGAGGGAGAGATGTTAGCTAAATTGCAGAAGGCTCTGCAACAGGCAGGCAGAACTTACTCAGAGTTAGTGTGACCCTTCCAGAACTGGGCTTGAGACACTGTGCTGACAGAGACAGCAGCAATGGGAGAGATCTTCAAGGCCTTCCTCAGATGCCCAGTGAGTAAGCCCAGATCTCTCTCTCCTCAGCCCTGGAAAACCATCAGGCTGGTGCCCTGTGGATCCCTTCCTTCCTGTCCAAGCACTTGGACAATGGCCACTCAGCACCACACACAGAATGATGGAAAGCAATGAGGCACAGTCCATGCCCAAGTGACAGACAGCCTGGATGGAAGAGAAAATCACTAGAATATCTTTCTGAGTTCTTGGGTAAGTAGTTTGGGAGATTATTTTTTTAACTCAATATATTCATTCATTCATTAAAAGACATGGAATTTGGTTATGTTGTCCGGTCTGGCACAAGTGATTCTTCAACTTCCTGAGTAGCTGGAGCTATAGGTATGCATCATGGTGTCAGGCTTGTTTGTCAGTGGAACAGAGAGACACCATTTGCTGAATGTAAAGTGACCCCATTAGGATCATATGCCATTTTCACCAGTGCTTAAAGGTATTTTCTCACAATAATTACTCTTTTCACCTAACCCCTGTACCTCAAGTGCCACTATTAGAGATGTTTTGTTTTGTTTAGTTTAATAATAGTACTGGGCTTGAACTCAGAGCCTTCCTCCCTTGCTTGGCTTTTTGCTCAAGTCTGGTGCTCTGCCACTTGTTCCACATCTCCACTTCTGGCTTTTTGCTGGCTAATTGAAGATAAGCCTAGGCTGGCTTCAAACGGTGATCCTCAGATCTCAACCTACTGAGTAGCTAGGATTACATTTGTGAGACACTGGTGCCTAGTGAGAGAGTCTTTTGGTTCATGAATATTAAGCACCAGCATCAAGAACTGCCCAGTCTTTAGCATTTTGGAGAAGATTCTTTGGATTATAAACCTATTGTTGAAGTTTTCTAATAGATACATCCATATCTTAATGTCTATGGTATAATTTTAAGAAACATTTAACTAGCAAGTAACTAGTGGGTACCAGGAACTGATCCAGGGTAAAGTTGAGAATAAAGTTGAGGATACTCTAGTTCTGTGCTGTAGAAACCAAACCCCAAGGCCCCATAGCTCAGCATAGATGAATAAGCATAGCTAACCTTTGCAAGCTATAGGTATTGGCTGTTAAGCGTTGTTAAGCTTTAAATACATTATCTCACTTAAACAAATTAATATCCTCTAATAAAATAGCTACCAAGATTATTGTCATTTTAGTCTCTCATAGGCTCAGGAATGTGTAGATGTGTTAGGAATCAAATGAAGAATGATTCAGGGAAATGCGCTGGAGTTAAAAGAAAATCCAAATGCAGGCTAGGCCAGCCTCTGTCTTCTCTATGGCAACTGTCAGTTTATGAGGCAGAAAGGGCACTATAAAATACTTCCCCAATAGTGAGATTTGTGGGAGAAAAATCCAACAAGACCCAAATGCAGGGTACAAAACAAGTGGGGGCTGAGACGGTTAGCATAAGAATACTATGTCTCAAGCACCTCACTATACCCATCTGAGCACAGTGCTTGATGCCCATTTAGTGGGCACTCAGCAAATGCTTGCTGAATTTGTTTTTGTTTTTGCATCAGTAAAGACTAGGATCAAAACAAGGAACTCTGGAGACTTACTACAATTGTAGGGTTAACAATCCGATTGAACCAAGGACTTCCCACTCCTGCCAGCTCCCCAGTATAACAAAGGATCAATCTACTTCTTTCACTCACATGCTATGGTACATTTTGATGTAGCTGTAAACTGGGTTGAGAATAGAAGCCTCCCTTGGTGGGTCCTGGGAGGATTTGTGTGTGTGCAGCCTCCCACTCCACCAAGTTCTCCCATTCCCATGCGAACATGGATGGCTTTCCTTGGAAGGTTGGTGACAGCCCAGCCTCCCATTCACAGATTGGAGAAAGGGCATTCATTCATCTTCTTGACATGGCAGTGGTGGGGGAGGGGAATTAGGGGCTGTAATCTCTCTAACTGGGATATCCCTGAGAGCAGAGAGATCATTGTCTTACTTAGCTGTCTGGATAAGCTTTAATTTTAATTTTCATTAAGCCAAGGCAGACTCCAAAAATTAAGTAGCATTATGAAAAGCAAATAGCATTTTTTTCCTGTTTTATTATTTTACTTTATTTACCTGCAGGGCAGACATGGAGGGGACTCGATGCCCATGGAGAAACTCTGAAGTATTTTCTGAGAACAAACATCATAGCAGGAGGAGGCCAGGCAGACAGAGGAAGCGTGAGGTTCATGCTGCAGAGAAGGCAGGCCTGGTGAAGTCTAAACTTGTGAGTAGAGCATCATGGATGTAGCCAAAGGCTTTTACAAACTATTGGCAGGCTTGTGAGGCTTCTACCTCTCCCTTATGGAGTCCTAATTTACCTGGATGTTCCCATTTGGATAATTCCTCTGTTTTATATGCATCCTGTGGCCTCAGAGTGGATTAATCCAAAAGAGCCAGGATCCAGAGGCCAGAGAGGCCTACAGGGGACCCGAATCCCTGACTTCCCTCTGACCCCAATTTTGGTCTCCCTCACTTGAAATGAGAACAGCAGGATTGGGAATGAAAAGAAAGAAGGTCTTACAGTATTCAGGGGCAGTAGTTAGGGAGATTCACGACAAAGAGAGGAATGATTGTCACATGTTATGTCAACCCCCTGGCCATATTCTTTCTGTGCCTTTGTCTTACTTGGACCACCAGCAGCCCCTTGTTTGGCTAGCCCCAACTCAGCCTATCTTGGGATCTGCCTCCTCCCTGAAATTCTTAGCCAACTCCATCCCACAGGATAGAATGCCTGTGTATTCCCCATTGTCTCAGGTAGGATCTCCTCAGCCCTCAGGAAACTCACCTTCTCCCTGGAGGCTTGAACTGTCCTATGATGGCCACTCAGGTCTCAAGCTCAGTGTCCCCTCTCATGGAGGTCTTTCCGATTTGAGGCCCTCCAGACACAAATTGCCCTGTTTGACTTCTTTCCCAAGTGCTCCCCTAGTTTCTTACTGTGTGTGTGTGTGTGTGTGTGTGTGTGTGTGTGTGTGTGTGTGTGTGTGTGTGACATTGGATCTTGTCCTTGTCCATAAGAAGTGAGTGGTACCAGAGGTGCACCAGATTGACACTCAAGGTGATATTGTCCAAAAAGAAATGTACTCATTGCCTGACGTAATAAACTATAACCCCTTTGTCCATCACCTTTATAATAACAATACTTTTTTTTAAAAGAAGGCAACCTGCTCTCATCCTTCTCTTGCCCTTCATTTACTTTGTGTGTTGCGGAGAGATGGAGAAAGGAGTCTTCCCCTCCCCCACGTGATAGCCAGTGCACATTTGCCAGCGGGTGTTTAAATAGCTCTGGGTAAAAGCTAAAGGCAGTGTAATGAGCAGTGTACAAAGCTCATGCTGGTTCAGAGGGGACTGTGGTAGATCCCCAGCTAGAGACTGGGTTTCCTCACTTCCACAGCCTGCTGGCTAGGTCAGGTATATCAGTCTCCATCTAGTTTCATAACAGGATGTTAGTGGTTCACTTCCCTATTTCCCTTCTGATGCTTGAATCCTGGAGATGAGAATTCTGGGACTTCCCCCAGTTAGACAATGCAGCTGGGCAGTGGGGGTCCCAAGCCAGTGAAGGTACATGATTGGGTTCGAAGCTGCAAGGTTCTTTATGGAGTCTTGGAGCAGGCATCGTTAGTGAGAAGAGGAGAGGGGAAACAAAGGAACCTTCCCAATTATTAATAAGGCAGCAGCCCCATCCATCTTAATGAGACAGGGTGAAAAACCCATGGGCCGGGCTGCCGGTACACAATAGGATACAATGGAGACCTTACTTTCTTTTTAAAAGGAGGTAAGAAAGAGACAGACAGAAGGAGAAAAGCCTTACAGATTGGAAAAAAGTTCCAAAGGTCCACTCTGTAACACCCCCCCCCCCCCATAAAGACAGCCTGCTGTGCAGCCATGGCTGTCTGCAAAGTGCAGAGCGGTACTATGGTCTTTGGCTGGGCCAGGGCATAGGGCCCTATGGAATGGAGCAGAACTGATCCCAGCCAGGGCTTTTGTTTCCTGGAATCAATGTGGCCTGGTGTGAATGTGGCTCTTGCCAAGTGATACAACACTCCATATGTTTTGTGAGCTGGGCCCAGTGGCTCATCCTCAAAATCTTAACTACTCAGAAGGCTGAGATCTGAGGATCATGGTATGAAGCCAGCCTGGCCATGAAAGTCTGTGAGATTCTTTTCTCCAATTAACCACCAAAAAGCCAGAAGTGGAGCTGTGGCTCAAGCCGTAGAGCTGTGAGCAAAAATGCTCTGAGACAGAACCCAGGCCCTAAGTTCAAATCCCAGGACTGGCCCCCCAAAATTGTAAACCTTTTACTTAATAGTTCCTCTCCTTTACCCTCACCCCCACTGCCACCAGGTATGTTAAAGGTTTCCCAACTCCAGGGTCACAATTTCTCTGTTAGCTATAGGGTTACAGGCAAGTTGCTGAGGGTTTGTCCTCAGTTTCTTCAGAATGAATGAGCCTAACCCTGGCATTTACTGAGAAGGTCATACTGTTCTCTTGTGTGCAAACAGACCTCAAGGTGCTGATACAAAACTTATCCAGAATCTGAGGCTCATTTTGGCTTCAGATTTGGCTTCAGAACAAGGGTCCCTTCCACAGGGTTCAGAGTGGGTCTCTCTCATGTTTATTTGGATTCCCAGAACCCTGCATCTAAACGTTGAATTAAAAGTCCAAACTCCAATAACTTTACCAAGACAAGAGGCTGATCTAGCCCTGGTCACACCCCCTGAAAGTGGAAAATTATCCTTTCTATGGAGAATATTCTCCCGACTTGGAGGCTGCACCATCCCTGGGTCTCTTCCCTTTCCGCACAGTAGGCACCCCAGGTCAACTTCCAGGAGTCCCACTGTTCTACTTCTGCTGGAGTTATCTGCCTCATAGGAGAGCTGAGAAAGGAAAAGAGAAGGTATCATATGGTCTGAGGCTCTTAGCAGGAATTGCAAAGAGCTGAATAGAGAGGTTGGTCAGATTCCCAATACACATAGGTGGGGCTGCCTAGAAGGAAGGGAGCTGGTTCCTCTGGCCACCTCTGCTTATCCAGAGGATTCTTGGGGATTCTTCAGGTGGGTCATATTGAGTATGGCTGTGGGTGAAGTGGATGAGGTCATAAAATGCCTTACAGGATGTTGTAGGTACCAGGGTCTGGGCAGAGGAACCTGTGGGGATCGAGGCTCAGCACACTCCATAGCACCCAAGGCAGCTTTACCCATCTCTTCCACCCGGGGACTGAGTCCAGGCCAAACGGGAAAGGTGTGTTTGGTGTGGCAAGTTCTTACAGGATGAATTCCTGCAGCCCGGAAAGCATGTCTGCCAACACTCTCCTGGGATGGCAGCCCATGACCTTCCAGGGCTCTTCCCTTGGCAGGACTGCCTCATGGTGGATCACCTCAACCTCAGGCAGCCAAGCTTTCATGCTGAGGAAAGCCAGGGGGCCCACAGGGCCTGAGGCAAGTGTACCAGGAGGTCTAGTGACCATGACAACCTATAGTAAGACCTTAATCAGGCAACATCACTCTCAGCCTATTTCAGTTCTCCTATGCTTCTTTGTCCATAATTAGAGCAGGTAGAAGAGGCTCAGAAGTCTTCCTCCTAGAGGGTGCAGGGCTAAATGAGTAGATGCCATGGAAGGAGGGTGGGAGGCCTGATGAAAATATGCTGGAAGAGGTGAGAGGATAAAGAGTAGAAAGGAAGGTGTGTATAAGAGTTGCAAGTGAGCCAGCAAGAGAGAAAGCAAGCTAGCAAGCTAAGACACACACACACACACACACACACACACACACACACGCACACACACACACAGAGTGCACATTGTGCACATAGTAGGAGCTCATTAAATATTTGTTGATTGATTGTTGGCCTCAGAGTTCTCATTCCCTTATTCACTTCTATGTGGTCTGGAAGAAAGATGGAGAATATGACTCCACATGCACCATAGACTGGACAATGGAGGCAATCATCCAGAAGCTGTGAGCCATTGCTTACCCCTCTAGTCTTTTGCAATAATTACTGATGTTTCAAATAAAGTAGGATTTTAAAGGACCTGTATTATGAATCAAATATCAGAGACTCATATTATTCCATCTGTCTGTGAGGAAGTGGATATCATTCCTTTATCTTCTTTTCAAAACATTAATATTTATACTTTTATCTCCTTTGTAAGTGATGTATGATCATTTCTGAAGTTCTAGAAAAATGAAGAAAAAAACAAAAACAAAAAGAAGACTGTGTAAGCCACCTGTGATTCCAATACCCAGAGAGTTGACAGTTCAGTTGACCCTTTTCAGATTTTCTGGCTCTTTTCTTCCTCTTATTCTTCTATTCTTTCTGAAAAATTGGAATTATAGTATGAATGTAACCCATCCTCTCCATATAATGATCATCTTGTCTTTTACTTTTTCCTTCACTTATACAACAAGTATTTATTGAGAAGCAGATGCTTGAGTCTGAACTGACAAGTGCAGTGTTTCTCCAAAGGCCCTCTGTGTTCAACGTCAAAAACTGGGTGTTGGAATGATTTTTCTCGGCGACACAAATTCTCATAGGTAAAATTTTCATGGCAGAAATATTGAGAATATAATGTTTGAAAAGATAAATGGGACTGAGAGTACAATTCAGTGAGAGGGTGCTGTCTCAGTAATGCACTGGGCCCCATCTCCAGCACTGTAAAGGCAAAATCTAAACAAAAATAAAAGAGCTAGGAGCTACTGGCTCATGCCTGCAATCCTAGATATCTGGGAGGCTGAGACTAGGAGGATTGTAGTTCCAGGTCATCCTAGACAGAAAAGTCTGCAAAGTTCCATCTCAAGAGAGGAAAAGCTGTATGAAGTGGCACATGCCTATCATTATAGCAATGCCAGGAAGCTTGAAATCGGTGGATTAAAGTACAGCTATGGGCCTGAGTTCCTATCCCACTAATAACCAGCACTAAAAAGAAATGACTTGGGGTGTAGCTCAATAGGAGTATACTTTCCCAGCAAGAGCAAAGCACTGAGTTCAAATACAAGTATTAACAAACAAACACAGAAAAGAAAGAATAAAAATGCAAAAAGAAAATGTGCTCAGCCAGGTACTGGTGGCTCACACCTGCAGGTTGAGATCTGAGGATACCAGTTCAAAGCCAGCTCAGGCAGAAAAGTCCAGAAAACTCTTATGTCAAATTAATCACCAGAAAACTGGAAGTGGAGCTGTGGCTCAAAGTGGTAGAGTGCTAGCCTTAAGTGAAAAAGCTCAGGGATAGCACTCAGGCCCTGAGTTCAAGCTCCATGGCTGACAAAAAAAAAGTGCTGAAAATTTAGGACTGATTTCTGAGTTTGTCCCCAAGGTAGTCAGAGTATCCATGAAGAGATGACTGAGTCAGGGGAAGACAAGCTATATGGGGCATCATTGTACTCTCTCCTCACAACCACACCTACAGGGTGTGGTTGTCTGCCTAGTATCATACATGGGCAGGAATAATATAATAATAACAAAACATCAACATAGTTCTGGTTTAGTATTGGTTTTGCTTTCTTCACCCGAATCTTTCCAAATTCTGTATTGACCACTGGCATTTGCATTGCGCTTTTCAGTTTTCAAAGTTCTGTTTTCAGTTGAAATGGTAAAGGAAGTTAAGAGTTTGCTTTTTATTTTAAACTTTCAAGCCTTAACCTAATCCTGCTTAGAACCTTAGATACAGAAGTGGCAAGATTATAATGTTACATACTCTACTCCTCTACCTGAATGGAAACTAGCTTCTTGGCCTAGTGCTTTCTCTCCCTGGGCTGAGAGGTTGACAGCATGACCCTGCTAGCAGCTGCATTCCTCCCTTAAGCTCCAGATACTAAAGATTACTCTGGAGTCTACTACTAGTACTAGATGTGAAATCTGAACTCTGTCCTGCTTGTTTTTGGTGGAGCAACTCTTTTGTGTCTCCAGATTCTGTGTGGCTCTGCCTGTTGATGGCTTTTGGAGAGCTTAGGAGGCTGGAGTCAGTCGACTTACATGTCAGGCCCAGGAAGGATGCCCCATGTGCCTGGCAGCTATACCCTGCTAAAGTATTGAATATGGACTTTGTCTGGTGTGCTGCACTCTACTCTGAATGGACCAAAGCCAGTCATTTGGCAAAAATCAGCTCAGTTGCCACCATTGTTCTTAGAGGAGGCAGAACTGAATGGAGAGGACTAATGTATTCTATTATGTCCTCAGTGCAGAGTGTTGGGTGGGGGTGGCATTCCTCAGGCTCCCTCCCCCATTACTGCCCCCCCCATCCCAGAGGGCAGCCCTGAACACTGCTGTGTTTGGAAAGCACCCTACTGGAATCTTGCAGTGGTGATAGGAGTGGCCATAAGTGCAGCAAGAAAGCCAGGAGTGAGAATGGAGCCTTGGGGTACTATGATGAAGAGGGAGCCTGGATGCCAGACAGGAGACAGCTGGTGGCTGCCTGTTACCCTGACACATGGCCTGCTTGTACCCTGACCTCCCTCACCCCTTGGCTCAGCAAGCACAGTCACCAGCTGTGCGACTGTGTCTATAGCTTCTTCTCTTATTTGGACATTCCTCTTCCAGAGGATGAGGGATTGAGGGGCATGTTTTGAGCAGTCTGCAGACATCTCTACCCGGGTCAGTCTTGCCTAGACAAGGAGAAATATGAAGTGTGAAGACAAGTGGAAGAGGGGTTTGGAGGTGGGAGCCTGCCCTCAAACATTTGTCACCGAGGCCCCTTAGGTGTAAAGGAAGGGCTATGTGAGTCTCTCTAGTTGTTCGGTTACCTTGGAGCTCCTAGAGGGAGACTCAGCCAAGGGAGGAAGGAATGAAGGCAGGATGTGGCTGGCCTGGGGCTCAGGTGTCTTTCCTAACAAGACAGCAGTTGGAAGTGTGACTTCCCTGGCCCTGGTCCTGGCTGAGTTCATTCTTCAGAGCTCACTCCCATTTTTGGACATCAGCACTGCGTGACTCTCACCTTTACCTTTCCCCTGTTATTCTCATTGACAAGTACTCAGTTCTTGGGTGACAAATCAGGAGGTTGAAAGCCTGCTTGCTCAGGATAGCTGGGCAGGATGGAAAGGGGGTAAGTGTGTGTGTGTGTGTGTGTGTGTGTGACAGAGAAAGAGAAAGAAAGAGACAGAAAAGATACAGAGACAGTGCTGTACCTCTAATGCTGAGTATGGTATAGTTCCTGCTGGGCTTGTTCTGGAACTGTGTCCCTAAAGTGCCTGCGGCTTTTTTTGGGTTGTTGGACCAGGGGAAGGCTGATGACAGATGAATCTAACAATAAGAAACACTGTGTCCCTTTTGTTTTCCACTATTTGAAAATACATGAGATAATCATATGGGTTGAGAGGTTTCAGTTTAAGGTCACCTGACTGTTGCTTTGGACCTGTGGTGAGGCAGAGAGCACAGTACCACAGTACAAAGCTGGGACCTCAAGGAGCCTGAGAAACAAAGAAATAGGAAGTACCTGGGATCCTGATCTCACCTACAAAGGCATACTCCCAATACCTAACTTCCTTCCATTAGGACCTGCTTCCTAAAGCTTCCACTACTTCCCATTAGTGCCAGAGGGTGGCCTGCAAACCTCTGGCACTGGCCTTTGGGGACATTTAGGATCCAAATTATAACACTGACGATGATATCACCTTATCCTATTTTAATCTTACCTTCCACCTCTACTATTTATTTCCTAGCCTTCTAACTCTGATGCTGCCCTTGTGTCTGGTTCTACCACTGCCCCTGACCCCCACTCCACCGCCACCATCTCTATGATTGAGGAATACATTAGAATCCTTCATTCCTCATATGACCCAGATCAGAATCAGGGGCACGGAACTACAGGTGCAATGGATGTACACTTGCTGATCTTCTTGCTTTTAGAAGCAAGAGATCAGCTCAGAGAGCACCAGTGGCAGGTTGAACTATGTCAGGAGACACAATGGAACGGCACTCATGTCTGAGATACCCATTAATTGCCTGGAGGCCATTTCTGCGGGGTAAGGATGGGAATAAAACCCCACTGCTGGGGGATTCAGATGGGTTAAGACATGCAGGATGTGGGGGGGCATTTCTTCCTCCAGAAGGAACAGTTATTCTGGTGTTAAAATGACAATGATAATCGCAATAAAAGTAAACAAACACAGGAGATGGTGGTGAGGATTATACAGAGATTTAGAGAGCAGCCAGTTATTTATTTTTGTACCAAAATGGCTACAAACCCCTTTACACCAGAGGAGCTAATGCAGAACTTGGAAAGCACTCCAGGACTGAGTGACTCTCTTTGGGAAATTGTTATTTATGGAGCTTTCTAGTATGTATTAAGCAATTTGGTGGTCTAGACTACAGTTAAAGAAAGAACAAAAGAGGCTTGATGGACAAATTATGCTTTTCCGGGGTGTGGGGGGAGTTATGGCTTACTTGTAACAGTCTAAGTGTTAGAAGTATTTGGTAAAAGGCCCCATTTGTGCCGAGAGATATTAAATCTGATAGAGTATGAAAGTGCTGGACGGGTACCCATGCCTCCAGACACACAGCGTCTGTGTTTTACATATGGGGAAGAAAGTGAGGTCTGTTGGACTTCTGGCTGCTGCAGTCAGCCTCAGAGCAGCATTTTTACCCTTCTGTGTGATGGACACCCTGCTGACTGCCTCCTTAACAAAATTGCTTGTCTGTTGAACCTCTTTTTTTTTTTGGTAGTACCAGAGGTTGAACTCAGTCTTGTGCTTGCTAGTCTACTACTTAAGTCAGATTTCTAGCTCCTTTTGCTTTGCCCTATTTTTCAATAGGGTCTCAGATTGTTTTGTTTAGGGCTGGTTTCCCACTGTGATCCTCCTATCACTGCCTTCTCTTCTAGCTGCGATCACAGACATCACCAGACCTAGCTTGTTCTTTGAGATAGGATTGTATGAATGCTTGGATGTGCTGGCCTTGAATCTGGATCTTCCTATTTCCACTTTCCTTTGTCCATTCTTTCTGCCTGAGAACTTGATTTCATTTGACTGTCTGAATGTTCTATGCTTAGGGAGGCTGATGGACCTCTCTGAAACCCAGTTTCCTCTTCTGAAGAGTGAGGGCTGATAAGACCTAAGACCTCTTTCCCCTCCCCCTCTTCTCCCCCCCTCCCCTGGCAGTGAGATGACATACCCAGTGTCACTTAGAAATAACATCATGGTTGTAGGGATGGAAGTCAAAGGTGGATATACAAACCCCCAGGCCCAAGAACATTTCCCCATGTAATGATTCTTGATCTTAAAGAAGCAAAGGAGTTCCCCAGGAATCTCAGTAAAATGAAAATTATAATTGTATAAGTCTAAACTGGAACCTGTGAGTCTGTACTTTTGGAAGATGCTGACCTGCTAGTCTGGAAACCACACCTGGAGTAGCAAAGTCCTGGGAGGTAATAAAAATTAGATCCTTCAGCACTTGACAGCAGTCAGGAGGCTGCAGTCAAAGCTCAGATGTGGGAGATCAGTGTCATTTACGTTGGTTATTCGCTTCCTGAAAGAACATTCCAGTGAGAGAACACTAGAGAGTATAGATCTTGCCTAAGAAAAACTTGGGGGTGGACAGCTCAGGACTAGTAACCAAGATTCCTTTTGACCTAGGTGCTTTCTAGCTTTCTCTTTCATTAACCTTGTATATGGGCCACACAGATGGTCTCCTGGTTACAAGACAGCTACTATACCTGAAAGTCACATCTCACTTTCAGGCAGGAAGAAAAGGGAAGAGCCATGCTTTATGTCCTCTAAAGTTATCTACTTTAAAATATGCTTTTGTTGACAACTTCCATCCATTCTCACTGGCCAGAGGTGGGCCATAAGGCCAACCTCAAGAAAGTGACTCATTTAGTAAGTGTTCAACTATTGTGCATCTGTGTCTCTCTCTGACAGGGACTGGAAATGCAAAAGATAAAAATGACATAGTATAGCTTCTCAAGGAAGCTTTGGAAGAATTCCAACATTTAACAAAGGCAGTTTAACAAAGGCAATCAGGCCTTTTGCAAAGTCAACAGAATTTAGCATCCCAAGATCTGTGTTACTGACCTGAGACTGGCATCCTCCCAGTGCTTTGGTGACTAGGCTGCTTGCCAGGGTCTCACCACGCTGAACCTGTCTTCTGTCGGACAGAAACACTGAAACTCTGCCCACTCAGAGGTTGTTTATGAGGGCCAATTGTGATATTGCGCAGAGTGCAAACCAAGAATGACTACAGAAAGGCAGCCCTTTACTAGGCAGGACATAATGGAATTCTATGCCTTAAACTAGGTGAGTGATGCCTCTCCATGGAAGAAGGTGGATGCATTATTCAACTATTCAGGCAGAGATGTGTGTATGTATGTGTGTATTTGTGTGTGTGTTTTGTGTGTGTGTGTATGTGTTGTTTGCATATGTATGTACTTGTGTGCTAGTACTGGGGTTTGAACTCAGGGCCTGAGCATTGTCCCTTAGCTTTTTAAAAAAAATTGTTTTATTGTAAAGATGCTGTATAGAAGGGCTACAGTTATATGAGTAAGGTAATGAGTACATTTGTCTCTTAGATTTTTCACTTAAGTCTGGTACTCTACTACTGAGTGACAGCCCTACTTCCAGATTTTTGGTAAAATTGGAGATAAGGATCTCACAGACTTTACTGCTTGGGCTGGCTTTGAACCATGATCCTCAGATCTCAGCCTTCTGAGTAGCTAAGATTAAAGGCATGTACTACCAGCAGCCCAGATAGAGAAATAGTGAAAGGGAGCATTTCACAGCTGGAGGCAGGAGGAGGAGGAGGAGATAAAGATGGGTACTCTGCTCCCCACTCTTGCCATCACCTCATTCATATCCCAGTTGTTCTCTAATGAACCCCCGAGGAGGGCAGTCCGTCTGGTATGCCCTATGATGAGTTAGATAGATAAGCACAAACGTCCTGGTGCTGGTTGCGAAGGCCCGAAGCAATGGTGGTGGATTTATGGGCCTCCAGTCACTGAAGCATGTCCCATTTCACTCTCACTTCTTGGAGATAACCAGAGGGAAGGGGCTTTCTAAAGCCTGCTGCTCTACAGAGTGAGAGTGAAGCTTTGAACTCTAAAGACAGAATGTAGAGCTAGCTGTCAGGCTGTAGAGTCTCCTTTGTCCATTCTTGCTCCTCATTCTATTTGCCAGCAGAGGCTTCTGAGACCTTCCAACCTTTTATGCATCAGTCTCGGCTCTTCCTTCCCCAAGAACTGGCTGCTGCATTCACCCTCCTGTCTCCCATGCTCCACCAAACAAGCTACCCCAGGGAGGCGCTGGAGTCCGGGTTGACTTGGGCCATGGCCTCTGTGATGGGAAGAGAGGCAGTCTGACAGCTCTATACTCTACAGTCCTCATATCAGGCCCTGGTGGCCTGATCTAGGCAAAGACAAAGAGAACTATGAGTTATTCATGCTTTGGTTCTCAGAAAACTCAGTGCAAAATCAGTATCCAAGTACAGTACCCCACAAGCCAGGGAAGACGTCATCATTTATTAGGGTAGAGTGCTAATTGAACATTCAGCATCTGCCCGGCTCTGCACTAAAAGCTGGGGTTACAGGGATGTATTAGAAAAAACAAGTCAAAATCCCAAAGTTCTTGGTCATGTAACATTTACCCAAACGTCAGCAGTTATAAATAATAGACATGTGTGCTATGATGATTGTGCCAGGGCCCTAGCACAAGGAGAAAGTTGTCAATCAGACCAGGGATAGAGGAGGGGATGGACAAGGAGACAATTATGTATGACTGCCTGGAGGAGACAGTGCTTTCAGGAATCAATGAGTTTGTGAGATAAAATATAGGACACGCAGTAAATGTGAATTTCAGAAAAATATTAGAAATATTTTTTAGTATAAGTATATCACAAATATCATGTGGGATACACTTAGGCAATACATTTTTCATTGCCTATCTGAAATACACATTTTATTGGACATCCTATATTTTTATTTTCTAAATCTGAAAACTGTATGAGTGGGTTTATATAAAGAAAACTACAGGCAAAGGTGGACAGCAAACTGAAGTGAGTGGGGCTGGGAAAATGTAAGCATTTCCCTGAGAGTTTACCCTGAGGTAGTGAGAGATGAAGCCAGAGAGACTCTTGATGGCAAAATCCTGATTTCCTAATGCAGTCTGGACTTCAAACAGCAGACAAACCAAGGATCTGTGAAGGTCTGAATCAGAACTGCCATCTTCAATTCTTGAAGATAGTAATGTACCTACATTTATTTATTTATAAATATATTATTATATTTGTGAATCAATAAAAATTCTTAATTCCATGGGCTGGGAAGTTGGGTCAGTGGTAGAGCGCTTGCCTTGCATGCCTGAGGTCCTGGGTTCGATTCCTCAGCACCACATAAGCAAAAAGAAAAAAAGCCGGAAGTGGCGCTGTGGCTCAAGTGGTAGAGCGCTAGCCTTGAGCTGAAGAGCTGGGGACAGTGCCCAGGCCCAGAGTTCAGGCCCCACGACCGGACCCCCCCCCCAAAAAAAATTCTTAATCCCAGTTTAACAAAGCCTCATCTGAAGAGTGAGGCAGCTGTGCCCATCCAGACAGAGAGGATAGACACTGACCATAGCTATTCAGGGTATGAGGAATGCCACTTTTGAGAGGTCAATGATACTGGTGAATAAGGGTGGACACTAATTCTGGGCAGATCCCATGAGCCATGACGAAGTTTCCCCTCAGAAAGTGAAGAACATTCTAGTGGATTGCCTCAACTGAATAGCTGTGTACCAAAGAAGCAAAAGGGTCCAGCAGTGGCAATGGGGATGACCAGCCATCCCACATCAAGAATGGCGCGGAAGGCCATGTACGTGGGGAAGAGGTAGGGTTGGGCTTTGCCTTCTACTCTAATTTCTTTTTTCTTTTTTTTTTTTTTTGGGTCCAGTCGTGGGGCCTGAACTCTGGGCCTGGGCACTGTCCCTCAGCTCTTCAGCTCAAGGCTAGCGCTCTACCACTTGAGCCACAGCGCCACTTCCGGCTTTTTTCTTTTTGCTTATGTGGTGCTGAGGAATCGAACCCAGGGCCCTGAGCATGCAAGGCAAGCGCTCTACCACTGAGCCACCTTCCCAGCCCTTCTACTCTAATTTCTAAAGGTTCTTTCTAAACTTTTTTCAAAATTCAGTAGCAGATAAGGTAAATTTTTGAGAATCAAAGGCTTGAGATTACTTGTGCATAGATATGGAAGAGAAAAGAAGCTCATCCAAGCAAAAACTTCACTGGACTTCATGGTATCTGCATTGAATACTGTTTGAAGATTTCAATGTGGCCTAGATGCTGGGGATTCTGTGTCCTTTATTTCAGAGAGGTAGCAAAAGAAGCATTGCTTGTTCTTCTTTAGAGATGAAAGCTAAAGTGAGGGGAGGGGAGTGTATTTCTTGGGAGCCCCAGCCTGTTAGGGCAGAACTAAGGCTGGATCTGTGTTTTCTGACTTTTGGTCAGGATGTTTTTCTCTGCCTTGTACCAGATCTGCCACTGCCATTCTGCTCAATGCTGCTGGAGGATGGAGAGTAAGATAAGTGTATCTTTGGAGAGTGTCCTAAAAATCCTGGAACAGGGGAGGAGCATGGGCTGGGGAGGCTCCTTCTTTCCCAGGTTTAAACTCTGTGTGTGGGACAAGGCCACCAGGTAGGCACCTGGGAGGCCCCTCAGTGACCTTGCTTGGCCTGGCAGTCAGCTTTGAGCATGGGGAGACTGACTAATGCCTCCTTAAGCTAGTGTTATGAAGCAACAGAGAATGCATTTCCAATTTTCATGTACAGGCACCTGGAGGTGTGAGGAAATCAAGAACTTCTTTGAAATGAGGAGTGATTTAAATCTTGATGTCTCTTATATTCATTTAAACCACGGGAGCTAGGAGGGAGTCACAGGCTTCGCCAGGCCCACAATTCTCCTAGTCAGGCAGTCTAGTTTCTGAGAGTGTGGGAGGTCAATAGCATGCTTAAAGAGCCTTTGTTCTAGAACATTCTCCTGTACACACTCATACACACACACCATTAGAGAAATGGAGATTGGAATTTGAATTTAAAAAAAAAACTGGACAACATGAAAAAGGAAGCAACGTATCTTTTGCATCTCTGAAACAGGAAGAAGATTCCATCTGCTCAGGCTAGTGCTAGCTGGCAGTGTATAAACTGAACTACGGTGAGTTTCCAGCCTTCCAGGTGTGGATGGACATCTATCAGTGAAATGTGAAATAAGACCCAAGGCCTTCCTTGCCATCTGAGTCTTGGACTCAGGTTTGGAGTCTGGGTTGAGGACTCTGGGGTGTATGAATACTGACACTTTCTATTTGACCTGGAGCAACTCTGTAGCAGGATGGTGACTGGAAGGGGTGTAGAGGAGGTTGGATATTTGGAGTGATCATAGTGAATGTGGGTGTCCAGATAGAAATAAGATTCTTCCATGAGTGGATATTGTGTGGTTAGCTCCTCATTAATACCCTGAACTCATTTCCAGAATTTTAATAGTGACAATACTGACCTAAGTCCTGAATCCAAGTCTTCCTATCATTTGTGAAAATTGTACAAACATGAGTGAGATGTCAGTTAAGTCTGGATTTCAAGTTGAGAGGATATTATCTGCAAACATGATATCTCCAATCAGTGAGTAAACAGACTCATTTGCCTTGGGACTAGGGCCAGACCAGAGGAGAGAAAAGGACCCCCTACCAACAGCATTTCCCCCTAAATGACCTTTGAATTCAGACGAAGTTGCCTGATCTCTTGCCTTCTAGGCTCTGTAAGGAATATTAGCTCCTCAGGCTGAGCATTGTGAGTTACTATGGAATTAACCCTTGGCCATCCAAGCCATGCTATATCTTCTCGTTTCCTCATTCTTCCCTCTGGGCTTTGGGCAGCTTTTATTGACCTGGAAAGGAGATAGAAGTGGATGACCTGCTAATGCTTCCTACATTGCGCTGTGGACTCACAACCTCTATGTGGCCATAACTGCTTTAAGAAAATAGCCTTGGGTTGGGTGTGGGTGGCTCATACTTGTAAATCTGGCTACTCAGGAGGCAGAGATCTGAAGATTGTGGTTCGAAGCCAGCCCAAGCAGAAAGTCTATGAGACTCATTGCTTAAATCAACCAGCAAAAAACCCTCAGAGTAGTCCTGTGGATCAAGTGGTAGAGTACTAGCCTTGAGCAAGAATAGCTCGGGGACAGTACTCAGGCCCTGAGTTCAAGCCCTAGTACTAGCATGCACTGACAGACAGACAGACAGACAGACAGACAGACAGACACACACACACACACACACACACACACATACACATATACATACACACAGAGTCCTGGTTCTTCACAAACTCTAGGAAGTTTTATTTGGAATCTGTCCATCAAGAAATTAGGCATGCAGAGTCTAAAGCAAGCTTCCCTAGAGCTTTAAAAACAAGCTGGCTCAGTAAGACAGCACTTCCTAGAGTCGAAGGCTGTGGTATTTTTGCCAAATGGGGTGACACCACACTGCTCAGATGGGAGTTTTGGCATCCTTGGCTTGGTTTTACCCACATTTAAGGGAACTTGAGAAACTGCTTGTTGTTTCATGCCCACACTCCCAGCTCTCTGGAACTTAATCCTCCTTCTCCATAATAGTTGAAACATACAAAGATTCTCAGGAACTGGGAGGTGGTGGGTGACAATTAGACTTCTGTTCCTGGATGCTAGTTGAAACTGGTCAGCTGTTTCTGTGATACTGTTCACTTTGTGCTTCTACCTTTTGGGACCTTTGGTTTTGACGTGAGGTTCTTGGACCGGGCCTGGCCTTCATGTTTACAGAGGCCATGCTGATAAGTATACATGTGTTTTTAATATTTTGGCTTTCTTCACCACAAACATGTCAATGTGTATTATGCATGTGCATATCTAGACATGCTGTTGGCCAGCTAGGATTTGAGTAGCCTTTTAAAATCTTATTTAAAAAATTAATCTGTCCTCCCAAAGCTACCACTTTTTTTTTGGGGGGGGGGTTAGTACTGGGGCTTGATCTCAGAGCCTGGGTGTTATTCCTTAACTTTTTCACCCAAGATTAGCATTCTACCATGTAAGCCAAAAAGTTTCTGGCTTTTTGGTGGTTAATTGGAGATACGAGTCTCACGGACTTCCTTGTTCAGGCTGACTTCAAACTGCTATTCTCAGATCCCAGACTCCTGCGTAGATAGGATTACAGGAGTGAGCCACCAGTGCCTGGCTCCAGAGCTGCTTTCTTAAAGCAGCTTCAGCCACACTGGTGCATGCTTCCAAAGCTAACGCATTCATGAGCAACATGTTCCAAAAGGAGCAACTTTGACCTAGTACTTAGATGACATTAAGGACCATGTTTAAATGTGCCACTTGGATACAGATTGCATTTTGGACTCAGTAAACAGACGGGAATACCACCTTCCTGGCCACTATGTAGTCCCTAGTTAGCTCAAGAGCACTCAGTTATTAGCCTTAAGCTAGCTACACAGAACAGAACCGTGGAGAGTAGAACAGCCATGCTGTTGCTTTAGGAAAAAGAAAAAAAAAAGTATAAAGGAAAAAGCTGGGCACTGGGGGCTCACACCTATCATCCTAACCACTAAGGAAGCTGAGATTTGAGGGTGGAGACTCTTATTTCAAATGAACCAGGAAAAAGTTTAAAGTGGAGCTGTGGATCAAGTGGTTGAAGGCCAGCCTTGAGTGAAAAAGCTACAGGACAGAGCCCAGGCTCTGAGTTCAAGTTCCTCTCCGCCTGGCGGTCCCCGCCAAAACAAAAGTCCTCATAATCTCTTGAAATTTGGGAGTCCTATTACTGTTCCCTGCTGTCAAACTCACCCAAATTAACTACAGTGTAAAACATGCTTTTTATCCACCTCACACTTCTGGCTACTCCTCCACTCCTTGTCTTTCCTTCTTGTTAATTTCTTTCTTGGTTTTCTCTTACTTACTTATTATTATTGCTTTTTAAGGGGTGTTGACCTGTGTCTAGTTCTAGTAAACCAAACCCTCTCGTCCAGTGAAGCGATTGGTTAATTGCAATGCTGACTGACCGGGTAATGAGTGCAGCTCGCGGCAGCCGGGAGCTGATTGGCTGCGCGGGGAGACTCCAGGGCTTGGCGGCCGGAGCCCCGCGCACTCCAGTCCTGCAACGTCGGGAGTTGGAGCCGCGCGCTCGCCCGCAGCCCGCCGCGCCTCTGCAAGCCGGGACGGCGTTGGGTCCCCGCGCCTCGCTCTCCTCCGGCGCGAGCTCCCTCCGCGGCTCCTGGGGGCAGGCCGTGGGCCGCCACCCTCTGGAGACCCAGCAGGAGCGCGCGGTCGCGGAGCCCGACAGCGTCGGGGACTGCGCCTTTTGTCCCTTGGAGATTTCCTGGAGTTTGCGGCGGGACGCGGGCGTGAGGGCAGCGCGGGCAGCCCCGACGTCGCGGGAGCGAGTGCGGGGAGGCAGCATGGGCAGCGGGCGCAGCGCGGGGGGCCGCTACGGGGCCGCCTGGGGCGTGCTGCTGGCGCTGACCGCCGGGCTGATGGCCGAGGCTTCGGCCAGCGAGTACGACTACGTGAGCTTCCAATCGGACATCGGCTCGTACCAGAGCGGGCGCTTCTACACCAAGCCGCCGCAGTGCGTGGACATCCCGGTGGACCTGAGGCTGTGCCACAACGTGGGCTACAAGAAGATGGTGCTGCCCAACCTGCTGGAGCATGAGACCATGGCCGAGGTGAAGCAGCAGGCCAGCAGCTGGGTGCCCCTGCTCAACAAGAACTGCCACATGGGCACCCAGGTCTTCCTCTGCTCGCTCTTCGCGCCCGTCTGCCTGGACCGGCCCATCTACCCGTGCCGCTGGCTCTGCGAGGCCGTGCGCGACTCGTGCGAGCCCGTCATGCAGTTCTTCGGCTTCTACTGGCCCGAGATGCTCAAGTGTGACAAGTTCCCCGAGGGGGACGTCTGCATCGCCATGACCCCGCCTAATGCCACCGAAGCTTCCAAGCCCCAAGGTAAGGACGGGGTGACCGAGCGCACGCGTGCGTGCGCGCGCGCGAGCCCCGTCCCCGCCCGGCTCGTGCCCCGCCGGACGGGCCCCGGGGACCCGGCGAGCGCCCCAGCGAGCACCCCGGCTGCCACGCCCCGTCTCGCCCCCCCCCCCCCCCCCCCGGGCTGGAGTAGAGAAGTGCTGCCAGACGTTGCCCTCCATGGGACGTGGACGATTCACAGTTCCCCGAGTGCTCGAGGTGTCGCCCTGCGCCTCTCGCGACCCCGATGCCCCGCGCGTGTGCGTGGGAGCGGCTGGGCACCTCCGCCAGGACAGCGACCCGGGCCGCTCCTAGGAGCTGCGCTTCTAGGGATCCAGTCTCTCTTTTTTCATACCTGAAACAAAGCCTCGCGCCTTAAGGAAAAAGTGCTTTTCCTTTCCTGTGGGAGGATTCCCAGTCCCCATCCAACATTCTTAGCGACCCACTGGGATGTTCCCATAGGAAAAGAACACTCTGGAAGGAGATAATGCCGTGCGCAGTGTTAGTTTTCTTTCTTTCTTTGTGGTTGTTGTTGTTTTCCAATACCTTGAAGTCCTGTCGACTGCCGCAGAACTGGCTGCATGGGGGAAAAGTTTAGAAACGGCCGAGATTTGTAATTTTTTTCATTTCACAACTGAGTTCGGGAGATTTAAGGGGTGGAAAAATCTCTGAACAGTATCTTTGCATACCCCTCCCCCCCATTCGCTCATTTACACAAATCCTCGGGTAATTAGAAAGATAAAAATGTAATTAGCGTTTTGTTTATCTCCCCCAGAGGGGGTAGGGACCTGCAAATTGGACTTTGCAAATTCCTAATAGCCCTAGACCCGTGGTTCCTCCCGAGCCCCTCCTATTTAAAGGGCAATTAAAGAGTGAGGAGGGGAGAAAAAAATCTGGAAACGAAGAAAACTAACCACCAGCTCAGTCTGATGGCCTGAATTCTTCCAAAGCAGGGATAGAGAGCAGAGACATGCAGGTAATCAGGAAGCCATGACCTCTGCTTTCTGCAGTGTGTTTGTTTTGGTGACAGTAGAATTTGCCTCGGTTCTTTAACTTGTGGTTGATGCTCAAGAGAGGGGTGGGCAGTCACCTGCCCTCCCCCTCCCATCCAAGTGAGCGTAAAGGTACTTGTGGGCTACTGGGAACACTGGGAATACCCTTGCTTGCATTAGGAGAGACTCGCGACGCTGGGATCTCCGCTGAGGGGCATAGGCCTTGGGTGGTTTGTGGCTGTAGCCTCTTGTTTGCCTGTAAGGTGACTGGTCTTCTCTCAGAGTGAACTTCCCTGAAGGTGCTGTGCTTTGGGAAGGAGAAGGGTGCATTCATTCCGCAGGGCAAAGTCTGTGGTGTTGTGTAGGTGTGGAGTCATCTCAGTCTGCAGAGCTTCCTTTCTTAGGTCCTGCTGCTGGGTCAACCAGGTTCTGCCCAGAAGCTGTGGCCAGTCTTCTTTGGATTGGGTTGCTCTTGATGATTACTGTTACCCCTTTCTGGGACCATTCATTGGTGGGCATGAAGTGGAGATCTCTGAGGAAACAGCTTTATGGTAAGTGGCTGATGCCCAAGAGAAGGATGAAGGGGACTGAGGGGTAAGAATCCCCCAACCCAACCCCTTCCTCCGAAGGCTGCCAGGGTATGGAAGAGTTCCACTATTACCAGACTGTACACCTTGGGCTGGTTGCTGAGGTTCCACTGTTCTACTCCCTCCTCCTCTAGGGTCAAATTGTCACCCACCTTTGCTAACTTGAGGGGAAAAACCTGAGGAGAATTAGTCAAGAGTGGAGTGGGGCTGAAGGTCATTCTTACCTCTGTAATTTTGGTGAGAGCAATTCTGGGAGGGCTCATGGTTCTTCTAAGACTTCAGCCCTCCATCCTCAAAGGATATCATGTGTGCATGCTGCGTGTGTGCCTGCGCCTGCGCACAAGCAAGCATGCACTCCTCTGTGCCTGCATTTAGGAGGCAGGGAGAGACATATCAAACTACTGGTCCTCAGAAACTTATGGATGGTACATTTTGATATTACATGTTATTACTCTTATTTGCTTTTCCTCCATTCTTTGTATTCTTTGGTATTAAAACCAAGTTTTCAAAGCAGTGTCAATCTTTGCATACATTATGTTGGTTTCTGTTCATATTTTCAACACATGGAATTTTAAGGGTATTGGGCAGCCCTTAGTTATTAAGGATAGACTTAATAATGAAAAATGAGTCAAAAGAGATTTTCTCAAAAGCAGATGCCCAAGCTACATGGGCTTCTGTTACAAGAAGGGCAGTCACTTCTTTTCCAGGAAAGTGATTTCTAAATCTTGCATTTATATTAGACAAATCCAAGAAATTGTTTTTCCCCTATCTTGCAGGTTTAATGGTGGGAGTGGTAGGAACAAGCCCGTTTCGTGTTCAGTACAGTTGTGTTGTTAGTCATGTTGTGTTTTAAGCTTGCCTGGGTATTTTAGATACAGTTTGTAGAGGCATCATGCTCTCCCTCCCTCCCAGATCCTTTCTTAGGATCTCTTTCGGCCACTTAGTGAGCTGGCTAGGGAAGATCTGGTGTGCGTGTGTGTGTGTGTGTGTGTGTGTGTGTGTGTTAAATATTTGCATGTGTGTATTAGACAGAGACCTTGTGTGTGAGGCAGATTTTGTGTATGTGTGAGAGATCATGTATGTGAGAGATCTTGTATGTATATTATGAGATCTTTGTGTGTATGAGATTATCAGTGTGTAAGAGATTTTCAGTGTGTGTGAAATACCTTGTGTATGAGAGAAAGATCTTGTGTGTGTGTGTGTGTGTGTGTGTGTGTGTGTGTGTGTGTGTGTGTGTGAAGGAGAGATCTTGCGTATATGGGCAAGACACATTTTTGTGTGAGAAAGATCTAATGGTGTGAGACAGAGATCCTGTTTGTAAGAGAGATCTTGTGTTTTGTGTGTGTGTGTGAGAGAGAAATATCTTGTGTGTGTGAGAAGTGATGCATGTTTATGTGTTAGATATGACTGTGTAAAAGGTCTTGTGTGCATGTATGTATACTGATGCAATAATTTAAAAAAAATTAGAAGAGTGACATAATTTTGATTCTAGTCTTTGCCCTTCTCCTCTACTCTCCTTTAAATATTGGAAAAATATGAATATTAACAAAATACCAAGCTTTTTAGTTTTTGTTCTTATACTCTAAACATTTAAAGATACCTCACAACTGTAGATTAGTTCCCTTCTCAGAGGAGTGAGGATGGATTTTGCTGGCAGCTCAGCCTGCAGGGCCACAAGGACGCACAGGGATACAGATAAATATTGCCTTACACATTCCTCTTCTTCTCCCTGGCTAAAACTTCTCAGAGCTGAGTCTGGCAGTGAGAAAATGGAGGCTAGGGAGAACCATGTTGAAAATACATAGCTCCCAGTAGGGAGCTATGTATTTTCAACATGGTCCCTAACATCCAAAGGAAATTCATGGCACTAAGAAAAACACCTTCATGGGGTGCAGAGTCCTTGGCTGCCAATAGGATCCAAAGGAGATGTGGTGAGTGTGTTTGGAAGACACCTAGCTTTATATTCACAATGCTCTGACTTTGGCTGGTATTATATTCCTAGAACCTTGAGATGTGATAACTTCTACTTAAAAAACAAAAGCAAACACAAAACTAATGAAACAAAGAAAACCTTGAAGCACACTTTACACACCTGGTAGAGCTCACAGAGTCCTTTCCATGTTGCAGTACTTCTTATCCTTCTTTCACTCCTTGGAAGCAAGAACTGTGATGGAATATTCTGGGTAAGGTTTTTCTTTGGTCAGAAAAGTTCTAGGTACAAAGCATAGTCCCAACATTTGGCTTAAAGAAGTCATGCCAACCTCTGTTTGGAGTGTAGTTCTTGCTGCCCCAAGAATCTGAAAGCTATTTGACCCTGAATACACAGTGCAAGGGAAAGCGAAATGTGTTGGGACAGGGGCATGGCCTCTGCTAGGCCCTGCAGGAAAAGGTCTGGAGAGAGGTTATCTCCTGAGTGAGGCAGGATCCTGGGTGGATGGTGTAGCTCCCTCCTTTCTGCCTTGGGGAAGAGCCGTAGAGGAGTCCACGAGGAGGGAAACGATGTGCTAGAACCACAGTAAGAAGAAGAGAATAAAGAAGAGGTACTTAGCTCACCAAACTTTGTCTGACTTGGCCTTCTAGCACCCTTGGCATCCACCTTAGTCAATTTTCTATGCTCTTTAGCTGCAGCCCAGCTCAGCCTCCTATGGTGTGTGTGTGTGTGTGTGTGTGTGTGTGTGTGTGTGTGTGTGTGTGTGTGTGTGTGTGTGTGTGGTGATTTTCTGGATCCTTGATGAGCATCAAGTTTAACAGATGAGGAGGAAAAAGAGGAGGAGGAGGAGAAAGAAGAGGAGGGGGATGGGGGCGGGAAGCCAGTGATGAGAAGGCACTTCCATTGGCCCTGGAGGACTCTCTGGCAGCACATCCTCTCTGCCCTTTTATAAGAAATAGGGTCCTCTTATCCCCTCCCCCAGCTTCAGCAGCATTTTGGCTTGTGGGAGGCCTCTGGTTCTGGCCTCAGATGTCTCTTCCCCCTGGGCCAAGCCACCTCCCAGTAGCCTGCCTGTCTGCACTCACCTCTTCAAAGCTCTTCCCAGTCCCTTCTGAAAGAGCCTCTAAGGTCTACCCCCCATCCAGCTCTGTCCTCCCATTTGGTGGCCCATTCCACCCCCATTCAGCTGTTGGCTTCCTGCTCAAATCAGGCCACTACTGCAATGGGCCTTTTGAAGAGGGGACTTTAGGGCCCCGGGGCTGAAGCTGATAAGTCTGCTTTTTGCCTGGCTTCTGGAAAGCTGGTCAAATGATGAGCTGATTTGTTAGTCCTCTGCAGGTGGGACAGGAATTGGATGCAGTTATTTAAAGGAAAGGTGGAAGGACAGGAAGCAAACAATGACTCATTTTTGTTTAAGCCAGCTTTTTCTAGGGACTCACGGCAGCCTTAGTTCCATCTACTTTTTGTAGTGGAAGCTCAAGTAAGTGTGCTGTAGTCAGCATCACTAGACCAACACTTTTCTCTTTTTCTTTTTTTTTTGCAATTTAATTTGTGTGTGTGTGTGTGTGTGTGTGTGTGTGTGTGTGTGTGTGTGTGTGTGTGAGAGAGAGAGAGAGAGAGAGAGAGAGAGAGAGAGAGACATGAGGCTTGAACTCTGGGCCTGAGCGCTGTTCCTTCAGCTCTTCAGCTCAAGGCTAGTGCTCTGCCACTTGAACCACAGCACCAATTCTGTTTTTTTGGTGGTTTATTGGAGATAAGAGTCTCACTGCCTTTCCTGCCCAGGCTGGCTTTGAACCACGATCCTCAGATCTCAGCCTCCTGAGTAGCTAGGATTATAGGAGTGAGCCATGGGTGCCTGGCTTAATTTCTTTATTGTTGGTTTAGAGGTGATTGATAACAGGGTTACCTTTACATATATCAAGTACATTTTCTTCCTTTGGCTTACTATCATCAGTTCCCTCATTCTCTCCTATTCTCTCCCTCCCATCTCTGCCCATGAGTTGCATGGTTCACTTTCATCAATGTCCAGTACAGCCAGTGGGCTCTGCTACTGCCTTTTCACCCATTTTCTGCTGATTCTGTGCCCTCCTCCCCCTTTCCCTCAGATGTGCACGTGTATACAGCGTGTATGAGGTAAAGAATACGGAGTCATCAGAAAACAAAAGGACAAATTAAGAAAAGGTCCTTTGTTTTCCTTTGGAGTTTGTTTCTTTGGACTTCATTCAGTCTGTATGTTATTTTATATGCATATGAGCTGGTGCTTGGGTGTCACAACTTGGTGATTTCTCCTAAAACTATCCTCTTTTGGTCTCACTGTATGTGAGTGTCTGGAATCCTGTACAATTTGTCATATCCCATTGTGCTGTAAATCTGACTTATGCAGATCAGGGAGAACATGTACCGTTTTAGACCAACACTTTTCAAGAGCCATTCTCCTACTTTAGATCCTGGGTATAAGGGCCCAGGAATCTTTCTTGATTCTCAGGACATCCTTCTGAAATTCTAGAAGACCTGTAGCTACTTTGCCTGGTCTTCAAGACAGTCTCTTCCCTAGTGCTCTCCAGCCCCATAATTTATAACTTCTGCTTCTTTCTCTTTTTCTTCCTAGGTACAAATGTGTGTCCCCCATGTGACAACGAATTGAAATCTGAAGCCATCATTGAGCATCTTTGTGCAAGCGAGTTTGGTAAGACATCATTCCTGGCCACTTCTGGGGCTTTCCTCTAGGCTGTGTCTCCAGTGAGATGCAGTGCATTTCAGTGGAGCTTTTCCTTCTCTACCTCCTTCTTCTCCAGTTTCTGCTTTGTTCAGGTAAAGAGAAGGATCTGTTCTGGTAAAGAGAAGGTAGAGAATAGACCAATATGAGTCATTGTACATATTTTGGGGAACCCTCTTGAGTGGTGGACAGAGGCAGACTTAGAGACAATTAGACAGGAGCCAGGTCTTCAGAGGCTGCCCCTTCTCAGTGCTCCAGTGAAGCCTTTGGTGGGCTTTCATTGGGGTTCATTTTCATATTCACCCCTAGGTGTCAGCACTACTCTTCCCAGGGTGTCCTGTTAAGAGGGGAGATTTTCATGCTTGGGGGATTTAGAGGTGGTAGGGGCAGTCAAGTTCTCCGAGGCAAAGGAAACTGATATCCCAAGAGTGGAATTTTCCTCCCTTTTCCTCTGTCATTCAGGGTTAAAAGAATTCCCATCAGCACCTGCAGCTCCTGGTTGAGGTCTGGGGGCCAGATCCAGGCATAGTCCTGCGTTAGGGACATTTGGAAGACCTAGTTCCAAACACCTTGGCATCTCTCCTCTGGGAAAATAAATGTGAATGTCATCATCTTGGAAAGTCAGCTCCTTTCAGCTGCCTCTGCTTTTCATGGATGCAGAGAAACAGCCTAAGACAGGGACAGTTTATTGAAAGACAAGTTCAACGCATTTTTCCTAATTTCTACATTGTGCCCCTGAGGTTGGATTTCTTACAAAATTCTTACTAGGAAAAACATAAAGGTAGGTAATGTGAGTCTTTGCGTCCATTTGAAACCGCCTCCTCTGTGTTATCATCAATCAGATATGACAAAGTACAAGAAAGGGTACAGGTAAGGTTCCATGTCTCGGTGAGTCACACACATGCGGGAACACACATGAGACTGAGGATATTGTACATCATGGCAGGCACACACTCAGTGTTTGCAACTGAATGTAAGGTCGGAGAATTCAGGCCAAGAGGGGATATCACAAGAATGGGGTTTCTCTCCCTTCTCTCCATCACTCTGGGTTGAAAGAAAGTTCCCATCAGCACCTGCAACTCCAGAGAGCCTCAGGGAATTGTATCTTGGTTGTGGCTTTATTTTGATATTAGGTACGCCTGCCTGTCCCCTTGGATCTTGGAGGAGGATAATACCTCCAGAAAAAAAAATGGCCCCCAGTGAA
Source organism: Dipodomys spectabilis (assembly GCF_019054845.1). Classification (NCBI taxonomy): domain Eukaryota; kingdom Metazoa; phylum Chordata; class Mammalia; order Rodentia; family Heteromyidae; genus Dipodomys; species Dipodomys spectabilis. The sequence continues at coordinate 3,025,014 of NW_024870729.1, read as the reverse complement.
TTCTACTGCTGATATTCGAGTCACATCCTTTCCTTGTTGTCATTCTTTATTTTATTTTAAAAACTAATTATGTTTTTGCGACAAGGTATTGTTCTATTCCCCAGAGTAGCCTTGAACTTGTGATTCTCCTGCTGTAGCCTCCTGAGAGCTAGGATTACAAGCATACACTACCGATGCCTGACATCTTGTCATTCAGAATGAACTTAGAATTGAAGACATTTGCAGTGATGCATGTAGTCTGATTGTTCTTTCATGTAACTAATGATCCTATCATTTGCTTCTGTGTGTGTGTGTGTGTGTGTGTGTGTGTGTGTGTGTGTCTTGGTACTATCTAGGGCTTGAACTCAGGGCCTACGTGTTATCCCTGAGCTTTTTTGCTTAAGGCTAGCGCTCTACCACTTGAGCTAGAGTTCCACTTCTAGTTCCACTTGTTGGTTAGTTGGAGAATAGAGTATCATAGACTTCCCAGCTTGGACTGTCTTCAAACTTTCATCCTTAGAACTCAGCCTCTTGAGTAGCTAGGATTATAGGTATGAACCACTGGCACCTGTGTTAACATTGGCTTCATAATGTTAACATTCATGCTGTATTGGGCTGCCCCAAACTGGGCTAAGTCAGGCAGGTCTTCCTGTTCAATAGTCTGTGGGTACACAGTTGCATTCTACCTTAGCAACCAGCTTTTTTAAATCTATAAAGGCATATTGGCTTCTTTCCCAAACATACATTTGAACATAGAGGAAACAAAAACATAAGTAAATCTCCCCAATATCCTGGCAAGAAGCCTTTTGTTACATGACTATGGCAAGAGGTGAGCTCAGATATAGATAAAATCCCAAAGGATAGCTGAGGACAACTAAGGGAATGCTCTTTGAATGTCATTGATCTTCAAATATGGTAAATCATAACACTCACATTTAGAAGTTGGCCCCTTGACATTTTCAAAATCCAGGAATCATATTTCTAGGAAGATTGAGGGGTAATGAATGCATTAGTGGGTGCTGTTTTGTGTTCATGTAATTTAATCAGGTTCAGCTCTTTGGGGAAGAGTGATGGAAGCCCCTGGAATCCAGTGTGGAGGTGACTGGCAGGTGATGAATTTCCTGTCAGAAAGCTCAAACTCTAGTATGGCTGATCATTGCTGTGCATGTATCCCTTTACTCAGCATTTATTGAGTACAAAACACTAGCCTCAACACTGTAATCCCAAACTGCCTACCTACAATAAATTTAAGATTTTAAAGTAATTTTAAGTCTTTTAAGTTGTAACCAATCAGTAACCAGGGACTTGCTAGGTATTTATGACTCAGTTTATAACTCAGGCCATAGACAGGGCTAGGGGAGCTCAAGGACAAACTTAGTGTTATGAGGCTAAGTAAAGGACCAGGTACTGGTGGCTCACACCTATAATTCTTATTGTTCAGGAAGCTGAGCTCTGGAAGACTGAACTTAGAAAATCGTTGGGCAGGAAAATCAGAGAGACCATCTCTGACATAACCAGCAAAAATTTGAGCTGCAGTCATGGCTCAAGCGATAGAGTACTTAGCACCCAGCAAGCCTAGCAAGGGTGAGGTTCTGAGTTCAAACTCTAGGACCTGACTAAAAAAGAAAAAAAATGAAAAAGAGAAGAAAAAAGACCAACACATCTTTAAGCTCAGAATCTTTGTCTAGAATGACCAACCCCACAGTTGGTCAGGTCTCCCTGTCCACCAAGGCTTTGTGACAGTTAAAATAGATACATTTGGTAGACTTGGGCTGAAAAGCTTGAATGTAATTGACGTAAAACATAGGGTAGAAGTCTAAAAGGGGCTCTGGTAACTCACCTGGCATGATGGATGACCTTTCCCGCTGCCTGAGAGCCTGCTAACTCAGCAAGTCACCAGGCACTGTGAACCAGAATGATTTGCCTGTGTTAGTGCTAGACTGTGTCTACAGCATTATTTCCTTCTTTAGCCCAGACATTATTTCCTTCTTGGGTCATAAGGTCCTCTGGGATCTTGAGACCATCATATCAAGTCCTCTTACTTAGACAGTGAGGAGTCTGACATCCCCCTGGAGTTTTTTTCACTCACCTTGGGACTACCTTTCCCACCTATGAGATGATGAATGTGCTGACATCTCACCATTGATGTATTCCTCTGCACAGCGGGAGGATAGGGTGTGCTAGACTGCTTTGATGGGCACAAATTTTCTAGGGTTTTTGCTTGTGAGGCTCTTTTGTGTGTGTGGGTGTGTATGTGCTGGTAATGCAGCTTGAACTCAGGGCCTTGTGCTATTTACTGCTTGACTTTTAACTGCTCAAGGATGATACTTTACTACTTGAGCCACACCTCTACTTCTTCCAGTTTTCTTTTTTTTTTTGCTAGTTTATTGGAGATAAGAGTAGCTAGGACTACAGGCATGAGCCACCAGGGCTTGGCTTCTTGTGAGCTTCTTTAAAAAATACTTTGAATTCCCCCTCTCCCTCCCAGTTTCTCACCCACCTTAGGGGTTGAGCTTAGTAGAGTCCTTCTTAGGCGCCTAGAGAAGGCAACCTTCATTTCAAGTAAGCAAAGCAGCCAGCCAAACTGACGGGATTCAGTTAGGAAACAAAGAAATTTGGAAATGCAGACTGACACACACAGAGAAGAAAAAGAGTGTTTGACTCCCCACAGCAGTGGCCTTGGATGGGCAGGGTGGGGGGGAGGCATCAATTGCTGGAAGGCACTCTGTGAACCCCAGAAAGAGGGAGGTGTGTTCCTTGTGGGGTCAGCATGCACACCAGCCTTTCTGCCAGCACATCCTTAGATTTTCACAGTCACTGTGTGGCCTGGGCATGCCTAGCCCATTTACTTTGTCCCTGGGCAGTGTGGTTTTTCAGCTCTCTGGTAGGATTGTCTGGCCATTTGTCTTCTTTCCACCCCTGCACTCTACCCCTCTGTTCAGAGCACATTTTTTTCCCCCAACAGAGGAAAACATCAGCAGAAAAGCCTGTGTAGTGATGCTTAGGAATGCAGCTGGATCAGCTTGGATCAAGCACCAGATGTGGAAAGCCAAAAGTTAGATGGTGCAAAGTCTCCAGATTCAACATGGTGTCCAACCTCCTGCTGTGCTTCAGTTAGGGCACACAGCTGTTTTTTGTCCTCTGCTTTTTCCTGCAACAGGGTGCCCTGTTTGCCTCTTGAACAGAATTTGCAAGCTGCCACACTAATAATCTTGGTGTTAACAGCTCAGTGCCCATAGCTTCCTTCCCCCCCACCTCCCCTCGGCCAACCTCCCAGGTTAGTTTACCTCTGGGATAGGAAGATCTGATTTATAACCACTTTGAGGTTAGACTCCTGCCTCCAGCCACTTTCTGGAGCTGCTTCCCAGTACCTGTAACCCCCAAAGCTTTCCTGGTAGATATTTTCTTGATGAAATACAGTGCTTTTGCTAAGGGAGATCAGCTCCTTTGGCTCTATAGTCCTGTATTTTCTTGCTGTGGAAAAGATTTCTTTGCCCCCAGACATTTTCCCTGCCTTCTGGAAAGACTTTTCTTTTTGCCTGTATATTTCCTCATCAAGAGAAAAAAAACCCACATTGTACTTTGCATCTTAAAATTAGCCAAATAGAAAAGGAAAAAAATCCACTCTCGCAGTCAGCACTTGGGAGCATTTCCTAGAAGAAATGTTCTCAGCGGTCCTAGCACCTCTGCATGCCTGTCTTTACTCTGCCTCACAGGTCTCTCAAGATACTTGGCTGTGCTGTTGGATCAAATACAGTGCCTCACCTTGCAGAGAAGAGTAACCTGTTCTCTTGCAAAAAGTAGGCTCAGCTTTTCCAAACTAAACCTTGAATTTCCTCTCTAAGGATGAGGAGCTCCACTGCCAGCTCAGTAACTAAAGCTGCTGTAAGTTACTTGAGAACAAGCTCTGTGTCCCAGGCCACATTTTACCTGATGGCAGATGCTGGCTAACTGTGAGATGCAAGATTTGCCTTGCACCACTGACAAAGAAAACATACTTAATGCTAAATGTGAAGAAAATCTAAGTCTTATGGTGAACAAAACAAGCCTAATTTTACCTAAATAGTCCCTGGCACAGTGTCTCATATGTGGTAGGCATAAAATAAGTTTGTCACAAGGACATGTGAAGGACAGGATATGGCAGGGACTTGGACATTGGACTTCCTTGTTTGTAAAGGAAAGAACTTCTTTCTCAGTGACTATTGTATTTGTTTGCTAATTTCAAGGAAAACTGCCTGCCTTGTTTGGGGTAATTCAGTGCTATGTGTCTATATGAAAAGCAACCCTAACATCTAGAAATCTAGTTAGGTCAGCAGTAGAGGTGATAAAATGAAAACAGTTGGGTCTTATTGTCTCTGAAGATCTATAAAACAACCGGGTATCAGTGGCTCATGCCTGTAGACTTAGCTACTCCAGAGGCTGAACTCTGAGGATCACAGTTCAAAGCCAGTCTGAGCAAGAAAGTCTGTAAGACTCTTAGTTTAACTACCAAAAAGCTGGAAGTAGGGCATGGCTCAAGTAGTAGAGCACTAGCCTTGAGCAAATAAGATCAGGGATAGTGTCCAGGCCCCAAGTTCAAGCCACAGGACTGGCATACACAGTAAAGAAATGCTATAAAAACATACCCCTGGGGCTGGGAAGGTGGCTCAGTGGTAGAGCGCTTGTCTTCCATGCCTGAGGTCCTGGGTTCGATTCCTCAGCATTGCATAAGCAAAAAGAAAAAAAGCTGGAAGTTGTGCTGTGGCTCAAGCGGTAGAGCGCTAGCCTTGAGCTGAAGAGCTGAGGAACAGCGCCCAGGCCCCACGACTGGACCCCCCATAAAACAACAACAACAAAAAACAACAACAAAGAAAACATACCCCTCCCACTGATCTGTGAATGTCTAGACAGCTGTTATGGTGTTGCTTGTGTGAAAAAACATGAGGTTGGCAACTGGTGGTAGACCCATGGTCCAGGGTGAACAGCTCATTCTAAATAGGCCCTTAGTGTAGAGACAGTGCAGGGACTGTGGCTGAATCTGAACTCCTCAAAGCTTTCCAGTGGGTAGGATGTTTGCAATGTTAGTTACCTGTCATGTAGGGGCTCAGATTTCACAATGGGCCCCAAACCTGGGGTCCAGCCCAAGGAATAGGGCCCTGGGCTGTTTCTGGTAAAGTCATACATCAAGGAACCACAAGGGAAGAGCATATAGAGCCAAATGCCCTTCTCTGGTGAGCCTAGGGCATTCTTTCTCTGTCACTAGTTCTATGACTAGCTCCTGACTATAACTGTCAGAAATTTCAATGAGCATTGCTTTACCAGCATCTTTAAAAGACGTGAAAGTAGAGTGAAGGATGAGAAAGGACATGGGCATCCAGGATCCACGGATGGTCTATTGCATCTTCTGGAACTAAGTTCCATTTTCTTTGGCTTTCTCTCAAGAGGATTATGCATGCCTACCACAGTGCAAACCTCCTAACATCACCACAACCACAACTCGACTTCCCACAGTGAGATGGTAGCAGATGCCCAGATAGAGATCATTGTAGGAACAGATGAGATGAAATAGTATCTCACAGGCTGAACTCAAGAGCTGTTCCTTTCAGTTTCCCGGAAATGGAAGTAACCAGAGGTCTGTTCTGGCAGATGAGGTTTCCTTCACAGGCTTCACCAAAAGAATGAGGGGTTATTTTTAGTACTGTCCTCTGAGGTCAGCATTTCTATTCAAGTCTCCTTTTAGCCCTTCACTTCCATGCATCATGCTGAATGGATGCTAATCCTAGGAATATCATGATGACTGGATCAGATCCAGCTGATACCCTTTTATTCTCTGTGGTTAAGTCCAGGTCTGATTAAGTTATTTCTTGGGATGGACAGTTGACAAGTAGTATGGTCTAGGTATCCTTGGAAGATACTCCAACCTGCAGTTCTGTGATTCTCTCATAAGTACTCCTGATTCACTGCCGTACCTGCACCTGTCTCCTTCCCTTCCTCCCCCTCTCCCTTCCTCTTTTTCTTTGTGGCAATATATCTAAAATGTACAGTTTTAACCACTTTTTAAGCGTTAAGTCAGTAGCATTAAGTTCATTCACCTTGTCGAACAACCATCTCCACTATCAGTCTCTGGGTTTTTCATCATCTAAACTGAAACTCTGTAACCATTAAACATTACCATTGCCCCCTCTCCCCAGCCCCTGTTTCTGTCTCGAGCTACTCTCAAGACCTGATGGGGTAGGGTCGTATAGCAATTTCTACTTGCATGGTTGGCTCATTTTACCAAGCATATATCCCGATCTCTTGATGTGTCCACTAATTCATGGAGAAAGACAGCAATAAGAAGCATTTGCCCCTAAGTACACCTTTATTTTCTGAAGCTTTTCTGGTGAGGGTGAGAAAGAAGGATAAGCAGCTGGACACAGGCTAGGCTTGCTGCCCAGTTCTTTGGGCAGTGTTCATCTGTTGTACCAGTTTGTCCTTGTAGAGATAGGCTGAGTTGAATAACACTTCAAAGATCATCCAGTTTATGCTTTCCTTTACAGACAGAAAGGTATGACAAAGGAGTTAGTCATTTGGTTGTCCAAGGCTGCTTCACCTGGACCTCTGACAGTTATTCCTCTTAGGAGCACTGCCCCGCAGTCAGGCCAGATTGCATACCCTCTCACCTTCCTGTGTTCTCATGCATATCATTTCCTGCCCCGCCAGGGGTGGTGAAGGAGCTCCCAGTCAAGGGGCATTTGCTCTCTGAGTGTGGAATTTACAAGGACTGATGCCTGTATCTCACACACTGAAGGAGCTCAGCCATTGTTGGATTCCTTCTTGGTGGAGAGGCAGGCAGGCTCTGGGCCAGACAGACTTGGATCAAATCCCAGCCCTTCAAGCTGAGCGACCCACCAGAAAGTCTCTTAGCCTCCCTGGGCCTGGTTTCACCAATTGCAAAATTTGGATGGTAATTCTAATGTTACTATGTTAATTAATTAATTCCAGTTCCTGGAATATGGCTGCTATTCAATTCATAATAATGATCTCTTAGTGAAAAGAACTATTTCAAGATGAAACCTAGCTAAGGAAGGTGGAGACTAAGTGCTCATGGAATCAGCTTATGGGTGGGGGGGGGGGGGGGAGGTGGATTAAGAATTGGAATGGAATGTTCTGGTTAATTCCATGGTTAGAAGAAGATTAAACTGAAGTTCTTTTAAAAGACCCCTTTGGAAAACCTTTTAAAATTTCATGCAGCTTTAAGGTACTGTAGTTAACAAAAACAAACACAAAAATACAAATACGCCCCCTACCCCAAGCTGGCCCCCTCCTCCCTTGCACAGCTGGAAGTGAAGGAGGTCTGATGTTAGTTAGATGACACTCTCAAATCATCCTACAACTTAGAAACCATTAGACAATTAGGCCAGAATCTATACCAGTTCCAGGACACGCCCCCTGAAGTTTTCTTTGTGTTTTTGTGTGCTTTTAAGAAATCTTAGACCTAATATATTTCCCTCATAATTTATTGGGGTCTGTTTCATGGAGGGTTTAGAGTCCTTTTGTGTTAGTGTACCTCCCTCTCCCTCCCCTTTTTCTCAAGCAATACCTTAGGGGCAGATTTCCTTTTCTTTTCCAACAACTGCTTTTTGATATTCAAACCCCCACCCTCCAACTAGACTATATTCAGAAGCAAAGGAGCATTTAAATATTGGTAGTTTTCATCCAGTTTTGCAAAAATGAGCCAGAAGCTCCAATCTGAACACCTCCCCCACCCCCCCTGCCCTTTTTTTTTTTTCCAAGGAGAACAAATGGCTAAAGAAATGTCAGGCCCTTGCCCTGCCCCAGCCTGCTCGAGCAGCCAATTAAACATGCATTAGCTTTGGAAGGCTTCTCAAAGGCCTATGGATTTGTGCTTGAAATCTTTGTTTAGTCTTTCAGGAACACTGTCACACGGATGATTTATCAAAGAAAGTTGTTTATCTGGCAGTAAAATAAACTCTGGGCCTGTTCAGACTAAGATTCCCCGTGAATTTCTACCAAGGTAAACACTAATGACTGACAGGTTGCAAATTCCGTGTGAAAGCCAGACACATACAATAAATATTTGAACTACAGCTTTGCTGTATAAGAGGTACTGTCTGTCACTAGAGCTGTCATTCCCAATGTGGCTGCCTGGGCAGACTGGCACGGTCCACATCTGCGGGAGCTGTTCCTGCTGCGTGGGCCTTCCTGTGGCTGAGTGCCACTTAGTGCTGGCATCTGGGGCTTCCTCGTTGAGGGGGCAGGGGCAGGGCCTCCAGAGCGTCTCTGCAGCAGCACAGCCAGGCTGTGATGAGGTTTGAGGGAAGTGAACCAGAAGCAGCCAGCTTAGGTTTCTTTGAAAATAGACATTTGTTGAATGAAACTGGCAGGGGGTTGGGCATGTTGAGTGATTTGGAAGGTGGGGCCAGGGCCCAGTGACTGAGAATGAAATCACCTGCATTCTGCTGAGTTTGAATTCTAATGGCAAAAAAATCCTCAATGGCACGGGTGGCTCACATCATTATTCCTAGCTATTCTGAGACCAAGTTCTGAGGATAGTGGTTTGAAGCCAGCCAGGGCAGGAAAGTGAGATTCTTAATTCTAGTAAACTACCAAAAAGCCAGAGTGGCACTGTGGCTCAACTGCTAGAGCATCAACCTTGTGCAAAACAGCTGAAGGACAGCCAGCAGCCAGGCCCTGAGTTCAAGCCCCAATACACGTACACACACACACACACACACACACACACACACACACACACACACACACACACACACACACACTATGCGAGCTTTCTTGTGTCTCTGGCTTTGCTATCCGATGGTTTTGAGAGATTTATGTGACACTGTCAGAGGCAGGTGGCACTTTGGGCAGACAGAAGTGAGTGCCGGGGACATGTTGCAGGGACAGAGGGACAGAATGAGTGTGATGATGGAAAAGACAATAGATGACTGCTTGTTTTTCAGGAAGGGACCACTGAGTAACAAGTTGCACATTCTCTGGGTAGGGTTACATGAGCTTTGCAGTCCTTATTGTAGGGGCAAGTTTAGAGATGGCTTGGATACCTCCTGGAACTTACACTCTGCCCTGATCCTTCTCTCTAACTCCTTGCTGGGAAGGAGAAGAACAAGACTGAGAGAAAAGCTGACATTGTATCTCTTGCAGGTGGCCATCTGGGGCAGGTGCTGAGCTCCTGTGTATAGCCTCTGGTCTCATGGTTGTGTCTTAAGAATAAAACATGCCGATAGCTGGGCCCTGATGATTCAGACTTGTGATCCTAGCTACTTAGAAGATTGAGACTTAAGGATCAATGTTCCAAGCTAGACAGCGCAGAAAGTCTGTGAGACTTCACATTTAGTTAACCAGCACAATGCCACTGGAGATGTGGCAGAAGTGGTAGAGACTAGCAAGCATGAGTCTCTTGGGTCTATAGAGGGGCTGCAGATGTATGAGATGAGGCTCTTCTGAGGGACAGGTATACAGGTAATAGATGTTTACTGGCTTATAGATATTTGGGGAGGGGGGATCAAAGGATTGTTTTATTTAGGGGAGGAAATCAGGGGAAATGTTTACAAATGGTATCTGTGAGTTGTGAATAGATGCCAAAATAGTACTCAGGTAGTAAAGTCAGCCTCTCTAAACCAGTTTCTCATTCTTCTCAGGCAGAATTAAGAGGGGATTTTCTTACTTGTTTTCCCCAATCCTTCTGTCAGTCTTTTCCACAGGACATTTCCTCTTGGAATTCTCTTCCTTGGCCCTCTAAAAATTAGTTCATAATCCATACTGGCATCTTTTAGCCCATACCCATTTAGTTTTGGGATGTGGCTTATGGCTGAAGGAAATCCCTGCCTCCATGTTGGTGGCCTCTGAATTAGAAGTGAGCTGACACACAGCTGCTACCTCCTGCAGAGGTGTTGCCAGCCTGCCTTGCATTGCTCCTAAATTCACAGATTGCCCACATCTTTTCCACACTTCCTTTGGTCCCAGCTCCATAAATGGAGCTTTAGTGCTCAGGGGTCTTCTACAGGGCTGAGGAAATTCTAGGGAACTTTGTGGAGGATGTGAGTAGCTGTCTGTCCTGTCTGGTGTAAGCCTAGCAGGAGAAGTCATAAAGCATATTCCAGGAATCAGAAGATGAAGGCATGAGGAGGAGTTAGATCCCAACAAATAATGTCAAGATGACATTATTACCTAAGCATGCTATCTCTTACCATTATATCTAAGCTCAGACCTAAATGTTATATCTAAGTCAGGAAATAAATGTCAGGTTGTCATTTGTGAATTGTAGCAGCTAATTTTGGTACTGTCTTAGTTATTCCTGGCCAAAAACTTGGAAACTTGAGGAATTGGTTGGTCCTTCTGATTCCTGGCTGAAAGGATGATGAAATCCCAGTAACATTGCACCTTCTGAAGTGGAACCAGTTGAAGTGTAAAGCATGAGTCACCCATAAGGTTGTGACCACTGGCCCAAGTCAGAGATGCAGCCAGGTGAAGCTTAGCTGCAGGAGGGAAGGCAGGCAGGCAAGCAGGTACTTGCCAGCCCTTAACAAGCTGCTAAGGCAAAACAGCCTTTGCAGGCAGCCTCTGGCCTTTACAATCTACAATCCAAGCTGCCTCTTCCCAGAGGGAGTGGGCTGGCTGGAGTCAGGGCTTTTGTTCAGCTGTGCAGGGTGCAAAGAGGCCCAGAGGCTGCAAGGTTCTGAATGCCAGCTAGAACTCAGCCTCTCCAGTTACAGATTCTTTACTCTTAACATGCATTGTTATAAAACAGGCCTTTCTCTGTCTGTCTGTCTGTCTGTCTGTCTCTCTTGGCAATCAGAGGCCAGACACTCCTGTGAAGACTCAGTGGCCAAATTTTGGGCTTCTATGGAGTGGAGAGTCCTTTGCTTATGCAAAATCCAATAACCTAGCATCATCACCCACCAAAATGATTTCAGATATGCAGATAAAAGTATTGTCGTTTCTTTTGGGGTCGGAAAGAAGAGGTCACAGTTAGAGCCCAGAAGAGCAGTTGTCAAGTGAGTCCTGTTCACTGTAGAGTTCTGATACTCTCCTTCTCTCCAGATGCCCTGAACCTCAAGGTTAGCCATGGGCTTGGGAGATAAAGCCTTCTTTGGCCAGACACTAGCTCTACCTGCACACATAGTGCCCATGAGAGATTTTGGAGGCTGATTCTCTCTGGTGACAAGTTGCTTATTAAGTTGTATTAGGAGTTTGCAGCCCCAGCAGAAGCTCCCTGGTGAGGAGGGAGCACTCATTTCAGTGTGCCTCATGCTGAGAGATGGGAGCTGGTAAGGTTGGGAAATGAGGATGAGACCCCTCTGTGTGGGAGTGAGCTCTTGTGAGGAGTCAGACAACCCCCTCCTGTTGCCATTTCCAGGGTCAGCTTGAGGCAAAGCTTTGAGTTTATCAGGAGCTTTGCCTCTGTTCTATTGCTCAGGTTCCAATACTTATACTGCTCCTTTTCAGTTTTGGAAGGAATGTGTCAAGAGAAACCTCATCACACATTAGTGCTGGAAACTCAATACCAGTGGATTGAATTGTATATATTGTGGGTGAGGGTCACCACTGTTAGTGCATGTTGTACACAGAATATTGAATGCAGAAGTGAAGTATCTGTAACAGACAAGATCTGGGGCTCTAGCTGTGTAGAGAGCAAGTAGTTCTTCCTAGGAAGGGGCCCAGAAAAGAGGTAACGTGCATCCTGCAAGGAATTGGCAGGAGTTGGTTGAGCAGAAAGATCTGCACAAGAAGATAGATCGTCTAAGCAGAGGGCCAATTAGAGGTCAAGATGAGAGAGGTGGAGGAAAATGGCAGAAGTGCAGCTAAGGTCTGCTGTCTCTAAGAAACGAGTTACAGTGTCCCAGTGAAAAGTCCAGAGCTAGAAAGTGACACCAAGTGAGCCATAATAGTACAGAGAATTTGGCTAGAGAGGAAAAATTCAGGCGGCCTGCTTAAGAAGACAGGACTGAGTACAAGTTGGCAGTGGCAGTCAGACAGAGCCAGGACAAAGGCACCAGAGACAGAGTGTGTAGGGCTTTTTACTCACCTCCAGCGTGAACTTGATGACTAGGAGCGTAAATCCACATCCTGCTGCCCACAGATAGACATAGAGGTCAAGATGTGGAGTTCTGACATTGTGCTTTTGGAGAATGGTAGGTTTCTTCATGATCAGATCATTTGGCCATGGTGGTGAGTGTCTAGAAGTGAGCTTGATAAAGTAGGCAAAGATCTACTCATGAAGGGTCTTGGGTGTCATGCTAAAGAAGGGTGAATCTTTTGGGTGCCACTGGCTCATACTTTTAATCTGAGCTATCGTGAGCTGAAGATCTGGAGAATGGAGGTCTTAGGCCAGTCCCCGCAAAGATGAAGCCTAATTAAAAAAAAAAAATGGTCTGCCAGGCATGACACAAGTGGTAGAGCACCTGCGTTCAAACCCCAGTACAAAAGAAAAGAGAGAGAGATGAGAGAGAGAGAGAGAGAGAGAGAGAGAGAGAGAGAGAGAGAGAGAGAGAGAGAGAGAGAGGCCAGATACTGTGATCTATTCCTGTAATTCCAGTTATCCAACTGTGTGGGAAATATAGATAGAAAACTCTTGGTCCAAGATGGCCTGGGCAGAAATGTAGGACTCTATAAAAATAACAAAATAACAAAAGCAAAACAGGTTAGAGGCCTGGCTCAAGTGGTAGATCAATTGTCTAGGAAGCTTGAGACTCTCCCTGAGTTCAAAGCCCACTACTGCCAAAAAGAAAAAAGCTCTATAGGCAGTCAGAATAACACGACTGTTACTCATACCTTAACAAGAATTAATAAAAGGAGGAAGAGGCAGAAGTAGTGGTGGTAGGCCTTCAGGCAACAGTAGGGCAGATGTATAAGCCTGTGCGGGGCAAGCAGAAAGCCCACAAATCTTGTCTCTGAAGAGGCTGAGAGCAGTACTGGCTGAGTCTGAGCCAGCTCCAGGCCACCCACCTGAGGAGGCAGGCCCAATGAGGTCAGCATGGCTGTCCCAGCAGTTGGGGGAGGGCCATGGGCTGTGGTCAGGACCCCAGGAAACCTCCGTGGGGGTGTACTGAGCAGGAGGCAGATCCTGTAATCAGGTCATACTTCTGTCACCACAGTGCTGATCATTACCACGAGCAGTTGTCATTAGGAGCTGTCATAAATGGTGCAGTCTTTTCTCTCGTAAGCTTGTTAGTTGACCAAGTAAGCAGCTAACTTAAAGCTTGCAGAGCCAGCTTTCATAATGCCTGGACTGGTAATGACACTGGTTAGGGCTGAGGGACTGGATCAGCTGAATTGTCTGGGGTCTCTCTGAAGAAAGGAGGCAAGAGAGGCTGTAGGTATAATGAAGAATGAGGGTTGAAGTTTGCAGATGATGCATGTATGTGGTATATATTTATGGCTCTGTAGGTATATGGTATGTACATGAGATATGGTATAGATGTATGTTTATAATTGCTTGTGAGGTTGATCATGTGCACATGACTCTTCTGTGTTTGTGAGTGTGAGCACAGTGTATCTGCCTGGTAGCATAGCCATGCCAGCCAGCTACTTGCAATAGCTAATAGGAATTTGTCTCTTACAGCTGGCTTGGTCCTGCCAGGAGCTTGGGCTTCATCATGAGTCCTTAGGTTTATTCTTACCCCAGTGCTTCATGGAGAGAGTCCTTTGAGAATGTATTGTTAATTTCCCCCTACTTAGGAAGGCCTTCACAGAAGCCTGTAAGAGATTACTATGCAGTGATGTCTTTGTGCAAACCAAAGGCCATCTTTATGAGTTTGGGGAGCACTCCTACAGGCTTGGTGCTTTGTTTATTATAAGTCCAAATGCCAAATAGGCCTATTGTGCGTAGATTTTAGTATTGCGACAACAAATCCATTTAAAACTGCTGGTTCTCTGGGAAGGAGTGGCTTCCTTAGCAGATTCCAGCGGTGAGCAGGAATTGTCATAAAGGATGTGGTGTAATCCCCAGAATTTAAAAAGCATGTTGGCAGAGCACATGTAAAGTTAACAATCAGATGATGAGTACAGAGCCTGGGTCTACCACCTAGTTGTGTTCGTGGAGGTGAGTCACTTAATCCTTCTGTGGCTCAGCTTACCTACCTGTCAAAACCTCCAAATGCACATTGCTGTCTTAGGAAATAACAAATGATGTGATAGAAAATAGAACAAATTCTGATGTTCTAATTCCAGCTCTGCTATAACAGCTATGTGGCTCGGGCCAGCTGGATTGAACAAATTCAACAAACTGAAGGCTTCTCATAGGCCATTTCTATTGCTCCTTCCAGCTCTACTGATAGGATTTTGTTGTGCAACACTCTTACTCTGTTGCTTTCTTAGTGCCAGTACTTGGGCTTGCACTTTCTGATCCTCACCCCACAGACACTCTAAGGCTTGAGCCACATCTCTACTTATAGCTTTTTGGTGGTTAATTGGAGATAAGAGTCTCTCTAATTTGTTTTTCTGGGCTGGTGTTGAACCATGATTTGCAAACCAGTCTCTTTAGTAATTAAGATTATTGGTGTAAACTATTTGGCCAAATTGATACAGTATTTTTGTGGGCTTCTTCCTGCTCCCTATGTTCTTAGGGAATACCTGACTTCTCAGATAATATGAGAGAGAAGCTTGTGTCTGAGAGGCTGACACAGAGGAAAAGAGAGTGGGAAGACACACTCACCGAAGAGTTGAGGTGAGATGGAGCTGTGGTGTGTGTGCATTGTACACCTCCAGACCAGCACGGTTTGGACAAGGTGTGTCCTAACCTCAGCCCTTGACCTCAAGTTTTCCCATATATGGGACCCCCTATCCTGACTCTATCTTGAGCTTCTTGGTTCTTTCTATCCTGTGCTACTCAGAAACTCAAAGACAGGATGTAGGAACCTGTTCACCTGTGTGGAGAGATGGAGCTTTTTAGGGAAGTCATTTGAAGCATGGAACAAGTACGTTTTTTTAGCAACTACCTTATCATAGTCAGAAGTACACTTTAATTCCAGTTCCACAATTTACCAGTCATGTGGCTGCAGTTAAGAGCAGTTTTTCCATTTATCAAATAGGAATGAGCATATATCTAGTTCACCTAGCTGGTGTGCACACATTGTACCCATGTCCTGGAAATTATAAAATACAGTTTACTCTCCTGTGGCAGCAGTCCCAGGTTTCATCTTACAGCTTTGCATAGAACCACATCATGGAACTTCCTCTTCAGGTGGGAGCTCATGTCACACCCCACATGGCCATCTTTGTAACAAAAACGGCATTTTCCTTAAAAATTGAAAATTGTGGCTGGGAATATGGCTCATGGTAGGGTGCTTGCCTACCCTGGGTTCAATTTCTCAGTACCACATAAACAAAAAAATAAATAAAAGAAATAATTTTTTTAAAAAGAGAACACTAAAAAAGATGAATGCATCTTACAGTCATAGTTTTTCTATTGAAGGAGCTTAGAATTTTCCAGATATTGTTTTTCCCCCCCTTTGGACAGGTAGCCTTGAGCTTGTAATCCTCCTGCCTCAGGCTCCAGAATTATGTGGTAATAGGACCACCACATGTGGCTCAACATATTAAAATATAGTGTGAGGTCACCTGGTAGGAGAGGGCGCTTGTAAAATCCAGGCTGAGACTATTTGCCAACATGCCCCTAAAAAAAAAACCTGCCCAGAGCAGACCTGAGCAGGTGTGACATATTTGCAGGTGACCTGGGCTTTTACTGACACTTTACACCTTACACCTTGCACTGTTCCTCTGCATCTAGCACCTGGAGGGCATGACAACATCCTGTAGTGGGGTGATCACTGCAGGTATTTGCTGTAGGTACAGTAAGAGAAGAAGTGGCTGCCAGACCCAACACATCCAGACCATCGCTGCTTGTCAGCTCAACTGCTCCACATTCTCCAGAAGGTCCAGAGTTCTCTTTTCCATATCCTCTCTTCATAGATGAGCCTTGGGTTTCAAGATGGCTACCTCTTCCCTTAGGAGAGAAGACAGGAAGCTGAGGCTTCAGGTAATGGAAAGACTTGTTCTGTACAGTTCCTTTAGAACATGGGGGCTGGAAAGTTGGTTCAGTGGTAAAGTGCTTGCCTCCCATGCATGAGGCCCTGGGTTCGATTCCTCAGAACCACATAAACAGAAAAGGCTGGAAGTGGCACTGTGGCTCAAGTGGTAGAGTGCTATCCTTGATCTGCAGAGGCTCAGGGACAGCGCCCAGGCCTAGAGTTCAAGCCCCATGACTGCTAAAAAAAAAAGAAAGAAAAAGAACATGGTATGTATAAGAAAGCAAACTTTGCTCCACACAGGAAAGGGCCACCTTGTTCAGGAGGACAGCACCTCACCTTACCACTAGCAGTAAGTATTCAAAGCCTTCTGTCAAGATCATGGGACCTGACCTTTGGAGGAAGCCCCAAGAAATCTAGCCCCTTATGGCCCTCCCCAGTCAGAAGGATGACTTTCCTAGTTAGAATGATGACTTCTTTTGTGTATGTGCCAGTACTGGGGCTTGAATTAAGGGTGCTGTCCCTTAGCTTTTCACTTAAAGCTGTTGCTCTATCACTTGAGCCATACCTTCACTTTGGGTTTTTGGTGGTTAATTAGTGATAAGAGTCTCACAATTTTCCTGCCTGGGCTAGCCTTGAACCATGATCTTCAGATCTCAGCCTCCAGAGTAGCTAGGATTACAGGCACAAGCCACCATTGCCCTGATGATCTTGTGACTCTTGGTACACCCCCTACATATCTCCCTGTGGTGGCCTCCCCAACAGTGGCTGTGCTGGTGGCTGAACTTTGTGGGCATAGATAGTGCCTAGCTTATCAAATTGCTACTAGAGTAGGACAACATGCCCTCCCCTTGCCCCCAGCTTTCCCCAAATAAATGTGTTTTTCTGTCTCATGTGAGCAAAAAAAGAGATAGAACCCTGGTTGGGCAGAAACAGCACTAGGAAGGCTGCTGAGCTGAGGCCCCTGCAGATGAAGACAAGACATCTTGGGGGGCTCTGTCTGCAACTGCAATTCCTTGTCAGGAAGGAGCCCCCAGAGTCCTGCAGGGAAGCACAGGCCTCCTTCCCCTCTTCCAGTATGTCCTTTCCTTAAGCAAGAACTTCAGGGCCTGCCCTCCTTCCCTGAGCCTCCTTTGGTATCAGTTTTCCTGGTGATTTTAAAAAAGGCAGTTTTTGCTTTCATAGTTGTGTAACTGTGTGAGACTTGGGAGGTGGGGAGAGGCCCAGCCCAAGGCGGCCCTTCATGGGGAGAGAGTAGAATCAATACATTGTGTTGCTTTCCCAGGTGACTGACAGCTCTCCCCCTGGAGCCTTCTTCTCTTCCAGACTTAATGCATCTTTTGGCAGATTTCCTTATTTGGAGCCAAGAACAGGCAAGCCAGGACAGCTGAGAGGCTTTCCCTTCCTACTGCTGGTCCCATTTCCTGGCCTTTGGAAGCAGGATAGTGCCAGGCACCTGGGTACCTTTTGCCCTCTACTTCCTTTAAAATGAGAAACCTGGCTTATAGTTTGGTTTTGTGGGGTGTGGGGGGGGGGGGTGGGGGGGTGTTGGTCCTAGGGCTTGAACTCCAGGCCTGGGAATTGTTTTGAGGCATTTTTTGCTTTAGGCTAGGGCTCTACCTCTTGAGCCACAGCCCTACTTCTGGGTTTTTGGTGGTTAATCAGACACAAGAATCTCATGGACATTCTTGCCTGGGCTGGCTTTGAAGTGAGATCCTCATGTCCCAGACTCCGGTGTAGCTAGGATTACAAGGGTGAGCCACCGGTGCCTGGCCCAGCTTGTAGTTTAAAAGCTGCCTGTTCCCCCCAGCACTTTCTTAGTCTAAAAGTCTCTGAGAGATGCACAGCTCCCAAACTCCAGCACAGAACACCACCTTCTGAGGTGACCTGGAGGAGTCGTGGATAGTACCCTCTCCCTGGGCCTGATTATCTCAGGGCTCTGCCTCACCTGGAATGTTAGCCGGAGGACAGGAGGACAGGATACACCTGGACAAGGTCAGGGAGCTCTCAAAGCAGTGCTGGGCTACTATGCTCAGCTCCATCCACAGATGAGGGAGGGGCCCCATCTGTGAATTCAGTGGAGAGTATGGGGAAGAGACCTCTAAACTTGGCTTTCCTCCTACTGTACTGTATAAGGAAATGACTTATCTGTTAATGAATTAGAGTTGGACTTCTTCAAGCCGAGACTGGGGCATTTTGTTCTGGCACTGGGATGGGAAGAAATTTGCTCACTTTTGGAAGAGCCTGTGGTACTGAACCCTGAGGGTCTTCTGAGATAAGTGTATGTGAAGGGAAAGTCGGAGGAAAATGTGTGTTAGGGAATGAGGGGCAGAGGACAATGGTGGCCACGGGGGTGCAATGCCCTGGTCCTAACCCTGACCTTGGGGCCTACCTAGCTACTGGAGGCTGAGCATTAAGGCTCATCCTCATTTCCTCCTTCAGTCTCAGGTCTTCTCATCTGCAAAATGGGGCTTTGTTTTATGACCTCTTGCTTGTTTTATGATCTGTCATGGGGCTTGAACTCAAGGCCTTGAGCTCTTTTTTCTCAAGGCTAGCACTCTACCACTTTAAGCCAAACTCCACTCTTTCTGGTGGTTTTCTGTTGGTTAATTGGAGATAAAAAGTCTCACAGACTTTTCTACTCTGGCTGGCTTTGAACTGCAAGTCTCAGATTTCAGCTGCTGGCCTGGCTTATACGGCCTCTTAAGTCCCTTTGCTCTAAGGCTCTGCATCAGCGTTCTAAGTGTTCTGTAAATGCACTGGCCAGGCTGAGGGTGTAGCTCAGTGGTAGAACATGTGCTCAGTATGTGCAAAGGCCCTGGGTTCCATCCCCCATACCAGAAGACAAAAAGCATAATTTTAAACACACTCACTGGCCATAAAGCAGTATCTTTTCTTCAAGGAAAATCACACCCTAGACTCCATTCTAGAAGACCAGCCAGCATGAGCCATGAGGTGGGAAGAAGAGGGGGACCGAGGCAGGGGATAAATCCCCTGGTTATTTGACAAGTGGCCGTGTGACCTCAGGGAAGACAAACAGAGATTATTCAGTGACTCACTCTGTGCTTCCTAGATTGAACACCAGGCTTCTGCCAAATGGTCCTAGCTTTGCAGCTTGGGGGTAGAAATTATGACACTTTGGTGCCCAAACCATGTCAGTCTGCTGGCCTATATTTGGTCGCACTAACCAACTGCTCTCCAAGGGCTCAGTACAGCCTCTGGGGTAAGGGAGACTGGATCATTGTGCTGACATAAAATAAGAAGCTACTATACTCCCTGCAGGCTGAGGTGGAGTCACTGAGGTCCCCTCCCATATTGTCTTCCTGAGCTGCTGTCTCCATTACTGCCAGCTGAGCTTTCTACTGGTTCATTGGAGATGGAGTCCCCAGGACTTCCCTTCCTGATCTGGTTTCAAATCTTGATACTTCAGCTCTCATTCTCCTGAGTAGTTAAGATTATAGGAGTGAGCCACCAGTGCTTGCTGTGGTATGGGTGACTTTATAAAGGACAGCACTCAGTCTTCTAGAGAGTATAGAGCCATGGACTTTAAATTACATACTGGCTTTGTTACTTCCCCACTGGTGTCTTTTGGAAAATTGCATTCCCATCATACTGGCTTTAGGGGGAAGAAGGTAGTAGTGCCGTGTTAATGAGGATTTGGAAAGGACTGAATAATAGTACTCAGTACCTGATCACACCAGGGATCCCAGAGGCAGCCTTTGTGGGAGGTGGAAGCATTCACTGGCAGCTTGGGTAAGTCAGTTCTGGTGTGTGAGCCTGGGAAGGGATCTGGGGACCTTCCCTTGGTGGGTGTCATGTCACAAGTTGGTAGGCCTGGCTTCTGGTAGCTACTTTGAGGCAGGGGGCTGTTCTAAACAGAGATGGTGGCCCTTCTGTTCAGTTGTTGGGCCAGGAGGGTGATATAGGATCTAATGTCTAACATTACAAGTAAATGGGGCCAAACAAAACCCAGAGCCAATGAGATCTATGCAGTCTATACACCCGAGGAGAGAGGAAACCAGAGCTGCAGAGGCACCCACAGTTACCCCAAAGGACTGAGAAAGCTGGCGTTGGAGAGTGACAAGAGGAATGGGATGTGGGTCACTGCTGTGCCCCACACAAATAAGGACCCTTTCGCAGCTGCTGTCTTGCTGCTCACTAGGTGCAGTGTCTGCAACTGCCAGAGAGATTTGAGGGGATGGGGGCAGTAGAGGGGCAACAGCAGGGCTGGGAGAAGCTGAGTCTCTGTACTGCGCCTTTCTTGGTTGGCATGTGAAAAAAAAATAACAACAACTGCTTCATTTCACAAGCATAGGTTGGGGGTCTTCCCATCCAGCACACAGCCCCTGGGCTAGGGGAGTTAGCCCCTGCATGCCTGCTGTCTATCTGCTTTTACAGCAGACCTTCATCCATGGCAAATAGGCAACATGGCTGTCATTGAACACTGTCCCATCAGGTTGCAAACGATGTGAACTTGTCTTGGTGCTGTACTGCCCATGACAAGTAGCAGATGCCTTCCTACCTAATCTGAGTTTTGGATTGGTAGGCAGGAGCTGGAAGGTTTCCAGTCTGATGGAGAAGGTGTGTGTTCGGGGAAGACCCGTATCCTAGGCCCTGGCTCAGTCTGGACTTCTGCTCTTGCCAAGGGCCAGAGTTGAGGCAGGCTGCCAAGGTGTCTGTGTCTTCTGGGCTTTCCTTCTGCTAGCACAAAACCTAGACACACTGAAAGCAAACAAAGCAAGCAGATTTGAGTGTAGAAGTTTGGAGAAGCTTCTATACAGATAAAGCCAGAAGCTTCATCTGTGACTGCGATGCTCTGAAGGTGTCTTGGGTTGGGGTGGAGGGAAAGAATGAAGGATTTGAGACACTGACTTCTTCCTTAGCTTTCTTAACAGAAGTCTGTAATGAACCCAACAGCTGCTTCCCTCTCTTGGGAGGGAAAAGGGGCCTTTGAAACCTGGATGAATGTAATCTTCCTTGGGATCCATGCCTGTAAAGGATACCCCAGCAAGTGAGACTTCCCTTCTGCATATCTAGCTCATTTCACCCTCAATATTTATATATGTAGTGAACTTGGATCTTAGGGTAAAATTCCAGCTCCACCATTGTCCAGTTGGAACTTGAGCAAATTATTGGAATCTTAAGTTTCCTCACCTAGAAACTGGTTTATATTTTAAAGTATTTTCCTTGTAGAATTGTTAGAGAACAAGAAGAGTTTCTGTATGTATAAGTGCTCAGGCCAGTGTTGGAAGCAGGTAAGTGTTTAGGATCTATTATCCATGGTTATTAGCACTAAAGAACATGTTTGTGTTAAAGAGCTTGAGTCCCACAAACGAGGCCATGAACTTCAGGGCAATGACTGTGTTGTCTAAATGTTTTTTATTCATTCAGGTGTTCAACAAATGCTTACCTGAGCTTTCTGGTGGGTGGGGGATTGCACTAAGTAGCTAGACAGGAATGGGTGGGGCTTTGTGTGAACATTTCTGGGGAAATCGTAGTACAAAGCTAAGCTGACTCAAGGTTCTGACAGGGTAGGCCATGAAGGTTAAGTGTGGACCTACCTGGCTAGAAACTTTCAGAGATGATGGATTGAAAGTAGCTTGGTTTGAAGGATGGGTAGGAAGAGTATATATGTCTGCTTGTAAGTGAATCAGCCTGGAAAACTCATGTAAGGAAGAGAGCTGAATGGTGCCTCTAGCTACCACTCTTCCATGCTGGGTCATAGTTTCTTTAGGGGATCCCTCCCTGGGTCTCTTTATGCCATCTGTCAAATGTGATGGCATGAAGGTCCACTGCATATGCTTGAAGTGGAGTGTGTGACCTCTTCTCTGGAGTTGTGTTTACACAACTTCATGATCAAGATGCTACTCTTGGGCTACTGTTTGAGCTCACCCAGTTGGGCTGGGGTAAATTCAGACAAAGTCTTTCATTGGTGGGAGCAGGCAAAGGCAGCCTTTGTCATCTGGAGTATTTTTTCTTGGGCAACCTGGGTTTCAGTTTTGAAGTTCAAAGACAAAAGAAGAAAATATGCTTTTGATTTCAATTGCCAGGGTTAGGACAAAAATGGAGATAAATTTATTCTATACCTTCATTCTACAGATGGATATAGGGAGACCCAGAGAAATGAAGTGATTTACCCGTTTGTCAGAAAGCTGCGGATGGGATGTGTCAGCTGGGGTTTGTTGATTCTGGTCCTGGGCTCTTCTCAAATATGCCACCTCTTGCTGCCACAGCCTTTGTTTGCTGGCTCTGCAGGTGTCACAGCCACAGAATAGGTCATTAATTGCACAGAAAGTTCTATAGCAAATTCTGTAGCCAGCATGGTCTTGGACATACCCCTGCCAATCTTGCTGCTTCAGTTTGAGTTTCAGTGGAGTTGGGGTTGGTTGGGGGATGTGGTAACCTCCAGAAAGCTTAAACATTATCCAAGAGAAGCCCTTAAAGTGTACTTCTGTGATTAGCCAGGGTGACAAATCAAAAAGCTCAACCCCTTCACCCCAGCTCCTTAAACCAGCAGTTCAGTGCTGGGCTTACTCACAGTCCAGCAACATCAATATCTCTTAAGAACTTGTCAGAAATGCAGACTCTTAGGCTACATCAATTACTACTGAATCAGAAACTCTAGGGTACAGCTCAATAATATGCTTTTCTTTTCTGCCGTTGTTAGTTGTTGGGTTTTTTTGTTTGTTTGTTTTTAGATAGGGTCTAGCTATGTAGCCTAGGCTGGCATGGAACCCTCGATTCCTTTGCCTCAACCTCATGAGTGCTGGATAATCTGCGTTTTAACATGCCTTCCTGGCAATTCTGATATTGCTGCTCTCAGATATTTATCAGAGCTAGGGCATCTCTGAATCTGACTTCTCATTCCCCATTCTTTCTAAGAGATCATGACATGTTCCAAGTTGCCATTTGGGGGAACACCAGGAGGTAGAATGGAGAGGGATGGATAACTGGGGACCTCATGTTAGGAACAGATGTTTGCCTTGGCAGGTTTGCCTAGACTTGGAGCCAAGATCCAGTCAATCCTCTTGATTGACTTTATTTAAGCCAGTCTCCTCTTCTCTGCCTCCGCTGCCACTGATGCGTGGAGGTGGATGAGGTACACTCTGGGAAGGGGAAGAAAAAGGACCCAAGCTTTTCATTCTCCCTATTCTGAGGCCCAAGTGCTAGCTGTGAGAGCCATCAATACACAGGCTTTCCTGCTGGAATAAAGCCTACCGGGCAGCATTCGTCTCTTCAAGGGGGATTTCATTCTACACCATTAGCTAAATCAGTGGGGATTTGACAAACTCTGTGAAGTCAAGCAATTAGGCAGTGGCATTCTGGGGACTGGTGAGAGAGACAGTGGGAGTAAAGAGTAGGAGGGGGAGGGCAGGACAGAAGGAGGGAGGAGGAAGGGAAGGGGAGGGAGAAAGAGGGGAGGAGGGAGGAGAGAGAAAGATATGCAAACTTTGTCCTCCTGCCTGACCATCTCCCTATGGTGTCTGGAATCCAAGAAACAGGACAACTTTAGTGAAATAATTTGCCTCAAATTATTTCACTTGACAGCATCTTTTTAACATGTGCTGCCTTTCATAGGTAGGAGGGCAGAAGGAAAGCTGCCTTCAATCTTTTTTTTTTCTTTTTGCATTTTTTGGTAATGCATGTCGTGTAGTCAGCATACATGTAAATATGCAGTCTGTGGTTTGTGGTCAGGGGAGAGAGTCTGAGTTACTGTGACCAAGTGCCAGCTCCTTTCTTTGCTAAATGAATCAGTGATGCCAAACACTGGCTCCTGCTGGGAACAGAGGGTTCTGCTAAGCTGCCATTGGGAAGCCTTTGTCCTTAGGATTCATTGAGGCCCTAGTACCACAAAGCCGGCTCTCCATGGGGCCAAGACCCTCTGCTGGGCACTGGAAGGAGGCTGCAGTTTCTCAGAGCCAAGGTTTATTTGTACACTCACTGGGAACTATGCTTTCTGCCCTGGCCCTTGGGGACGCCCACCCAAGAGATTTGTGAACTCGGTGGAAAAGGCAGCAAAATGGGTTCTTCTGCCTTCATGACTCATGAAATATTCTTATGATACCACTTTTGACCTGGAGACACCATGATTAGGGCAGAAACCCAGGGGGCCCAGGCATGACATTTTCTCAAGCAAAGGGCCAGTAGACTCCAGCTACTTCATAAAGAGATAGCCAATTCTCCGTCTACTTAGGAATTTGGGAAGCAAATCTCCCAGGAATCAGGTATATAGTCATGTCTGCTCTGCTTGACTTTTGGTTGTTGTCTATAGGAAGAGACAGTATCTAAGTGTATGGTCCCCAGGCCATGCTTACGTTTCATGAGTTACTCTCATGTTCCATTTGAACATGGTTAATACTCCTTCTAAGTCAGAGTGAATAAACTACATTGTACGTGAAGGAACAAATGGCGTTAACCTGTAAAATCATGACTTGCTACAGACTAAATCTGTAGGCAACCTCTTCTTTACCCTCCCAAGACATATTTGAAAAGCAGAAATTTTGTATTGGGGCTTGAATGCAGAATCATCTGATTGCCTGGCTTGCTTGCTCAGCTGACACTCTGCCACTTGAGCCATGCCTTCATCTCTGCATCCCTGTCTTTTGCTCATTCTGTTGGAGATAGAGTCTTGCAGACTTCTGTTTCAGCTGGCTTCAAATGGTGATTCTCTAAATCTCAGCCTACTGAGTAGCTATGCTTATAGGCATGAGCCACTGGTACCCTGGCAAAAACAAAATACTGAAGCAAAATCTCTAAATATCTCCAACTAAAGCTAAGTTCCTTCAAATGAGGGCCTGTAATTGGAAGCTGTTTTATGATCCCACATTTTGTGATTCATCTAGATTGTATATTCTTTACTAGATTATAAGCTTTTTTAAAATTTAAGGGCTTTCCCCCTCTTCACATTAAATACAGTTTTAAGAGCCAAATAGGAATAAAAGACTTTCAATAAAAACTGCACTTCACTCCCCTCTTGGACACTCCTTCACTTCAAGTTCCTGTGAATGAGGAGCAACCATTTTCAACTACTTTAGCTACTTTTTGTGATATTTAGCAAACTGGAGCAAATCCAGAACATGTACATATATTTTGATTTCTTCATTTTCATGTTAAAATATTATTTATTGGAGTTTCTGTTATTGAAGTTAAAGATAACTCCTTTATATTAAACTTCCTAATATAGCAAAGTCCCAGGGTTTGCTCAGTTAATTAATTGCATTTTAATTTCTTGATATTATGTAGATGACACATGGTGTGTCATTTCCATAGTGTATCACTCCATTGACACAGGGAGTGCTCTGAGCAATGGAGTGTTTGAGCTGGTGTTTCCCCCTTTCACATCCTTCATCTGTTCTTGGCTCATTTCACCTACAGTTCCAATGCTGATGTTCTGAGCTCAGTCTCAGATGCACAGGGGGTGGGGTCACTTCTAGAGCCCTTTTCCTCTTGCTGGACCACTGAGTCTCAAGCTGTGGTGCAGTTGTTCCCAAGAAACCATTCTCAGCCTTCTTTTGTTTCTCCGAACTCCATGCCTTCTTTCTGCATTTTTAAAAGACGCCTAATGCAAGATATCTATTTTTTTTTAACTTTTTAATGTCTGGACATGTCTACTGTGCTCTCCACATGTTACATGCTGATAAATAGGTTCCATTCAGAATCCCATTGGGAATTCTTATTTCCTTTCTCTTCTGTCTGGGGCTAGAACTCAGAAACTCTTGTGTTTGTTAAGCCAAATGCTCTACTACTTGAGCTATACCCCCTACCTCTTTCATTGTTTTATGAATAAGGTCTCACACTTTTTTGTTTTGCTTGCGTTTTGCTGGGTACCAGCCTTGGGTGGGTGATCCTCCTACCTAGGCCTCCCAGTAGCTAAGATTATAGGACTGTACCACCATACTTGGACCCATTTAAAGGCAGTCATTCTTTATCTTAATCTAATAAAGTGCTGTTGTTAATAAACCCAGTACTGCTCTAATGCCCAATCCTTTGTCTTAGACATATATTCTCTGTTCTCTAGAAGATTTCAAAAGTCTTTTTTATCCTACTTCATGTTTCTCAATGTCATCTCTCATGGAGCCAGGCACTATTTAACTTACTTAATAACATAAGAAGAAAACTTTAAAAAATAAGTTCTTTGTTGTTTTCTCCCATTCATTTTCTTTATTCTGTGTTTTTATAACTCCATTTATTCAGATCTGGAAACTCTAGATTGAGAAGAGTTTGGCATCCCCTTTGGCATCTCAGGAAATTTCTCTAACCAGATTTGAACACATTTGTTTTGAATTCTTAATTTCTCCTCTTATATTTCAAATAGTCAAGTGTACTTTTCTGGTCTGTGAACTTTTGCTTTAGAATCTTTCTGTTCTTGTTTTATGAACACAATAACTTGTCTAAAATTGCCATTTTGAAAAGTTTTCTTATGCTTCTTGCATTGCCCTTGAAACCTGTTTCTTCATTATTATTGTTGTTGTTGTAAGTGCTGGTTGTGGGGCTTGAACTCAGTGCCTGGGTACTGTCCCTGAGCTTTTCTGCTCAAGGCTAGTACTGTACCAGTTGAGATCCACTTCTGTCTTTTTTGATGCTTAATTGGAGATAAGAGTCTTGTTGACTCTTCTGCCTGGGCTGGCTTTGAACCATGATCCTCAGATCTCAGACTCTTGAGTAACTAATATTATTTAACTGCCTGCCAGTATTTGGCTGTGCGTTTGAATTTAAGAGCAAGGAATGGAATTGGAAGCTTCTTGCTTATATTCAAGGCCTGTGATATTTTAGAGGTAAAAGATTTTTCTTTTCTTTTGGGATACTAGTTTCTTTAGAGAGAAACTATCTTATCCACTGACTGGAAGACCTAGATTCAGTCTTCTGAGATCTGCAGGTCTCACTCTTTACTATGCAGAATTTTGTTTAACCCTTTGGTGACTGTGTAGCATCTTACTGCTTTCTTCTTGTGTGTCTGCTGAAAACTTGTGTATAAAATAAACTACTTGCCCCTTGCTGGTGTTGGTGCGAGCAATCATTTGGCTTTACAGCCCAGATGAGTGGGTGGGTATGAGTTCCCTGTTTAGATTTTACAACAACTCCCACACTTAATACAAGCTCTGTAATGGTGCACAGGACCATGTGGGCCCAGACCATGAGAATCTCTGGGTCCTGCAGTGTGGGTGGACAGCTGGCCTCTTACTGGCACTTCTTCCTGTAAGTGCCTCTTCTCTCTGTCAACACTGGCTCCTCCCCATTCCATGTGCTTTTTGTTACACAGAATGTTGATGATTTGCTCTTTTTCTTCCATTATGATTTTCTTGCATGTAACTTTTTAAAGACGTGATTTTAAATTGATTTAAGGACATATCGGGAATGATTGTATGTGTTTGGCCAGAAATGGTAGCTCTCAGCAGACATTCAGGGGTTTGGAGTCTGTGTGCAGGGCACATTTTCATTTCTATTTCCTACTGTTCTTTGCTTTCTGGAATTTGCGCTTCCTGCTTCAGAGCCTACAGGTCACCAGTGACCTGCCAGTCACTAAGAGATCCCAGCTTCAAACTCATTCTCAAACTCTCTGGAATTTGGGCTTGGGGGACAGGCTATCCATTTGATTCCCTTATTCTTGTGTTCGTGACACTGAACTGCTTGGCCTCTGGTAACTTTTAACGCTCTCTTCCTTTCACTCCAGGAAGTATTTCCTGGGTCCTCCTTTTTCTTCTTTCTTTGTACTTTATCCTGTGTTGCAAGTATTATCTAATCAAGTAAGTTACAAATTTGATTCCTAACTTAGCCTTATTCCTACTTTCCCCAACCTATCCCTCTTAGATTCCTGCAGCAATTATTAGTTGTTTAAATGGTTGGTCATTGGCCAATGGCTGTCCTATATCCAAGCCCTATATTTAGTCATTGGAGAAATGGGGAGGTAGTAGAAGCAGGAAAGTTAGGAAGAAGAGATGGTTCTGGAAGAGATGGGTAGAATGACTATCTGATTCTCATTGCAGCCTCAGAAATATGGCCAAGCTTCTTGGGGAGGCTGTCAAGGAAGTATAAGTGTGAGCAAAAAAATTAATTTGAAGCTGGGCACCAAGGGCTCACACCTGAAATCCTAGCTACTAAGAAGGCTGGGATCTAAGGATAATGGTTTGAAGACAGTCTTGGCAGGAAAGTCTGTGCAAAATCTTATCTCCAATTAACTATCAAAAAGCTGAAGTGGAGCTCAAGTGGTAGAGTGCTAGCTTTGAGCAAAAATGCTAAAACAGCACTCAGACCCTGAGTTCAAACGCCAGTATTAGCACACTTACACACACACACACACACACACACTGATCTGAGTGACTGAAGGTGGAATGCAGATTTAGTGGTCTACTTGAATGTAAGGGATTATTTGTTTTAAGATCGCTGAGGAACACCCAGACAGTCTCCAATTGCAGCCTCAAGTTTTGGGTTTTCAAAGTTTTTGAATTTCTGAATTCTTGCTGGCAGTAAGTCATGAATTGGGAGAACATTCTACTTTGGCGGGGGAAGGAGGAAGGAGATGTTAAAGTGTGACTAATACAAAAGGAAAAGGTATTTTGTTTTGTTTTAGTTCTGGGCTGGCTGGGTTGTTACAGGTAGAAGAGATGAAGGGCCTAAGATCTAGTTAAGATAGAGTGCTCTCCATCAGAGCAAGCAGGAAACTCTAGGGAGGGAGGGAGAAGCTGGGTAGAAAGCAGTGCTGGAGTTGGTTTCCCAGTATCATTGCTGGATCTCTGGATGGCAGCTCTGCTGCCCAGCAGTCACACTGTGCTTTCCTTACTGGAAGAAAATGAACACTCTAGGCATCCAAAACCAGAGCTTGAGGTCACACAGAACCCAGCACCTCTGTCCGGATATCCCAGTGCTGCTCCCCATCCTCAGTCTTCTCTTCCTTGACAGCTACTCATTTTTGCATTGGAAACTCAGCCAAGGATGAAATCCCTGGGGTCCTGGCATATTTGCATGATTGGGAGAAGCAGTGGTGGTCAGTCCTTGACTGCTCTAGGCCACCACCCAACAGCCCTGGATATGGCATAGTGGGGGGTTGCACATATACCCACAAGGCATGGCAAAATCAACCTTGGACAGGTAATTGCCTATGCAAACATTGTTGGTAATCTGCACTCCTAAAGTAAACTCTTGAAAGATGGAAAGATGTTAGCAATTTCTGACCACATGTGCATTCGTCCCCACTCTCCCCACCTCCAGAAAGAAAGTGAGCCAAATGGCAAGAAGGAAAACTTCTAATGCATAACACATTTCCATCATCTGATTTCCCACTCCCCTCGCCAGTCCCCACCTATGTAAACTAAATTCCTTTACACGGTCATGGCAAAGGGAACGTTAATTTTTGATTTGAGTTGTGATTAAAAGCAACACAATCAAAAGAGTGAAATTGTTTCCACTGAAGCAGTATCTTTTTAAACTGAGTCATGGATGGTAGAGAGAGTGTGATCTATGCATTTAAGCATAGGTTCTAGGACTGAGTGTGTCTCTCACAAACTGTGGCCTTGTGTTACCATTGCTTAGTCTTGGTTCTTCTTTTGATTATAATCAAGTAATTATGCTGACTACTCAGTTTGGTTGGTGTGAGTAGTGAGGCAGGAGTCATAGTAGAATGAACATCTACCCTGTGTTTATCTTGAGAGCCTGGCATGTGGTAGGTACTCAGTAAATGGTGGTGCACATCTCTGTAGAAAAGAGGGTATTACGTTATCAGTTGGTACATGCATTAGATCCTCCTGATGTTGTGCTTTATTACTCCAAGAGCAATGCTTGGTTCAAAGCCTTAATTTAGGGACTGGCTTGGGACTGACCTAACAACCTAGGGATACGTTTTGTGTCCTGTGAAAGGAGTGGAATTGTTCTTTCCCTTGATGAGTGGTATGTTAGCTTTCTGGTACTATAACAAATACTCAAGACTTATTAAGAGCCAGGTTTCTTCTGGCTCACTGTAGGGAGATTCTAGAACATGTTTAGTTGGTCCATATCTTTGGGTGAGGCAATACCTCATGATAGAAATACATGCTGTAACAAAACTGCTCATCGCATAGCCAGGAAACCAAAAAGAGAAAAAGAGGCCTTGGGTCTTATAATCTCCTTCACAGGCACATCCCAACGGATCCTTCTCCCTAAATGACCTACCACTCTGGGACCAAGCCTTGAAAATATAGGGACAAAGAGGAACACTTGAAATCCAAAGTTAGCAAGTGTTTTCTCCCACTTGTGCTGGCTCAGTTCTACAGGGAAGGTGGGTCCTGACCCTACCTTGGTCTGGATACCAAGTCTCTATTTGATGGCTCCTCACTCAATCCTACTGAGAACTTTTGTCTTTCAGCAAGCCACACACTGCAACAGGCAATCTTTTCTCAAGTGAACCACTAGGTTCAAGGATCACAAGTCAACAGTGGAGGTGGAAGCAGGTACGGGCCTGTTTGGACTTGTCTGGAGTGAGGCCTGTAAGGTGTGGTCTGTGCTTTGTATGCACTATACTCTCTTGCCTGCTAGCTCCTGATTGTTCTTCACCATGGGGGTGAGGGAGAAGCAAAGTCAGAAACACTGAGCAATGGCTAGCTAAAGGTGGGAAAAGAGTTTGGAAAAAAAAAAAAACCAACAAACTTACTGGAAAATTGTACTCAACTTACTTCCATGTGTGCTAGAAGCTTGGCGCAGCCTAGAGGTCAGTATTAATCCTCAGTTAGGGCCTCTGCTTCTTAGTGTCCAGTTCTGACCTTTCAGCCCCACTGGATGAGGCCCTTTTCAGGCCTGGAGTATTATGTAGAGCTTG
Source organism: Dipodomys spectabilis (assembly GCF_019054845.1). Taxonomy (NCBI): domain Eukaryota; kingdom Metazoa; phylum Chordata; class Mammalia; order Rodentia; family Heteromyidae; genus Dipodomys; species Dipodomys spectabilis. Next base: position 2,994,285 of record NW_024870729.1, on the reverse strand, counting down.
AGTTACGTATGTTCCAAGATTTGGAAGTTCTTTCATCAGAAAAAGAAAACAGTGGGACACATTCATTAAAGATTTGTTACTAGAACTTTTTGCACTCTTTACTGGTGGCTTGGACAAGAGTGTGGTTTTCTAATCAGAATGTTAAATAACAAGACCTTTGCAAACAGTGTTCTTATTTGGTTAGAGAAACTTTGACTTCATGAAAACAATCATTTTAAAATACGAGTGAAGCTGGGAATAGGGCCTGTGTTTCTTCCCTTTTTGTTTGTGGTCCATGTAATGAGTATTGTAAGTTTTAGGTTCATTATAAGGAACTTTGGAGCCTAGAGGCAGCAAAGACAGCATGGTGTTTGAAAGTGCATAGTCAGACATAGCTGGATAATTGCCTGTGCAAAGGCCCATGTTTTGAAGACTTGGCCTCCAGCCTGTGGCACTATTGGGAAGTGGTGGGAGGGAGTGCCTAGTGGGAGCAAGCTTGGTCATTGGGTGTGTGCCCTTGAAGGGAATGTTGGGGGTTCCAGCTTTTCTTCAGTCTCTCTTTTTACTTCCCAGGAAGTGAGCACCTTATTCCGCTGTGATGTGCTGTCTTACCAGAGACCCAAAGCAATAGGGGCAATTATGCATGCACTGGAACCTACAAAACTATGGGCCAAAGTAGATAGCTTCTCTTTGTCAGTTGATTTATCTCTAGAATGTTACAGTGATAGAAAATGCACATGGCTTAAGCATTAATGATTTGAGGCAAGCCAACTCAATTCCTTAAGCGTTCTCATTTAGTGCACGTGTAGCTCATTGAGTGTCTTTATCAACCATGTGGCCAGCAGTGAAAGACCTGATCCACAGGGATCAAATAAGGGCTGGGGCTGTGATTCAGTGACAGAATGCCTGCCTAGAATATGGTGAGGCCCCACTGATCACAGTAGCACACAGAGAGAGCAATTGTGTATGAGAGAGAGAAAGAGAGAGAGAGAGAGAAAGAGAGCTTATAGAGGCAAAGAAAAGAGGAGGCAGAGTTGAGAGGAATAGTGGTTTTCTCTTTCTGCTGCCAATTATGCTGAGAATAGAAACAACCTCGCACTGTACAAGGTTTGAAGAGATAATTACCTAGATGTAGCAACTAGGGTTTCCCCATGACCTGTTCTGAGCTGTTATGAAGTCCTTGTGAGCAGGGCTCATGGTAACAGAACATGAGCAGTGCCTGCTATCTAGCTCCCCTTGAGACTCTGGTTCTACCCATGTGGAGATTCAGAGGCTGGAGATGTCAATGTTGAATGCACCCAAGCATGACAGTTTGCTGTGTACTCTAAATTGCCCTTGCTGTGTGCACATCCATTCCTGCTGCCTTGTTAACAGGACTCAACTTTCAAGGAATTTTGGATATTAAAAACCTAAACCACTAACTTTCTCTTATAAAAAAAAAATCAGGCTAAGTTCCCCCCTTGGAATGCTGGGATCTGTAGCATTAGATTATATGGATTAAATTGGATTATATGAAACCCTTCTGTCAAAGCATTGTATGAGATTCCAAATCACTGAATTTCATGAAAGAAAAATATGATTTGGTTTTGAAATTTTAAGAACCTCATGATACACTATGACAATTCCAGAGATGCTTTTAGATCCCACAAAACTAGGGTGGTGACGTAGGTACCAGGCAGCAATGAAGACTTTTTCTTTCTTTCTTTATTTTAGGGGGCTAATACTGTGGCTTGAACTCAGAGCCTAAGCATGTCCCTAATTGTTTTTTTTTGTTTTTTTTTTGGTGTGTCATGGGGCTTGAAGTCTGGGCTTGGGCATGGTCCCTGCGCTCTTCAGCTCAAGGCAAGCACTCTACCACTTGAGCCATAGCGCCACTTCCGGTTTTCTAGTGGTTTTATTGGAGATAAGAGTCTCACAGACTTTCCTGCCTGGGCTGGCTTTGAACCGGGATCCTCAGATCTCTGCCTCCTGAGTAGCTAGGATTATAGGCGTGAGCCACCGGCACCTGGCCTTAATCTTTTTTTCTCTCTCTCTCAAGGATAGCACTCTATTACTTGAGCCATACCTTCACTTCCAAATTTTGGGTGGTTAATTGGAGCTAAGAGTCTCATGGACATTCCTGCCTATGTTGGTTTCAACATAGCTAGATTACAGGTGTGAGCCACTGGCTCTGTGCTGAGATCTTTAGGGTGGAGGGTTTATTTTCAGGGCTGCTGTCTCTCCTGCTTGTTTTAGTTTCTTTCCTTCTCCTCCACTGTGGCCATGAGTCCAGGTTACTGTTTCAGGCGAAGTGTTCTAAATGCTTTCTCTTCCTTCTCCTTTCTCTCTGTTCTCCCACCATCCCTAGCACTGAGGATGAAAATAAAGGAAGTGAAGAAAGAAAATGGTGACAAGAAGATTGTCCCCAAAAAGAAGAAACCCCTGAAGCTGGGGCCCATCAAGAAAAAGGAGCTGAAAAAGCTGGTGCTGTACCTGAAAAATGGAGCCGACTGCCCCTGCCACCAGCTGGACAACCTCAGCCACCACTTCCTCATCATGGGCCGCAAAGTGAAGAGCCAGTACCTGCTGACAGCCATTCACAAGTGGGACAAGAAAAACAAGGAGTTTAAAAACTTCATGAAGAAGATGAAAAATCATGAGTGCCCCACTTTTCAGTCGGTCTTTAAGTGATGCTCATGGGAAGGTTGGGGAGGGAGCTGTGGGCTGGGTGAGCACTGGGGAGAGCAGAGACCCTGGACCTCCTCTGTTCCATATGCACTGTTACACTATTCCTGCCCTAGCAGACCTTGTAATGCAGTTGGCTTTGTTCGCAGCATCCTCACCCCCTCCCCCTCACAGCCACGCTCCAGACCCCAGCATAACTATGTCCAGGTACACCCGGACCATTTAGATTAGGAAGGCTTTAAACATCTGTAACATGGAACAGCTGTCACTGCAAAAGGTGCGCAAAAACATTGCACCAGTCGCAGTCTCCACAAAAGAAAAGTTGCCAATTTGGGGAACAGGTTAAACAAAAGGGATCGTGGAAAAAAGTGAGAGAGAAAGAGAGAGAGAGAGAGAGAGAGAGAAAGAGAGAGAGAGAGAGGAGAGAATGTGTCTTAAATTGTGCATCTTTCTGAGTGTTGATACAAATTGCTTATGGTTCCTTGGCTAATCTATGCCTTTGGAAGTAGAAAATTCTAACTATTGGTAAGTCATCTTGCTTTCAGTCCCAGAGTAATTCCTCTGTCTACTTTAGATAGAAACACACACACACACACACACACACACACACACACACATTTAAGACCAATTCTGAAAGTGATGGGTAGGAACAAAGCCAAAGGCCCAGTATGCAATAGTGAGCACACAGAAGGGAGCCGCTGCTTCCTCTGCCCTCGCTTTTACCCCTAGGTTCTTCAATATGAACTCATTAATGAGGGGCAGTCTGGATCAGCCCAATGAAAAGTCTTCTAGATTGGGGAGGAGGGGCACATACCTGCTTTTGTGTGAAGAAGAGCAATGTCATAAGCATGAAAGAATTGAGGACTTTCAGGCTGAGAAGGTAGTGTTCAGTGAATTCAAAACACAGTTAAAAAAGAAAAAAGGAAACAAAGAATAGTAAGGGTGTATTGTGAATGAGGAAAAAGAGGTTCATATCCTAATTTTATCTGTTGCATCTTTTAAAAATAACAACAATGGGAACAACATAACAAATCCTACTTTTTTTGTTTGTTGGTTGTGGGACTTGAACTTGGGGCCTGAGCACTGGCCCTGAGCTCTTTTGCTCAAGGCTAGAGCTCTGCCACTTTAAGCTCTACTACTTGGAGATAAGAGTCTCATGAACTTTCCTGCCCTGTTTGGCGTTGAACCAAGACCTGCAGATCTCAGCCTCCTAAGTAGCTAGGATTACAGATGTGAGCCACCAGCTCCAGGCCTACTAACTTTTTTGATTAATAAGTCTACACTGAGAATCTGAAAGGTGAACCAAGATAAAGGTCTCTCTTCCACATGAAACTCCTTTAACAAATCTGGTGTCAGCAGCAGGTGGGTCTTCCTAGCAGATCCTTTTTCCCTAGGAGAGCTCAGCTGCCCTGGAACCTACAGCACAAGCAACCCCTATAGCACAGGTTCATGTGCTTTGTCTTTCTGTGAAGGGATTGATTCCTTTACATGTAATTGCCTGAAGATCAAGGAGATTCAGAACAGCCTGCCTTCCTGACCCCTTCACTCTCTATTTTCTACCTTTTTCCCATCGCTGCAGAGGGGAGGTTGACATGAGTGTCCTTGTCCAAGGAGAGTTTCAAAGGCAAACCTATCCTTGAATTTTCTCCCAAATGCTGGAAGGTAGTCTTCAGAGCTGTTATACTTGTGAAGCAATGTAAATAAACTAGTCCTCCTAGACAGTTTTACTCCTGTTGTCCAATGCTGAGGAACTAGTTTTTTTTTTTTTAATGAATGTTAATTTCTTCCACCAAAGCCCAATTCTTCATAATCTGTCACATTTCAAGGACCTTCAATGGCAATCCCTCTGGACATCTAGTCTGCAGGCAGCAATTAGACATCAGGAGTTACCAGTGGGATATTCTGTTGTCTGAAATTCAACATGTCAATGTAGTACCCAATGAGTAATCCTGACATAATTAATAATTCACAATTAGTAATCCCAGCATTTAACACCTTCTGAAGAAATTCTCTCTGGTGTTTAACTATAAAGTCAATACTTTATGCTATTTGCCTGTACTTTTGGGTGATTTAAAAATGTGTGTGTATATAAATATATATATTAGTAATTAGAAATACTCTACTTTCCTACTGTTCAATTAAAATTCAGAGCAGTTTCATGAGTGGGTGGAGCTGGGCCTTGCTTTTGATTAAGTTAAGAGTTGAATGCTCCTATGTATCTGCTCATTTTGATAAAGTACATTAGGCAGCAGGGCTTTCTCCCTAAGGTTGGGGTCTGAAGAAAGGGATTCATCCAGGGTCTTAGTGGTTCCCACAGGAAGAATATGTAGAAGAGTGGCCAGGCTATGTGAGGGCTCTCTGAGTGGGTTTATTCTCAGGCAGGAAGCCATTTCTTAGAAAAGTTTGCAGCAAACTGTAAAGGTCCCTGGCCTTTGAGTCTCACTGTAGCTATTAGTGAGAGCTTTAGACACAGACCACATCAGCAAGTTCAGAACAAAATGGAAGGCTATCTATGGGCTCAAAGCTGCATGATCACCAACCTTTGTTTTTCCCAACAAAGGGTGTTAACATAAACCAATGTGCAGACTCATTGGCTTAGTCATTGACTTCCAAAAGAGAAAGTCCATATGTGGATTGATAAATTTTGCTAGCACAGAGATTGGATTTGTAAAGCTTTAAAAATATTCATTCTGGAGTAAGTCCTATGAGGCCATTGACAGAACTTGGCTAAATCCTTGAAGAATATTAGTAGTCTTCTTAAAATAGAATGGGAGGTGAGAATTCCAAGGTGAATTTCCAGCCAGAATCCCATCAAAGCATCCGTTTACATTTGGATCTGTAAATTACATAGATGGAATGGGTTCCATGATTTGTTTTAGAAGCACGGCTTAGGCAATTTCTTGGGATAAGGGACTAGTCAGTCTGACCTGTACCAGTAAATCAATAATAACGGAATTCCTGCTTCCCCTGGTTACTTCATGGAGGATTCCTCTTCTAGAGACTAAATCTTCTATGAAAGCTTTGAATACTGTGAAGATGTTTTACATTCCATTTCATTTGTATTTTAACTGCATTTGATCAGATGTTTTGATGTTATCACTTATGTTAATAGTAATTCCTATACGTGTTCATTTTATTGTCATGCTTTCCCTGCGTGTATTCACTTGACTAAAAATCACTCAATTAATCAATGTGAATTGTGACTCCCTCTCCCAGAGTTCCTACTCACCCTTTTCCACAGCATACACAGGCACATGAGTTGTTTCAACAGGATTCTTTGGTCTCTATTCAACAGTTTCAGATGTTAATTGGGAGTGGTTGGAGGGGACCCTGAGAGGCACCATGGCCTACCACGTCTTCTCTTCCCATTGACCATCATGGTCTCCTATGAATAAGTGCTTGAATCACATGTCTCCAGATTGTTCAATTCAGATCATAGAGAAGGTTAAATATTTGCTCTATGAGGATGTGGTTTACAGCCTTGCTGGAGTTTCTCTTCCCTATTTCTGGTTGCAGATGTTCATTTCTCTCTGACCCAACTCCACATTCAAATTGCCAGCTGGAACTTGGACATTTTGTATCTGGAGTGGTGGATCAGTATGCCTTCTTTGTTTTCAGGCAAACAATCTAAGTTGTGATGTGTCTGGGATTTCACATGGAACCCCAACTCAGCCAGAACCCCTGAATCTCAATTGTGCACAGGGTCTGCACTGACTGCTGGGTTTCCCTTTGGACCATGTGTTGCATTTTGCTGAATCTAAGCTGTTTCCTATTAGGTTGCAGGCTTCTTGCCTAAGGAATTCTTCCATAGGACTTTCAATGCTGTAAGCAGTTGTGGTGCTCATACCATCTGAGGAGGTTCCCTAATTAATAAAGCACCCTAAAACCTGATGCAACCAGTAGTTTTCCCAACAGTGAACAAATAGCTTCAAATCACCCCAAACCATGCACAAGCACAGAAATGCTACTGTTTTAGGTAAAGTAGGAAGACTTGTATGGTTTTGTTAAAGTTACTGCCTGACATTAAAAGATTGTTACATACTCATGCACTTGGCTTAGTGAAACAGATGCTGGCCCAGCCACGCAGAGTATTTTTGTTCCCAGTGGTTAACAAGCAGGAGTTTCCTTTGGACTACATGCAGATGTCATTGTCATCCTCATCCAAGCACCACTGCCATGATCCTCAATTTCCCATTGTTGTCTTGAGTTTATTTCAACTTTATTACACTTTTTTTTTGGTATTTGTTCTTATTGGCATCAATTCGTTGTACAAGGTTTCATTTTGACATGCCAGATGACACTTTGACACGAACATAAGTATATTGATCAGACTCAGCCCTCCATCATTCTCCCTCCTTCTCCAATCCAGTGTCAGCAAACTTCATTGTTTCATTTACACATATGTACATATTGTGAGCATATCCACCTACTTTATCTTCTCTGGTCCCCTGCTCATCTCCCCTTAGTCCCTATACACCAGAGAGGACATTTTCACCATCCTAATATTCAATGTTTTGTTAAAGTTTATGTTAATCATTCAAAGGGGCTTAACCATGGCACCTCACACATACATCTACCATATCTCAGTCAGATTTATCACATTTGTATATATGTACGTATGTTTATCTTTTAGGCTACCACCCATATATGAGAGAAAACATCCCCATATGAACCTAGCTCTGCTAATATGATGGTCTGTAGATCCAGACTTTTTTTTCTGAAAATGAATTAATTTCATTCTTTGTGGGCAAAGAAGACTATTGTGTATTTCTTGATCCATTATTAGCTGTAGGGCACCTGGGTTGTTTCCATGGGTGTGCAGAGGCCTTTATTATATCTGACTTAGATTATTTCTCATAAATACCTAAGAATGGCATTGCTAGATTGCAGGGGGGTTCTAGTTTTCATTTCTTGTGGAAACTCCACACTGCTTTCTGTAGTGGTTATGTTAGTTTACATTCCCACCAATAGCATATAAGGGTTCCTTTTCCTCTCTATACTCCAGCACTTACCATCGTTTGTGTTTTTTTTTTTTTGGGGGGGGGGTCCGGTCGTGGGGCCTAAACTCTGGGCCTGGGCGCTGTCCCTCAGCTCTTCAGCTCAAGGCTAGTGCTCTACCACTTGAGCCACAGCGCCACTTCTGGCTTTTTTCTTTTTTCTTATGTGGTACAGAGGAATCGAACCAAGGGCCTCGAGCATGCAAGGCAAGCGCTCTACCATTGAGCCACCTTCCCAGCCCCCATCGTTTGTGTTTTTGATGATGGCCATTCTCATTGTAGATGAAATTGCAATGTCTTTTTCAGAATGATGGGGTGACTGTGCAGACATGTCAGATCCAGCTGCTAAGTTACCCTAAAATCTAGATTCCCCCAGGGTCAAGATTGTGTAAACCTTATGATTTGGGATGCAGGAGTGCCAAGAACTGTGGTCTTCCGTTAAGCTACATAGCACACACCCTCCTCAAGGAATTACACAGGTGGCCCATATGGGAGCAATAAAGATATGTGCCAACAATTCATATTTGTTCCTGAGGAAAAGAAATTGGTTATTATAATCCAGTAGCAATCACAGGAAAGTTAGAAACTTATTCATAAGCTTTAGCATGTGAAAGTGTCTTAGAGGGGAGCTTGCTCACATGCAGTTTCTGGCTTCCTTCCGTAGAAATCCTAACTAGGAAGGTTTAGCATGGAGGAATGGAAGCTGAACTTGTAACTAAGTCATTAGGAATTTTAGGGGCTCCCTTCACTGCAGTCCATCACCCTGGACTTTGCAAAACATTCTAACAGGGCAGATGTGAACTGGGGATGAAAAGCAGGAGGCTATTTGGAGATCTTCCTATTTTCCCACACATCATTCTGTAGATTATTTTCACTAGGTTATAATCTATATAAGTTACTTAGGGGAGAATTGAGACTTACTCTTTTCTTTGTATGTGGGTGCTGGTCTACCCAGACCATGTAAAGTAGAAAAACTCCAGTGGACCCCATAGTGTCTTTGTTGCTATAAATCTCAATATAGAGCCTATTTCTTAGGGACTTAAGATATGTGCCATGCCTTGGGTTAAGAAGAAGTCAATCCAGGGAGTCAGAGCTGTGATAAACTAAAAACTAAGGTTTAATCTTCTTAAGCCATTTATTATATTATGTGTATGTGTTATTAGGCCTTGCACATGCTAGGCAAGCACGGTACCAAAAAACCCTAGATTTCAACCCCTTTATAGAATGTCTTCTTTTCCTCATCACTGCTTGTTCTGGGCACCCATAGATCCTAATAGGAAGATTTTCTACTTCCTTAGCAATCTATTAATATCCCAAGCAATGTCCTCTGCCAGACTTCCCTGTCCCCAGCTCCACAGTGCTTGTCAGAGGTAGCTGGCTGCAATAATACAGCTGAAATAATACAGAAATTTGACAACAGAATTGGGGCTTTTCCTATTCTATGTGTTCACATCTGGGCAGTTTCAAACTCAGGTTATGATAGTAGTGAAGAAACTGAGACATTTAGAGGGAAATCTCACCTCTGATAAATTGAGGACAGCCTTCTGAGTAGAGCTGATTTACTGGGGAGTGAAGGGTATTAGGAATTTCTGTCAGCAAAAGCCAAAGAAGGATGCTTTTTGTAGGTGAACAAAGATGGGTACCAGAACAGGCTCCAAATAGGAGCAGAAAACTCCTCGTGTCTCCATACATCTGTGGACTATTTAGATAAGAAGGGGCTGTACTTAATCACAGAGAGAGTTGTTTGCTTAAATGAAGGGAGGGAAAGTTGTATGTCTGTGTTATAAGGGAGAAAGAGATGGTGAGAAGGAGGAGGAAGGATCCAGCAATTTTCCACAGCAGAACCCTCACCATGTGGTTTTAATTAGGGTGAATGTCCTGTCACCTGACTGCCAGAGTACATGGGTGGAGGTTGATGGTAAAGAATCAGGATTCTAAATGGGTCCTGTCCTTGAGATTTCAGCTGAGCTCTGTTGTGAGCATCTGTGAGCTCCAAGAAGTTCTTACCTTCTCCTTCCTCTGAGCCTCTGAGTCTATGGTCTTCAAGCTGTGTGCCCACAGGAGCCTGTCTACTGCATGGCCAGGTGGGATGCAGGTCAGAGCATCTTCTAGATTCCCTGGGTGTCAGGGCTTTAGAGGAAGAAAAGAATCGGAATACAACATTGCACACTAGGTATACTAGTGTGCAAGAGGTGGGAGATCCTGCTGAAATACCGTGCACAAGATCCCATGACTTGGTATGCTACAGTATCACCCAGTCATCCAAGCTCCTAGTGCTTCTTTAGTGACTTTGGATTATATTTCAGGCTATTTATGCCTGGAATGGACATGGGGAAGGAGATGGCTTAAGTCTGTCACTTTCCATTTTTCTTCGTCCCCAGTTTTTAGGATACCCTGTGCATATTTGAGTGATTTTCTCTTTTCCCCTAGACAACAAGCTCATCTGAATGGATAGAAGATGCCATACAAAAACTTCCAATGCCTTTCACAATGTGGCCCAGAGATGACCAGTGTAGGTACCACAAGAATAAACTGAATTCCTCAGGGCTCAGGGCTTCCTTACAAGGCCTGAGGTCACTGGACTTCCAGATTTGGGGGGCTAATGTTGGCAGGGTTCTCTCTCTGGCACAGCTCATTAACCGATGTCTTGGACCAGGCTTGGATGGAGGCCTTAAGCAAGCTTCCTTGCAGAGGAAAAAAGGAAGAGAAGGCATCCAGTAGTTGACTAGAGAAAGAATAAGCTTCACCTATAAATTATAATCATGGTCAGTGTGAAATATGCCACAGCCACATGTAAATACCCTATATCCCCACTCTTGGCTCAAATTATCCTTGACTGCTGCTCCTTGAGCTTTGGATGACTTCTCTCTAAAGGGCTAGAATGGACAGCTATTAGTGAGATGGAGGCTGGAGATGGGTGACAACGACATCCCAAGTCTACACATTCCCCAGAAGTTCTCAGACATACAGCATGTCCAGGGAAAATCCTCTATTCTTGTCTGACTCCTCTTTTCCTAATTACCTGCTGGATGCAAAGTCGTTTGTGTAGAAGACCAAGACAGCAAGAGAAAGGGATCCAGCTTCTAAGTCAAATAAAACACAAAGGTTTTAAAAGGCACATACATACAACAGAGTCCTACTTGGACTTAGAAACAGGGACGTGGCTCCGCTTCAGGAAGATTATTTCTCTCAAAGTGCAAGCTGCCTGGTTCTTATTTCTTTGCTGTGGTTTAATGATCACTGCTATGTGTTTGGATGAGTGTGAGTGGCTTAGGAAATGTTTGTTCTCATAAAATTGCCTGTTTCCTACTGAAATTTTTCATGTCAGGCCCTTTCATTGTTCTCATTATCGCCTGCCTCCCATTCTGGTTGACTTTGGTATCCGTGGTATTGATATTGGAGCTGGTGTGGCTGTCACCTACGATGCTGGCTCAGGACTTAAGAGCCATGGACAATCTCTAGCCCTGTCCCAGCCAAGGGCTGCCAGGGAACTGTTTCTGGTTGCTGGGTCGAACATCAGGAAGTGAGGAGACTTGACAAGGGTCTGGCCTGCTTCCTGATTTTGGATTAGGAAAAACTTGGAGTACATTTTGCACCCCCACGCCCAAGTATGTCAGAGGAAATGTGACCCTGGTGTCTCTGATTCATGCTCACTAAGCTCATTAAAATGCTGATTTACAGAGCATGGGGCATGTCCAAACAAACCTGGGGCCTTTTTGTCCTGGCTTTTTTCAAGCCACTTTTTTTTCCCCCTGCTGACTTCGTGGGAAGGATAGATAGGAAAAAAGGAGTAAGACTTCAGGTCTAAGCTGGGAGGTTGCATTTGGTCAGGAATGAAACGTGTACCTGGCAGGCAGGAACAGGAGCTTTGACCCTGGGAATTCACTGGGTCCTCCACTAGCTGAATCTTTTGCTTTCTGGCCTAATAAGAACCACCTGGTCTTCCTCAGGCCCAATAATTGTCCAGGCTTCATGAAACATGTGAACTTGACCGGTGCTGAAAATAAGCCAGGGTTCATAAAAAGAAAGACCAGCATCCATACACCAGAAAAAAATGTACATTTATAGAGAGTACTTGGAGTTCTGCAACAGATACTTCAAGCTTGACCTTCCTCAAGTTCCAGAAGCTACCTTCTATGAATACCAACTTACTCTTTTAAAAGCCTCCACCAAGCTAGAGTTGGTGATTCATGCCTATAATCCTACCTACTCAAGAGGCTGAGATTTGAGGATTGCAGTTCAAAGCCAACTGGGGTGGGGAAGTTCATGAGATTCTTACCTCCAATTAACCATCAAGAAGCCAGAGCTGTGGCTGAAGTGTTAGAGCACTAGCCTTGATCAAAAATGTTCAGGGACAGTCCATGCTCTGAGTTCTAGCTCCAGGACCATCAAACACACAGACACAGACATACCGACACACACACACGCGCGCGCGCGCGCACACACACACACACACACACACACACACACACACACACACGCTCCCATCCTTCCAGGAACTTAGGATGTGTTTTCTTGCAGGATGCATATGAAACTTGTTTGCTTCCAGGCAAAAGAACAAATCTTAAATTCTGCTGTGGACCACTAAATTCCTTTAGGAAGTCTTGAGCTTTTGTATCATTTCTCACATTTTAAAGGGAAAGAGCATTAAAAAATGTCCTTGCACTAGTATGGGAATAGCACATTTCTTTTTATGCTGCATGTGTGTGAGTGCAGGTGAGTATCTGTCTGTATAGGCACCAGTGTTGGGAATATGTGCTTGTGTTTGTGCTGCTGTGTGTGATATGGCTCTAATACTAGGCTGCTAGGGTTTCCTCTCCCAAAAGCCTTTCCTGGAAACCTTCGTGTTTCTTATAGCATAATGGGATGCCAACTAGTCAAATTTGTTTTTCACAGATCACCCTTGTTTCTTAAAGTTCCCTCCCTCCCTGCCACCCCCAGTACTGTAGTTTGAACTCAGGGCCTTATGCTCACTTGTCTTGCTTACTTGACTCTACCATTTGAGCCATATCTTCAGTATAGCTTTTTGCTATACTGAATTGGAGATAGTCTCATAGACTCTTTTCTGGGCTGACTTGGATCTTCATTACTCCAAGCCACAGTCTCCTGAGTAGCTAGGATTATAGGCATGAGCCACTGGCACTTGGCTCTTGTTTTTGTTTGTTTGTTTTTGTTGTACTGGGGCTTGATCTCAGGGTTTCAAACTCTCACTTGAGGTTTTCACTGAAGGCTAGTGCCCTACCACCTGAGCATACCTTCCCTTCTGTATTTTTGCTGGAGAAAATAGTCAAATAATTGTATTTTTAATATGTTTTTTATTGTAAAAATCTGTACAGAGAGGTTACAGTTACATGAGCAAGGTAATGAGTACATTCCCTATCAAGCATTGTTAACTCCTCCTTTGTTTTTCCCCTACCATCCCTTCCCTCCCACCTCCACAACTACACTCCCCCACCCCTACCCCCACCCCGCCTAAATTGTAAAGTTCATTTATCAACATAGTGTCTTGTGTGTCTCATTGTTACAATGGGTCAACAATAATTGTATTTGTTTGCCCTGACTGGCTTGTAACCATGGACCTCAGCTCTCAGCCTCCTGAGAATCTGTGATTACAGGTGTGAGCCACCAGTGCTCAGCTTCAACCTATCTGTAGGCACACCATGAAATGACTGTCATAGTACCATTCTGTGTCACCTTCCTCTACTTCCCTTGCCTCAGCCTGACATATGACTTTCATTCAAGTAACATTTTTTTGGAAGGTTAAGAAAGAAGAGGAATGGGCAGAAACTTTCAGACCTTAAAGTGCTGTAAGCATAGCTTACTTAGGACCTCCCAGAAGAATGATAGTGTCTCTGAAGTGGCAGAAGTTGTACAGCATCTCCACTAGCTTTGCTGTTCCTGCCTGGGAACCCCTTTCTCACTTCTATTTGGCACGAGTGGGTCATAGTCAGGTTCCATTAGACTAGCTGTAGTTCCTGTATGAGGCAAAAATGATTAATTCATTTCAGCAGAGCTGTAATTCTGAAGAGTGGTCTGGCTTTACAGATGATGTCCACTGGCTGCCGACATACCAATGAAACTAGGGAAAAACTGCTTTCCCAATATTTCTTGGCAATGGACCCAGTAGTTAACACTGAACCAGAATTAGGGCTCATAAAATGTGGAGCCAGGACCCTGTATGCTGAATGCCTTCTTGTAAGATGCTTTCACTGCTTATCTCCCAGAACAGTTAAATGTCTGCATTTGGATCACCCTGCTTGAGACCATTTAGTGTCTTTATAAGGTGATCTTTTCTGGAGTTACAATATGAGATCGCTGGGATGTTTTCTTCTAAAGAAGTGGCCTAGTTTGGATTTTTTATGAGAAGTTCATTCTTCAAGTTTCCTTGTTATAGTACTTAAAAATCATAGTTAGAAGGCAGGAAAAAGCAAAGCAAAGCAAACAAAATGCTACCATCAAAACAAAACCCAGCCAGATAAAACAACAACAAATCCAAAATCCAAAACCCTCTGAAACTTTCTGATTAGCATATGCTTCCAAATGATGGATTTTCTTGAATTCTATTTTCCTTTCTCCCTCTCTTTCTTTCCTTCCTTCCTTCTTTCCTTCCTTCCCTCTTTCCTTCTGTCTTTGTTTCCTTCTCTCTTTCCTTCCTTCCTGTGTTAGTTTTTTTTGTTTCTTTCTTTTCTTCCTTCTTTCCCTCCCTTCCTCTGTCCCTTCCTCTCCCTCTGCCCCAACCCTACTTTCTTTTTCTTTTGTAGTACCAGTACCAGGGCTTGAACTTAGTTTTTTTTTGCATTCTCAAGTTATTTGCATGCTTCCAGTCTGGCTGAAAATGTGCTGCTACTGAGGCTTGAACTCAGGATCTGGGTGCTACCCCTTAACTTTTTCATTTGTTGAAGGCTGATCTTCTACTACTCAAGTCATATCTCTACTTCCAGCTTTTTGCTGGTTAGCCAGAGATAAGAGTCTCATGGACTTTCCTGCCTGGGCTGGCTTTGAATAATGGTTCTCTAAGTCTCAGCCTCCTAAATAACTAGGATTACAGCTACCAGTCCCTGATTCCAAGAAAAGATTTCTGATCATGTTAATACAAACTCTGGCAGGGAAAGTATTCCATGGGGATGATACCTAGAGGCATAAACATTACGGTACTCAGGACAAAGGATTTTTATCTTGTTTATCTTATTCTTTCCCTCAACAGAATCCCTAGAGGAGCCATAGTCTTGAAGTTGGCTTAAAATATTGTTTCTTACAACCAATAAAAAGAAAAAAAGATAAGTTGGATTACCTCAAAAAAATGAGAAGTTCTGCACAGTCAAGGACATATCAATAGAGTAAAAAGCCAACAATTGGGAGACAATATTTAATCATATGTTTGATAAGATCTTACTATTCAGGCCTTATTTAACTTAATAAGAAAATCAGTTTCCAGTTACTCAGGAAATATGAGGATTGACAAAGGGAATTGCATCAAATTAAAAAGTTTCTGCACAAAAAAATAAATAATTACTAGAACCAAGAGAAAAACCTATAAAATAGGAGACAATCTTTGCCATCTATTCACCAGCTAAAGGATTCATATTCAGAATATATAAAAAGATCTCCAAAACTAAATATCAAAGGAACAAATAGCCCAACTAATAAATGGGCAAATGAATTAAACAGTTCTCAAAAGAAGTATGAATGATCAACAAATATTTTGAAAAAACGTTCAATTTCCCTGGTCATGAAAATAATACAAATCAAGCTATCTTGAGATTCCATCTCATCCTAGTCACAATAGTAATCATAAAGAAAGCAAACAACAATAAATGCTAACCAGGATTGGAGGTTTATATACTGTAGTGGAAATCAGTATGGTGGTTCATCAAGAAACTAAAAATAGAACTACTATATGATGCTGCTCTATTTTTTTCTGGGCATATTTGTGAAGGACTGTAAGTCAGCACACAACAGAGATACTTGTATGTCCTTGTTCATGGCCACACAATCCACAATAGCTAAGCCATGGAATCAGCTTAGATGTCCAACAACCAATAAATGGATAACGAAAATTTTTTTAATGTTTTTATTGAAAAATACTGTACAGAGGGGTTACAGTTACATGAGTAAGGTAATGAGTACATTTCCTGTTGAGCATTGTTACTTCCTTCTTTGTTTTTCTGCTACCATTCCTTCCCTCCCCACTTCCCCAACTCCTCCTGCTGCCCCACAGCTGAAGTTGTAAAGTTCGTTTTCAATGTAGTGTCTTGTACATTTCATTGTTACAATGGGTCTACCTGTATCCTTATTTCAGCATTTTGTTATTTTCCTTCCCCTCCCCAAATCAGAAAAATGTATATACAAGTTGCAGGACACTGGAATCAAATACAGTGAAAACAGGGGTTATATCACAGGGGGAAGAACATACCAAAGAAACAAAAGAATCATATAGTACATTATAAATACATTAAAAAACATTAGCAAGAAAGAAAAAAACCACTTGTGTCCCTATCTTGGGGTTCATTTCACTTAACATCATCTTATATGGTCATATGTACATAGCTTTTGACCTTTTCTGCTTGTCCTAGACATATACTAGCTATTGCAAATAAGGGAAACCATGGGACTTATGTTTGTGGATAAAGAAAATGTTTTCCACACACACACACACACACACACACACACACACACACACGAACAATGCATTAGTATACTATTCTACCCTAAAAAGTGTGAAATTATATAATTTTCAAGAAAATGGCTAAAGTTGAAATAAACTAGATTGAGAGTGACATACTACATGTTGTCTCTTACATAAGAAATGTAAACATAAGAAATCTTATGTAAGAAATCTAGAATCTTCTTATGTAAGAAAAGTGTAGACAAGGAGAGAGAATGGGTAAAATGTTTGGAGAGAGAAATAAGTGGAGGGCAAAAGGAGAGGGTTGATGGGACAAATATGACTGAGGTATGTGTGTATGCATGTATGAAAATGGGATCAAGACCTATTAACATTGCTTAAAGAGGAGAAAAAGGGAGATTGAAAAAAAGAGAATTCACCACCTCCATTGCAATCGAAGTACATTATATACATGTATGGAAATATCCCAATAAAACCCCTTTAAACAGTTAAAAGCTAATATAATGTACAAAGAACTTGAATAGATATCTGTCCAAAAAGACATACAGTCAGCAAGCACATAAAAACCTCACTGAACATCAGAGATTCAAATCAAAACCACAATGGGAGACCATTTCATACCAATGAAGATGTCTATTACAAAATACACAGAAAGGGGGCTGGGAAGGTGGCTCAGTGGTAGAGTGCTAGCCTTGAGCCCAAGAGCTGAGGGACAGTGCCCGGCCCAGAGTTCAGGCCCCATAACTGACAACAAAACAAAACAAAACAAAAAACCCCCACAAAACAACAACCAAAAAAACCCACAGAAAGTAGCTGATGACCATGGTGGCCATATCTGTGATTTCAGAACTCAGAAGGCCGAAGCAGAAGGATCTCCAGATTAACCTGTGATACACAGTTAGCCTGTGTGTCAAAAAGTAAACAAGACAAAACCTACAGAAAGTATCAAGTATTGGTGGGGATATAAAGAACTCAGAGCCTTTCTGTACTGTTGGAGGGGATGTGAAATGGTACAGCTAGTGTGGAAACTAGCAGGGTAGCTTCTTAAAAATGAACAAAATTATCATATGATCCAGCAGTGTTGCTGTTGAGCATTTACCTAAAATAACCAAGGAAAGGATCCCAACAGGTATTTGTGCACCTAGTACATACTGGTATTATTCCCTAAGTAGCCCAAAGCAGATGAATGGAAGGCAAATTGTTCAACCTTAAAAAGAAAGAAAATCTTGATATATTTCACTACTTATATAAACCTTGAGGACATTATGTTAAGAGAAAATAAGTCAATCACAAAAACATAACCACGATACCATTCTATTTACACAAAGTGCTTGCATGCACTCATACAAAATAATAGTCAAGTTTCAGAGAAAGTAGAATAAGGGGGTCACATGGGTGTTGAAGGAAGGACAACAGGGAGTCTGCAAGATAAAATGTTCTGGGCATGGATGGTGATGGCTGCAGGACAATCTCAGTGTATTTCCACTGAAAGAGATCCTTAACAAGGGCTCAGAGAGCACACTTATCAACAAATGGGGAAAGTATGTTCCTTCGTTCATTTCTGGGACAAAAGTGATTTTTCCAAAGCCCAGGACTATGTGAGTTGAGAATTGGCCCTGATTTCTGAGTTACGAAGTCTACTGGCCTCTGAGTGGAAAAAAGACTTCATGGAGTGTTAAGACACTCCTCCTGCTCACCACACGCAAGAGAGAAACAGATGCTAAAATTAAGTGATTAGAGCTCTCACAGAGCTCAGGTTTTCCTACTTGGGCAGTCAAACACATCTCTCTCTCACACACACATACACATACACGCATTTCAGTTGGCTCAGCAGACTTCCTCTGGAAGGTCATAGTACTCCAAAGCCTGGACAACTCTCCCCTGGGCCTTCCACTATGAAGATCAGGTACCTCCAGAACCAGGCAAAACAGATGGACACTGTCTCTTTTACTAAAATCTCCCAATCCTCCTGACTTCCTCTGCTTCAGTGGAAGCGGTAGGCACAGCAGATACACCATGGGGAGTGGGTTGCAGCTAACCTGCTGGATCGGCTACAAATTGCCTCCCTGGAGATAGGAAGTGTGGCATGTCTTGCTCACATGCTCTCCTCCTCCTGGTGGATCCTTAAATGCAGGAAGAAAAACAAGCAGCAATTGTTTTCCAGCCAGTGGCAAATTCCTTCCAGAGCTCATCACCCTGTAATAAGGCCTTGTGCTGCCACAAACAATGGGGGGCCCCAAGAAAAATAAAACCCAACACCAGCCCATCTTCCATCTGTCAACTCTGTTTTCCCATTTTGGGACAACTGGCACTGAGCTCTGATACCCTGCTAGGCAGAAGAGGCCTGAGAGAGATGAAAGGCCAGGTCCTGTTTGTCTGAGATGGGGGACAGCTGGTATCCTTGTTTTCTGCAGAGATTTGAGTGGCACAAAGAGCTTCTGAAGAAGGGCTTAGCAACCAATCTTTTTCCCTTGTGCTGATGGGATTCCCTGGCCTGAGTTCACTGATGGAGGGCCTTCTTGCCATTGGGGGAAGGTGTCTATCTCTGCACAGCTTGTTTTATCCAGTCTAAAGGAGAAAGCTGTGTGTTTCAGTCATGGATGAAAAGTCAAGTTTATTGGGCTGCCCTGTGCCAGCTGTTATAAAAGAGGAAATAATGTAGAAATGAATCCTGATTTTAAGGGCCTTGTAGTCTTACAAGGAAGGTAAAACATAGTTGGAAAGAGCCACAGTACTGGGCCAGAACTGACATTACAGAAATATAGATACACAAGAATATGTACTCCCCAAATAAGCTTCAGAGGAAGGGCATCTAGGAGGCTGGAAAAGGTGGAGCAGGCAACATTGAAATAACCTAGATAAAAGGCCACAATAGTGACCTGAAGCAGGCAGAATAGCAAGAATGCTAAAGCACAGAATTAGCACTGGAACCCATCTTGGGGATCCAGTGAAAGATGGCACACACTCCAGGTGATGATGCTTTCTCACCAGAAGTTGTTTGAAGGACTCTGGGCAGAGCAGCTGGGGAAGTAAAAGGCCTAGCCTAGTTTGACCAAGTGGCTTGAAAGTTTTTCTTAGTGTATCTGCTGCTACTAGCCTGGACACTGTAAACTTTTTCACTATTAATGCTCTATTAATTGAGCCACACATCCACTTCTGGAGTTTTGATGGTTAACTGGAGATAAGAGTCTCATGGACTTTCCTGCCCAGACTGACCTTGAACCTACAATCCACAGATCTGAATCTCCTGAGTAGTTAGGATTACAGGTGTGAGCTACCAGCTTCCAGTTTAATTAAAAAAATATTTCAAGCACTGTATATCTTTTTGGTTGACATACAATATTTGCACATTTACGGAGTTTGATGTGATATTCTGATTCATCCACCTACTTACCTACCTACCTACATATCTCAGTTGGTGATAAATTCCACTTACTCATTAAGTATAATCTAGAAAAACTGATCCCACTGAAGTTGAGAGTGGCTACCAAAGGCTTGAAGAGGAGGGGGAGAACCAAGGGGAGAGATGTGTTAGCTATGCAGTCTTACTGTTAGCTAGGAGGAAAAGTGCTCTGGTGTTCTATGGGCTGAAAGTTTTAGTGAGACCATCTGGGAAATGAAATGGTCAGAATGGGCTGTGACTGACAGTGCCTATCTGGGTGGGTTTGCTCCAGAGCATGGGCCAAGGATTGTTAATTCATGAAGAAAAAAAAATATAGAAATTACAGTTTGATTGAGTAATTTTGCCCACACCAGTACTAAGGTTTAAACTCAGGGTCTTCAGTTATTACTTAGCTTTCTTGCTCATACCTGGTGCTTCATCGCTGGGACCAAGAATGTAGCACAGATTTTTTAGTAGTTAATTGAAGAAATCTTATGGACTGTTCTGCCTGGGCTCTTCCCTATAGGAACTTTTGTCTGACTCTTCAAATATATCTTCTCTCCCCACGGTGTCCCCGGATCTTCCAGCTGATATAGCAGCACCCCTCAGTTTGTGCTTCTGTAGGTCCAGCCACCCCAGAGGTCATTTGGTTCTAGAGATGCATTCTTGAGCCTGGCCCTTTAAATGGCTTCAGTCAAGCTGCTGTTCCTAACCCTGGGACCCCTCCCAGGGGAGTTCCAGCAACACTAACTACTCACCTTTGATCTTCCCAATGAGAACTGGGTGCCAATCCTGGAAGCACATAACTCCAGAGAAAACTGACTAGTGTCTCCCATGATTTTCCTTTTGGCTTCTTCCTAGTCTCAGGGCTACTTTGGGGGAGGTGGCACAAAGGAGAAGAGCATTCACATTGACTTTGCCAACCTACCAATTCATTCCAAAAAGTACATTCCCTTCCAAGAAATACAATCTCACCAACCCTTTCTCTACATCCTTTTTTACATGTTTAAACTGGAGAGAGTGATGACTGGTCATAACAGGAGATGGGAAATGCTTGGTGATGGGAATCTGCTTTGTTCTCATAACTCTATGCTGCTTCCCTCTCAGCCCAGTCTTTTATGTATCTAAAGACTCTCAATGAAGGACTTGCCTTTCCCTCTTGGCCCAATTTTTTTTTTTTTTTAATGTATCTAAGGATGGATTATGAAAGATTGACTTCTGCCTTATTCCCCCAGGTCAAGCAAAGCACCAGGTGTGCGCTCACCTGCTTACCTGCAGGCAGGCCACTGTGATGTGGGCTCAGCTGAAAGTCCCCATATATGTAACTGTGAACAATACAGCTCTCCAGTTACGTTGGAGAACTGGAGAGACAGCCGGCTACCCAAGTAGCCAAGGATTTTGTTTCGCTTCTTTGAATACTTCAACTAAACCTGCTCTTTCTGCTTTCAATATTTTCCTGACATTTAATTCTTTAGTAGGCAAAGAGAACGAATAGGAGCCTTAAATAAAATTATTAGGAAGCACTATCTGAGGTTGAAGAGTGGAGGGAAGAATCAGAAATCTTGGAGCACTATGTTAAGCAGGGGAGTGAGGGAAAGGAAGTGTGCTGCCTTTCTCAAGTGAGCAGAGGGAGTGGAGAAATTAAGTTTTCCTATCTCAAGTGGAGTGGAGGAAAAACAAGGATAAGAAAATCCTCAGGCACTATTTCAAGTAGAGGAGTGGAAAAAAGACAGGCAGATTCGTGGATGTCTTTATTCTTATCTCCAGAGGAGGGGAGGGTATGAGGAATTAAGTTTTTGTATCTTAAAATGGAAGGAAGAGGTAGAGGAAAGGAGTAATTAGGAAAATCTGGAGCCCTACTTTTCAAAATGGCTATATGGAGGGAAAGGAGAAATAAGGAGCACATCTACCTCAAGTGGAGTAGAGGAAAAGCAGGGATAAATCATTCTTCAGCCTGGATGCCAGTAGCTCATGCCTGTAATCATAAGAACTTACAGGCTCAGATCTGAGAATCATGGTTCAAAACCATCCTGGACAGGAAAGTCTGTGAAACTTGAACCACCAAAAAGCCAGAACTGGAGCTATGGCTCAAGTAGTAGAGCAGTAGCCTTGAGCAAAAATAGCTCAGGGACAGTGCTCAAACCCTGAGTTCAAGTCCAGGATAGGCATCCACACAAATTCCTTGAGCTGGTGTCTCAAACCTGTAATCCTAGCTACTCAGGAGACTGGGATCTGAGGATTGCAGTTGGAAGCCAGCCTGGGCAGGAAAAGCTGTGAGATACTTATCTCCAATTAACCACCTAAAAAACTGGAAATGGAGCTGTGGCTCAAAGTGGTAGAATACTACCTCCAGTAAAAGAGCTCAGGGACAGCGCCCAAGCCCTGAGTCAGAGCCCATGACCAACACACAAACACACACAAATCATTGAGCACACTGCCTTTTTGAAGTGGAGGAGTGGAGGAAAAGCAAGGATAAGAAAAGTTTGAGCCCTGCCTATCTCAGTTGGAGGTGTGGAGGGAGTCAAGGAATTTCAAGTGGAGAACTGAAAGGAATGTTGGAATTAGGAAAACCTGAGCACTGTCTGTCAAGTAGAGGAGTGGTAGAAAAGTGGGAAAAACCATCCTGACCACTGCCTTTCTCAAGTAGAGGAGTCAAGGAAAAGCAGGGGTTAGAAGATCCTTGAGCTGGGCTGGGAATATGGTTTAGTGGTAGAGTGCTTTCCTTGCATGCATGAAACCTTGGGTTCGATTCCTCAGTACCACATAAGCAGAAAAAGCCGGAAGTGGCACTGTGGCTCAAGTGGTAGAGCACTAGCCTTGAGCAAAAGAAGCTCAGGGACAGCACCCAGTCCCTGAGTTCAAAACCCAGGACTGACAAAAATAAATCGTTGTACTATGCCTATCGCAATTGAAGGAGTGATGGGAAGGGAGAAATTTTGAGAGAAATTAGGTCAGATATGTAGGTAGGTAAGGGCCAAGACTGGCTCCACCATGGTGGTAGGGCTGGTGGGATTGGGATGGGAGTGGGGGTCAGGATGAGAGGGGATGACACAGTGTGCCCTTCACAGGCCATGGCTTAGTATTTGCTCTCCCAGCTTCCATCCAGTCAGGAGCCCCTTCCACTCAAGTGTGGAGATGGGGATCCTATCATAGGAAAACTCCCACACTTGTGTTCCAAGGCTGGGAAAAGAATAGCATAACTCCCCACAGTACAAGTCCATCCCTCAACCAATGGGACCTGGGACATGCCCTTAGGGAAGGAAGCAAGGAATGCTATATCTAGTAGGTCCTGAAAGATTGAAGACACCCAGCTTTGAGAGTCGTCTTTGAGTGAGGGGTCAGTTTTGCTGTTTCTTTTGCTTTCAACTAAACCTGCTCTTGTCTCTTTAAAAACTACTTTAGTAGACAGAAAAAAAAAACAACAGGAGCTCTAGATAGGATCAGTAGGAAAACTTGGAGGAGTAGAGGAAAGAAGAACTTGGAAATTTTGGAAGTCTTAGGCACTATCTTAAGCAGGGGAGGGAGGAATAAGGAAAAATTGGAGTACTGCTGATTTCCAATCTTAAATTGAACTGGGAAATCGTGGAGCACTGTGTATTTTGAGTGGAAGATTGGAGGGATAGAGGCAACCGGGGAATAAAGAAAACTCTGAGAACTCTATCTCAATTGGAGTAGTGGGAAGGGACAAATAAGGAAATTCCGGAATTGTCTAAGTAGAAGAAAAGGAAGAATAAGGATTTCCTCAAGTATTGGCTTTATCTAAAGTGGGAGCATGCAAGGAAAGAATTCGTTCCCTATTAAGTGGAGTGGAGGGAAAGAATTAAGGAAATTTTTGTTTTGTATAGAGCGGAGAAATGGAGGGGTAAAAAATAGTGCTACAAGTTTCTATCAAGTGGGAGAAGAGAGAAGGAAAGAAGAAAACCTGGGGCACTGTTTGGATCAGAAGAGTAGAGAGGTGGAGGGAATGCAGGAATTAAGGAAATCTGAAGCAGTATGGGGATCTCAAGTGAGAAAGGAGGAAGTAAGGAATATTTGATCATGGCAAGTCTATAAATGACCAAAATTCCACACAGCACAAGCATTTTACCTACAGTCTGACATTGGGGGGGATAGGGAACCAAGCAGTATGCTTTTTGAGAGAAATAAAAGGTGGGTCGGCAGGTTGCCTCTGTTCTCTGGTATGAATTCCTGATCTGTGGCCCAGGAGAGGAAACTTGAGATTCCAGTGGTAGTAGCTGAAGGTAGGAGACAGATTGCAGTTGGGGATTAGGAGGCCTGAGAGTCGAGACTTTGAGCAGGGTACTGAATATAACTTGTATAGAAAATGAGCTCCAGCAATGTACACAGATGTTCCTGGTGTCTTCAGCTGAGCAGAATGACAATTTTGGGTTGGGCAAAGACTACTAGGGTAGAGGATATACCAATACTGAATATCTGTTGGCCAAAGTTTTCCCAGAGCTTATGCAGGACTGGGAATTCCATTCCACCAGACAGCACAGACATATTTTTCTCAACACTATGAAAGCCTGAGAAGGTGGTCCCTGAATGGTGATCACATAGATTAAATCCTTTAGGCCTGCCTAAAATAACAGCAACAACAATAACAACAACAAACTTCGTTGTCAAAATAAAATCCAACACTTTTTTAAAGAAATGGAACAAAAATTAATATATCAGAATGTGAAATTTGCAAATTCCTAGATTTACAAAGACAAGGTAACCTATAACCATAAGAAAATTGCTGAGAAGAAACATACCCACAAACAGATATGATGGAATTAGCAGGAAACTATTTTCCCCATGTTCTCCTGAGAATGCCTGCACTTAGTGACTCACTTCCAGAAACTAATAAGAGTGTGGCTTTTGAAAGGGAATGGTAACTTTATAGTGAAGCCCTATGTCATGAGATGTGAACTGCATTTCTATAATGTGCTTTAAAAAGATTGCTTATTACCCCAGTCTTAAATGAGAAAAAATGACAGAAAATCTAATTGTGGGATATTTACAAAAGGCTGAGTAAACTTCTAAGATCATGGAAACAAAGCTTGATATGTCACTGCCATGCAATTGGGGAGAAATTTAAAGACCAAATGCAATGCAAACTCCTGAATTCTGCAACAGTACAGGACATTGTGGAAGAAAAAGTAGTAAAATTTTAATAAAGCCTGGAGGTTTTAAATCATAGTAATGTAAGCTGGGTGCCGGTGGCTCACTCCTGTAATCTTAGCTACTCAGGAGACTGAGATCTGAAGACCACAGTCCAAGACTGCCCAGGCAGGAAAGGCTGTGAGACTCATCTCCAATAAACCACTCAGAAAACCGGAAGTGGCACTGTGGCTTAAGTGGTAGAGTGCTCCTCTGAGCTGAAGAGCTGAGGGACAGTGCCCAGGCCAGAGTTCAAGCCCCATGACTGACCCACCCCCCAAAAAAATCATAGTAATGTACCAATGTTAATCTCTTGTGCTCAGCTTTCTAGAGCTACCTGAGAGACTTATAAGATAGCAATTTTCTGTCAGGTTATGAAAACCAGCAAAATGCTGGCAGAGCATTTCTGAAGGGAGAGAGTATTCCTTGCCCTTTCCCACCTGCCCACTGTCACTAGAAAACCTTATAGATGCTTCCCTCAATCTCTCCCTCCCTTATAACATGCCATTCTTTCCTGACTTTGTATTGGGGGTGGGGTCCACAGTACTCCATCTAGGTGACGATTTCTGCACAGACCCTATTTCTAAATGCAGTAACATATGCAAATGCCAAGGGGGTAGAAATGTCTTGTTATTGGTTGATAAAATTTCTCAAAACCCTATTTCAACCACTGTGTCATAATTACATAGATGTTTTAGGAGAAATCAGAGAAGTGATATATAGCTTTATGCTATGTGTCAACTTTTCTACAAATTCCAAAACATTCTATTTAAAATTCATCTATTATAAATGTGTCCAGCATGTTCAAAACTTAGTGAAAAATGTGAAGATAATGAAAGGAGACTTAGGAGCATAATCAGAAGAATTCTAGAACAGAAAAATACAATTTTGAAGGGGAAAAGTGTAAAAATCTTGTTTAGAGTTCCATATGTAAGAAGCTCAGTGGGTGTCACTCTTCCCTAGCAATGAAAGAGCTGAGCAAACTGAAATCAACAATTCTTGGATACATCCAAGAAGTGAAGTAAAGGGGCAAAGCACTGCCCCCCAAATTGGAGTCATTGATGAGCAAAAGCAGTCACAACACACTTGACCCAAGATATCTGTGGCAATCAGAACTGGGAAGATAACCTGTACTGTAACTGACAAATTGCTGGAGGCTAGGTGCGGATAGGTCTAGAGCTAAAACCTCTGAGCAGTCATACCCTCCCTTACTCTTGTGTCTTTCTCAGGACCTGAGCTAGGTTCGCATAGTAAATATTGGAGAAATAACATCCTTATGTGTCTAGTCCTATCAGAAAGGTGTGATGGTTTGTCTTGATTGCCAACTTGATTAGACTGAGAAGTGCATAGATTAGTCCAGCACACTTCTGGGTATGTCATGAGGAGTCTCCAGCCAGGGTGAACAAAGGGGGACAGTATGCTAATGGGATGTGCAGCTCAAATTCAGGGCAAGTCATTCTCTGCCTCCTGTCCACTACGTGAGCCACTCTGCTCTGCCACACCATGCCCACCATAAGGCATTAGACCTCTTGAAATCATGAGCAAAATAAATCCTTGCCTTTAAGTTTTTGTCAGGCATTTTGTCACAGGGATGAAATGCTGGCAAGAAGAGAAATCCTTTGAAACCAGAGCCCAACCTGCTAGGGTTTTTATCAGATCCTGTCTGACCTGGGAAAAAGCAAATATCCAACTGCAGTAAGACTTAGCCCTCCAACTACATTCTTTACCTGTCCTGTCTTTACCTAAAGAATTGGGGGGAGGAAACACTAAGAAGTTCATGGTCTAGAGATATCTAAAAGATAGAACCCAATTAATAAGTCAACAGAATAGTCCCCCTCCCTTTTCATCTTACCACTGCATCATTAAAGATCTGTTTAATGTAGTTCTTTTCCTAAGTACATTATGTCTGGTGATCAAGAATGGGAAGGAATTGGAAAAGGCAAAACAAAAAACACAATAAAAAATGAAATCCCTCTCAGGGGTTTCCAAGCCTAAGTTTAGAGATAAAATAGGCATCAGAACCAGACATAGTAGAGATGTTGGAATTGACAGGAGATACAAAATAGTATGCTTTAACAAATAGACAGTATGCAAGAACAGATGGGTAGCATAGAAGAGATATGAAAATCCCAAGAAAAAAGCAAACAAGTGCTAGGGATTAAAACCACCATCACATAAAATGAGAAATTGATTCTGAACTTTTGTTGTTGTTATTGGTCACTGCTCCTGAGCTCTTCTGCACACTTTGAGCCATAGCACTACTTCTTTTTTGTGGTCAAATGGAGAGCCACACTGCCACTTCTGGTTTTCTGTTTGGGTGATTGGAAATAAGAGTCTCAGACTTTCATGCCCAGGCTGGCTTTGAACCATTATCCTCAGCTCTCAGCCTCCTGAGTAGTTATTACAGAAGTGGCCCACCAGTGCCCAGACAATTTTGAACATTCTTGAGAAAGTCTTTGGACCTGGCTGAGGGCTCTTTGAATTTATGGATATACTGATAGAAACTTCAAATACACAGGCAAAGAGAATAGTGCCCCCTCCCAAACCCCATATCTTAGTTCTCAAAGATGGTAATAAAAGCTATCCCATACCATGATAGGAATGTCAGAAGGCAGAGATGGGGAGAGAAAGGAACAAAATACAAATTGAAAGCAATAAGAGCATTAACAAAATGTCATAGCAAGCCACTGATCTAGGATGTTTATAACCCTGGAAACATAAATCCTCAAACAATTACACTTAGCCATATCATTTTCAATTACAGAAAACCAAAGATAAAGAAAAAAACCCCACACCTGAATGAGAAGCCAGAGGGAAGTAATGGGTTATTCCAAGGAAGTAATCACTTACTCCAGTGCAATAATGATGAGAATTGTATACTGCGTCTCAGGAGGCAGGTGAAGGGATTGTGATATTTATAGTATTGAAAGGAAGAAAAATACCCCCAATCCAGAAACGAGCTTCATCTCTGAAAGAAGAAAATATACTCTAGGACAAACAAAAATTGGGGGAAATTTGTGACCCATGGGTCTGCCTCGAAAGAAATGGTTGAAAAAAATTCTTAGAAAGCAGAGAAATAAGCAGGGCATTTGTAGCTCATGCCTATAATTCAAGACACTCAGACAGAGATCTGAGGTTCTCAGTTTGAAGTCAGCTGGAACAGCAAGCCTGAGACTTTTTAACTCTCCATCAGCAAAAAGCTAGAAGCTGGCTCAAGGGGTTTAGTGCCAGCCCTAGTACTGACACACCTAGTTAATTGATATGCTAAGAAAGAGAAAAACACATTCAATACTCAAGTGAAAATGAAAAATTTGCCAGGTGCCAGTTGCTTACCATGTAATCCTATTTAGGAAGCTAATATCTGAGGATCATGATTTGAAGCCAACCCAGGCAGAAAAGTCAATGAGACTTATTTCCAACTAACCAGCAAAAAGTGGAGGTGTAGCCCAAGTGGTAGCATGGCAGCCTTGAGTGAAAAAGCAATAGCTGGTATGTGCTTGAGTTCAAGGCTCAGTACCAATGTACACAAATCCCTAGAGGAAGTGCAACCATTCACTCCAGGAAAGGCCAGTGACCTTGAAGACATAGATAGAGAGACAGCGGCAGCAAAGCAGCATCTTTACATGGGGAGGTGGAAAAACTTGTCAATCTAGAATTCTACTTCAAGTAAAAGTATCCCCAGCTGTCTCAAAGTGAGACCCAGGTATTTTGGGTAAAAATCAAAGAATTTTTATACAGGAGACCTACACTGCCAGACATGTTTAAAGCTCTTAAAACAGAAGATACTTTGAAATACGTAGGGATGCTCTTAAGACAGAAGATGCTTTGTTATACAAAGGAAATGGAAAGTACCTCATATGGAAAATTGATTAAATATGTTTCACTAAAATTTCTTTAAAAGGTATTGACTCTAATTGTGAAATATAATATCAATAGAACAGAAAGGGAAGGTAGAAACAAAAGTGCATAATGGAAAGTTATAAAGTGACCTAATATCACTGTGCATAATGTGCTCTAAAGGAAAAGAGGGTGATCAGAGCTACAAAACCCTAGAAACAATGAAAGGAAGGGTAAATAGTCTAAACATTTGAATTAAAATGTAGGGGCCATCAGAATGGATGAAGCAACAAGAATCAAATGTGTTAAGTGCAAGAGAGAAACTTTCAAGGTGCAAGAGAAATTAGAAAAACTAAATTGGATGCAAATAGGCTAGGAAACATTAAATTACTTTTGTAGTACAGAAAGAAAGCTTTAGTTTTAGATTTTATCCCATGTATTTAAAAAACTAAAGATCCAAAATCTTAAAGAATCTAGAAAAAAAGACTAAACCAATGTAGAAGAGAAGAAAAAGCAGTGATAAAATGAAAAGGTGAAATATAGCAAACTCAGGGTTTGATGTTTTGAACCAAACCATAAGACTTTTCTCATTCAACCCAGGTATGAATGTGTCAAAGAAGATGACGATAACCTAAACTAGGAGAGATCCAC
Organism: Dipodomys spectabilis; assembly: GCF_019054845.1. Taxonomy (NCBI): domain Eukaryota; kingdom Metazoa; phylum Chordata; class Mammalia; order Rodentia; family Heteromyidae; genus Dipodomys; species Dipodomys spectabilis. The sequence goes on along the minus strand of NW_024870729.1, from coordinate 2,965,004 downwards.
AAGTGTGAGTAGGATAGTGAGTAAACCTGACACTCCTTTTTATTCAAAGGGAGGGTACAGTTCAAGTCAGTTTTTGGTCATTTTACTTTGAATCTGTTTGTGATCACTTTTCTTCATCAGTAAAGGAAAGTAAAGCATTCTCTGAAAAAATACTGATAGCTTCACATGGGTATATGGTCAAAGCATTTAAGACATCCAGGACATGCATTACAGAATATATACCAGACCCTGAACTGTAGGAAATCGCCAAGGCACTAGTTGCTCATTCTTATAATCCTAGTTACTCTGGAAGCTGAGATATATGAGGATTATGGTTGGAAGCCAGCCCCGGCAGGAAATTCTGAAATTCTTAACCATCAAAAAGATGGAAGTAGAAATAGAGCTAGAACTGAGAGTCAAATGGTAGAGCACCTGTGCTCTAAGGGATTGTCCACAGACAAGCCCCAGTACCTTCATTTAAGGTTTTACTCTGACTAGTCTTTGGGTGTGAGCACCCTAGCAGCTGCTTCTTTCCCTGGACTCCCAGCATGGATTCACTCTCTTCCCATCTCCAGTGCCCACTTCTTACTCTGAGAGGGGATGTTGTTTTCCTCTTGGTCTCAGGAGGCAATGACTTGCTCCTGAGCCCTGTGTTGTGTTATGTTCTCTCAAGTCAGCCCTAAGTTATGCCTGCTGTTAGATGTAATTGTTAATGTCCCTTCTCATTGCAAATTCCCTGGTGGATAGATAAACTTCATGATTGCTTACTTTATGGTTGCTTACAGGCCCCCAGGAGAGTACTAGAGATTCAGCATGGTTGAATTATGGTCTCTAAAAATTTATATGTTCAACTCCTAACCCACAGCATCTCAGAATGTGAGCTTATTTGGAATTTGGGTCATTATAGTTAATAATCATTTAAGACATGGTTGTACTGCATCAGGATAGGCCCGTAATCCGATATAATGTCCTCTGGAAAGAAATGTCCACATGCACAGGCCCATGCAGACACACAATGCAAGGATGTTTCTTGAACATGAAGGCAGAAATCCAGGTGATGTGATGTATTTCCAAGTCAAGATATGTGACCGATGGTCAGGAAGTCAGAAGCCAGGAGGGAACATATATATACATGGATACATTTCTTCTGAGCCCTCAGGAATCAACTTTGCTAACACCTGATTTAGATCCTTATCCTCCATGGATGGGTGACAAAGTCTTCTCTTCTAAGCTTCCCAATTTGTGCAACTTCAGCCCCTCTAGGAAACACAATGGGTATAGCTGAAATCATCCAGTAAGATCTAGGCATGTCTACATACCAATGAAGACAGTAATGCTTTCCTATGGATAAATGAATGCACAATCACTGGCTGGGTAGTGGCTGAAACTTAAATCTAGGTCTCTGTCTTATTGATGCCTCTCCACACTGATGCTGCCTAGACATAAGCAGCCAGAGCCTCAAGCTTCTCTAATACCTCTTCCCAGGCTTCTAGAACCTGAGATTTATCTATTCTGAGTGGATGTTTTGAGTTTAGAAAGTTATGGCTGTGGTCTGCCGGGTCTGGGGCCTGAGCCAGAGAGGGTCCAGGACCTTGGGGGATTAACAGTGTTTGGGGGATTAACAATGTTTAAGGAAAAGTGGTGCAGGTACTTGGGTTGGAGGACAGACAAGTGCATGTCGTAACTCTCACTTTTATTTGTGTCCCGAATCAGTGCCCTCTGCTCTGTGACCCTGCGTCTTCCCCAGAGCAGCCACAGTCTGCTGTGGGCTGTAGGTCCCGTAGATTACCAGGATAAAAAGTTATCTACTGCTGATTTCCACATACTCATTCAAAAAATATTTGCTGAATGAACTAATGGGTGAATGGCTGTCAGAACTAATTTGTGAGCTCCTTGGGGCAGGGAACCTACTGTTTTTGCAGAGCTCTGCTGCAGGCTTAGAACAAGAATGAATTTTGCTCCATGCCTTTTGCTCTGTGCTATCTTCCCTTTTTCAATCAGGAACTTCCCCAGCCTTTGGGTCACTGAGATGCAAAGCTTTATTTTCATGAAGCACCTTTCATAATGAAGTAGCTTCTGCCTTCTACCTAGATGAGCATTGCCCCTAATCCTAAGGTGCCAGGCCCTTATGAGCTTTCATCTGGACTCTGGAAAAATGAGCTTTCTGCCTTAGGGCTGAAAGGCAACAGGAATACAAGTGATGCCAGGGATTTCTGTGTGTGAACACCTCCAGTGCCTGTGACCTGACCTGACACATAATGCTCTCAGTGATAACAGAATGAATAACCACTTTCTAGCCCTAATCAAGCCAGTTATGGCTTCTCTATAAAAACTTATCCCCATGATTTGGCTCCAAGTTAATCACCCAATTCTGGGTGGAGGCTTATCATTCTTGCACTATCTTGTATACAGACATGGGCACTTATTTCTATATAATTTATACTCAAGGATAGGGGGTTTTGCATTTTTCAAATTTATATTGCATCACATACAAATGTATTCATCATTCTCCATGTTGATTTATACATAAGTGCATATTAGATTATATATTCCAGCTACGTAAGCACAGCTACAATTGATTTATAAACATTCCTGTTGATGGATGATTGTTTTGCTTCTATTTTCCAAAGAAATCTAAAAAACCTTCTTTTCTCAACTCTAATTTCTTAGTCTTTATAACAAAATCCAGAACATGAATCATAGGAGGAAGGTGAAAAGAGATGAAAGGCATGGAATACTTGTTAAGTATTTTGCCATCTTGCATCAATTTTTTACTAGGTACCAAGATCTTGGGCACCAGGGTTTTGGGTAATAAGTGTTTAGACTCTTCCATTAGGAGCTTAGCATTAGTGGGAGAAGTGGCATAGAGGAAGAGCCAGTCTAGATGATGATCTAGAACTCCACTGTAGAAGTACCTTCAGACCACAGGTCAGTCTTCTAGCATGCATCCAATCTACCTTCAGAACTGCTATGTTTATGCCTTGGGCAATTGGTGGTATCCACAGAGGAGAAGTAGAGTTGGGTATGGGAGGTGGCTCAGATGTTAAGGAAGCTTAATAACTGAGTTTAACATAAATGAATCTGGAACTGGCTCGAGTCAGAGCCTAAGCAGGACAGCTGCATATGCAGAGCACAATAGGGGAAAATAAAAGAACCAGGGCTTAGGAGCCTCAGTGGCAGAGAGGCTACCAAGGTCTCCAGGTCCAAGCACTAGGAAGGTGAGGAGGCTGGGCCAGTGGAGTTTCTTGGCAAGAACTGCATTCTGCCATAAATAACCCAAAAGTGTGGACCTACCCTCACAGAGGTGGTTAAAGGGGCTCTTGGCTCTTTGCAAGAGAAACACTTTCTGATTCTAGTTTCTAAGTGCAGACATTCTCTTGTATTTTTAATAATGAACTGTGTGCAATGCACCATTCTAACTACATTATTTGTGTCAATCAATTTTCACAACTGTGAGAAGATGGTACAGATGAAGAAACAAGGTGCTAAGAGAATCACTTGCCCAAAATCCTTCAGCAAGGAAAGGGAACAGATACACCTTAAATTTGGTCTCCTAAAGCTTGGACTTGTGAGGAATGTTGTGGTTTAATGAATAGCCTGGATCATGATCTTTAGAGTTAAATATTAAACTTTAGCATCTACCCAATAGTATAATAATGCTACACACAAGGCTGGCACTACCACTTGAGCCACACCTCCATTTTCTTGAGTCCATTTTTATAAAATACAGCCTATGGTGAAAATAACCAAGTGGTGGTTTCTTTTTCTTTTTTAATTTTAGTTTATTGTAAAGATGCTGTACAGAGGGGTTACAGTTACATGAGTAAGGCAATGAGTACATTTCTTGTCGAGCAGAGCACTGTTAGCCCTTCTCTTGTTGCTCTCCCAATATCCCTTCTCTCCCCTACCTCCTTGCTCCTCCCCACTCCTAAGTTGTAAAGTTTATTTCCAATATACTGTCTGTGGTTTCATTGTTGCAATGTGTCATTCTGTGTCCTTGTTTCAGCATTTTGTTATTCCCCTTCCCCTCCCCAGATTAGACATACGTATACACAAGATGCAAGGTCCACCTGTATAATGAGATGTACAAGATGTTATGTCCAAAAATGAACTTTACAACTTTGGTGGGGGAGGAGGGATGGGAGGGCATGGATGGTAAGGGGAAACAAAGGAGGAGGCAACAATGCTTGATAAGAAATGTACTCATTACCTTGCTCATGTAATTGTAACCCCTCTGTATGGTATTAATTAAAAAAAAGATGCAAGGTCCAAAAATCAAGTACAGTGCCAACAGGGGATATACCATAGAGGGAAGAATATACAAAGGAAACAAAAAAAAATCATATAGCATTAAAAACAACAACAACAAAGAAAGAACTTTGTGTCCATATCTTGGGGTTCATGTCACTTAGCACATCTTACATAGTCATATGTACACAGCTTTTGAGTTTTTCTGATCATTTGATAAAATTATCCTAGACATATACTAATTATTGTAAATGAGGGAAACCATGGGACTATATTTCTTTGGGTCTGGCTTACTTTACTTAATATGATAATATGATTTTTTCCAAGTCTTTCTATTTCCTAAAAAATGGAAATTCATTCTGATGGAAACATAGAATTCATATATATATATATATATATATATATATATATATATATCACAAATCAAAATAACGTTGAGATTCTACCTTACCCAGTTAGAATGGCTATAATCAAGAAATCTAATAACAGCAGACGCTGGAAGGATGCCAGAAGGGAGCCCTACTCTATTGTTGGTGGGAATGTAAACTTGTTCAACTACTCTGGAAAGAAGTATGGAGGTTCCTCAAAAGACTATACATAGAGCTCCCCTACAACCCAGCAATCCCACTTCTGGTTATTTACCCAAATGATCACAAGCAAGGCCATACTAAAGCTACCAGCACAACTATGTTTATCACAGCATTATTTACCATAGCTAAGATGTGGAACCAACCCAGATGTAGATTAATCGATCAAGAAACACCCACCCACACACCCACACCCCCACTCACCCCCACACACACAATGGAATTCTATGCTACCAGGTGGTGGTTTCTGATGCTAGTAAAAGTGTTTGCGTCTTGGCTGGGTAATGGTTAGAAGACTATGCAATTGTCAAAGACCCTTAAATAGTTAATATTTGTGCATTTAATTGTATGTTAATTATATCTTTAAAAAACCTAGATTTTGCTCCTCACTGGCTGTATGCTCTGAATTTTGAGTTGACCTCTTAAGCTAGAGTTTCCTCATCTATAAAATGAAGGACTTAGACAGCTCTTAAAATCTACTTATTTTAAAAATTTATTATAGAGGCGATTATATTGTATCAAGGGATTAAAGTACGTGAGTCAGGTACTAAGTAAATTTTTGGTCAGCGTCTTCTGTTCCCTCATTCTGTTCCAGTCCTCCCTCCTGTCTCTACTCATGAGTTGCATAGTTAACTTTCACCATGTCCAGTGAACTCCACTGCAGCCCTTTTGTAGAATGAGGACATATTTTGTTGATCTTGGTGTTGGGAAAATTTTATAAGCATAAAAGCCATGGGATAAATGATAAAGATGGCTTGTTAGGTTTACCAACTTAGTGTAAATAAACAAAGCTTCAAAGAGGAACTATTTGAGAAGAGGAAGATCAGTAGGAGGTTAGAGGGAAAAGGGAGTAAATGTGATGAAAGTATTATACATACATATGAAAATGGCATAATAGAACCTATTGCTTATCTGTATATTTACTGTGCACTGTTTCTATATGAAAAACATATAATCAAACTAAGTAAAATGAAATCAGTGATGAAAAATAAGTAATTGTATTTATATCAAGTCAGTATAAGGTTCTAGTAACTCGACTGAAAAATGACCAAATGAGCAGACAATTCATGAGGAACACCAACTGGTCGACAAACTGGCCAACAAACTAAGAACTGGTCAGAATCATTACAGATTATGAATCAAAATAATGAGATGCCATTTCTTCCTATGATTCTGAAAACTTTAAAAAATACTGACTTGTTTTTGCAATGTATTTGGATCAGTACATGGCTGATAGAACTGTAAATTTCCCCAGCATGTCTGGAAATAATTTGACAGTAAGAATTTTCTTTAAAAATGTTTGGTCATTTGTCATACTTTAAAGGATCTTTTGAAGAAAAATCATTAATGTGATCAAAGGATTACACTTTAAAAAATATTCATTATAGCACTATATTTAATAGTGAAAAATTACTAATAGCCTGGATGTCCAAAATATATTCAGCTATAAATAAAAGTGTTTGGAAAGAGTAATGGCAATAAAATACTTGCTACATAATATTCAGAGAACAAAGCAGGGTACTAAAACCCCCATGTGATTTGATATATTTTTAAAATTTATTATAGAGGTGATATACAAAGGGATTAAAGTACATGAGTCAGGTAATGAGTAAATTTCATTTGTTCCCTCATTCTCTCCTAGTCCCTCCCTCCTGTCTCTACCGAGTTGCATAGTTCACTTTCATCAATGTCCAGTAAACTCTTGCTGCTGTCCTTTTCAACCTTCTCCCACCCTCCCAAAGATATACATGTGAATACACCATACATAAGGTGAAGAACATAGAATCATCAAAACGAAAACGAAAACAATCTTTTGTTTCCATATCTTGGAATTCATTTCAGTATGTATATTACTTTATATAAATATGAAGAAGCATGTAGGCATTGTGACTTTGTGTTTCTTCCCTAATAGTATCCTCCTTTGGTCTCACTATGTGTGAGTACCTGGAATCTTGTATAATTTGTCATATCCCAGTGTATTTTAGCTCTAACTTCCTCATATCAGAGAGAACACGCACTGATTGTTTTCTTGAGGTTGGCTTACTTCACTTAACATGATTTGTTCTAGTTCCATACATTTCCCTGCAAATAACATTATTTTATTCTTTCTAATGACTGTGTAAAAACTTCCATTGTGTTTAGGTACCACATTTTTGGATCCACTCATCTTTTGTGGGGCATCTGAGTTGTTTCCATATCTTGGCTATTGTGAATAGTGTGGCAATGAACATGAATGTGCAGGTGTCCTTATCATATCCCAGTTTATGATGTTCAGGATAGATGCCTATGATATGTCTGGGTTGTAGTTTTTTCAGGAACCTCCAGACTGCTTTCCGGAGTGGTTGTACTAGTTATTTCCACCAGGGGTGCAGTAGGGTTCTTTTTTTTCCCCACGTCCTTGCCAGCATTTGTTGTCAGCATTGAAAATGTTGGCTAGTCTAACTGGGGTATCTCAGGGTTGTTTAGATTTGCATGTTCTTTATGGCCACAGATGATGAGCATTTCCTCAAGTGTTTCTTTGTTATTCTTACTGCTTCTGAGAACTCTTTCCTTAGCTCCCTTGCCCATTTAGTGACTGATTTATTAGGTTTGGGAGGGTTTAGTTTCTTGAACTTCTTGTGTATATTGGATATTAAGTCTTTGTCTGATATATTGCTAGTAAAGATCTTTAACCAGTTGGTTGGCTGTCTTCCCAGTTTAGTAACCATGATCTTAGCTGTGCAGAAACTTTATTTCGATGTAGTTCTACTTGTTAAGTCTTGCTCCTATGTGCTGTGCTGCTGGAAATCTGTCAAGAACTTTCTACCTATACTTATAAGTTGTAATGTTTCTCCCACTCTCCCTTGCAGTTGTTTCAAAGTTTCAGGTCTGACACTGAGGTCTTTGATTCACATGTTAGTGCATGGTGACAAACAGGGATCCACTTTTAGTTTTCTACATATAGCTCTCCAGTTGTTGGAGAGGTAATATGTTTTTCATTGTATGTCTTTGGCTCCCTTATCAAATATCAAATAACTGTAAGTATATGCTTTTATTTCTAGGTCTTCTATTCCATTCATCTTCAGGTCTATTTTTTGTGCCAATGCCAAGCTGTTTTTGTTATTATGGCTCTCTAGTAGCATTTAAGGTCTCGTATTAGTATACCACCCATGTTGCTTTTTTTTTTTTGCTTAGAATTGCTTTGGCTATGCTAGGTCTTTTGTTGTTCCATATGAATTTTTGGACTGTTTTCTATCTCAGTAAAGAACATCATTGGAGTTTTGATGGGTTTGCATTGAATTTGTGTATCATTTTTTGCAATATAGCTATTTTCACAATATTGATTCTACCTATCCATGAACATGGAAGGTCTTTCCATTTCCTGGTATCCTCTTTGACTTCTTTTTTTCAGATTTTTATAGGTTTTGCTATAAAGATCTTTTATGTCTTTGGTTACGTTAATTCCTAGGTTTATTTTTGTTGAGGCTATTGCAAATGAACTTTACATGATTTCCCTTTATTCTTGTATGTTGTTGGCATACAGAAAGACTACTGGTTGTTGTGGATTTTTTTTTTTTTTGTCGGTTGTGGGGCTTGAACTCTGGGCCTGAGCACTGTCCCTCAGCTCTTCAGCTCAAGGCTAGCTCTCTACCACTTGAACTACAGCGCCACTTCCAGTTTTCTAGTGGTTTATTGGAGATAAAAGTCTCATGGTCTTTCCTGCCCAGGCTAGCTTTGAACCATGATCCTCAGATCTCAGCCTCCTGAGTAGCTAGGATTACAGGTGTAAGCCACCAGCACCCAGCTGTTGTGGATGAATTTTGTATACTGCTACTTTCCTAAGTGATTGATCAGCTCTAGGAGCTTGAGGATGGAAGTTTTTGGGTCCTTAATAGGTATTAAAAGATTATGCCATCTGCAAATAGGGATAGTTTGATTTCTGCTTCTCTTGTATGAATCACTTTTATGACTTTTTCTTGGCTTATTGCTCTGGCTAGGAATTCCAGAACTATATTCAAGAGGAGTGGAGAAAATGGACAGCCTGGCCTTGTTCCTGATTTTAGAGAAAATGTTTTTAGTTTTTCACAATTCAGTATGATGTTAGCTGTTGGTCTGTCATACATAGCCTTTTATTTTAAGGAATGTTCTATTCCTAGCTTCTCCAAAGCTTTTAACATGAATGTATGTTGTAGCTTGTAGGCTTTTTCTGCTTCCACTGAGAGGTTCATGTGGTTCTTGTCTTTGGCTCTGTTGATGTGAATTACAGTTACTGATTTTCATATGTTAAACTAGCCTTGCATCTGTGGGATGAAGCCTACTTATCACAATGTATTATTTTTGTTTGTTTCTGAATTCTGTTGGCTAGTATTTTATTGAAGAGTTTTGCATTTGTGTTCATTAAAGAAATCAGTCTGTAGATCTTTTATTATTGGATCCTTACCTGGTTTTGGGATAAATGTGGTATCGGCCTCATAGAATGAGTTTGGAAGTGCTCCCTCTACTTCTATTTCACAGAAAAGCTTGAATATTTGTGTTAGTTTATCTTTAAAATTATTATAGGATTCAGCAGTGAGTCCATTTGGACCTGGGCTCTTCCTTGTTAAAAGACTTCTGATTACTTCCTCAAACTCCTTGCATGTTATTGATCTATTTAATTGGTTTATTTCTTCTTGGTTCTGCTTAGGTGGTTTGTGTCTCTGGAAATTTGTTTGTTTCAGCTAAGTTTTCCTTTTGAGTACAAGTTTTGAAAACAGTAAACATTTATGTATGTTTGTTGTAATGTTTCTTGTAGCATCTCTGATTTTATTGATTTGAACTTCATCTCTTTTCTTCATCAATCTTGCTAGTGGTCTGTCAGTTTTTTAAAAAAAGTGACACCTGCTTTTTGTTTAATTTTTATGTATAGTTCTTTTAGTCTCTATTTACTGCTTAGTCTTTTTTTGGGTACATTTTTTTATTGTAAAAATGCTGTACAAAGGGGTTACAGTTACATGAGCAAGGAAATGAGTACATTTCCTAGTGAGCATTGTTGCCTCCTCCTTTGTTTTCCCCCTACCATCCCTTCCCTCTCACCTCCACAACTACCCTCCCCCCACCGAAGTTGTAAAGTTCACTTTTAACATAATGTTTTGTACATCTCATTGTTACAATGGGTCAACCTGTATCCTTATTTAAGCATTTTGTTTTTTTCCTTCTCCTCCCCAAATTAGAGAAGTGTACATACAAGATGCAGGGCACCGACATCAAATACAATGAAAACAGGGGTTATGCTGTGGGGGAGGGAATAAAGTGGAGTAAGCCCGGCCCAAAGAAACATAAGTCCCATGGTTTCCCTTATTTGCAATAACTAGTACATGTGTAGGACAAGCAGAAAAGGGCAAAAGCTATGTGCATATGACCATATAAGATGATGTTAAGCAAAATGAACCCCAAGATATGGGCACAAATATCTTCTTTCTTGCTTGCTATTGTTTCTAGTGTATTTATAATGTACCACATAGTTTTTGCTATATATCTCTATACAGTGGTTTTTGGGTTGGTTTGTTTTTGTTAATTTAGCAGTTTTAATTGCATCATGAGCTTACTTACTTGAGAGGTTTGTTATATGTGTATACTTAGAGCTATAAACTTTCAGCAATGTTTTTTGTTGTATCCTAGAAGTTCTGTTGTGATGTGTTTTCATTTTCATTGAATTGAACGAACTTTCTATTTTCATTGAATTGTAAGAACTTTCTAATTTCTTCTTTAATTTCTATGGTGAGCCTGGTGTTACTCAGTAGTATTATTCAGTCTCTATATGTTTGAGTGTTTTCTGCAATAGGCTTTGTTGAGAACTAGTTTAATTCCACCGTAGTCAGATAGGATGCATGTAGTTACCCCAATCCTTTTCTATTTGCTTTGGTTTTTTGTGTATCCTATGATATGATAAATTTTGGAAATGTTCTATGGGCTGTTTAGAAGAATGTGATTGGGAAGTAGTGGTGTGGCTCAAGTGGTAGAGTGCTAATCTTGAGTTGAAGAGCTGAAGGACAGCTCCCAGGCCCAGAGTTCAAGCCCCATGACCGACCAAAAAAAAAAAAGAATGTGAATTGGGTAGCTGTTGGGTGGAATATGCTGTAAGTATATGAGTTGTTGTTGGGTGGAATATGCTGTAGATATCTGTTAAATCCGTTTGGGTTAAGGGGTCAAACTTTTGTTTGGTTGACCTGACCTTTGTTAAAGAGTGGAGTATTAAATCTCCCAATGTTATTGTGTTGGATCTACCATATTCAATAAGTCCAAAAGTGTTTAACCTATTTGGGCACTCCATTGTTTGGTGCATAAATAATGACCACTTTGATTACCTCTTCCCTTTATTAATGTGTAATTATCTTATCTCTTTCTATTGAGTTTAATAAAAAAATCTGTTTTATCAGATAGCAATATGGCTACTCCCATCTTCTTGCAGGATGTATTTGCCTGAAAGATCTTTTCCCATCCCTTCACTTGGAATATTTTTATTTTTAACTGAGATAGGTTGCTTGGAGACAACACATGGATAGATCTTTGATCCAATCTGCTGCTCTACTTCTTTTGATTGGAGGATTGAGCCTGTTAATGTTTAAGATTATTATTGAGCTATGTGTCATGTTTCCCATCATATTCTTCATTTCCTGTATTTTGCTTCTGTCCTCTTTCCGTGCTTACTAGTCTTCAAGTGATTTTTCTCTAATGTGTTTCCTTGACTTTGATTGCTTTCTTCAGATTGTATGCTTCCCTTTAGTATTTTTTGTAATGCTGCTTTAGTGTTCATGAATTCCTTTAATTTTTGTTTGTCATGGAAGATTTTACCTTCACTGTCAGCTGTAAATGATACCTTTACTGTTACACCAATCTGGGTTGGCAGATGCTGAACTTCAGGACTTGAATTTTACCATTCTAGGCTCTCTTTGCACTAAATGTGTGTGGAGAGATCTGCAGTGATTCTGATCTTTCCATTGTAATTTAGTTCCTCTACTGATTTTGCTGCATTTACAATTAATTTCTGCTGGGGGCCGGTGGCTCATTCCTGCAATCCTAGATACTCAGGAGGCTGAGATATGAGGATCACAGTTCAAAGCCAGCCTGGGCAGAAAAATCTGTGAGACTCTTATCTTTAATAAACCACTCAGGAAACTAGAAGTGGCACTGTAGCTCAAGTGGTAGAGCACTAGCCTTGAGCTGAAGAGCTGAGGGACGACATCCAGGCCCAGAGTTGAAGCCCCACGCCCAACAACAACAAAAATTCCTTAAATTGTGATAAAATGAGGGAGGGGTGACACTGTTCAAAAAATGTACTCAGCCAGGCGCCAGTGGCTCACGCCTGTAATCCTAACTACTCAGGAGGCTGAAATCTGGGGATCGTGATTCAAAGCCAGCCAGGGCAGGAAAAGTCTGTGAGACTCTTATCTCCAATAAACCACTCAGAAAACCGGAAGTGGCACTGTGGCTCAAGTGGTAGAGCACTGTCCTTGAGCTGAAGAGATGAGGGACAGCGCCCAGGCCCAGAGTTCAAGCCCTACTACTGACAAAAAAAAATGTACTCATTACTTGACTTATGTAACTATAACCCCTCTGTATATCATATCACCTTTACAATATAATTTAAATTAAAAAAATAATTCCTTATTTTTAAGTCCAGTGTTCTCATGCAATGTGCCTAAAAATTGTTTCTTCTTAGATCCTGTCTACTTGAAGTGTTGTATGCCTCTGTCAGGTGGGTGAGATTTTCTCTTAAGATTGAGGAAGTTTTCTGTTATTTTATTGGTGTTCAATGCCTTTAGTTTTGAATTTTTTATCCTCATTGATCCCAACTATGCATAAGTTTAATCTTTTGACTGAGTCTGCTAATTCTTGGATTTCCCTTTGCTATGGTCAGTGTTTATTTCAATGCTTTTTTGTTGTTGTTATTGTTCTGATTCCTCTGTTTTATACTTAACTCCTGATTAGTCTGCTTTCATTTCCCTTATTCTATTGCCTAGGCATTCAACTGTGGTTTGCAGAGGGAAATGGAATCTTTTTTTGTTGTTGTTTAATCTTTTTTTTTTTTTTTTTTTTTTTGTAAAAAATGCTGTACAGAGGGATGAGGAAACTGAATCTTTTACACATCCAAGTTCTTTGTTGATCAGTTTTTGTAGTGTTAATTTCCTTTTTTAATGAGGTGTGTAGTGTTTCTATTCTCCATATCTCTTGGGGTGACCTTTGTTTTTGGATATCTGCTTTTATTTCATTGGCCAATTTTCTCGTTTCTTTGATGGTTCTTTTGTTCTCTATATCTTCTCCTTCACTCTCACTAGGGTCCTTCCCTGTATGTTGTTGGTTTTGGATTTGTTTTTTTTTGTCTTGATTATGAATTTTGTAATTTGTAATCTTTCATTGTGATTTATACATTTGGGTTCAGAGATTGTCAGAGAAGGTCATTCAGGTTGTGATGAAGTATGGTGGGATTTACTGGATGGATCTGTCAGAATTTGCACCACCCAGAGTTGCAGTTTGCCAAATGCAGATGTAATATGCCCTGGTCAGTTGCTGGGACTTTTGGTGTGTAGGAAACTCTGGTGTCCTGGCCTAGGTTTAGGCCTAGTGGCATGTTCCCATTATGTGGTGGGCAGCAATCTAGTGTTTTGGCCTGATTTGTGTCTAGGGTAGGTGGATTCCTGCTAGTCATGCTGGGGGGAGGGGGGGGAAGAGGGGAGAGGGGCATTCTGGCCTGATGGTGTCTTATTTACAGAGGAGCTGGGTGCAATGTTCCAGCACTTGGATTTCATTTGAGCCCTGAGGTGGGTGGGCACAGGTTCCAACTATGCTTTAATGGCGGGTTGTCCCTGCCTGAGTCCTAGATTGGGACAAGCATGGGCCTCTAAGAGGATGGGGTCCCACAGCAGTAGTGTGGGAGACTGTCCCTACTCATATTCTAGGCTGGTTCCTTTTCAGTCTGGGGCTGTTGTTTACTTTGGTTGGGGTGAGGGTTGAGGCCCCTTTGGGGCCTGGTGGGTTGTTGGCTCTGGGCTGGCTTGCTGACACCTGGTGGTTGATGCATGCTTGGTCCCAGGCTGACTTGTATTGGGTGGACTGGCCTGCGCTTAGATGCCCTGGGCTGACAAACTCTCTATGGGCTGGCAGGTGTTTGGTCTGGTCTTGGGTAGGGACTGGGGGTTGGGGGGGCTAGATTCAGGCCTTCAGGATGAGTGTGATTTTCAGAATAAACAGGCTCACCAGGGGGTTGGGAGATTGCCCCTGCTCTCTTTCAAGAGATCAGGTTTTCTACCAGCAGCCCGGCTGTGGAGGATGCAGGGTCCTTGTGCCCAACCAATATTAGCTTCTGTATTCTTCCACTGGAAGCAAATGGAGGGATGGAGGGAATGAGGGAGGGCTCTGGCCTCTTTTCACTCTTCAAGTGTGGTGTCTCTTTTGGTTTGGGAGGGAGGGGTCTGAGCCAGGTACTCTGGATCACCACCAGTGTTGGGGAGGGGTCTCCGGCAGGGTTCTCACAGTTCTGGCCATTGGTTTTGGGTTGACCAGCAGTGCTGTGGTAGTCGCGTGTTGGTGATCTGTGCCATTGTGTTCAGTGGTTGGGGTCCCGGCACAGCTGCAGGCCCATTCGTATAGCTTAGCCACACTGCAGGCATGTGATGTGGGGTGGGGGAAAGGCGCTTGGTAGTTTTTCAACCCCGTGTATGTTAGGAATAAGTTGTTCATTCTTGTGATACTGTTTTTTTTTTTTGTTGATCTCTTGGGGAGACACGCGTGTTAGGACCCTAAATCTCTGATTAGAGAGAACTAAGTGCTTTGCTGCTATCTTAACTGGTGCACTCAATACATCTTAAAATGCAGTGTATACATCCACAGAGATGTCTAGAAAGTAATATACCAAAATGTTAGCATTGGGAGAGAACAGAGATTCTGGGGGACATAGCTTTCCACTTGAATTTTCTAAGTATACCCACACACTTTGTACAATAACGTAAGTTTAGGTGTGCGTGCGTGCGTGTGTGTGTGTGTGTGTGTGTGTGTGTCTGTGTGTTCACTTGCTGGAGTTTCAACTTAAGGCCTGTGTACTGTCCCTTACTTTAAAGCCAGCTGGGACAAGAAAGGCCAGACTTGAGCAAAATAGCTATAATCCTCAGCCTCCTGAGAATCTAGGATAACAGGTGTGAGCCACCAGAGCCTGGCACATTAGTTTTACAGAGAAAGTCTTTAATAACACAATTGTCTCCACTTCTTTTTATTACTGAGTTGGAAGGCATAGCCTAGCTAGAAGCTTCTCTAAGATCCCTGCCAGGAAGGCAGCAGCCTTATTCTTTCGTAGGTCTGGCAGGATACTACTCCATGCACTGTTAACATAATTAAGTCATACAGCTACAGAACTGTTCCAGGACCCTGGACCAGGAATTTTAACTTGTTGGCTGTCCTATGCAAAAGGCTGTATCTTCCCTATATATAAGGCTAACACAATACCTCTGAGTCTATTGTTTCTGTGAACAATGTGGTTATCATTACTTATCAACCTGGTAGTGTGGCAACACTGTGGGTTAGTTATTTCTCAAGAGGGAATAGGTTCAAATAGATCCATATGGTTATTCTCTTTTGTGACTTTCTGTATTTGAGAAATATCTGGTCCATATCACAGTAGCCCCCCTCCTAATTCCTAGGTTTGGAGTATGTCCTAGACACTCTTTCAGACATTGTTGAATTCAGTGACTGCTAATTTCAGTGGCCAGTGTTTGGCATAGACTCTCCTGGACTGCATGTTTCACCTGTATTCACATTGAGTTCATACCGCCTCTCTAGATGGACCAATGAATCTCACTTTATGGAAGATGGTCTGATGGGGACCAGTAGCTACATTTTGTGATGGGCAGTTTGGTGATTGCATACTCCTTTTCTATGTCCTCTCGATTCCCTGATTCTGCACTCTGGAAACCAGGCCAAGAATGTACAGTGTTGCAGCAGGTAAATTTAGTGTTGCTGACATGTCTTTATAAGATGCAGGCACATAAGGAGAAAGCTAACTGTAGATAGGGCAGAGCTTTTAGTGATGGAGCTACAAGCTGAGGAAATGTTTTTCTGGTAGCTATCAGAAAGTAGAAGAGGCAAGAAAGTATCTCTTCTTACAGCCATCTAGAAGTGGGTGGTCCTGGGGTCAATGGATTATGGAGGCCTCACCTCTGCAATTGTGAGGGGTCACTTTTTGTTATGACAATGCTGGGAAATGAATACAGGAGTGTAGAGAAAAACAGTATAAACAATATGTATACCCAAGAACTCATTCAGAAAGTCAGTTTTTCTGGAATGTTTCAGCACCAGATTCTTAAACACGAGGCTTGATTAGAGCCATGGAGCCATAGGAACCATGTGCCATAAGTGCTTCATTATGGCAGCTGTGTCTCCACATGTGGATGCTCTAAGAGACGGGGTTGTTTTAAATCAGATGATAGACTCTGAAACCAGGTCAGACTCTGAGAAGAGATCTGCTCATTTGGAATACTTCCCTAACCTTCTGTAGCTCAATAGCCTGGCCTGCGTTTTATCCTTGACTTCCAAGTCTTGTAGACCTAGGCCTCTGCTGGGCCCTGCTAACCAGAAACTATGCAAGAACATTTAGAAAACCCAAGGTCAACTTAGCAATGTGGACGCCATTGCAAATCCACCCTCACAAGACCCCACTAGTCTGTCCAGTAATAACATTTTGAGGGTCAGAGGATTGCAAGGAATTTTGTAGCTGTGTTTCTTAAGAGATGAAACATGTGGCTTTGCTGTTCACTGGCCGCTGTGTATCAGGCAGTAAGACTGCAGCTCTGTTTGACACAGAGCTATGTGGTCAGAGCTTGAGAGTATCACAGGCTTGTTCTCTGGTATGTATGGTTAAGTCCTTGCAAGAATTTGTCCTCTGATTTTTGTGTTCATGCAAAATTTATTAGTATTTGTTTACATTTTCAGAAGTTTTTCACTCCATTATTTCATGAGGTTCTCCTGGGTACTGACTCAGGACACTCCTCTCATCTCTTTTTGGAGAGTACTTGTATACATCTAATCTTCTGATTTCAAAGAGATAGGACTTGATAGGACTAGGACCTCTTTTGCTGTTCTGATTTATGTCTTTGGCAACTTAGACAGGAAATTTCAGAACCAGGAGTCAATATGCTAATTGGTTTCCAAGTAGTTGAAGTGACAAGCAATCATGTTCAGTGTAAATCCAGAAGAGAGTTGACAAGTAGTTGGCTAGAGTAGTTGCATTTTATGACTCAACCTTTTTAAAAAAAACAGGTGAGCTGGGTGCCAGTGACTCAAACCTGTAATCCCAGCTACAAGTCTGCGAGACTCGTTATTTCCAATTAAAGCCAGAAAGCAGAGGAATAGAACGAATGGTAGACTTGAGTGAAAAAGCTAAGGGACGGTTTTGTATCCCTGAGTACAATGACTAGTACCAGCACTAAAAAGAAAAAAAGGAAAAAAAAACTGTTCTGTCTTGAAGCCAGGAGTGTTTCTCTGCTTAGTGTTTCTTCTCTCCTATCCTGCTCTGTTTGGTCAGTATGTGTGAATACATTGGTGCTTGAATTCTCCATGTCTGCCAATAATCCAAACAGGGCCTGGCTCCGAGAGACAGAAATCACCTGGCTATTGTTTATATTAGAAGGTACTGTTTAAGCCAGATTGATCACCAAGAATCTCACCCAGCTTCTAACCTGCATCCTTGCACATTACTTCCTGGGACTCCAGCTATGGGATTAATCTTTTTTAGGCTTTGTGGGATCCATGTGTGTATAGACAAGTTTGTCATTACTCAGTAAGGTCTTTAGTTATACACACATATGTACCAATCATCATATGCTCTGTGCCTTTTGTTTTCCTTGAAAACCAGGAGGTACCCAAAATATTCACTGAAAAAGGCCAGCCTCTTTAGTAGATGGTACTGGGAGAATTGGATATTCACATTCAGGAGAATGACCCTAGACCTCTATGTTACCAGTTACAAAGATATGTGTTCAATATATCTTGGGCTGTGAAACTGTGAAACTGCTAGAAGAAAACATAGGGAAAGCACTTCAGGACATTTGCAAGACATCAGACATCACAAACACAAGAAAATGAGTTTATATCAAACTAAAAATGTTCCACACAGCAAAGCAATGAACAGTGAAGAAACTTGTAGAAACTATATAACTGAGTTCCTTTTATAGTTTAGACTTTCACCCCTTGTCAAACAATTCACTAGTACAACTCACTAATGAAAAACCCAAGCAACACATTTAAAAAATTGGAAACAGGCATTTCTTAACAAATACAAATGGCTGGCGGGTATGTTAATTGCTCAATATCACTGAGGGAAATGCTAGAAATCTCTAAGAATGGCTGTAATCAGAAAGACCAAGGATATACAGTGCCAGTGAGAATGTAGAACATACCATTGGTGGGAATGTTAGTATAGTCATTATGATAAACAGTTCTAAAAATAGAACTGTAAGAACTATCTACTGGGTACACATCCAAAGAAAATGCAAATGGCTCTTTAACATGCTGATTTCACTTTCAGCTTTATTTACAATAACCAAGAAATGAAAACAACCTAAGTGTCCATAAACTGTGTAAAGAAAAAATGTGACACAAACTAAGTGTGGTAATCCCAGCCATTGAGAAGCTGAGGCAGGAGGATTGAAAGTTGGAAGCCAGATTATGCTATAGAGTGAGACACAAACAAAAAAGGAAATGTAACACATATTATTCAGCCATAAAATGATGAAAATCTGTCATTTGTAACTACATGGATAACACTGGAGATCATTTATGTTAAGTGAAATAAGCCAGGAACAGAACAAGTGCCACATGATCTGTTATATGTGAAATGATGGTCTTCTGGAAGATTACAATAATCTGTAGAGAGCTGGGGGTGGGAAAAAATGTTGAGGGTGTACAAAGTTACACTTGGGAGAAATCACTTCTGGTATTTATCACACAGCAGAGTAGTAACAAATGAGCTACATATTTCAAAGAGCAGGAATTTTTGAATGTATCACCATAAAGGAACAGAAGTGATAACTGAAGAGGTAAATACATGCACAAAATTATTTAATGTTTAACTCAGGTTTAACACATTTGAGACGTTGTGTGGTATTCTATATGTAAACTTTTCAAGTATCGGTTAAACTACAAGGTATTGTTGGTCAATCACTTGTCTAAGTGCACATAGACCCAGGTGGTTAATATGGTTTGGATCTTGACGGTTTCCTAAAGGTCTAAGTGTATTCGGGGTGGTACTATTTTTTTTTGTTTGTTTGTTTCTGGGACTTGAGCCAGGTCCTTGTATATGCTAGGCAAGACCACTGAAGTGTACCTTCAGTATGGATTTGGCCTTTAAATGGGAAAGATACAGAAATGAGGGGATGGCTAGCTCTTCAAGAGAGCTAACAAAGACTTTGAGTTGGTCACCAGTAGCTTATGACTGTAATTCTAGCTACTCAGGAGGCTGAGATCTGAGGATCATTGTTCAAAGCCAGCTTGGACAGAAAAGTCTGTGAAACTCTTTTTTTTTTTTTGGGTCCGGTCGTGGGGCCTGAACTCTGGGCCTGAGCGCTGTCCCTCAGCTCTTCAGCTCAAGGCTAGTGCTCTACCACTTGAGCCACAGCGCCACTTCCCGCTTTTTTCTTTTTGCTTATGTGGTGCTGAGGAATTGAACCCAGGGCCTCAGGCATGCAAGGCAAGCGCTCTACCACTAAGCCAACTTCCCAGCCCAGGGTGGTACTATTTTTAAGAAGTGAGACCAAATAGTATTGTCATTGGGACATGCATTCCTTGGGGACCAGAGTGTTTACTTTCTCTTTGTGTCCTTTCCATAAGGTAAACAGTAGACTTTATCACCCACTCCTGCCATGTAGAACCTCCCATGGGCCCCAAGGCTTTTTAAGGGGCAACAGCATATGGACTAGAACCTCCACAACTGAGCCTGAATAAAACTTTCCTCTTTGTAAGTTGATGATGTCAGATTTGACATAGCAATGGAAAGCTGACTGCTACAGTGATAGGGCTGGAGTTTCAGCCCACATTTTGCTTGGCCTTTCCTATAAGCCTCTGCTGGGGCCTCTGCCTGCCAATGATCTTCATGAGCAGTCTGCTCTCATATTCCCCCTCTGCTGCCTTGGAAAAGTCAGTTTCCAGCACTAGCACTTCAGTATTTTGAAAAGTACCCATGTGGCGCGAGCCTCACACACACAATTTATAATTACATTATGAGAGAGTTAACCCCAGCCCATGAAAGCAAATACGCACGTGGCAGGCCTCACAGAGACTCTGCCAGCAGTTGCCACCACACAAATGGTAAATGTTCTTTCGAGTCATTGTACTGTACTATAAAAATAACTTCAATTTGGAGAAGTTTGAACCTTGCTTGTAGAAGTTCATAACTGATTCAATATGTAACAATGAAGGCCATTTTCTACTTCTGTTCTTTGCGTCATTGGGACTTCATACAAAAAAAAAAAAGTTGAGCTAAAATGAGTTGGGGTTTGACTCCTAAGGTTTAACTTGAGAGTGTTGCAGATCTGGGCAGGTGCTGAGGTTTGGTTTCCTGGGTTTCTGGAATACATTTGTTGTGGCCTTGGAACAGCCCAGCCTGCAAGAGCCCACAGCTGCCAGCCCCATCGTAGTGATTGCTGCTGGCCAAAAAGACAGATGTTCCTTTCCCAGCCAACTAACAAGCCCTCCTTATGTGCAAGGTGGCAAAGAAATAGCAGCTGTGGTCACTCATCTGAGCATGGAGGGCCCAAATGAGGAGCCGGGACTGATACTTGGCATGAAGTGGGGAAGCCACAGGCTTGACAAATGAAGGAGAGATTCAGGGGAATGGGAGTGAGTCTGGGGAATGGGAGTGGAGCCGTGCTGTGAAGGATGGGAGCAGTTAGCAAGGCCTGAGGTGATATCAGTCAAGAGAACACTGGAGAATCCTAGGGTTGGGATGCAGAGGTGGCCAAGAGTGAGAAGCCTGGTAGAAGGCAGCAACTTCTGACTTGACTAATGGGGAGCCTGTGATGACTTGGGCTAGCAAATGATAAGGAAGCCAGGGATGTAGGATGAGTTTAAAGTCAGGGCAATGGCAGGTCCGTCCCCAAAGCAAGGGAACACATCTCCTATGTTGTCTCCCTTGCAAACAAGAAGTCATATGTACTTTCTTGCCCTGCCTTATTTGATTTTACCCTCAGTTATCAGAGCTAGAGGACACTTTGGAAAGTGGACTTGTGGGAATTCATTTGTTTGGGAGAGGGGTAGTATATATATGCATGTATTTTGGGTAGGGAGGCTGTCCAATGCTGACATGCCCACTAAGACATGCCCATGGAAAGCAATTTGAGTACCCATGGCAAAACAGAAAGAGACTTCTAAATTCTCCACCAATAGTGAGAAAGACATTGGCCCCTTAGCTGGTTTGCTAGACTCCCTCTCCTCTGAGTCAGTTCCCGCCCCCGCCCCCCCCCTTCACAGACTGATTAAAACCATGTGAGATGTCAACCTGCTGCAGATTAGTAGTAGTGAACACTCAAAAGCAAAGGACTACAGAGGCTAGGGTTTGTGAAGCATATCTGTGTCCTTATTACTGTTTTTCACACCTGTCACAGTGGGCTTGGTCTCCCCAGGGCTACTGCCTCTCCCTGTCTTCATTTTTCCTCTGGGTGCCTCTGGGAAGGAGTTAACACAGCTCTCTCAGGGCACTTTGTGAAAATGCTGAAAGAGAGGATGTTGGAACACATGGATTGTGGTTTCCACCCCAGTGTTGATACTTAACTGTTTCCTTTCAGCCTCAATTTTCTAGTAAGAATATGTAAGCCATAGGGAGTGTTTTAAGGCTTCAACAAAGTATTTGGTCTTGATGCCAGTTTATCTCTTGTGATCCTCATTGGGCTATTTAGGAAGGTGTGCCCTTGGGTGCTACTGAGCATCTCAGAAAATGAGCAGTCTAGACTACTGAGATGAACATAGAGAATCAGCTGCTTTGTTTTGAATATTTGCTGAGTGGCATTCCATCCTTCAAAGAGATGGTGATGGTTGTCAGACCCCTAGTGCCTTTACAGCCTATGATCAAACGTTCTTCTACCCACAGAAAGTGTTGCACTCTCCTTTCCATTTCATACCCTGCCCTCTCAGTCATCCTGAAGGTTTACTTAATAATGCTCAAAGACCTTTCAAGCTTCCTTGCTTCAATGTTTGCTAAACACCCTGTCACTTCCACTTCTACTGATAATTTCCTGCTTGCTGCAGATTGCCCATGCTTACGCACTGTCCGGAAACTCTTAATAGAATGACTAATGGCCCAGTTGCTCAGTGGCGGTCTCCCGTAAGTGTGTGGGCAACCCAGGAGGTCAGAGTGCTCTTTGGGTCAGAGAAAATGAAGAGGGGCTATGGGAAGTCATTTGAGAGTTTCTAAGGCTTGTGGCCATAAGTTTCCAATGGATGGTGGTAGTTGTCAGACAGCAGAAATCTGGTTCAACCTTTGGTTTGGTTTGAAGTGTGGTCCAGGATTTCTTCATTGTGAAGAGGGATCAAAGGTCCACTAGATGCTGGGGGTGGTTCAGCCTCATTCCTGGTACATAAATTACAGAATGCCAAGGAGCACAATCTGGCTTTTTCCTAAACCACAGTTTGATTTTTTTTCCAACTGAACTGGAGCTCAGTTCATCCTTTTCCTTTGTGGTCATCAATGGACAGCTATGAAAAGCCATCTGCAAGTTGCATACTACTTCCATGTGTGGCTATGCTGGTATGTACTGGACAACTTGAAGTCACTGTCACTTTGTAGGCTAGATGAATGGTGCACTGTAGAGTTACAGTGACAAAAATGAGAAACAGAGCCTGTCACAGCCTTATCCAAGTTTCTTGTCATGAAGTGCTTCTGGATCATTTGTACACTTCTTCACATGAAGTATATCTCAAAAAGCTCAAGCTCACAGGTCTAGTGTTGTTACGATTTAATTCTCCTAATGAGGACATTACAAGTGGAAAGACATCAGAGTGGAAGGAGAATGTCAGCAAGAGTGGTTTATGCAAGAGGTGGGTCTTCAAACGCTGTTTGGAGAGCTGGATTTTTGGGTGTGGAGGGTGAGGGAATAGAGACTCTGCATGTAGTGAGGGGAAGGCAGAAGACTTGGATGGGTATGAGTACTTGCTGGATCAAGGAACCTGATTGGTTCTGATAGGACTTAAATAGGCTCTGGAAACTTCTTAGCTAAGACCATATTCATGCCTAATATTGGGGAATACATTGGGGTAGCCAAGTGGAGCTAGATTTGAGAGACTTTGATCCAGGGGGCAGTTCTAACATATTTTGCCAGAAAATATAAAAAGCACCATTAGTAAGGCATGGCTATAAAATGAAAAAGGTGCTACAGAGTGTCTCCCACCTCTATCTTCACCCAAGCTTTCTTGGCTTAGGAAGGCCTGGGAGGCCTCTTGGGAGAGAGTGCTTTTTGGCTTAGTCCTCCCATCTCTGCTCTTCTCCCAATGTAGTTTCTTTCTCTCCAAAGCACTGCAGCTCCATCCAGGGGAGGACTATCTTTCTCTGCGGCACAGCCAGGTCTCCAACAATAACCAGTGTACAATAAGTGAAAGGCAAATGCCTGTCCCCGTCGCCTCTCATTGTTGATGTCTGACTGCCTCTGAATGGCTGGGTAATCCTGGCATTTCCAATGCTCTGCAAAGACTGTGTGGTTAGGGAACCAGGTAAGAAGGACCTCAGCAAATTCCAGAATAGCTCAGTAATTGGCTACTTTTCCACTGCTGTCCTTCTGTAGGTGGCAGACAGTACTATAGGTATTGACCAGAGCAAGAATTTGAGATGGAATTCACATGAAATGTCTTCAGGGAATATGCCAAGTAAGATCCTAGACCTTAGCTTACTTTAGGACTTAACACTCGTATCTTTGCTCAAAGTTTTTCCTCTCTCCTGTAAACTTCTGGGGAACTTGCCTCTGGCCAGGCTGAAATGCACCAATTCCAGGGCTTCTTTTTTAGGCTTCTTGTCAAATTCCAAGTCTCGATTCAAGAACAAAGTGAAGTTAGACAAAAGGAACCAACACAACTTGCCTCTATTCATCCTGCTAAGCAACAAACTAGACATCTGCTCTCAGTTAATGACTCTTGGGACTGGGCAATGAATTGACAGAGCTGATTTCCTGAGCTGACGGGGAAACTCAATCAGTAACTTTCTCCAAAGCCACCATTCTTATTTGCGAATCACCTGGAAGATGAATACTTCAGCACCCATTGAGCTTAGATGGTGACTGTTACTGGGGAGACCCAGGCTGTGTAGAGTTAAACTGTGACTCAGGAGGCTCATTCCATCCAAAACTGTCAAGTTTTTGGTATCTAAAAGTACAAGGAAGCTGCAGGTAGTGCCAGTCAATGCTTTGTTTTATGATTTATGCATGCAAGTGGGATCCTGATAAAGTCAGATGCAGTTCCATTTCAGGGTTCCAAGATGGTAGAGAGACCATTCCAACAACCTCTCTCTCTCTTTCTCTCTTTGTGACTTATCCCTTATTACATGTGGAAATCCAAGGAGGAAGAGCCTTTTCTTGGACAACTTATATTTACGTTTTCTTTTGAAGGCTTTTAAAACTATCATGGAGTAACAATTTTCTTTTTGAGACCAAGTCAACTATTGTACTAAAACCATATACTTGTTGAAATGAATGATATTTGTGATTCACCTCTGGGATCAATATTTGAAGATGTGGCTGTCCAGAAGGTGGTGACACATTCATTCCATGCTCATCGTGAATGAGCAGCTGGATTTGGGAGCCTGATCTGTAGCCCAGTATTCTCTCCATTTCTGAATGCTTAAATCTCAGGCAGTGCTAACAAAATTTGAAGATTCCACTGAGGATTATGCCTCCTGAGCCCTGGCAAAGGCATCTCCTATTTATAACACCAACACACATCTGATACTGATGAAAGGTAATGTCAGAAAAAAAACTTCAGGGCAGATGATGTGATGTCTGGCCCAATCTTGATCTATAGAATTGGTGTCCCATGGGAGGATCCAGTTTTGTGTATGTTGAAAGCTCTATGTGTACTTCTGAATCATAGCTTTGAGGACTGTGTTCCTGTTAATGGTGTCAAGGGACTCCATGGATTATGATGTTGGTCTGGTGGAGGTAAAGGGCAACTGGTAGCATTTGTAGGATGGCTCAAAAGGACAATCTGCTTTCAGTTCCTCTGAGGGAGGATGGCTTATGATGGGAAGGAGAGGAATGGGTGGGACTGGTGTCATAGAGATCCCTGAGGGAAATCCCTTATATGTCCAGTCTTAGTACAGTGCTGGGAAGAACATCTACCTCTGTACCTATTTATTGCGTAAGTAGCTGATTGGTCTTAGCTCTAATGGGCACAGCTAGCAGCACAATCTCCACATTGCTTTGTGAATGATGCTTATCCCAGCCTGACTGGCCATCAGCACTGGGGTAACATTGTCAGAGGCTCTATGAGCATTAGCTACATTCAGCTAAGCTAAACATGCCAGGTGCACTGAGAACCTTTAACTCAAGTACTCCCTATGGAGAGACAGTCACACCTGGTCAGGCTTC
The DNA here is from genome assembly GCF_019054845.1 of Dipodomys spectabilis. Classification (NCBI taxonomy): domain Eukaryota; kingdom Metazoa; phylum Chordata; class Mammalia; order Rodentia; family Heteromyidae; genus Dipodomys; species Dipodomys spectabilis. Next base: position 2,939,623 of record NW_024870729.1, on the reverse strand, counting down.
TGGAGCATTCAAGAGTTGGCTTTGTGGTTGGGCTTGAAATTGCAGGAACAAACCCAAGTCTTAGTTGTTTCTCAGATGGCTTTATTAGGTTTTCACGTAGGTCTAATTGTGTGCATGTGTGTGTTTGGCAAAGTACTTTTGTAGCAGCCTTGGAGTGTTTGGCAAAGTACTTTTGTAGCAGCCTTGGAGCTTCTCATTCACTTTCTTTGGCTTTTTAATAGTGATTAGTATTTTTAGAGTGGTGAGCTCATCACTGGGAACAAATAGCTTAGCATAACAAGAAGGTGAAAGTAGCCAAAACCCATCCATCCATCCATCCATCCATCCATCCATCCATCCATCCATCCATCCATCCATCCAAAGTCTGTCACTAATATCTGCCTAGGGCATAGAAAGTGGGAAAGTACTTAAATTCTTAGGTGACTCATAGAAATGGAAGGAATTTGGCATGAAGGAATGTGAGTCCCCAGAAGGAAAGACTGGAGGGGAGGTCAACAGAATTACAGACCTTTCACAACAGCTGAGTTCAGAAACATTGACCTTTTAGAAAATGATAGAAGTCCATAGCCTCAGGGAAGGGAGAGGAGCTGACATAGGCTTAGGATAAACCAGTGAGAACCTGCTCCATATGACCCTGTGTCTTTGTCAGAGATTTAAAAAGCTTAGGCAAAAGTATGATTGAGAACTGGATAGGAAAATTATTTTCTTTATAAGAATCACAAAACAATTATGATTTCTAAAATAAGAAAGCTTGTCACTACTGAAATACCTCTTCCTCAAAGTCTGATTTAAGTTATGTCTTTCTAAAAGGGCCATTTCTAGACCCACAGCTCATTACAGGCAAGCCCTGGCAGCAAGTCTGTAGAGCCTCCCTGGATCACAGTCTTCTCTAAGGATGAGTGCTTCTGGGCTTGTCTTCAGCAAGCCCTTCTCTCTGTTACATATGTGGAATTCTCTGGTGTGCCTGGGGTTACTCCTTGCCTTTCCATTTGGGAGTTGGCTCTGTTGACATTTGTATAATTCCTTTATAGTCTAAAAGTGCTTATCCTGCACTGTCTCATTAGCTCTTCACAGCAGCCCTGAGCAAAAGGTCATGCATTAATTATGGCAAGTCCACAGAGATATTAGAGAAGTGACAGCATGTGAGCCAGGCACTGTGCCAGACCCAGCCTGGGGACTTCCTTTGAGAACTAGACAATAAGCAGGCCCCTGACTACAGTTTATGTCCATATACTCATACATTCATTGGGCACCTACTGTATGCATAGCAAGTCTGTGTTTCTGCTGATGTAGAACTGAATGCTAAGACGTGATGAGAGCAGACAGACTGTAGTCACTCAGTCAGGGCAAGGTGAACACTGGCAGATCTTTGTGTTCCCAAGTCATGCTCCCTCCTTTCCTTCTCTTTTCTCTGGGCCTGGGGTACTGGCTGCCGGAAGCACTAGTCTCCCTAGTGAGCAGTTCCAGAGAAGTGGAGTCAAGGCATGTGTATCACAGAGGACCCAATAGAGCTGCTGGGAATCTGTTTTTTCATAGAACATCTGCCCCAAAGGAGCACATCCCAGATCAGAGCTGGGTTTCTTGGAAGTGGTGGTCCACAGGCCCCAAGCTGCCTGTGCCTGTAGGAAATAGTCTCAGTAGGACTGGGGGAGAGGCTAGCCTACCTTGCCTGGTTCTCAGGCCTTAGGGTCACTGGGATGAGAAAGTGCTTTGGAAGGTTGGCATCCTCAGCATATTCCAAAATGACCCTGCACAGATCTCTTTTCCACAAATAGCATTGCTCTGAGGTTCTGGTGCAGAAGATGGCTGCAGTCACTTGTCCCAGCAGTCTTATCAGTGTGGAGCTCTGCAGGAGCAGTCCTGAGGCAAGAAAATGTTATGACTAATAGAGGCATGACCTGGCAGATGGCCTGGCTGGTCTAGCCTAGGCTAGCTCCTTGCTGACACAATGCAGGCTCTCATCAGCTGCTTGGCTCCTAGGACAGTGGGTGTCTTCAGAGGTGTCTTCTTGGGCTTCTTTCCTCTCTTTTGGAATAGTCACCCCTGGTTGAAGTTGCTCAGGACTTAGGTAATCAAAGGAAGATCAGGCAATAGGTGCTTGTTGCAATTGCTCAGTGAATCACTGCCTCACCAGCTGAGAGACTGATGTTGAACTGTGGGACAAGCAGCTAGTTCTCAGAGAGGCTAGCGCATCGCTGCCTGGAGAGGAAATGGCATGGACCTGGGGTCTAGGTACCAGAGACTAGAGTCCTCAGTTGTTGCTTGAGAGCTACATTTTGGAGAGAGTTTGAATTCAAGACTTCATGCTTGCTGGGCAGATATTTTACTGCTAAACCATGCCTTTTGCTTTGTTTTTGTACTTGGAATTTTGAGAGAGAATTATGCTGTCTCAAAATAACACATCTACTTATGATTCATGCCATGGCTAGGATAAAAGGTGTGTGCCACTACATTCAGTTTTTTTCTGTTGAGATGGGGGGGGGGGTTTCTAATGAACTATTTTGCTTTGGCTTGGCCTCCTACCATAATCTTCCTAATCTCAGCTTCCCTCGTAACTATGATATGAGGACCCACAGTTATTGACTGAGATTATACAAATATTTTGTTCAGTCTGGCCTCAGACTTCAGTCCTACCAATTTCAGCCTCCTATGTAGTTAGGATTACAGGTGTGAGCCACCAGCACCTGGATGAATACTGTATTTAATGGGAGCAAATGTTTGAGCACCTCTCAATGGTAGCTTTCTCCTTCATGTGGAGGAGGTAATGACACCTTTACCCTGACTCTCTCATCAGATTGGGGAAACATGTAGCTTTACCACTCAAAAATGTTGTCTGACCATAAAAGCTCAGAGTTATGGTCTTAAATGTAGGACCATAAGAGCTTCTACCAATGGGCTGTTGATTGGCAGTATGTAATTTAGGGTACTGATGTTTTTGAGAAATGCCAAGTTCAGTGTCATCTAGGGTTTATATGGGTTGATCATGTTCTCTCAGCAAATTTTTCTCAATGACTCCTTCCCTTCCTCCCACATGTTGTGCCTGGCATCCTCTCCTCTGTGGCTGTACCCATCCCTAGCTCTGCATCAAACTGTGTTCCTGTGACAGTCAACCTGCCCATCCATTCCTGGCATGTGGCTTCAAATTGGTCACTAAACCTTGTTGAAACTGAGGTTTCTTCTCCTTTGAGGATGTGGATAGGGCTATCTGCCTTAGCTCTGCCAGTGAGATAAGAAGGGACTAGAAAACTACACAAATACCACTTTTGGAGAAGGGAGTAGTTCTGAGGATTGACTTTAGAAGCAAACACTTTTGCACTTGAGCCACACACTTGTCTTTTTTTCTGGTTTGCTTTTAAAATACGGTCTCAAGCTTTTGTCCAGGCCAGTCTGGAAAAAAGTAGCTGAGATTGTAGTGATCCACAATATCGTATGCCTACAAACATCACATCCTATCATAGCTTCTGACAATTACTTATCCTCAAAATTGACATAGTACTGTCAGTGACCCTATATTTCCAAGCTAAGTGATGGGTGCTTTTTTCTCCCTGTCTGCCATAAATTGAACCTGAAATGTCTCCCAACACTTCATGTATTAAAAAGCTTGGTATGCCCATCTTGGTGCTATTAGGAGGTAGTGGAAACGATAAGAGGTGGGATCTGGACGGGGGAGGTCTGTAGGTCATTGGGAGTGTTCCTTCCTTGAAGGGGATAGTGATACTTCAGTCCCTCTATCTCCTGAGCTTCCCAGCCATCAGGAAAGTGGTCTTGCTGTTCCCACTTCTTCCACAATGTGCTACCTCACTGCAGGCCCAAATCAATGGGGCCAACCAATCATGGACTGAAACCTCAAACTATGAGCCAACAAAAGTTGAATTTAGTATCATCTCAGGTATTTTACAAGTCAGGGAAAGCTAAACACATCATCTGTCTTCTTTCTGAGGAAATTCCCTGTTTTCTTTACACTGGGCAAACACAGGGGTACAGTATGGTAACTCATGAATTTAGAACTCAGAGCTGGGTCCTGCAGTGAGGATTTTCTCTTGATTTTTTTTTCTAAGGGCTTCTAGCTATTTTGGATTGTCTTATAATACAGCCTCTCTGAAAAATACAATTGAGTAATCCAGTACTCATCTGGGCTTTCACAAATAGACTCAAAAGAGGTGTGGATAACAAAACACTTCCCTCCAAATTAAGCCAAACCAAAGGATGTCATTCTGCTTCCTGGATGTGTGAGGAGGAGCTTTTGTGGAGCTGTTTCATGCTGTTCCCTGACTTTATCACTAAAGGCTCTAGAGATAATGGCTACCCTTGATTTAAAGGAAAGACTTAAAGGAAAATGAGCAACATTTCTGTAGGGGAAAGTTGAGAGGGCTGAGTGAAGAGCCTGATTCTTGGAATAGCCACGCCCCTCAAAGCACCCACTTTTCACAGATTTTAGCAGAAGGGTATGATGCTTTCTTTTTTTGTTTTTTTTTTTTTAATTGTGAAAATACTGTTCAGAGGGGTTACAATTATATGGGCAAGATAGTGAGTACATTTCTTATCAAGCATTGTAGCCTCCTTCTTTGTTTACCCTTCCCATCCGGGTATGATGCTTTAAAGACACCTGTCAGCAGTAGTGTCTGGGGAGAGGAGATGGAATGTAATCAAACACACAGAAACTTGTGTTGGGAGGAGGATGCAGAATTGCACAGCATTCCCAGCTGAAATGGGGGACTAGGTTTATGATGATGTCTGTGCTTTTCTCCTAAGCCCTGCTGGGTGTAACTGTTCTCTAGTTCTGTGCTGTTGAGGATAGCAACCACAAGCTACATTTGAATTTCAACTTACATCAGTTGAAATGAAATACAGTGGGATGGAGGACTGACACACTTGATTTCAAGTGCCCAATAGTTACGTAGCCAGTAGCTACTTCTGGAAGAGCACAGACCACTGTGAGCATCCCTACAGGAAGTTCTTTTGGCCTTTTCTACTCCAAACATTCCTGTTGGGGGTGACCAGGCATAAGAAAAGTATTTAAAAATGCAAAGATGGAGCACAATTCGATATTCAAGCCTTTGATGTTCATCTATTCTTTCAATAAGATATTGTGCAAGTTAGGCTATTACCTTGTAAACAGACTTCCATCTCAGCAAATGAGACTGCATGGGGATACAGGTTTAGCTGAGTCAAAGGAAGAAGGTTCACTACTTCATGGTATATGTACTGGCTACTTTATGAAGTTGGGGTAACATAACTGAGAAAATCAACTTAAAGAAGAATACATTTATTTTGTTTTGCGTTCTGTACTTTGTTGGCTCTGTTGCTGTCAGCTTATGTCAAAGCAGAATCATATGGTTGCATGGTATAGTGGAGCAAAGCTATGTACCTCATGGTAACCACAAAGCAGAAATAGAAATGGCCAGGAAAAGATATTCTCTGCAAAGGCATGCCCCAGTGACCTCCTTCCTCCAACTAAACCCTGCTTCCTAATTCAGTTATGAATTCATCAATGGATATGTCCATTGATAGGCTTTTGATAAGCCTATGATCATGAGAACTCTACCAGCCAAACCCTTAATACATATTCCTTTGGTAGAATTTTTGGATTCGAACCTTAATAGTAAAGGGAGCAAAAAATGTCAGTTTGATGGATGGGAGTAGAAGAAAGGAAAAGGACAAGGGTTTGTAAGCAGCTGGTTGCTGAATTTTCCTGTCTAGGCTTGTTGCAAGGGTCAATATGCAGGCAAGATAAAGGTGACATTGAAAGCAGTTTGCAATATATCAATCTAGGAGACAGCCATGTCAACCTGTGACACAGGGTGGCCCTTGAATATCCAGTGGCTTTCCTTCTCCAGCTACCTTTAGTCATCACATAGGTGAATAAACTGATATAGCAGCCAAGGGCTGTGGTTTGATCAACATGTAGCATCTCTTTCCAGAGGCTTCCAAAGTGGTCTGAAGAAAATCTCAAATTCCAGCTAAAATAAGCAAGACCAGTCCTCAAGAGACACCTACTATAGAAGTCAGATAGTATGATAGTTAGGCTATCCTTGTTCATCCTTCAGTCATTTGGCTGGGAGGATTCAGTACCCTAATTGGTCAGGCCATTTCACATGTGCACTTAGACATGTTAGAGTTCTGCCTTCAGTGCGTGGCCTTATGGGGAAAGGAGTTCTAAATGGTTCAAAAAAGCTTAGGGAATAAACTATTATTCAGAACAGAGAATGTAATCATTCTCAAATATAATGTCATCAAAGAGACTTAGGCTCAAGAACCCCTGAAATTATTGCTGTAAGTAGATTCTACCTGTACCAGGTTTGACTTGTTTTAGCATGATGGTGTGATTATGCCAGAGGGGACTAAAGGCCTATCATGGAGGCAAGCTTTCTGTGCCCTTTTCCGGAGTTCACAAGCATTGTGTGACCAAATGGGGTCATTAATGTCTAACCTCCTGCTTATTCTGGATTCAGTTAGAAAGCTCAGACCTTCGGTATCCTTTGGAATTTGCCCTCAGGTCACAGTGAACTTTAAGATATTGTTAATGGGATGGTATATATTTGCATAAACTTTCAAGGTGAAATGTTTTTAGGGTTTTTCTTGTGGCTATTTTTCCTTTCCTTTTCTCCTAAGAAGACGTTAGGAACAAAAGGCCTCTCAAAATATGGGAGGGATACAAAAAAGGGAGACTGTCAAGTCAAAGCAACAATCCAAAGCTCTAGCCAAAGGATGTTGGGTGATGTAAAGGACGCTGGTAATGTTTCCTCAGACTTCAGTTATGGGGTGATAGTGGGTTGAAGATCATTTCCTCAGAATTCATATTCATGAAAGATCTAAGAATGTGGCCAAATTTAGAAATAGTTGAAGTCACACTAGACTATGGAGGGGTCCTAATCAGATCCTTACAAAACGACTACATGAAAACAGACACATGAAGACAGACTACAATGATGGAACTACAAGCCAAGGAATGCTGAGGATTGTCAGGAGCCACAAGAAAGCTGGACCATGGAGGCAAGTAAAGGGAACCTTGCTGACACCTGGATTTCAGACATACTATCCCGAACTTTGGCTTAAAAAACAGAATTCTAGTCTCTCATTCTGTGGCAATTTGATACAGAATGCTAGGAAACCAATGCAGGGCTTTTCATGAACCTAAGGCCTGGAGGGAATCAAGAGTCAAAGACTACAAGTACTGACAGAGAGGTCTCCTGGGATGCTCTTTGACAGAACCTATTTGAAAAATTCATTTCAGCTATAAACCAATGCTGGCTTTTTCTTAAATCACCACATTTGCCTTTACAGTTAAACAGTCCAGAGAGTGAGAAGGGCCTGGAATCCTGACCAACTGTTCACAAACTCTGCTGGTTCATAGGCTCATTCTATGGGCAGTGTTGATTGTTTGCTTTTCACGTGTGCTACTGAGTGGAAGGCTAGGAGGCCTGTCACTTTGTAGTTTGTGAGAAGTACTGTATGGGCTAGTTGTGGCTCTGACCTGTGTGCATGTAGCCTTGATGTTGTCCAGTCACAGAATTTTCCCTTAATTCCAGGAGTTTCCCTTTCTGCCTCTTTCTCCTTTCCTTTCTCCTCTCTCACCCCTTCTTTAGCCACACATATTTTCAGTATTCAGTTGGTCCTTCCTTTTTTTTTTTTTTTTGGTGGTCGTGGGGCTTGAACTCTGGGCCTGGGCGCTGTCCCTCAGCTCTTCAGCTCAAGGCAGGTGCTCTACCACTTGAGCTACAGTGCCACTTCCGGTTTTCTGGTGGTTTATTGGAGATAGGAGTCTCACGGTCTCTCCTGCCCAGGCTGGCTTTGAACTGCGATCCTCAGATCTCAGCCTCCTGAGTAGCTAGGATTACAGGCGTGAGCCACCAGCACCTGGCCGATCCTCACTTTTTGTAAGTTTCACATTTCCAAATTTGCCTACTTGCTAAAACATACAGCCTAAATCAATATTCGTGACCCTTTCTAGTTTGCCAATGCTAAACTATGTTGGGACTTCCAATGTTCATGTTCAAACAAGGCAGTGCTCTGTTTTTTTTTCTTACTGGAAAGAAGTATTCTTTTTATGGTCTATTCTAGGCCATTAAAAAAGTGCCTTTTTAATGTGATTTGGCTGTTTAAGATGGCACCCAAAGAGAGTGAGATCTGGGTGTTGTCTAGTGTTCTGAAGCCCAGGAATGATATCATGGACCATCCAGAGAAAATGCTTATCAGATTAGCCTCAGCCAGGTGTGAATTAGTGTGGCTGACTAGAGCAATATGCTAATGAATCTGCATTTTTATTTGATACATATGTATCAACTATTAAACAAGGTGCATTTTGCCAGAAACAGACAGTAAGGGTATATATCAGTCAATTGATAAGATGCAGATGCTAGAAGCTCGCAGGATCCTCACTCTGTGTGACCCCCTGGTAGCCATGGATGATATTCAGGAATTCAATGTTCCTAATGAATTTATTAGAACAAAACTATTGCAAATAATGAGAAGTGTTATCATGGTCGTCTAGGCTCTGTGATGAGAATGGTGATTTGTTGATCATAGATTCTGCATGCTGTCTTGTCCCGTACCAGAAATCAAGGGAGCCATATAGCAAGGGGCTCTAAAGTTCTAGGTTCAGAGCTGTGAAGATAATTTCTTTCGTTAGCAGACATCTTCAGAGCATCCATAACACTGGCAGGGTGATACAGGGGTCCTCCTTTGGGAATTGGAAAGCAATAGGCACTTTTTAATGTAGTCATCCCTGAGCAAACCAAGAGAGCAAAATAAAAGAGAGAATGACATTGACCCATTCATAAGTAAATGGAAAGACTTGGGAAAAACCATATTAAGTAAAGTAAGCTAGACACAAAGGCTCCATAGTTTTCCTCATTTGTAATAATTATTATATGTCTGGATAGTCCTAGCAGAGGATCACAATAGCTCAATGGCTATGTTCATATGACCATGTAAAATGATGCTAATCGAAATGAACTCCAAGATATGGAAACAAGAGGGTTGTTTTTTATTTGTTTTTGGTTTTGCTTTTGTTTTTAATGTACTGTGTGAAATTATCTCTTTTTTCTTTTACTTTTTTCCTTTGGTTTGTCCCCTGTTGTCACTATTTTTTATTTTGGTAGCCTGTGTCTTGTATATTCACTTATTTGATTTGGGGAAGGGAAGGGGAATAACAAAATGGTGAGACAAAGGACAAAGGGTGAACCAATGCAACAGCGATACTCACAAGACACTATGTTGGAAATGAACTGTACAACCTGGGGGGTAGAAGTTGGGGGAGGGAGAGTGGGAGAAAAACAAGGGAGGGGGTAACAATGTTCAACAAGAAATGTTCTCATTACCTTATGCAACTGTAACTCCTCTGTAATCACCTTTACAATAAAAAATAAAAAAAACAAGCAAGAAAGCAGAATAAGTAATCAAAGCAATAAAAACAAACTACAGCCTACCAATAAGCATCTCATTGAAAGCCATTGCTTGCTATTGGCTCAGTTAAATTGTCAGCCCCACTGGACTTTTGTGAAGAATTTCAACATATAAGTAAAAGTGATTTCTCTCAAATGTATATTTGAATGATCTTTATTCCTTTAATCTTTATTAAAAAAAACCAGCAGTGATCAAGAGCTGGAGAGAGGAGAAAGGTGCTCTCTGTTTATGACACTACACTGAGAATAGTATAAAAACTTCACAAAAAAGTTTATAAAGTTAAAACAGTGCTTGTGAAAAATTTAAAAGCTCAGCAGAGGTGACCTGGCATAAAAAATCCTATATTTGAAAACTCAACTTATTCACCCAGTAGCAATTCAGAATTTAACTGAACCAAGGCTGAAGTTTAACCTGGTACTTACCTGAAGATCTTTCAATGTAAAGAATGTCTTCACAATGCAACTTAATATTAGGAAATTATTTACTCACAGAGAATGTGAAGATTACCTAAGAACAAACTTTTAAAACTAGCTTCAGAAGAATGTATATACAAGATGAAGGGTACCAGAATCAAATACAGTGAAAACAAGGGTTATACCATGGGGGAAGCACATACAAAAGAAGCAAAAAAAAATCACATAGTACATTTTAAAGATGTTAAAAACAATAGCAAAAAAGAAAAAAACTCTTGTGTCCCTATCTTGGGGTTCATTTCACTTAACATCATCTTATATGGTCATATGTACATAGCTTTTGAACTTTTCTGCTTGTCCTAGACTTATACTAGTTATTGCAAATAAGGAAAATCATGGGACCTATGTTTATTTGGGCCTGGCTTACTTCACTTAATATAATTTTTCCAAGTCTTTCTATTTTCTAATTTGGGGAGGGGAAGGGAAATAACAAAATGCTGAAATAAGGATAGAGGTTTACCCATTGTAAATGAGAAGTATAAAACACTGTGTTGAAAATGAACTTTACAACTATGGGTGGGGAGGGAGGAGTTGGGGTGGTGGGGAGGTAAGGGATGGTAGGGGATAAACAAAGGAGGAGGTAACAATGCTTGATAGGAAATGTACTCATTACCTAACTCTTGTAAGTGTAACCCCTCTGTGAGATTTTTTTTTGGGTCAGTTGTGGGGCCTGAACTCTGACCCTGAGCTCTTCAGCTCAAGGCTAAGCACTCTACCACGTGAGCCACAGCGCCACTTCCAGCTTTTTCTGCTTATGTGGTGCTGAGGAATTGAACCCAGGGCCTCATGCATGCAAGGCAAGCACTCTACCACTGAGCCACCTTCCCAGCCCAACTGTAACCCCTCTGTATACTATTTTTACAATAAAAAAAACTAGCTTTAGGCAACTAGGACATAAGCAACACTTATTTAGGGTATTTTAATGCCTTCTATTGAGAAATATTGTGTATTTTCCTAACATTAAACCAATTTTTACCACTGAGTAACCTTGGCAAGACACTTCAACTGCTCCTTGAGACATAGCTCCTTTATTGGAACATTGTCTAGGTCATGGGTCATTGTGAAGGCAAAGGCAGGAGCTCCATACACCTGAAGGCCAGGAGTACAGCAGTGGGTGTAGTTACAGGTGCCACCTGTGTCTCACCAAGGCTCATCCCTACAAAGCTCTTTGTAGGCTCTGTCCAGTCAACCCAGACCACCTAATGCTCCTTTCTGCTGTGCTTCAGTTTCTTCCCTTCTTCTGTGTCCAAGTGCATCTTTCCCTTCATCCTCACCTTCTATTTTCTGAGTCTTACAGCTGGCTGCAACCTCTCCTTCCTGTGATCTTCCATGGTATCAATACACTATGACCATGTCCAGTTGCAGTGATGTGGATTTATTAAAAAGGCAGGAGATTGTGGCTTAGACAACTCATAGGCAACAGGTTAAACCAAAAAATACCTGTCCAACAATGAAATGGGGCCTAGGGGACAAGGACATGTGGAATATGGGTAAAAGAATGAAAAAGTGATATGAACAGGTAGTCTAGGATAGGATAAAGGTGCCAGACAACAAATGAGGGCAGAGGTCTACTGAAAAAATGAAGATGAAAAAAGTGAATAAATTAGAACATGGCCGTAAACTTTGTAGAAAACAGAGAGATCCACCAATCAGAAAGCCACCTGATTCTCACTATTCCAAGGCCAATATGTCTGCTGTATTTCCCCTTTGTTTATTTTATTTTATTTTGTTGGTTGTGAGGCTTGAACTCTGGGCTTGGGCGCTGTCCCTCAGCTCTTCAGCTCAAGGCTAGTGCTCTACCACACAGTGCTACTTGTATTTTCATTTTAATAAGCTTTATTTCTTCATGTCTTAACCAAGTTCTTCTCTTGACAGATACAAGGACTGAAGGTTGTTTAGCTGCCCTAAACTTCCTAGTAATGTAACTGGTATGTTGTCTAGGAAGTTGGGTATAAATATGTTTTTTCTAACCTGGATTCATTGAATGATTGTACAAAACTTGTCATGCATCTGTCATTACGCCTTATATTGCAGTCATTTTGTGTGAAAGTGTGTGTGTGTGTGTGTGTGTGTGAACACATACATATGGCTTCATACTGGAGCTTAAAATTGGAGCCTATTCACTGTCCCTTAGCCTACTCAATGCTAGTTCTCTGCTTCTGGAGCTACTTTCCACTTCCAGCTTCTTTGTGGTTAATTGGAGGTAGGAGTATCATGGACTTTTCCTGACTGGCCTGGCTTCAAACTGCCATCCTCAGATCTCCACCTTCTGAGTAGCTAGGATTATAGGCATGAGCCACTGGTACCTATAATATTGTGGTCAGTAGACTCCTTGAGGGCCAGATCTGTGGCTCAAGTAATGTCTTTGCCACCATTTCTTAGCCTGATATCTTCCATGCAATAGGGGAGTGCAAGGTACACAAACCAGAGTAAGCAACCTAGCTAGCCTCCCTTGTAAGAGGTCTAACTTTGAAGGGTTCTTTGGAAAGTATAATTGCACTGAAGAGCTGCATCCCACAGGCATGATCTGATGGTGTTTCAGGAAGGCCATGGCAGGTTCAGTGTCCAAGTTGGAACCAGGATGAAGGACTTGAATAATTGCAGGACAGTAGCTGTAATGGAATTGGGCTGCCATGGATCAGGATTGGGACACGTAGAGAGCACTGGCAAGAACATAATGTGATAATCCTTTTAAGAAAAAAAGATCTCAAATCCTGTTTTTATATCTGTAGCAATGATCAGAATTGGTGTCTGGCAGCAATTGTTATGGACAACACCTGTTCCCCTTTACTCACCACCACTTACGTTTGTTTTGCTTCTGAGGGAGGAAGAAAGAATTTAGGGAGGAGGCAGCAATTCTTTTCCTTCCCCCGAACAGTGATGTGTTAAGAAATCTGCTTCCCATCATTCCTGCAGAGGCAATTTGATTTTTCACAGATAGTGAACTGGAGGTTAATTGTTGAGATGACACAACTCTATGTTCAGACAGACCTGCTTTCAGACCAGGGACACAAAGTACATCCATGTTCAGATATACTAACTTTTCTGTCCAGCCTAAAACCAGGCTTCCCGGTAATGGGAAGGCTGGAAGGATGAGTGGGGGAGCAGGAGGAAGAGGCAGAGTGCATGGATAGAAACTGGCTTTAGAGAATTGTGAAACATCCCTTTCAAGCTCCTAGAAAGGACTGGGGCGGGGCGGGGGTGGGTGGGTGGTGGTGAGTGCCTGGGGGAAGTTAGGGGGTTTGGTGCCATCTTTACTTCCAAAAGGGACTTGGTGTGACTCAGTGATACAATAAAATTACCTCTATTACCAACAACTGGGACACTCCAATAAAAGGTTTTGGTTTTTGTGTGTTTTTCCCTTGTTGTCATTGTATTTGATTTTGGTACCCTGGTCTTGTATATACATTTATCTGAATTAGGGAAGGGAAGAGGAACAACAAAATGGTGAGACAAACAACAAGGGGGGAACACTTGCAACAGTGATACTATTATCACAAGATAATATGTTGGAAATGATCTTTATAACCTGGGGGTGTGGTAGGAGGAGGGAAAGTGGGAGAAAAATGAAGGAGTTGGACAAGAAATGTACTTATTACCTTACTTATGTAACTGTAACCTCTCTGTACATCACCTTGACAATAAAAATAAATAATAAAATAAGTAAAATAATAATAATAAATAATAAAAATAATAAAATAAAGTAAATAATAAATAAAATAATAATAATAATAAAATAAATAAATAAATAAAATAATAAAATAAATGGCACAAAAGGCTTCAAGATACAAGTCTGCTTCTGATTTCTCTTCCTCAGACATCCAGTTTCTTTCCTTTAGACATCCACTGTCAGATTTTGTGTTTCCTTAGTGATATTCTGTGCATATGAGAGAATATTTGCTTTCTTCACATTTTTGTGCAGGTCATGATGTATAATGCATATCATCCTGCACTTTCTTTTCCCTTTGCATTTTTTATAGCTGCATAGTGTTCCATTATTGGATATCATATTTAAGCAGTGTCCCTTGTTGATGAACATTTAAATTTTTTCCAAACTCTTGCTATTATAAATAGTACTATAATGAATAATCTTACACACACATATGAGAATACATTTGTTTTGACAATTTCTTAGAGGGAAATCACTAAGCCACAGGCATTGACAGTTGTAATTTTATGAATATTGCTAACTTACAATTTAGAGAGATTACGTTATCTACTTTTTACCAGCAAAAGAGTTTGAGAGTAATGTAGGGAGAAAGGAAATAGACAAAGTTGCTAGCCAAGTATGCTATCTAAATTTTTGATTTGCTTCTATCTAAAAGTTGAAAATGATAAATTTTATTTGTCTTTCCGTGTGTCACTAGGGATGTCACTTGTAAATCACTGCTCAGCCATTGGTTGAGATCGAATCTTTGGAACTTCTTTTTGCCTATGCTGTCCCCAAACAGTAATCCCCTGAACATCACTTCCTAAGTAGCTAGTATTGTAGTCTTGAATCACTGCATCCACCTTAGATGATAGTTTTATGTTGTGCTTCTCTTATGAGATTGTGTGCATTTTCATAAAATGTTCCCATTTTTGCAAACTGCTTATATTCCATGCCCATTTTTCGATTGGGATTTGATTGCTTTTACTTTTGTGGTGTTCTTTGTATATTAGAACAATATGAATTGCAAATTTTCCATCAATTTATTGCTGGATAGTTTGAATAAACAGGTGAGATATGATATAGCAGAATGAGCTAATAGTTATTTGAAATACTCAAGATAACACTTTCTAAACTTGTGTTTTTCACTGTGATAAAGACAAAGTCAGGACAGAGGACCAGTAAAATGATGGGGCTGGAAAAAGGGTGTGGGCAGGCATGTTTTGGCAGGGTAAGAATGGAATGGGAATCCCTTTGACTGTCTGGAAGAGACTGCCACATGAGAGTAGCATGAAAACTAGTGTGTCCCACTCCTTGAGGGATAGCTAAGAGCCTCTTGGAGGCAGAAGCAATTGCAGGTCAGCAAGGAAGTAAGTGCCCATTGCTCCAAAGGAGTTAGAGTCCCAGACCTGGAGGAATTTGCCTTCTTGTCAGCAAACTCCCTTTGCCTCTTGGGCCATCAATAAATGTGTGAACTCTTTCTGTTATCCCCAGGCACTCCAGGTGAGGCTCCTGCAGCTGCAGTGAGTGCTGAAGGTATAGGTCCATATAAACCTGTTTCCCCCTTGAGTTCCTACTTTGGGCCCCATTTCTCCATTACACGATCTAGGAGAGAAGAAAAAGAACTAAATGTGTTCTCTTTGGAAGAAAAAGACAAGGCTCAGGACTGACATCAACAGATTTCAGGGAGGGACAATGCAAACCTAAAGCCAAGATTGATCCTCCATAACCATAGCTGTCCACTAATAATTTTGGTAGCTGATCAAGTTAGAACTCAGTCAACAGTTTCTATTGATTAGGTTGGTGAAATCATGTTCTAGGCATATTCTTCCCCATAGAATTTTTGTCATCAGACCTAAACTGTTGGACATCTGCTCTTTTGTAAGGTCGAGGGAAGCAACTTCCCACTGTCTATCATGTCCAAATTTCACATGCTCATAAATGCAGATCAGATTTCAGTGTAAACACATATAGTAGTAGATAAAGCCATTTTCAAATGGCCCTGAGATTAGTAGACAAGTTGTTTCTATAGCAGCATGACAATGGCCTACTGACTGCTTATTTATACATACATACATTCCATGTCCCTCCCTAAACTTGGCAGTCTCCATTTTGAAAGTTTAAATAATTGCCCAAGGTGTACAGCCAGCATGCGATTAGCTAGAGGTGGAATTTGACCTTAGCTCTGTCTGAAAAGAAGTCTATTCCTACCTGCTATTTACTATTCCTTTCATTGCCATGGTAAGGCCAAGGATTCTTTCCTAAACCACCAGATTCAGAACTCTGTAGAATGTCAAGATTACATCAGCTTTCTAAACCCTTAATACTAGGTCTTGTTCTAACTGATAAAGTTTGATAATTTTCTGAGGACTTTGTACAAGAGAATAACTACCTGCTTAATACAACTGGAGCACAATTACATGCACACACGTGTGTGTGAACAAATGCATAAACGCACAGTGGTTGAGCCACAGATTATAGTTGACATGGGCATAGAGGCATAGAATGTCCTTGGAGATGCCTTTGATAAAATGTTCTGCAATCTCTTAGGAAGACTTTCTGGAAGAGAGAATTTCTGTTTTGGACTTCAAAAGGTAATTTGGGTTTTGATAAGCTAAAAATGGGACTATTTTTGGCTTTTAGTAATGTGGTGGGACTAGATGTTCTGGAAAATCTCCCTACTGATATGGATAAACTTGTTGAATGAAAATTTCCTTTGGATTAATCAATGAATTTTTAAAAAAGAGTAATTTTTAGGTGCTAAGGAAAAAAAAGACTTGCTGGAACCTTTGGTAGCCCTGATTATCTATTTATAAAGTTTTCAAACATTTTATATACACATTTTCAAATAATAAATATTTTTTACTCTGAGCCCCTCTTGTCTGAGTCAAAACTACTCAAATATGCCTTTGTAGCCATGGATAATATAGAAACAAATATGTGTAAAAGGAAGTACCTTGTGCTAAGCCAGGTTTGGCCATGGTCTGCGTTTAGCCAATTTCTTGTCTAATATGTTAGGTTTTGATGCCTTTTGTGAATTATCTGAACTTGGACTCACACCAAGTGAGAACACTGAATCATCAGACTCTTAAATGTCAATAGGATTTCAAAGAAAAATGAGACTGAAAAAAAAACTGGCTCTAGGCAAAAGACAACATACAGGAAAACTTCTTTCACCAGATTTGGCCATTTTGAAAAAGATTTGAGTTTGTTGCTATATTACTATAATTTGAATGAGTCCCTTCCAAAATTTAGATACTGCCAATAGCATGATATAAAATGTGGGGCTTTTAGACTTCTACCAGCTTGTTCTTCCATAGAAGGACACGGCCTACTGCTCTCAGGAAGATGTAGCTTCACCAGACAATCTTAATGGGGTCTTGACTTCTCAGCCTTCAGAACTGTAACAAGTAAAGTTCATTATAACTGACAGTCTCAGATATTTTGTTATAGCACTACACACAAAGACATCTATCCTTCATGAGATAGGGTTTGATACTACAACACTGTACAGGAAATCTCCGCCACAAACCTACAGTGGTTCTTACTTGGCAGTACCTGATGGCACCTTACTAATCATGAGTTATTAATCCCAAATCAAACCACACAGAGAAACAAGCAGAGCAAGAGCCAATGTCAATGAGAGTCAACAGTGACAATGGGGCATTTGATGCTATGCCAGCTACTAAAAATGTTTAATGAAAGGACAAATTGAAAAGAGATCAGAGGGCTGGGAAGGTGGCTTAGTGGTAGAACACTTTCCTTGCATGCCTGAGGCCCTGGGTTCGATTCCTCAGCACCACATAAGCAAAAAGGAAAAAGCCGGAAGTGGCTCTGTGGCTCAAGTGGTAGAGCACTAGCCTTGAGCTGAAGAGCTGAGAGACAGCACCCAGGCCCAGAGTTCAGGCCCATGACCAGACCCCCCCCCAAAAAAAAAAAAAAAAAAGAAAGAAAGAAAAGAGATCAGAGACTATTTCAGGCAAGAGGAAGGACAAAAGGCACAGATTCAATGGTAGGCATAACAAGAATGATTGGGACAGGAAGTTCTAGGTAAAGTTATATAAATGTGTTAATACATAAATGCCATATGGATTGTATTCATAGTGCACACTGGCACTAATAGGAGAGATGAATGAGAAATACAAGATCTCCCCTAAAGGCAATTTCTGCCTGAGAACAGAATTAGACATTCAGGTAGGTAAATAAATGCCATAAAATGTTGTACTATAATTAAAGATGATAGAGCATATAACAGAGGCAAAAGAGGATGTGTTTCATTCTACCAGGGGCAGCTTTTTGGAGGACATTATGTTTGAATCTAATCATGAAGAATCTGTAGGAACTAGACTTTATCCTGTAAATTGTGGAGAACATGAATGGTTTCAAGGAGGGAAGTAAAATGTTCAGACTTACAATTTTAAAAAATAGTAGCTTTCACTGTATTTGATGTCGGTATAATTTGTGGAAGGGAACAAATCATTTAAATAGAGATACAGGTGGACCCATTGCAACAATGAAATGTACAAGTCGTTATGTCGAAAAGCGAACTTTACAACTTTGGTGGGGGGGCGGACCCCGTGGGGAGGATTGGGGAGGGTGCGGGGGGGGGGGGGGGGGGGGAAGATAGGAAGGGATGGGAAGGGGAAACAAAGGAGGAGGCTACAATGCTTGATAAGAAATGAATTCATTTTCTTGCCCATGTAATTGTAACCCCTCTGTACAGTATTTTCACAATAAAAAAAATAGTAGGCTACAGAACAGTGAGCAGAATGTAGAGTGAAAACTGAAACTCAGGTAGGCCAAATGTGGTGTTGTGTGACCCTAGAATAAGGCAGAAATATATGTGGATTTATGCAATCATTTTGGAGTTTGGTTCATTTGAAGATGACCATCAATAATGACACAAACTTAATTTATGACCCTGTAGACCTGCACCACGCACTGAATATTTCTGGACTTTCAGAGTTGCCTGAAAGGTGCTCATGGAGAAGTGTCCCCCTCCTGCCTGGAGGCCCCAGGCCCTGCCCTGTGCCTCCAACACCATAGGTTGTTGCACTATGGCCTAAGCAGGGTGGTTGATGCAAGTCACTCTCTCATCGTTGTGGTGTTTGGTGTCTGGAAGGAATGTTTTCTGCTTCCTGGTCATTATAAAGCTTCTGTAGATGGTCCTTTGAGTGCCATCATGGGTTTCTTGCTCTCTGTAAGACTCAGAAGTGAATTCTTAGGAAGTCTGCTTCCCAAGCCACCTCTAACAATGCATCCTCTTTCCTTAGGCCATCCTGCAAGTTGGGTGGTAGGGATTAATTCAGCTTTCTGAGGATATTTCTTAACCAAAACCAATAGGTTTGAAGTAGAGGATTGCATGTTTTCCTCTTACCATTCTACCAAAAATGTCATTCCTTTAAGAATCTTATCTCCAATTAACAACAACAACAACAACAAAACACCCAAAAAACTGAAAGTGGAGCTGTAACTCAAGCACTAGCCTTGAACAAAAATATTCTCAGGGACATGGCCCAGGCCCCGAGGTCAAGCTCGAGGACACACACACACACACACACACACACACACGTACTAGTCTGATTATATGTTGATAATAAATGACCAAATTGACCTGATAAAGTTCAAAATAAATATCCGAAAGTAGGATGTGAGTTCTCATTGTCCTGTTTTCTTGCCAGTTCCCATGTGTTCAAACAGTGAGTTTTGTAATCTGACAAGAGTAAAACTGAAGAACACAGTGAACTGCTGTTTTACAATCTTGACTCCTGCTGTGTGTGGCTCAGTGCTGTCTACACAGTTCTTGCTGGTGTGGCTTTCCTCCCAAAGTTCCTCTTTAGTACTTGGGTCAATTTTACTCATCCTTTCCTATTTGTGAGAGTTGAATACTGACTCTCACATAATAAGATCCCAAATATGCCTGAGCCTGTGTCTATCTAAACTTTTATACTTCCTAGATTTGTGCTAACACTTTTCTGACTTTATAACATTCTTAAAATGCTTTCCTAGGAATAAACCCCTGATCTTTACTTTGTTATTTCAATTATATTTGACCATTCTTACCTAATAGTTCTTTTAAGTCTATTACACTGAAAACATTTGTATTAATGCTGGCATATATGGATAAAATAATTTTGTTTTGAATTTATATTCTTAAAATATTGATCTTATAAACCAAAATCATATTTTTCTTTATATAGTTATATTTTCTTAATTAAAATAACTGAAATAAACATTTATATTCTATATAACTCATTTAAAATATTTGGTAGTTTAATTTCATAAAGTTGTACATCGAAAGTCAAGCCCTGAGGGCTCAGGTCTATAATCCTAACTGCTCAGGAGGCTAAGATCTAAGAATCAAGGCTTAAAGCCACCCTTGGCAGGAAAGTTCATGAGACTTTTCTCTCCAATGACCCAGCAAAAAGCTTGAAGTTGAGGAGTGCTTCAAGTGGCAGAGCACCAGCTTTGAGCAAAAAAAGCCAAGTGAAAGCAAAAAGCCTTAAGTACTGGTTAAATAAAGTTGTATGTATCACCACTACATAATTCTAGAACATTTCCATCATTGAAAATTAAATCCCTTACCCATTAACAATCATTCCTCTCACTTCAGCTTCCGGAAACCACTAATCTGTATCTTTGTTGCTTGAGGTACATTTCATACAAAGAGAATTATGCTTTCTGTGGCCATTGTGTCTGGTTTTGCCCATTGGTATAATGTTTATAGATTTATGTTGTGAAGTGTCAGTAGTACATTACTTTTGATGTATTCAGTCATCATTTTATAGACACTTAGACTATTTTCAAATTTGTGCCATTATGAATAATTCTATGAGTATCAGTGTAAGAGTTTTGTAAGGATATACACTTTTAATTGGAATTGTTTCTACATCCTCATCCATGCTCATAACTCAGATCTTTCTTTCTTTTTATTTTTTATTATATTTATTCATTTTTTTCTTTATTGAGATAAAGTGATTACATAAATGTCACAATATTGTGGCATAGTGATACTTAGCTAAAGTCACAAACACATTTTAAATTTCATGAAGCACATTGTCATTATTATTATGAACCCTACAAGCTTTTGCACTACAGCTGTTTTTTCCACATCAGGTGATAATGTACAGTTCTTTCCTTTCACTTATTGTTAGCTGTTCTATCTTTCTCTCTCACTCCCTCCTTCCCATCACGATCCTTGAGTTGCTTAGTTCACTGTCATCAATGTCCAGTGAAGCTGATGGGCCCCTCTGTTGTATTTTTTTACTTGTTTCCCTCAGATACTGTGCCTTCCTGCTAACTGCTCTCAGTTGTGCACATGTATATACCGTATGTGAGGTCAAAAACATGGAGTCATCTAAAAATGATGCAACAAATTGAGAAGAGGTCCTTTGTTCCTTGAGTCCTGTTTACTTTGTCATATCTTGTTGCATTTTGAATTTAACATCTGCATATCAGGGATACCATGTGTTGTTTGTCCCTCTGATCTTGGCTTATTTTGCTCAATATGATTTGTTCTAGTTCCATCCATTTCCATGTGAATGCCATTATTTTGTCCTTTCTAATGGCTGTGTAATATTTTATTGTATATAGATACCACAATTTTTGGATCCATTTATTTGTAGTGGGGCATCTGGGTTGTTTCCATATCTTGGCTATTGTGAACAGTGAAGCAATGAACATAGAGGTGCATATGTCTTTGCTCAGGATAGATGTCTAGGAGTGGTATGGCTGGGTCATAAGGGAGGTCTATGTTAAGTTTTCTGAAGTACCTCCAGACTGCTTTCCAGAGTAGTTGTATTAGTATACATTCTCACCAGCAGTGCAATAGGGTTCCTCTTTCTCCGCATCCCCACCAGCATTTGTTGTTGGTTAAATTTATGATATGGGCTATTCTGACTGGGGTAAGGTGGTATCTCAGGGTTGTTTTAATTTGCATTTCTTTTACAACCAGGGATGATGAACATTTCTTTGCCATTTTTATCTCTTCTTCTGAGAAGTATCTCTTTTGGTTTATTAGATTTGGGAGGGATTCGTTTCTTGAGTTCCCTGCATATGATGGATATTAAGCCTTTGTCTGATATATTGCTGGTAAATATCTTTTCCCAATTTGTTGACTGTCTTTCTAGTTTGATAGCTATGTCTTTAACTGTGCAGAAACGTTTTATTTTAAGGTAGTCCCATTTGTCAAGTCTCTCCAATTTGTTTTGACCCTGGGACGCTGTTCAGAAAGTTCCTGCCTGTGCTTATAAGTTCTAGTGTTTCTCCTACTCTGTCCTGCAGTAGTTTCAGAGTTTCAGGTTTGATGTTAAGGTCTTTAATCCATTTTGCGTTGATGTTGGTGCTTGGTGACAGGCTGGGATCCACTTTTAGTTGTCTGCATGTGGCCGCCCAATATTCCCAGCACCAATAGTTGAAGAGACTATGTTTCTTCCACTGTATGCAATTGGCTCTTTTGTCAAATATCAGCTGACTCTAAGTATGTGGTTTTATTTCTGGATCTTCTAATCTATTACACTGGTCTTGGGGTCTGTGTTTGTGCCAATACCAAGCTGTTTTTGTTATTATGGCTCTATAGTAGAACTTGAAATCTGGCATTGTGATACCGCTTGCATCCCTTCTTTTGCCTAGAATTGCTTTGGCTATTCTAGTTCTTTTGTTGTTCCATATGAATTTTTGGATTGTTTCTCTATTTCAGTAAAGAACATCATTGAGATTGTGATGGGAATTGCATTGAGTTTGTATATCATTTTTGGCAGTATGGCCATTTTCATAGTATTGATTCTACCTATCCATGAACATGGAAAGTCTTTCCATTTCTTAGTGTCCTCTTTGATTTCTTTCTTCAGACATTTATAGTTTTCACTAAATATGTCCCTTACATCTTTGGTTAGGTTAATTCCTAGGTATTTTTTTGAAGTTATTGTGAATGGGGCTGTTTTCCTGATTTCCTTTTCTGCTTGCATATGATTGGTGTACAGAAAGGCAACTGATTTTCGTGGGTTAAATTTGCATCCTGCTACTTTGTTAAAGTGTTTTTATAAGTTCTAGGAGTTTGGGAGTGAAGTTTTGGGGGTCACTTAGATATAAGATCATGTCATCTGCAAATAGGAATAGTTTAATTTCTTCCTTCCTTATGTGGATCCCTTTAATGTTCTTTTCTTGCCTTCTTGATCTCGCTAAGGATTCTAGAACTACATGGAAGAAGAGTGGAGAGAGTGGGGCATCTTTGTCTTATTCCTGATTTTAGGGGGATTCATTTGTTTTTTCAGTTTAGTATGATATTGGCTGTTGGTCTGTCATATATGGCTTTTATTGTTTTAAGAATGCTCCTTTGATTCCTATTTTTTCCAGAGCTTTTAACATGAATGGGTGTCATATTTTGTTAAAAGCCTTTTCCGCATCTATTGAGGTGATCATGTGGTTCTTGACCTTGGCTCTGTTGATGTGATGAATTATGTTTATTGATTTACATATGTTAAACTAGCCTTGAATCTGTGGGATGAAGTCTACTTGTTCATAATGTATGATTTTTTTTTTGTCAGTTGTGGAGCCTGAACTCTGGGCCTGAGTAGTGACCCTCAGCTCTTCAGCTTAAGGTAAGCACTCTACCACTTGAGCCACAGCACCACTTCTGGCATTTTCTGCTTATGTGGTGCTGAGGAATCCAACCCAGTGCCTGATGCATTCAAGGCAAGCACTCTACTACTGAACCATCTTTCCAGCCCCATAAAGTATGATTTTTAAAAATTTGTTTCTGGATTCTGTTGGCCAAAGTTTTATTGGGGAGCTTTGCATCTGTGTTCATCAGAAAAATTGGTCTATAGTTCTCTTTTTTGGTTGGATCTTTACCTGGTTTGGGGATGAGTGTGATATTGGCTTCATAGAATGAGTTTGAGATTGCTCCCTCTTCTTCTATTTCACAGAAGAACTTGAGGAGTATGGGTATTAGTTCCTCTTTAAAAGTCTTACAGAATTCTTTAGTGAATCCATCTGGGCTTGGGCTTTTTTTATTGGAAGACTTCTGATTTCTTCCTCTGTCTTGTTATATGTTATTGTCTTATTTAATTGATTTATATCTTCTTGGTTCAGTTTGGGCAATTTGTATTTCTCTAGAAATCCATTCATTTCTGTTAGGTTTTCGTTCTTCAGTGAGTATAGATTCTGGAAATAGTTCTTTATTATCATTTGGATGTATTAGCTATTTGTTGTAATTTTTCCTATGGCATCCCTGATCTTGATTTGGGTCTGCTCTCTTCTTTTTAAAGTTAATCTTGTTAGAGGTCTGTCAATTTTATTAATTTTCCAAAAGACCAGCTTTTTTGTTTTATAAATCTTATTTATAGTATTTTAATCTCTAACTCATTAATTTCTGCTCTAATTCTGTTAGTTCACTCTGTCTAGTAACTTTGGGTTTGATTTTTTCTTGCTTTCCTAGCAGTTTAAGTTGCATCATGAGATTGTTTAGTTGAGCTGCCATTGTTTTCTTGATGAGAGCAATAAATTTGCCTCTCAGAACTGCTTTTGCCATCTCCCAGAGATTTCTTTGTGACGTGTATTTGTTATCATGGAATTGTGAGAACTTATTAATTTCTTCTTTAATTTTTTTCTGTGCCCCAGGTGTTTTTCAGAAGTATACTGTTCAATCTCTATGCATTTGAATAATTTCTACAATATGCTTTGTTGTTGAGAACTGGCTGGATTTCTCTATGGTCGGATAGAAAACAAGGGATTGTGTCAATCCTCTATTTGCTTAAATTCTTTGTGTGAACTATGATATGATCTATTTTGGAGAAAGTTCCTGAGCTGTTGAGAAGAATGTGTACTGGATTGTTGTTGGGTGGAAAACTCTAGATGTCTATTAAGTCCATTTGAGATATGGTCATTTAGTTCAGAGGCTTCATTGCTAATCTTCTGGTTGGTAGACGTGTTCTTTGGTGAGAGTGGAGTATTATAATCTATTTTTTTTTCTATAAGACTGAGAGTATTTGCTTAAATTATTTAGGTGCTTCAGTGTTTGGTGAGTATAAATTGATGGTGATATCCTCTTCTTGGATTGTTCCCTATATTAATATTTAGTGATCTTCTTTGTCTTTTTATACTGATTTTAATGAGAAGTTTATTTGTCAGTATCAAGATGGCAACCCCTGCCTTTTTGCTGGGTGCATTTGCATGGAAGATCTTCCTCTATCCCTTTATTCGGAGTTTGTTTTTATCTTTGGCTGTGAGATGGGTCTCTTGGAGACAACAAATGGATAGATCTTGTTTTCTGATTGACTCTGCAGTTCTTTTTCTTTTGATTGATGATTGAGTCCATTAATGTGTATGGTTATTATAGAGAGATGCATTGTGATTCCTTTCATTTCTTGCTTTCTTGAATTTTGCTTTTTTTCCTTCTCCTGTGCTTACTAAATTGATCTCCTTGTGATATTTATCTGATGTGGCTCCCTGATCTTGATTGCTTTCTTCGGACTATATTCCTCCTTTTAATATTTTTGTAGTGCTGTTATTGTTTATGAATTCATTTAGTTTTTCTTTACTATTAAAAAATTAAAAAATTTTAGTTTCTCTGTTATATGTGATAAATGCTGGATATACCAGTATGGACTGGTAGTTGTTGGTTCTTATGCCTTGAATGGTCCTTTTCCAGGCTCTTCTTGCACTGAGGATTTGCGAGGAGAGGTCTGCCGTGATTCTGATTTTCTTTCCATTGTAGTATAGCTCCTTCTTTGATTTTGTAGCTGTTAAAATCATCCCTTTGTTACACAAGTCTAGTGTTTTTACTGTGATGTGTCTAGAAGTTTCCTCCTGGGATCCTGTTTGCTAGGTGTTCTGTATGCTTTCGATATGTAGGTGAGATTTTTCTCTTTTAAGATTGGGGACATTTTTGGTAATAATCTTGTTGAATAAGTGTTGCATCCCTCTGTTCTGGTATTCCTTTACTTCATCAATCCCAATTATATGAAGATTGAAGTTTTTGGCATTGTCTGCCTGTTCTTAGCCTTCCCTTTGTTAAGTTCTGAGTGTTTTATCCAAATATGTGTCTTTTTTCTCCATCTGCTGTGTTTTGTCTTTAGTTTCTGATATTTTATTTTCCATCACATTTATTCTGTTACCTATAGCTTCCATTGTGGTTTGCAGGGTGGGAACAGAACTATTTGTGGTTTCTATAGTGGTTCTCAAAGTGTTAATTTCATCTTTTAACGATGTATGTACCTTGTCTATTCTTGACTGCATCTCTTTTTTTAGGTCTTGAAGTCTTGATATTTCTTTGTATTCTTTGAATTGCGAATCTTTTTCTTGCCTTGTTTCTTTGGCCCATTCCTTCATCACCTCTTTAATTGATTGTTTGTCCTCCATTTCTTCTTTGCTCTCACTGAAGTTCTTCCCTGGGCAGATGCTGGTTTTGGGGGCTGGTTTGCTTTCTTGACTGTCCATAAATCTTGTAATTTGTAGCTGTGATTTTCGCATGAGAATTCAGGGGTTATCAGAGTTGAATCCTGAGCTCTGACTGTTTTTGATAAATCGGTGGCAGCCTTTGCTTGGTTCTGGGTTGGTTCCCTGGTCGGTTGTGGGTACTTGCTCTTGGCCCTGGCTGAGAAAGGAACTTTGCCCAGTCTGCAGCAAAGAATGAGCCAGTTGAGTTCAGGTTTCTGGGGTAAATGTTTGTTTCAGAAGGGTTAGGGTTTTGATGGGTCACTGGGTATGTTTTTGGTTTTGTGTGTGTGTGTGTGTGTGTGTGTGTGTGTGTGTGTGTGTGTGTGTGTGTGTGTGTGTTTATGTGCTTTGCCCTGGGTTGTTCCTCTGCTCTCCATGGGCCGGTGCTTGGTCTGTTGCTTGGGTTGCCTTGTCTTACGCACCTGTATGTGCTTTGCCCACTGTCAGTGCATTCACACAAATCTCATTTTTAGACAAGTCAAGGATTTCAGTGACTACTTCCAGCAGCCAGCACCTCCCAATAGGGGTGTGCTGGCCTCATTGCCACATATCCGGTTTCCTTTAATATAAGTTTCATATTTTCCAGTAAACCTAGCTTTAGCTGGAGTTCATAAGTTTGGATATGCCTTCATATTGACTAAAAGCATTTTCAATTTCCATCATGACTGTCTATTGACTCATTGATGATTTAGAGTGTTAATTTTCACATCCATATTGTAAGTTTTCCAAAGTTTCATCTATTGATTTCTAATTTCCCTCTATTTTTTACCAGTTAACATATTTTGTATTATTGTAGACATTTAAAATTCATTGAGGTTTTCTTTTGTGATAAATGAAATAAGTAGTCTATGCTGGAGAACAAACTATGTGACCTTGAGAAGAATATACATTCTACTCTTGTATTGCATAGTTTTCTGTTTGGTCTAGTGAATATATATTTTCAGGCCCTTAAACATAACATTCAAGTATCTCTTTCCTTGTTGATATTCTTTACAGATGTTCTGTCCATTAATGAAAATGAGATGTTGACATTGAATTGCCTACTTCTCCATTTAATTCTGTCAATTTTAGCTTCATCTATTTTGGGGCTCTGTTATTAGGTCATATGCATTTAAAACATGTAAATTTTCTTTTTATCAATGATAGAGTTCCTACTTTTACATCAAGTAGTTCTCTATCACCCTGCATAAAAAGTTTTGTCTTTTTTTTCTGACATTGTTAAAGGTACTCATCTGTCTTTTGGGTACTATTTGCATGTTGTATCTTTTTGTCTCTTGGGTACTATTTGTATGTTGTATCTTTTTCAGTCTCTACATTTTAATCAATTTGTGTCTCTTATACATTATATAAACATATATAAAATATATACTATATATGATATATAATATAATATATACATAACATAATATAATGTGTATATACAATATATTTATACTATATCACAATATGTTATATATTATATAGACACATAGCATATATATGTATATTTATTATATATTATATACATACATTATTATATATTATATACATACATATACATACATGTACACAGCTAAATCTAAAAAACATTCTGACAATCTGCTTTTGATTTTCATAGTCATATTTAGGTAATTACTGATAAAGTGGGATTTTATGTTTATAATTTTTGTTTTCTGTTTTATGCCATATCTATTTCTCTATTCCTTTCATGTTATGTAGATATTTTCTACTATACTGCTCTCATTCTTTTTCTATTTCTATTTTAAATTTGTCATTGTGTTAAAATATGTCTAATATAAAAGTTACCTTCTTAGTGTGCAGTTTAGTGGCAATAGCACTCATAATGTTATGCACCATTAACACATACCTGTAATTATTACCTTGTAAAATTGGAACTCCGTATCTGTTAATAATTACTCTCCATTCCTAACCTCTTCCCCAAACCAAGTAACTGCCATTCTACAACTTCTTCAGGTTTCTTACAGAATGGTATTTGTCTTCTACTATGGGTGCTGGGATTACAGGCATGTACCACTGTGCCTAGCTAGGCATGAGTGATTTTCAGTCTTTGTATTTGGAGTTTGATTACCAAAAAGATGAAAAAAATAAATCTCAATGCTTAATAAGCTAACGTTTTTAGGCTATTCCTTCAGGTATTCTTTCAGCTTTATCTAGGATTCCCATGCAATACACTGTACACTTAATGGTGTGCCACAGGTCTTTTTTATTTTCTTGTTCCTCCAGTGGAATAATCTCCATTGACTTCTCTTCAAGTTTGAGGCTTCTTCTGCTGATTGCAATCTGCTCCTGGGCCTCTCTAAAAATATCAGTTAAGCTATAGAGAGATTTGACTTTTCAACTGAAGAATTTCTAATTGGTTCATCAAAAAATATCTTTTTACTGATAACCTCCAGATGAGAAGCTATACTTGCCCTTTCCTTTAAATTGTTTTCTTAATTTATTTGAATGTACTATCATAGTTTACTTAAAGATATTATTAAATCCCATGTCTGAAGTTCCAAAGGGGCATTTTTTGTTGACTAATTTTTTTCCTCTGTGTATTACTCATATTTTCCTTTTTTTGCATGTTTTTCATTTTGTGACTGCTGAAAATGGAATAGTTAAGTTAATATAGCATAACTATGGAAAACAGATTTATTTCCCTTTTAACATTTGACTGTTATTTCTGATTGTTTATGTTTTTTGTTCACTAAATGATTTTTCTGAACTAATTCTATAAATCTACATAGTAGTTTGGGCTCTTCAGAGGAAAAAAGGACAAAATCAATAGGATCAATCTATTATCTATCTTGCATAAGAAATGGATCAGAGGATTGTAACGTCTTAGAAATAAAAGTTTTCTGATTACTTGAGAACCATGGGAGCCAATGGTATCTTTTTTAATCATAATCTTAGCTTAGAGGCAGCAGACCAATATCTTGAAGACAGGAAGAGAGGGTTTTTTCTCACTCTGCCTTCAACCTATTTAGAACTTCAACAGATTAGCAATGTCATCAAAGAGCAATTTACTCTCTACTCAAGAAACACATTTGCAGATAAAATCATAAAAATGCATACTTGGGCCTGGTTGATTAACACAAAATTAACTAAAGCATTCTATATTCTTTGTATGTAGTCAGTTTTTTCTGACTTGATTAGCTTAGTGATGAGAAAAGTTTCTATTCAAATATTAGTTTAGGTTCCATGAACCAGTAAGTTTCCAACCTTGACCATGAGGTACAAATTTAGTGATCCTGTAGGGACTTTACAATTCTATCTGCTCTTCCTACTTATGTATAACTTCAATATCAACTAGAGCTGCCAGAATAAATGGGAAATTTCCAGTTTCCCAAAAATACATTAGGACTTTTAAAGCCCCTTTTAAACATCTAATTGTTCAATTTTTTGCTAATCCTATATTCAAACTTGGCAAGTGTCATAGGCAGCAACAATTCCCATTGATGGTTTTTGACAAATGTACAAGATTAGGGTTGTTCACACAGCAGAAACTCTGACTAGGCCAAATAAAGACAGCTTCTGAGAATGGAGCTATTTTGTGTACTTGTAGGCAGGTCAAACCACAGAAGTTCTTTGAGATTTGGGCTTTTAATAAGAAGCTGTAAGCATATTACCATATAAGATGATGTTAAGTGAAATGAACCCCAAGATAGGGACACAAGTGGTTTTTTTTCTTTCTTGCTATTGTTTTTTTTTAACATATTTAAAATGTGCTATGTGATTTTTTTGTTTCTCTTATATGTTCTTCCCCAAGGTATAACCCCTGTTTTCATGGTCTTTGAGGTCAGTGTCCTGCATCTTGTATATAGGTTTTCTAATTTGGGGAGGGGAAGGAAATAACAAAATGGTGAAATAAGGATACAGGTTGACCCATTGTAACAATGAGATGTACAAGACACTATGTTGAAAATGAGTTTTACAACTTGGGTGGGGGAGGGAAGAATTGGAGAGGTGGGGAGGGAAGGGATGGAAGGGGAAAAACAAAGGAGATAACAATGCTCAATAGGAAATGTACTTATTACCTTACTCATGTAATTCTAACCCCTCTGTACAGTATTTTTACAATAAAAAAACATAGTCTCTTGGTTTTGCCTGGGCAAACCTAAGATGGAGATTCTTCTACCTATGCCTCTGGAATAGTTGGGATGAAAGGTGTTATACCACCACAACTGGCTTATTTATTGAACTTGGGATATTGGTAACTTTTCCTCCAGGCTGGCCTCAAACTGCAATCCTACTGTTTTCTCCCTCCTAAGTAACTAGTCTTAGAGATATGCGCCACTGCACCCAATTCTTCATCTGTTTCTAGCTAGTTACTGGTTTAGTTAGGGTTTCATAGATTACATAATTATGAGGCTGTTTCTTTTTAAAGTGACAGCAGAATTGAGAAGAGGATAGGATTCAGTGCAAATCAAAATGGCAGAAAGCAATACTTTTCCAATTATTTTTTTCAATAAAAGAGCCTTTTGTTATTCTAGATGATTTCTAAAGATCTGAAAAGATTGATTTTTGCTCATTTTTTTCATGTTTGCATGACACTTTGCAGACCTGGATTTCAGAAGTTTTTATTCAGCTATTTTGGAAGTATTTCTAGTCTTCTCCCCTATTTATCACAATGTACATAATTTGTTAAATTAGACACTTTATATTATTGTGGTGATGATGCATTTTTGAAAAATTAACATTATTCTCCTGTTTTGGAATACCATTGAGAATTGTATAATGACTGTAGACAAAATAAAACTTTCTCCCAGAAAATAACATAGCAAAAATATTTTTCAAAAATTGTATTTAGGAAAATCATCATGTTAATTGATATAAGCCTGACTCAAAAAGACAAATATCATATTTCTTTCATATGGGAATTTAGTCATGAAAGAAAGGAGACAAGTATAAAATGGAAGGAAGAATTTCTTAGGGGTGAAAACCAGAATGCTACAGGTGTGTGTGTGTGTGTGTGTGTGTGTGTGTGTGTGTGTGTGTGTGTGTGTGTGAAAAAGGTAAACATGATCTAAGTACTTCATATGTGTGTATGAAAAGTAAACCAATTTAGAAAGCAGAAGCAGAGTTAAGAATGAATAATAGAGGGGTAAATTTGATCAATGTGTATTATATGCTTGCATAGAAATATCACAATGTGGGGGCTGGGAAGATGGCTCAGTGGTAGAGCGCTTGCCTTGCATGCAAGAGGCCCTGGGTTCAATTCTTCAGCACCACATAAGCAAAAAGAAAAAACCCGGAAGTGGCGCGGTGGCTCAAGTGGTAGAGCGCTAAGCCTTGAGCTGAAGAGCTGAAGGACTGCGCCCAAGCCCAGAGTTCAGGCTCCACAACTGGACCCCTCCCCCCCACCAAAAAAAAGAAATATCACAATGCAACTTCTTTGAATAATTAGTATACACCAATAGAAGCATGCACCAATAGATGCATGCACAATCTTTAGAATAGTTGAATCAGTGTTAATAAACAGTATCTATGATCCCTCATTTCCTTCACATAAATTTTATCAGGAAAGTGATTTTTATAGATGAATCCTAAATATCATTCAGACTTAAAAAATTAAATATAAAAACAAAATATCTTTAAATTTTATAGGAACTCAATAAGATAGAAACAATATAAAAAAGGAAATATTGGCAGTCTTACTAGGAAATATAGATATGAAAACTTTAAAGTGTGTCAAATATATAGCCTAAATTATT
Organism: Dipodomys spectabilis; assembly: GCF_019054845.1. Taxonomy (NCBI): domain Eukaryota; kingdom Metazoa; phylum Chordata; class Mammalia; order Rodentia; family Heteromyidae; genus Dipodomys; species Dipodomys spectabilis. The sequence continues at coordinate 2,907,962 of NW_024870729.1, read as the reverse complement.
TTGTCTGATCTAAGGATGAAACAATGTGCTAACATTTAAAATTCATCAGTATATTTTACATCAACAGATGGAATAAGAAAAGCCACATGTGTTGGTAGGCCAAAATACCATAGAGAAGTATTTCAGACTGAGTGGTTTAACAACAAACTATTCCCTTACTGCTCTAGAGGTGGAAATCCAAGACTAAGTGTCAGGAGATTTGTTCTCTCCTGGACCCTCTCTCCTTGGCATACAGATGGTGGGCAGGGTTGCCTTGTCTGTCTATGTACATGCACATGCATCTCTCTGTATATCCAAAGCTCTGTGTTATTTTAAATAAGATACCAGATCCTATGAGATTAGGCTCATCCTAACAAACTCAGTTTGAATTAAACAATTCAGCTTGTAATCATTCTAATAGAGTTAAAAGAAATTTGATTAAATTTAATACTTATTCATTATTAAAAGACAAGTACAAGTATTAATCTAGTGAGAGGATAAACTTCCTTAAGCTGATAAAGGATGTGTGCCAGAAACTTAATGGAAAAGCATTCTTTTAGAAAACAGGAATGCCTCCCACCTCTTTATTAATTATGCTATAAACCTACGCCAATTGAGAAGGAAAGGAAACAATTAAAACAACATGGCTATAACAACAACAACAACAACATGGCTTGTAAGGAAGAAAAGTGTCTTTTCCCACTAACAGTTTGATTTTATATACAGAAAATCAGGAAGCATTTACAAATTATTAGAATTATTAAAAAGATTTTAGTACAATATTCTGTTTGAAATCAATTGTACTCCTGTAGATCACTAACAGAAAACTGAATTTGTTTATTAAAAATTAAGAGGCTGGGTGCAGGTCTCAAACCTGTAATCAGAGCTACTCAGTAGGCTGAGATCTGAGGATCGCGGTTCAAAGCCAGCCCGGGCACAAAAGTCCATGAGACTCTTATTTCCAATAAACCACTCAGAAAACCGTAACCGGTGCTGGGGCTCAATTGGTAGAGCGCTAAACTTGAGCTGAAGAGCTGAGGGACATTGCCCAGGCCCAGAGTTCAAGCACCATGACAGACAAAAAGAAAAAAAAAAGGACAAGCCAGTCTCCAGTGGTTCAGGCAAACTCTTCATAAGATTCTATCTCAATTAAAACTGGGTTCAGTGGTACATGCTTGTCATGCAAACTATTTTGCAGGTGTAAATAGGAGTATCATAGTTTAGATTGTCCCAGCCCAAAAATGAAACCTTATTTAAAAAATAACCAGGTTAAGCAGACTGGCAGGAAGATGATGTCAAAAATTGGAGAATCGCCCTAGCTCTCTCTAAGCAGAGCTGGGGGTCCTAAAATGCAGTTCCCCAAGAGATCGACAACAACAAATGAACAGCACAGAATCACAGGAACTGAAAGTCTTAATTTGCACAAACAAGGATAGAAAATAGTGAAGACCCCACCCCCGTGCAGCTGATCTGCGAGAGCAGCCAGTGGCGGCTTGAGAGTCCAGGACCACCAGAGGACTGCAGAACCCTGATGCAGAGAACTCCCATAGCGTCGGACCCAGACAGTGAGGACAGAGACGAGACCAGATGCAAGGCACCACAACACTCAATTCTAGAGAGTTCCCATGGCACCACAGCCCAGCCCATACCCAATGCCAAAAGAGCGCAGCAGCCCTACCACCGGCAGGCTACAGCGTGCAGATACAGAGATCTGCCACAGCACTGCTGGCCAGCCCTCAACCAGTTCAAGATCAGTGAGTACCCTGCTGGGGAACCCCACCCCCACCCCCAGGAGACCAGTGCTGTGGGTGACTCACAGAGCTTGACCTGGACCCCTCTCTCTTCTGCCCAAGAAGGAACACCACACTTGAAGAGGACAAAGAGGCCAGAGTCCTTCCTTGCCCTGTCCCACCTGAGTGTGTGTGGGGGAGGGGGGGGCGCACAGGGACTCATATTTGATGGGCACTAGGGCCCCGTGTCCTCCACATCATTGGCTATTAGAAGAGTGAGCAGGCTGGTCTGAGAACTAAAATCTGCTCACCCCCAGGGACCCAACCTTCATCCCAGTCAGTGCCCTACCCAGCCTTCTTGAACAGACAGGTTCCAGCATGCAGTGGCTGGGTGTGGGCTCTTCTGTTAGGAACCATGAAATGGGCATGAACACCGTCCACTGTTGGAGTGTTCCTACCCTGGGAGCCATTGGCCCCTATCAGGAATTGCAAATCACATGCCTGTCCTGGCAGTGGATGGAGCACTTCCCTGTTGGGAGTCGCAGAACACACACACAGGCACAAGACCTGGCAGACCAAGCTCTGGCCACTTATGAAGAGAGAACAAATATGAGGCCATGGCACAAAAAATAGCCCGTGCACCCATGGGAAACCTAACCCTTCTGAAGCCCAAGCCTATCCCAGAGACCTGAATCCAACCTTCACAGACCCCGCTGCAGACTGGACTGAGCTCTGTTCAGCTAGCCTGGGGCTGACCACATGTACAGGCCCACAGGTGCTAGCCAGCCTGAGGTCCCAGTTTGGGTTAACCTATATAAAGTGAACTAGCCCAGGCCAAGCTAAGGTTGCCACCTGTTGGGCACCAACAGGCCAATCTCAGGCCACAATCCTGACAATCCCTAAACCGAAATGCATAAATCACAATGAAAGATTACAAGATTCATGGGCCATCAACGCAACAAACAAAAGCCTAAAGCCAATAGCAATCCACAAAAGAACTCCAGTGAGATTGAAGAAGAAATTGGCCAATGAAATAAAAGGGGAGGTGCAAAAGCAATTTGAAGAGTACAAAGAAACAACATCAAAGGAATTCCAAGATTTCAAAAAATATGCAGATCAAAATAGATGTGGTATATAACTTCTTTTTTTTTTATTGTGAAAATACCATACAGAGGGATTACAATTACATGGGCAAGGTAATGAGTACACTTCTTTTTATTTTTATTTTTATTTTTTGTGAACATATTGTACAGAGTGGTTACAATTACATGGGCAAGATAATGAGTACATTTCTTATCAAGCATTGCAGCCTCCTCCTTTGTTTACCCTTCACATCCCTTCCCATCTCCCCCTCTCACCCCTCCCCCACCACCATCAAAGTTGTAAAGTTTGTTTTTTGACATAACATCTTATACATTTCATTGCTGCAAGGGGTCCACCTATATCCCTATTTAAACAATTTGTTTTTCCCTTCCCTCCCACAAATTATACCAACATCAAATACAGTGAAAACAGGGGTTATACCATGGGGGAGGTACATACAAAGAAATCATCTTATAAATATGTTAGAAACAATCGCAAGAAAGAAAAAACATTTGAGTCCTTATCTTGGGGTTCATTAGGCCTAACATCAACTCACCTGAGTGTTTCTGCTTGTCTCAGACATATACTAGTAATTGCAAATAAGGGAAACCATGGGACCTATGTTTGTTTGGGCCTGGCTTACTTCACTTAATATAGTTTTTTCCAAGTCTTTCCATTTCCTAACAAATGGGGCAATGTCATTCTTTCTGATGGAGGCATAGAATTCCATTGTGTATATATACCACATTTTCTTGATCCATTCATCTACTGAGGGACATCTGGGTTAGTTCCATATCTTAGCTATGGTAAATAATGCTGCAATAAGTATAGTTGTGCTGGTAGCTTTAGTGTGGTCTTATTTGTGATCATTGGATCAAAGACCTCAGAATCAAAGCAGGCACTCTGAAAATATTACAGGATGGAATAGGAGAAACCCTAGGTCTCCTTGGCAAAGGCCGAAATTTTCTTAATAGAGACTCAGAAGCACAACAAATCAAAGAAAGGTTGGACAAATGGGATTGCATGAAATTGCAGAGCTTCTGCATGGCAAAGGACATAGCTAGCAAGATCAATAGAAACCCCATGGATTGGGAGAAGATCTTCACTAGCCATATAACAGACAAGGGTCTCATATCTAAAATATACCTGGAACTCAAAAAATTAAATCCCCCAACAACAATTCTTCAAAGAAACAACTACCCAATAAATAAGTGGGCTAAAGACTTACAGAGAAACTTCTCTGAAGAGGAAAGAAGGATGGCCAATAGACACATGAAGAAATGCTCAATCTCGCTAACCAGAAAAGAAATGCAAATCAAAACAACATTGAGATACCCCCCCCCCCCCAACCCAATTAGAATGGCTATTATCAAGAACTCTAATAACAACAGATGCTGGAGGAGATGTGGACAGAAGGGAACCCTACTGCATTGTTGGTGGGAGTGTAAACTTGTTCAACCACTTTGGAAAGTAGTGTGCAAGTTCCTCAAAAGACTCCACATAGGGCTCCCCTATGTCCCAGTAATCGCACTTTTGGGTATTTCAATTAATATAAGTCATCACATGAATAAGAGCAAGAATAAGAATCACATGGTTATTTCAATAGATGCAGAAAAAGCATTTGACAAGATCCAACACCCCTTTATGATGAAGGTTCTGGAAAAATTAGGAATCCATGGAACATATCTCAATACAGTAAAGGCTGTATATGACAAACCTACAGCCAGCATTATACTCAATGGTGAAAAACTTCTTAACTCAGGAACGAGACAAGGATGTCCACTCTCTCCACTTCTCTTCAATTTAGTATTAGAATGCCTAGCTACAGCAATAAGGCAAGATGCAGACATAAAGGGGATCCAAATAGGGAAAGAAGTAAAACTCTCCCTCTTTGCAGATGACATGGTTTTGTATTTAAAGAATCCCACGGACTCCACTCCCAAATTACTCAAGCTGATTCAAAACTTTGGCAAAGTAGCAGGGTATAAAATTAACCCTCAAGAATCAATGGCTTTCTGTATGCCAACAATGAGAAAAGTGTGGCTGAAATTAGGAAAGCAACTCCATTTGTAATAGCCCCACCAAAAATAAAATACCTAGGAATCAACTTAACCAAAGAAGGGAAGGACCTCTATGATCAAAACTTTAAAAACATGAGTACATTTCTTATCAAGCATTGTTGCCTCCTCCTTTGTTTCCCCTTCCCATCCCTTCCCATCCCCTTCTCCTCCTCCCCGCCAAAGTTGTAAAGTTCATTTTCAACATAATGTCTTGTACATCTCATTGCAATGGGTCTACCTGTATCCCTATTTAAACAATTTGTTTTTCCCTTCCCCTCCACAAATTATACCAACATCAAATACAGTGAAAACGGGTTATACTGTGGGGGAAGGACATACAAAGCAACAAAGAAATCATCTTAAAAATATGTTAGAAACAATCGCAAGAAAGAAAGAACATTTGAGTCCTTATCTTGGGGTTCATTTCACCTAACATCAACTTATCTGACTGTTTCTGCCTGTCTCAGACATATACTAGTAATTGCAAATAAGGGAAACCATGGAACCTATGTTTCTTTGGGCCTGGCTTACTTCACTTAATATAATTTTTTCTAAGTCTTTCCATTTCCTAACAAATGGGGCCATGTCATTCTTTCTGATGGAGGCATAGCTATAAGGCTTTTAAGGAGGAACTATGTCAGCACTCCTCAAGCTTTTCCATGAAATAGAAGCAGAGAGAGCAATCCCAAACTCATTCTATGAAGCCAATATCACGCTCATCCCCAAATCAGGCCTAGATCCAACCGTAAAAGAGAACTACAGACCAATTTTCCTGATGAACACAAATGCAAAGCTCCCCAATAAAACTTTAGCCAAAAGAATTCAGAAACAAATTTTTAAAAAATCATACATTATGACCAAGTAGGCTTCATCCCACAGATGCATACATAAATCAATAAATGTAATTAACCATTTCAACAGAGCCAAGATCAAGACCCACGTGATCATTAGAATAGATGCAGAAAAAGCCTTTGACAAAAGATAATATCCATTCATGTTAAAAGCTCTGGAGAAAATAGGAATAGAAGGAACATTCCTTAGAACACTAGAAGCCATATATGACAGCCAATATCATACTAAATGGGGAAAAACTAAAACAATTCTCCTAATATCAGGAATAAGGCAAGGATGCTCACTTTCTCCACTCCTCTTCAAAGTAGTTCTGGAATTCTTAGCCAGATCAAGAAGGCAAGAAAAGGACATTAAAAGGGATCTACATAGGGATAGAAAAAATAAACTATACTTGTTTGTAGATGACATGATCTTATACCTGAAGGACCCCAAAAAACTCCGCTCACAAACTCCTAGAACTAATAGACTACTTTAGTAGCAGGATACAAAATTAATCCACAAAAATTAGTAACCTTTCTGTACACTAACAATATACAAGCAGAAAGGGAAATCATGAAAACAATCCCATTAGCAATAGTTTCAAAAAATCTAGGAATTAACCAAAATAAAGATGTAAAAGGTCTATTTAGTGAAAACTATAAAAATCTAAAAAAAGAAATCAAAGCGAACACTAGGAAATGGAAAGACTTTTCATGTTCATGGGTAGATAGAATCAATATTGTGAAAATGGCCATACTGTCAAAAAAGATACAGAAATTCAATGCAATCCTCATCAAAATCCTAATGACTACTGCTTTACTGAAATAGAGAAAACCATCCACAAGCTCATATGGAACATAAAAGACCTAGAATAGCCAAAGCAATTCTAGGCAGATTTCAAGCTCTACGATAGAGGCATAATAACAAAAACAGCCTGATATTGGCATAATAATAGACCTGAAGATCAATGGAACAGATTAAAAGACCCAGAAATAAAACTACATATTTCCATTCATCAGATATTCAACAAAGGAGCCAAAGACATACAGTGGAAAAAAACAGTCTTTTCAACTATTCATGTTGGTAAAACTGGGAAGCCATAAGTAGAACACTAAAAGTGGATCACTGCTTATCATCATGCACTAACATCAACTAAAAATGGATTAAAGACCTCAACATCAGGCCTGAAACTCTCAATCTACTGCAAGACAGAGTAGGAGAGACATTAGAACTTCCAGGTACAGGCAGGAACATCCTGAATAGAGTCCCAGGGGCACAGCACATAGAAGAGAGACTTGACAAGTGGGACTATATTAAAATAAAAAGTTTCTACCCAGCTAAGGACATAGCACTAAACTAGAAAGACAGCCAATTAACTGGGAAAAGATCTGGCAAAACATCAGACAAAGACCTAATATCCAATATATACAGGTTGCTCAAGAAACTAACTTCTCCCAAATCTAATAAACCAATCACTAAATGGGCAAGGGAGCTAAGAGACTTTCCCAGAAGAGGTAAGAATGGCAAAGAAACATATGAAGAAATGTTCATCATCCCTGGTTTTAAAGGAAATGCAAATCAAAACAACCCTGAGATACCATCTTACCCCAGTCAGATTGGCAAATATTCTGAATTCAGACAACAAATGCTGGCAGAGATATAGAGAAAAAGGAACCCTATTTCACTGCTTGTGGGAATGTAAACTAGTATAATCACTCTGGAAAGCAGTCTGGAGATTCCTCAAAAAGTAAACATAGACTTTCCTAGCCATACCACTCCTAGGCATCTTCCCTGAGCGTCATGAGCCAGGATATGACAAAGCCACCTGCATATCCATGTTTATTGCCATACCATTCACAATAGCCAAGCTATGGAAACAACTCAGATGCTCCACAATAGATGAATGGATCAAAAAAATGTACCTACATACAGTAGAATTTTACACAGCCATTGGAAAGGATAAAATAATGGCATTCACAGGGAAATGGATGGAATTAGGAAAAAAAAACATTTCTAGTGAAGTAAACCAAGATCAGAGAGACAAATGACTCATGTTCTTCCTGATATGTGGAAGTCAAATTTAAAATGCAATGAGATATGACAAATTATACAGGATTCTAGACATCCATATACAGGGATACCAAAAGAGGATAGTTTTAGGAGAAAACCAACAAGTTGTATTACCCAAGCTCCTCTTCATATGTATACAAAATAATACTGAAATAAACTCCAAAGATAAGGAAACAAAGGTCCCTTTCTTAATTTGTCTTTTTGTCTTTTGAACGCTCTGTATTTGTTATCTCATATATGGTGTATACACTTGCACATCTGAGGGAAGGTGGGGGAAGGGCACAAATCAAGTGGAAAATGGGTAAAAAAGTGCATCAATGGAGCCCACTGGCTGCACTGGACATTGATTAAAGTGAACCACGCAACTGATGGGTAGAGATGTGAGGGAGGGAATGGGAGAGAATGAGGGAACAGATGACACTAAGCAAAAGGAAGGAAATGTACTTATCTTACATATAGAAAGGTAACTCTGCTGTATAGAACAATAACAAAATAAAACAATAAATAAAAATAAAAAAACATAAAATAAAATCAACAATAATGAATAAAGGCTTGAGTCCTATCCCTACTAACACACACACACACATACACGCACGCACGCATGCACACACACATACAAGCACACACACACACAATGGCAAAGATAAGGAATATGAAGAGGTGAAGATGAAGACAAAAAAGGAAGAGGAGAAGAAACCATTCTTGATAAAATGGAGAAGGAAAGACTTTAAGGGAGGGAAATCGGATATGTCCACCTGGGACAGCCCAGACATCATGGTGGTAAACCTTGAGTCACACTAGATAGACAGGATGGTGAGCTGTCTAGATGACTGAGCAGTTTTTCCCATCTCCTCTGAATCTGTGAAGCTATGGATTTCTTGCTGGAGTTGACCTATGTAGTTTGCTGCTTATGGGCAGGGTAGTATTCCTGACCTCCGAAATCAGACGCCCCAGGATACCCTGGCATGGTAGGCCAAAGGTTTACCTGCTGTGAGCAGGCCAGCTAGAGAAAGAAGAGGACTATTTTCCTCAGCGGATGAGGCAGAGAGGGTGGAAACAGACGACGGTAAGGCTACAGTGACATTGGTAGTGAAAAGTCTGTAATGTGTGAAATAGGGTTCCTGAGCATGCTGGAGGCTTCAAGCAACCTTTTTTTTTCTTTAAGGCTGGCAAAACCTTCTCTCAGGGAAGGGGACAGAGTGACCAGTTCTGAATTTAGTTTTTGACTATGGGTTCTTGGTCTTCCATTGCAACAGCTGTCATCAACATGGAGCTCCTCTGTGTCCACCACAGCAGGGCTCTTCATTTGCACTTACACTTGAGCAGGACAGGAGGAGGATTTGGTGAAATCTCTTGCCTGGGATACCTTCTCTCATTCCCACACTTGAGTTCAAACCCCATTTCTGTTAGGTTGCCCTGGCCAACAGAGGTTTCACTTTTATACTCTAAAGTTCATGGAAGTCTCTTGTCAGCATTATTCCTTTACTATTTCCATGTTTGCAGTTTGCTATGTCATATGGGAATTTCATTGTGAGATACAGAATAGCCACATTTTGAGAGGTTGAATCAGGTCTTTATTAGAAAGCCAGTGACTCTGAGTGGACACGTGTTCCCTCAAAACTCTCAGCCTGGAATACACTTAATACTGTTAGGAAAATGAGCCATGAGGGCAGGAGAGTAAAGAAAGAGCAGAAAAACAATCTCAACAAACCAGATCAACTCTAATGGAGGGTTGAAGAGGGACATTGGGGCCACATGAGGAGAAGCAGGAGACAGGAAGCATGGCACAAAATGTCAGCTGAGGTGCCTAAATAGGGTCATGGTCAGGGGGCTTTGGAATTCAGGTTCCCAAGTTCATGGTACAGGTCTTGCAGATCCAGTAATCTATTGTCCAAGTCCCCTGCTTCTAGTAATTCAGGCATACCCTACCACCTGGGGGTAGGGGTTGGACTCCACCTCCAAGAGTTTTGGAAAATCCCTCATCCACTAAGATGCCAAGATGTCACTGGTTAGACCCAACATCCATATTTAATTTATAAGTGTAAGTTTTCCATCTTCCTACAATGTAGGTGTTTTAGATCTTCTGATTGTCTTTCTATTGTTCACTCTATGTACTCATACTAGTTACTCAGTAAACATTGGGGATAAACTTATAAATGAACCAACAAATGAATGACTGCTGTACAGGACTAATACCCACTAGCTATGGGGTATTCCTTTGTAATGAGTGGTTTTAGAGGCAGGCAGAAGAGCCTGAGCCTTCTCCCAGCCCAGGCGCAGATAATTATAACCTTGTGGATGAGGTTTCTGCACTATGATCCCCTAGGGTCTGTTTTACTAAGGAATGTGTCATGTCATTAACTCCAGCTCTTTTCCAAGGATAAATGTTACCTCTGGTCACTGGAGTCTTCACAAGTCCTGGTTTGGTTATGGAGTGTAGTTCTGTGTTTACCCAAATCCTGTCTCCAAGTAGCCACTCATAAGGTGCTGGTTGTGGCACATGGCAGCAGTACTTAATCACTTGCACGTGCTCTGTGACTTCATGTGACACAAGCTTACACGCCAATTTTCAAAACGCCCAAAGCAGACTTCTGTTCCCCTCTGCTCCGCGCCTATGCTTCAGAGCTGCTGCTTTCTGCCCTCAGCATCTAGAAAAGCTACATATGGTTTAATTCAGCAGCAGCACCGAGGGAGACATGCTCCTAATTTTTTTCTCCCTCTTTTCCTCCCGTAAGTTCTCTTTCTGCCAAAACCTTTGGCCAGGATCCAGAAATGGCACATTCAATAATACCCAACGTGTTTGGGTAATATTTCATAATTACATTGTTGCTGGGAAAATTGTTGCCTTGAGAATAATTCCTCTGCATAAACAAAGGCTGGGAGTCATGTGTCCTTCACACTCCCCCTGCTGGGTGGAGAGAGAGGCAAGAAAGGGAAAGGGAAGAAGGGAGGAAGAAAGAAAAGAATATGAACTTTTCTCACCCAGTTTTAGGAAGGGGTAGACTGGAGAAGATTTATAAGGAGAAGATATGCTTGGAAATAGATTTCTTCAGAAGATAAATACAGAACCAATATCCAGAAGAGATGGAGGGAAAGATAGACCTGTGAGGCCATAGCCAAAAGGGATTCATAATTGGAAGGTCAGAGGAAAAGGCTTTGGTGAGTGAACAGTGGACCTCTGGTGTTAATGCTGGGGTAAGTTGGGAGGTCAGACCAAATGGGTTTTATAGCCATTGCTTCTAGAATGTGTCTGGACACTTCTCCCAGGTTAGGAGACGACCCCTTAGAGACAAGCATTGCAGTGCATGGCAGCTGCCACATTTGATAAGAAGATTCACTATACTTTGGTAACTCAAGCACTTTGGAAGAAGCTCTGTGCAAGTGACTGTCATTCTTGATGTGAAATTTGAGCATGAAGTGCAGGACAAAGCTCCAGATCCAGGAACTGTCATCATTCACCAAGAAGAGATAATTCCCCAGGGTTGTCACCCAGGAGCACATGTTGCATGGAAACCCCTGCAGAATCTGGCAAATGAGGCAGCCTCAGAGGTCACTTGATGGTTAGTCTTGGACTCTGACATGAGCTGGTGACAGCAGCTTGTGAACTCATCATTTTCCTGGTATTTCCAAAACAATTGGGATAGATTATTAGAGTAGGTTCAGCCAAAAGAGTCTTTCATTAGAGTCCAAGTCATTTATTGAGAACAAAACAAGTAAGAATCATGTAAAGAACTCTGTTTGAAGGATTGGCATCTGAGGATGTGACTGAGGACAAAGAAGTCAGAACTCAAACAAAACAAGCTACCACATGCCACATATCTCTGAGAAGGAGCACCCTATATTGTTGTTCCAGTCCTGGGGCTTGAACTTAGGGCTTGGGCACTGTCCCTGAGGTTTTTTTTTGGGGGGGGGTCCGTTTGTGGGGCCTGAACTCTGGGCCTGGGCGCTGTCCCTCAGCTCTTCAGTTCAAGGCTAGCGCTCTACCACTTGAGCCACAGCGCCACTTCTGGCTTTTTTCTTTTTGCTTATGTGGTGCTGAGGAATTGAACCCAGGGCCTCATGCATGCAAGGCAAGCACTCTACCACTGAGCCACCTTCCCAGCCCCATGTTCCTGAGCTTTTTGCTCAAGGCTAGTACTCTGCCTTGAGCCATAGCTCCACTTCTGGCTTTTTGGTGACTAGTTAAAGAGTCTCAAGACTTTGCTGCCCAGCTTGGCTTTAAACTGTGATCCTCAGATATCAGCCTCCTGAAAGCGAGGATTACATGTATGAGCCACTGGTACCTGGTTCCAGATATTTTTTTTTAAACACAGGTGATGATTATTCTCACCAAGTGTTGTAACTTTATAAACATAGCAAGCAGAGAAGTGTTAATATGGTTAATTCATAATGGATTAGAGTAGAAAGGACAAAAGATTCTATATATTTATGATTTATTGTAATAAAAATATATCTCTTGAAAAGGAGGTTACAAGGTAGTCATTAAAGCTATTTCCAACCAAGAACAGGGGAATGACAATCCAGGACAGAAATTCTTACCAGTTTTGCAAATCTTTGAATCCTGATCCCCTAGCTCAGAAGCTGAAGATGAACCATCCCTCAGAGTCCTCCTGATGCCTGAGTAAATTAATGCACAAACATTAATTAAAGAAACAAAATAAAAGTTCTAGGAAATAAGACCTGAAAAAATGTCTTTCTCAATTTAATGTCTGTTCTTACATTTCTTCTGTGTTTTGTGGATGGATGCATGGTGGGAAAAGTATAGTTTCTCCTCTGAGCTGGGAATTTTTCTAATGGCTTAGTGCTCCTTGCCTTCTCTGGTTCTAGCTGCTCCTTGTGATTATTGGGGAACAAATGTTCAAGAATTATTCATTGTACCCCTCCTGGGGTAAAGGGAAGGGATGATGCATATCTATTTTACTCAGGGTTTTTACATGTAGGGAAATTCTTGCAAATTTGAAGTTATTTTTCTCTTGGCAACCTGTTGACCCAGAGCAACAGGGCTCAAATTTTCTGAATTCTTAATTTCTCTTCACAATGGTCTTGGGTCTTCCTGTGGTCAGAGAGAGCCTGACCATGCCCTGTGGGGCCTAAGAGATTCACTAATGAAAAACAGAAGGGATCGTTCCAATCTACAAAACACAAGGAAGCTGGAGGTTTCAGCAGCTCCACTTGTATCCAGACAAAAGCAAACTCACCCAAACATGCTTGCTATCTGAGATTCTGTCTAGTTTCCAGCCTTGGTAAATCTTATTCTTGCTATGCCCCTTTGTCATTTTCTCTTGCCACTCTTAATGGATCTGGAGAATCCAAAGTCTGAGAGGCTTAAGACAAGTCACAGCAACAAACATCTGTGTTGGACAAAACACATTTATAAGACCTTTGGAGGCCCCCTGACAAAGCCAAGCCACTCCCCTTGATTGACCTGGCTGGAATTTTTGTCATAAGATTACAAAACTGGGCACAATTAGCTGGAGATATTAATAAGTTCTGTCATGTAAAGTATTTGTAGCAAAGCTTTTGGTTGAATTGAATTCCAAACTCAGAATTGTTTTATTCCAACAGCCAAAGAATCCTTTGTTCTGGGATTTACATCATGGAACTATTTTTAGAGTCCAAATCTGCTCTGGCAGAAGAATCTTGGTTCATTCTTCTTCCCCCACTTTACATCCAAACCTCTCACATCATTTCTCCCCCTACCTTTTGTCTTCTCCAGCTGAGTACATGGCTGATATGGCTGGCTAGGCCTCAAGGTCTTCAGGGTCAGTGTGGAGTGGGATTGCTCCAGAGGGTGGGGATGAGGATTATCTATTGCATGACCCAATTCAAGTAGATAAAGTGTTTCCAACTAGCTCCTGGAAATGGTGATTTGGAGTTTAGAAAGATGGGAGAGGTCATTTTTCCTTTCCTGTCAAGCTGAAATGGGAGATTATTTGGTTCTGTATTCAAAACAAAAGTTTCTAGAATTTCTTAACTTTCTTATGGATCACTTCAGTCCATATGTTGCATAGGGCCTGTTACAAGAGCAAAGATGTGACCTGGAAGAGGAGGTCCCTAGATCCAGCATTTGAACCCCCTTTATTGGTATGTCTAGAGTTCCTGGTCCTTTTCTGATTTATCCATTTGATGTAAAGTAATTATTGTCTACCTACTTTAGGATGCTAGGGAAGCCAAAGATCCAGGGAAGATAAATCATTTCCCACACTGTAGAAAGGAATTGTAAACTGTATTTCCCAATTCCTTGCGGTATTCTCTTCAGTGAGCTGACCAGGCTGCCCCAGCTGGAAAAGAGGGTTTCCAGGAAGAGCACATCCAAGGGAGAAAAATTCTTCTTTGACCTCACTTGACCTACTACAGGGAGTTAAGCCATATCATTGAGCATGCGGCACCTGCTTCCATCTTGTTAGACTGCTGGGCAGTGGTTCCAGGCATGGGCAGGCCATTTCCCATTTTCTCTCATGATACCCCTATACTAATTATAAATTTTATAAGGCACTGAACAATGTTTCTAAATGATCCTGATTCCTGATGGGTATACAGATTTATGGCATTAGAGCCCCTAGCCAATAGTACCTCCTCTAGGCCCATGTAGCACAGCAAGTGGCAAGACTTGGTAGCCCTGATCACACACAAACTCTACTTGGTCAGATACCTTTGTGTGATGAGCAGAAGAGCATACAGCTCAGGCTCTCCCCACTTCCCTACCATCATACAAAGAGTTGGAGAAATTACCTATGAGGTACAGACATAAAACCAGCCTAACAGAGGAATTTATTCTCCTGTTTTGGGTTTTTAGTCTTCCCAAAGAATCAATAGTATTAGCTATCTCCTCTCAAAAGACAGACAGGGTTCTGTGCTCATTCCAGAGAAGAAACAAGTATAGGCTTGTGAAAAGGAGGAATACTGCATCCCAGATCAGGTAGCAGGGAGAGATGACCCATCGAGGAAGAGGTGGTTCCTGAAGTGGAAGAATGAATGGGCACTGTTTTCCTTGGGATGAGGGGTAAGGGAAAGACTTATGTTTGTTCTATCTCCATGCAATGGGCTGTAAGTAGCAGGCTCTTGGATCCTTGGATGTAGTTAGTGAAGGTAGGCCTGGGGGTGGGGTCTGCCTTGGAAACTCCCTTCTTGGCTTGGAGGAAGGATGAACTGAGCAGCAGAGCATCCATACTGAACATCGAAGTAGTGGTCACAAGATGTGGAAGACACAAGGCCCATCCCCAAGTCTCCTGGACTATGCGAACTCCTGGATGCTTTTTATGGTCCAAAGGAGTTGAAATCTATGTAAGAGGCTAAAACAAGTTTAAACTCATTCGACCAATCAAGAAATTATTGTCCTAAGATTTATGAATTAAACCCATACTACTTACAAGTCCCAAGAAAGAGTCCAAGTTCACACCCAGTCAACCCAGACCCCTTCTCAACCCTCCTGACCAAGATGTACTTGTAAGACAGCTTCTTACCTTTCTCCATGCTTCTTGCAAACAGTACAGAAGGACTGTTCTTTTGGAGATCCCTTCTTTTTCAAGGAAGCCAAATTAGTTTTGTTTTAAAATGTAATCTGTTTACCTGTAAAATGCTTGTGGGGACGTAGGAAAGCTTATGGAAGGATTTCTTACATTCCTTTAGATTCAGCTTGATGTGTGGGAAACCTGGTAATTTCTGGCCACCAAGTACACAGAGTCAGAATCATGGACATCCACATGATTTCAAGTGAATAAGAAGAATCTGGGGTCTATTGCCTTGGAAAAATCTGGTATGGCTGATTGAAAATCTGAGGGGGGCAGAGCATAGGTAGACAACCTGTGTGAGAATATACCACACAAATATCCTGCCTCAGGATCCTCAAGACCCTCAATCTGTGACCCAGGGTCTCTGGTCCTTCGCCTTATAGCTGTGGCCAAAGGGAAGGAGATTTCTTTTTACTCTTGAGCAGCTGAGGAAGCTGTTCTGTGGCCTTGACTCTCATTTGACTTTGGAACCATTTTAGATGGAAGCAATTATATGACAAGAGATTATTCTTTCTACAGAAATGAAGTGCGCATTCAGCTGCAATTGTTACCATCTCGACTCTCTCTTTCCTCTGCTAAACCTGGAACTGATTCTGTGTGTGGTTTTAACTCTGAAATAAGGAGACGTATTTCCACTTCTGTGTTCTGTTTCGAACATTTGTTATGAGCCTAAGCAAAACTCAAACCAGGATAATAATATCAAGCTTGCTCCAACCTTTTTTATTCATTTGGATCCTCTGATGCAGAAAAATAGAAGGTTGCCTTTGGACTCTCTTTGTATTTCAACACCAATCTCCTCTTCCTTCACCTCATCCAGAAAATATAAATGATAAGAAACAAACTTCTCAGGACAGAGATAACATACACCTTTGTGAAGTCAAATAAGGCTTTTGGGGCCACTCTGGTCTCTCCACAAAAGACAGCATTTCCCTAGCTATTCACATGTGGTTCCTGGCCTCTTGACTGACCAGGGACTGACTGTAACCTTCCCTCACACACTGGAGGCTGATGTCCACTCAATGATTCCCATTCTTTCCGTGTCCATCAGCTCACTAGAGGCTAAACTTTTTCATAAGGCCTCAGTGATGGAATCTGCATTCTCCTCCTTGTGCCCCAAAGTGGATTCTTGAAGACCCAATCAGACAGTCTTTCTGCTTCCTAGAGATACTTAGCCAGCTGGCTGTACCCACCTCTTTTCTATCCATTATTCATCGGCTTAGGAAATTTCTTAATCATGGCCCCAGAGTGTTGGCTCTAGTCAAGCTCCTGCCCTTTTGTTGTGTTCATCTTGGCTTTTGCCCTCTTTCCCCTAGCTTCACACTCTGTTTCCTCTTCCATCCAGGCAAGTCTCCTTCTATTCTCTAAACAGGGAGAGTCATCATAGTGGCCAGAATCCCAGAACAAAGAAAGAGAAAAGGCAGCTTAGGAGTTCAGAAGCACTCTTCAGAACTGTTATTATTAGTATTGTTGGTTCTGGGCTTGCTCTGTTTGCTGAAAGGGCAATGCTAAATAATGCACAGAGCTCAGAGATGAGCAGAGGAAAACACCAACAGAAACCTGGGGAAAAGTGGAACTCACCATGTTGAATTATTGGTGTGGGAATTTTCTTACAGACACAAAAGGAAGCCCTGGGGCAAAAATTAGAGTCTTGAATTTCAAGTCTGGTTAACTTGCCTTAATCTTTTTAGGGAACTGGTCTGAAGTACTGTTGCTCTTTGATTTTGTCTACCAGGGCTAAGCTCTCTATGATATAGAAACCTTGGGAGAAAATAAAGGAAGATGATGTTGGATGTAGTTAGTTAAAGGTCACAGTTATTAGAAAAGATGACAAGAGGTGAAAATAACTTAGAAGATTTACAACTTGTAAAGATCCAGTTAATCAGTAATAGTATCAATAAAGAGGAAAATAGAAGGGACAAGAGAACAAAGATGGGAAAAACAAGACGAGGAAGAGGAAATGGAAGAAGAAGAGAAGAAACAATTGCCCATACAACCTACTAATGAGCCTAGGTTTTGAGAATGAGCAAATGAGACATGGAGGGAAAGGTGTACAACTGGGCCAATACACATGAAAGATGTCAGAGAGTGAGAATAGCAGTGAGTTGTGTATTGTGAAATGTATAAAACAATAAAACGCCTGTTTGGAGTAAAGAAATGACAACAGGTTAAAGCCAACACTTAGAAAGGATTGTGTAATAGCGTAAGAAACTAACTTCTGTTTTGAGAGCCAAAAGGACTTTTGAGATCATCTTGTTATTCAGTGGTAGATGCTCTCCATTTTTGCTCTTTTCATTTCTTGTTTACTAATAAAACTTTCACAACTCTCTCTTCCCACTCCCAGCTGTAGTTAGCTTGATTCAGATAAATGGGTGGCCACATATCTGTTTTTGCAGCTGGGTAGCAATGTGGCTATGTCATGGGCCAGTGGAACATAAAATAAAGTATGTGATTCTAGGTAATATCTAAAGTCTCAAAGGGAAAAGCTTTGGAGTATCTCTCTTCCTTCTTCTGCTGCTGTGGATCTAGAAGTGGAATTTACATGTGACCCAAGAGCTTGGGTCCTTGGATAACCTTTCTAACCCTTTTTGAGAAAGAGGTAAGAGTTTCCAATTTATTTAGCTCATTATATTTTGAGGTATCCTTTGTATAGTGGCTTAGTATAATAAATCTTCATGAACAGTCTAAACCTCTTATATTGCAAAGAGGAAAAGAAACCGAGACAGGATGAGTGCTTCATGAAAGTAAAAAGGTTGATGAGTTATTGACAAGCGCACAGCTCTCCTATTGTAAGCAAAAAGTACCTCTTCCTGCACTATCTTCAGACTGTGAGATCATAAAGCCAGTCAAACCCTAATTACTATATACTTTCTGCTAAAGAAAATCTTCAGAATGTAAATAACAGGGAATGGAACGAAAGGTGAGAAATACTAAATTTCATTTCAGATCAGCTTAGGAATCCAAATGGTCACATGTTTAGTCTAAGGCTTGGATAGATCAACATTATAGGATATAGAAAAGGTGGTCATTTCTGATGGCTGCAGCCTCAGGGAATTTCTCCTACAAACCATGAATGTTTTTAAAGAGGATAAGGTCATTGAAATAAGCTGTAGGATGGATGAGTGCATCACTTTGTGCTCAGGGTGATGGTCATGCAGGTTTACTCATGCAGAGAGATGAGACGAGACCCAACAGAGAAGACCCCTGATAAACTCTACCCTCTCCCTGCGAGCTTGGCTCAGTTCAGTGACAAGTACCTTTGACTTTTGTGTGTCCTGATGGCAGCTCAAACAGACTGGACAAGGCCTGATGACAGTGCCAACTGACCAACTGACCAAAGATGAGACTGACAAACCCAGCTATTCATCTAACACATTTTACACATTCCAAACTATGAATCACCATAGGCTTAGAAGGTTACTATATTAGTCAGAATTCTTCAATCACAACCAATAGGATGTATGTATGGAGGAAGAATAAGAGAAAGATTTATTGTAAGTAATTGGCTCACATGATCATAGAGGCTGGTAAGTCCCAGTTGGGAAGTTGGAGAGCCAATATAGCCATTGCCCTATTCAGAGGCCATCTGGGAAGATGTTCTTTCCTAGGGGAGGGAAGAAGTTTTGTTCTTCAATTGAACAAGTCCCCACCCACATTATGGAGGGCAGCCTGCTTTACTCAGCCAATCAAGGTAATTAATCTCTAAAACAACAAAAGCTGCCTTATAGAAAGATCCAGAAAAAGGTTCAAGCAGATATCTGAGTACCCTGTAGAATGAGAAAATACAATATTAATCACTAACTTGTTGTCATTTTCTTAAGGCAAAATCAGAAATCACTCAAAACAACACACTTAAAATGGGTGAACTGAATGGAAAAAAATCTCTCCAGAAAGGGCAAAACACTTTTTTCCAGGGGTTTATCTATCTTTGAAAACATAAGCCTAAAGGGGTAAAGAGTATGTGGTTTCTGGGGGTTAAAAAGTGAACAGCTTTGACTATGACATCCAGATTTTCTTGAAAAATACTTAAATTAGAATGTTAAGTGTCTCAGAAGAATGGAGCTCTGGGTTTTCAAGTATCTGTGAATTGAGTATGCATTATAGATTTCTTTCTCTCTCTCGTTCTTTCATATTCACTCTTCTTAAAGCTTAAATGGAAGTGATTACATAAGGCCAGCAGAGATTTACTCTGGGTCTTCCTGATCATGTTTGACAATTCTGCCTTCATAACCTTCAAACAGGCACATCTTAAAATATACTCCACTGTTTTATTCTTTCTAGAGTTATCTTTCCTATTCATTTTTTTTCAATTATCCACATAAACATATTGTCTGAGTGATTGCTATATGTTGATAGTGCAGGCATCTTATTCCTTTTCCCATTCTCCAGGGGGCTTGGGACTTTGGGAAGCATATAAATCCAGAAGTAGTGCAGGAAAATGCCTAGAGGTTAGGGAGAATAGCAAAGATAAAGAGTCATGATAGAGGCAGGAAGACAATACAGTAGACTTAAAATTTTTTTAACTGCATTTTTTTTGTCTTTTCTTTTTTGGTACTGGGGATCGAACCCAGGACGTTGCACTTGCTAGGCAAGCGCTTTGCCACTGAGCTACATCCCAGCCCTAGACTTAAAAATTAAAGAGCACTAGAAATGAAAACAGATGGCAAAAGAAGTGGAAATATAGTGAAATGCAAGATTAAAAAGATAGGGAGAGGGTTCAATGCCAGGAACAATGAAAGAATTGGCTTGAAGTTGATTTCAGTGTTATGCGTGTTTCTTACTCATCGACTCTTTTGACAGATATTTATTAAACACAAATTATGTTCAAGATATGTTGAGCATGAGACTACTAACTTAAGACAGGAAAGTCCCACTCATCCCTTATCCTAATTGTAATGGGTAGGTCAAATTTTAATGGGCCCTAGGGTCTCTACTCCCTGATGCTATAACATAGGGGCCTGACCCCATGGATATAGGTGAGATCTCTCTATGTATAGTCAAAACAGCATGGTAGAGATAATGTAATATTGTTCTTATGATTACTCTGGACAGACTTAATTTGACTTGCCTCCTTGAAGAAGCAAAACAACTCTGTGGTGATGATTTTATGCAAAGTGTAATGTGGCAGAGAACTGTGGTCCTATAATCTACTTTTAGAAAATGAAACTGTCCAACAACCAACAGCCAGCACAAAAACAGGAGCCTTAGTACAGTGACAAGGAAGTGAAGTCTGACAATATAAGGGAACTTGGGATATTCTTACCCCAGTCAAGCCTTCTGATGAGAACACAGCCAAGTCAACATTTTGACTGTAGTTTTGTGAGACTGTGAGCTAAAGATCCAACTAAGCCATGCCTGAACTTGTGACCCACAGAAACCATGAGATAATAAACATCTGTTGTTTTCAGTTGCTGAATTTGTGGCAATTTGTTATGCAGTATAGAAAGTTAAAGGGGAAAACAGTTCAACAAGTAAATGCTATGGCAGATTACATTACTTGCCCTAATGCCTTGCCTCTTCCCTAGATCCTTTTCTTTGTGACTTTGCTCTTTGTCCTATTAGAGGAGTAATGTTTGTTTTCCCAACCTTTGAGGTTGATTTTGGCCAGTAGAATGGGGCAGATATGACAAGGTGCCTGTTCTAAGCCAAGACTTTACAAGTATCTAGTCTCTTCTTCCCCTGCCATCAACAATAAGAACTTATTTCAGTTAGCTGGCCTGAAGAGGGCAGGAGTTGTGCAGAGCGGAGGCTAACCCTGAGGCTACATAGTTTTCAGAGACAGAGAACCCACCCCAATCACTACAGTTTAAAGCAAGGCATAAACTTGAGCTCTCTTGGCCCTTCTGAGATCTAGAATACATGAACATTATTTCAAGACACTGGGTTTTAAAACTATTTTTTATGCAGCATCTTTGTGCCATTAGCTAGCTTCCAAAATCACACAAAAATGAATTATTGTGAGACTTTCATGAGGGTGAGACATGGAAAAATATGTGTATAATAGGATAAGTCACTTTTATCTGGGGAAGAGTGAAGATATTTAGAGATCTAAAGGAAAGCCAGTGTGAATGAAGGAGAGAGAGGAGAGAGAGATTAAACAAAGATGAAAATAAAGAGGTAGAAAGAGAGCCATGAAATAAAGGTGGAAATGAAGAGGTAGAAGGAGAACCACCATGAAATGCTTGGAAGTCATGTTAAGCATTTGCTCCATTTTTGCTTGCTACAATGGGAACCCTGTGGGGAGTTTTAGGTTTGAGAAAAAAAACATGAGCAGATTTCATTTTCAAAACAGCACTATACTTGTAGGACAAGAGTGGCGTTAGAGGTTAGGCAAAGGCTGTTTCATCAGTCCTGAGCAGAGACAAGTGACTTAGCTGATAGTCCAGTGGGGAAGATGGCCAGGAATATTTAGGAAACAGAATTTGGTAAGTAATGAGAGGAAGAATTAGGTAAAGGCAGTATCAGAGGTGTGTTTTACAGACTTTTAAAATGTGATTTAATGGGTAGTTCATGGATGTGATCATTAATATGAAGGAAACTGGAAAAAAGACCCTATATGGGGGGGGGGGAAATTCTGGGTTTTTAAACCTTGGACAATGATGGTCTTTGAGCTCCACGTTTTTATCTAGATTGTTGAGAAACTCAGATGAGGTCATGCATGTGAGGAAACTTTGCAAATCAGAATGTACAGTGTACACTCTTATTGTAGTAGAGATAGAAAAGGTAGATGAAAGATACAAAAGGTCAATAAGCTGAGCTGAAAGGGTAAGTTGACAAGGTGACCTTCAATCATCCTATCTGGTCTTTTTTTTTTAAAGTCAATGGAGAAAAAAGAGCCAAACTTTAAAACTTCATCAGAGGTATTCTTTTCTAACCAGCTGCAGAGACCTTGAGCCACTGGTGACCCTGCCTTTTGTAATAGCTTCAGGCTGGATGCTGAGAACAGCTCCCACTCCTGACTGTCTCCTTTAGGACACACTGTCTCCATTTGCTCAGATTGGGACATGTCTGTGCACCATGGAAAATCCTTGAGGTCAGACTCTGCTGCTGGAAATCTGAAGTTGAGTGGGCATAAGAGCTGAGGGACTGATGGAATCCTGCTGCTCAGGATTATGCAACTTTAACTTGCTCTAAGTACAACATCTGAGCTGCTTGCTGTGTTCTACAAACCACAGAGTTTCCAGAGAGGCCAATCTATAGTAAATTTTTTTTATTGAAAAGTATTTATTGAGTTTCTCCTGCTAAGCACCTTAGGGATTTTGAGTTAAGTGGTCAGAGGCTTACTTAGCAAGATGAACTCCTTCCACAAATGGTTGTTTATATCTTGTGGAAGGTTTACATGAGCCACATTACCAGTCATTCTTCTAATCGCCTCCTAGATGTGACCTCGTCCTCACCCTTCATCCCTATATTCATACCTTGATTCCAGATGCTTTTCTAGGACCAACAACTTTCATTCCATCATCTTTTATTTCTAAGTTCCCATCACCATCTTGGAACTCAGATACAAACATATCATAGTGGTATTGATATCCCAATCCAACTGTGTGGGAAAAGCATCTGGGCTGTGGGTTGCATGCCTTGACTTACAATCATGACACATGACATGACCCAGTGGACCTTGAGCAAGCCATATCACTTCCAGAAGTCTTCTTACTAAAGATACTTCAGTCACCAAGCCACTGTGGAAAACTCCCCAAGAAGTCTGAACACAGTGTCTTCTGTAGAGTGAGACCCCTTGGTTGTTAGCAAAGGAGATTCAACAATGGGCTCTGAGCTGGCTAAGGTCTGGGGACAAGGAAGCAAGGATTCAACCTGTCTTGTGTTCTGCAACCAGAGGCAACTTCTCTGAAGAGTCTTAAATAGCCAGAGCTTCTGGATGTCAGTGGCTCATGCCTGTAATCCTAGCTACTCCGGAGGCTAAGATCTGAGGATTGCAGTTCAAAGCCAGTTGAGGCAAAAAAAAGTCTGTGAGACTCTAATCTACAATTAATCACCAGAAAACCAGAAGTAGTGCTGTGGCTCAAGTGATAGAGCACTTGCCTTGAGTTGAAGAGCTCAGGGACAGCACCCAGCCCTACAACCAACAACAACAACAAAAAAGCCAGAGCAGCATCCACAGATCTGAGAAATAGTCCAGTATGCCAAGGAGAACAGAGAACAGAGAAGCATAGGATAACTGGAAATGGCTGAAGGCAGAGGAATTCATTGGGTGTTTTTGTAAGCTCAGAAAGCATCATGAAATAACTGCAGAAAAATGAATGAGACTTTTGGAAAACTTCTAAAGAGACACTTTAGTACTGAGGAAGACAAGTTAGCTTCGCCGAGCCCAGAAAATGGCACCAAATTCAGTATACTTCAGCTTTGGTACCTCCTCTGATCCTTTCTGAGAGAGGCTATTCAGAGTGACACAGGATGCCTTGTTCATTGCTTCATGATTTCTGTGGAGTGTTGGAGGGGCTAATGTGTCCAGAATATGAGCAATAGAGGGGGCTATGGATGGCCACGGACTGGATAGCCTATGAGAGAAAACCTACTGGAGCTGCTCAGCGCTCGGAGACAGAGCCCTGACCATCCGCAAATACTTCTGATCATGAAAGCCTTGGGCAAACAAATAGTTTCCAAGACAACGTCTACTGGAAAGAGAATTTAAGGTTTTGTCAGGATGCACTAAACTTCAGACAAGTAGCCAGGTCAGAAACAAACTCTTGAGTCAGGACATGTGAATCCGATTAACATGGGTGCAGTGGGGAGACTGATTGCTCTTTGGCACCAGCCACAATTGAGACTGTGAAGTGACAGTGTTTATCTCAGGAATTCCAAGGTCCCTGATTTCTACCCTTTCCCCACCTCTATCTTCCTCAGTTTGGCTTTTCTCTGGGCTCACATCTGTCCTCAGCAAATAATTTGAAACTCACTCATGTATAAATGACTGATAACAGTTTACTCCATGAGATTTGATTTGAATGAGGGCCAGGAGCCAGGGGCTAAGATAGGAAGGAAGTATGGGTGGTATTTTAATCAGACCCTGATGCTCAGGAGCCTGAACCTTTCTAAGGTGGGAAGGAAAGGTGACAGAAGTGGTTGGTTTCTGTCTATATGACCACATGGTTCCATATTGCTAGGTCTGGAAGGAATTTACTGATTATTTTGTCTTAGGGTTGTCAGTTAGAATCACCTGGCCAACTTGGGTGGCCCAGAAGTCTGTCTACACTGTTAGTTCATACCTTGATCATTGGAAACAGGGTGGCCAAACAATCAGACTTTGGGAAAATTACTGATATAGTCCTCACTTGACAGTTGAGTAAGATGAGTGAGGTCGACCCGAGGCAATCTCCTGTCTCTCATTTCAGGTCCAGCACCAGACACAGAGTTGATCACAGGAGGTGTCTTGCCAAAAATCTCCTTCTCCTGCCTCATGGGGGTTTCTGAAGGCTTCAAACTTTTGGTTCCACTTGGATTAAGGGTTCCCTGGTGAGCACATAATTTGCAGTATAGCTAGCAAACCTGGAGAGCAGTGTGGACCCATGTTGGCAAGTGCAGGTTCCACCCAAGGAGCTCAGTAAGGACTAAATGCTTTCCCCCAGATCCATCAGGGACTTGCTTCATAGACCCTGGTCAGCATCCATGCACCTAGCACACACCATTAAATAGCCAGACTCCTCAGAGCAGCCTCAAACCAGGGATCCTTCTTTGTGTGTGTGCGAGAGTGTGCTTGCTAGCTTGAACTCAGGGACTGTCCCTTAGCTTTTTTTGCTCAAGGCTGACACTTCACCACTCGAGCCACACCTCTACTCCTGGCTTTAGATAGTTAATTTGGAGATAATAGTCTTGCAGATTTTCTGTCAGGTCTAGCTTTGACCCTCAGTTCTCAGACTTCAGCTTCCTGAGTAGCATATAGTACAGATATAGGATTATAGTAGTAGGATTACAAGGCATAAACCACTGCCACCTGGCTAAGGATTCCTTCTTAACAGAGTCTCTTTGTTGGGCATACATGTATCCCTATGTATCTGTATCCACACTTGGGTCTAGAAGGAAATCTTTTAGGATAGACACATTTCACAATTTCACAAAATGGCAGCCAGCCAAATGTGGCTGGTCCTTTCTAAGTACTGGTTTTGGAGAGAGCTCTGTCACACACACACATAGTATCAAGTTTCTTCTAAACAAACAGGTCAGCCTGAGGGGCCAAATGAAGCTGGCAGCAAGTGAAATTTGTTTCCTTCTTGTCATCTATGTGCTGTTAGATAAAGGATTTCCTAGCTCTGGTCTTTGCCTAGCTGTTTTTTCAGCCTTGTGTGGTCTTCTAGGTAAAGGGTCATGTTTCTGTCAATAAGTGGATTCATATCGAGAACAACTCTTAGGTCACCTGCATATGTTTCCTTACTCAATTTGTCAATAATCTTTTGAAAGAAATGCTGCTATCCTCAGTTTACACATGAGATTAAGGCTCAAAGAAGATCATCAGCATTAATTTCCAAGATCACTGGGCTGGTCCGCAATCTAGCAAGAATCTGAACTCAAGTCTGTAAGCTTCAGTGCTTATCTCCTTCCTATGAAACTACAGCTATGTAGCATTTCCCAAGGAGTGAGATATTTCAGTAGCCTCGTCCTCTCATTTGTGAAACGTGGGCGTCATAGGTCCAATCTACTATTGCAAGTCAGTGAAGTTATTTAGATGGTCAAGTGAAGGAGGAAAGGAAAGAAAAAAACAAATCAAGACAACTTGAAGAGTAGTAAGGAGGTAGAAAAGTCTGGTTTGGGGTCCATAGTAGGTATTCAATAAATACATGTAAGGCTGGGTGGATGAATGAGACTGTAGAAAATGGGATCTAAGCCTTACAAATGTGTGTGAAATGAGTACAAGTAGAGGGAAAGCAGAATTTCCAGGATACCCAATTCAGAGAGACATTCCTGGGAACCTGAACAAGTATAGTGTAGGATAAATGAAAGGGACTATTGTTGTTTCAAAAGTAGTAAAGTTAGAGGGCTTACACATTATCTTGGATTACTATATACACATGCAGCAAAAAGATAAGCTAGTGCACAATAAATCCATACAAAATAACTAGAGCAACATATTCTGCCTTTGAAGTCAAGGTCAAACAGACCCTCTCCCAAGTGCCCATAGGATGAGCAACAAATCGGCATGCTAATTCTTGGGTTCTGAGTCCAGGGTAAGCTTCAAAAAGTTTGTGTCTCTTCCCTCTTCAGTTCTTTGGCACATTCATGACTGCTTGACACACCACAGGAAATCTGAATGCATTTTACATTCAGGTTGTGAAGCTCTGACTCAAATATCCCTGACATACTCTTAGGTGCTGGTTGCTAGATGGGCCTTGTAATCTACCTGAAAGCCATGTGTCCTGCTTCTGAGAACTTCTGTATGTCTGGTGTGCTTCATGTTTCTTGGAAGGTTTGGGGAAGGAACAATGGGTACACATTTGGTGCATTACTCACCTGGGACACCCAAATATTAGCTTTATTACCCATATGTCCCACAAAGACTAAAGACTCTGATTTCTGAGGCTCTTTAGGTTCTTCTACCTCTGACTGCTGAGCTTGGGTCTGGTCCTGTTGGCTGTCAGGGAATCTGGAGAATGTCACAACATCAGGCCCCTGGAAAACACTGGCTGCTCTCAGGTGTTTGTGCAGCCCAGAAGACCCTGTGGGGAAATACATGACTCTACATCTGTTTCACCCTCAGAGGCTATCCTAACTTATTTCCTCATGTGGCTCTGTGGTAACAGCTGGCAGGTCGGGGACAAACTTTTCCCATTTGTACTGCGGTTTCCCTGGCTTGATCACAGAATCTGGACTGAATTTCCTGAGCGCCCTCTTCCATGCGAAGGTTGGGGCAAAGGATTTGAAGATGACACACCCCCACAAAGCACTAGCCTTTCTGTTGTCAACTGTGGCCTCTTCCTCCTAGGCTCCCAGAGCCCATTTTCAAGGCTGGATTCAGCACTGCTGGTTCAAGTGACTACTTGGTGGGCCCATCTCCAGCCCCTCTTCTCCTACCTCAGCCTCGGTCTAGAGCACATGCAGCCTGTTGTGACATTCACTGATATACTATAGCTAGTCAGTCAGCATCCCTGCAATGGCATATTGGGTTACTTGAGTGGTGCTTAATAAAAGGAAAGTATAGGAAAACCATTAGAGAGAGTGAAGGACCACACAGCTGGCAGTGGAGCTGCATTCCTTCCTCCCTTAAGTTTGAAATGACAAGGGTGGGAGACACAATCACAATTAGCCTGGCAGGCCTTTCAATTCAGGAAAGTAATCAGTCTGCAGCCACCCTTCTAGGAGGGTGCATTGGCTGATGCAGCAGCAGGCCAGAAGCTAAGAGAACCTGTACCTGTCCACCTAGGGACAATCTGAAGGGGCTGAGAACAGAGTAGAAAGATGGGAATTGGACCTGGAGGGGAAAGCCAAAGATCTCCACGGGTGTGCATAAAACCTGTGCACTATGAACAGGCAGCTTTTCCAGAGATCTGCTTGGATAGACTTCTAGACTGCTTCAGTGCACATCTGTCTTTTCACAGAGGTGAATTAAGGCACAGCCCTGCCCTCTACTCATTACTATCCAATAGAGTCTGATCAGTAGGACATAAGTTCTGGTTGACTCCTTAATTGAAACATAGGTAATCTGAGGGCCTTGAGTCACTACAGACTAAAAAACAATGGCCGTGAAGCCTGAATTGGCTCCAGACAAGCTTTTGTCCCTTTGTTTTATAGTTTTATTTTTTGTGCCATTATTGGGGTTTGAACTCAGAGCCACACACTTTTTTGCATATATTTTTTTATTGAAAAGATACTGTACAGAGGGGTTATAGTTACATGAGTAAGGTAATGAGTACATTTCCTATTGAACATTGTTACCCACTCCTTTGTTTTTCCCCTACCCTCCATTCCCTCCTCACTTCCCCAACTCCTCCCCACCCCACCCCCCGAAGTTGTAAAGTTCGTTTTCAACATAGTGTCTTGTACATTTCATTGTTACAATGGGTCAACCTGTCTCCTTATTTGAGAATTTTGTTATTTCTCTTCCCCTCCCCAAATTAGAAAAATGTATATACAAGATGCAGGACACTGGAATCAAATACAGTGAAAACAGGGGTTATACCATGGAGAAGAAACAAAAAGAAACAAAAAATCACATGGTACATTATAAATATATTAAAAATAACAGCAAGAAAGATAACACCACTTGTGTCTCTATATTGGGGTTTATTTTGCTTAGCATCATCTTATATGGTCATATGTACATAGCTTTTGAGCTTTTCTGCTTGTCTTAGACATATACTAGTTATTGCAAGTAAGAGAAACCATGAGACCTATGTTTCTTTGGGTCTGGATTACTTCACTTAATATAATTATTTACAAGTCTTTCTATTTCCTAACAAATGGGAGCCTATACTTTAGATTGGCTTTTTTTTTTTTTTTTTTGCTCAAGGTTGATTCTCTACTACTTGAGCAACACCAGTATATCCAGCTTTTGTTGGTTAATTGGAGATAAGCTCACACACACACACACACACACACACACACACACACACACGTATACTTATATATGTATATATAATATGTATCTGTCTATCTATCTATCTATCTATCTATCTATCTATCTATCTATCTATCTATCTATCTATCTATCTATCTATCTATTTTTTCCCCTTTTCGCCTAAGCTGGTTTCCAACTGTGATCTTCAGATTTCAGCCTCCTGAGTAGCTAGTAGCAAGTGTGAGCTACCAGTATCTAGCAAGTTTAGTCTCTTTTGTAGGTCTTATAAGATGTGAAAATAGAAAATTTCAAATTTACCCCCAGTACCTTCAGAAAACAGGAGCAAGGATCAAATCCCTTGTCATCTCTTGTGCCATCTGCTTCTCTTTATAAGTAAGTATAGCCATTCCCTGCTCGGAGGAAAAGGGCAATCTCTCCTCAAGAAGGAGTGGACCCACACTCCTGGCTTTGGCTAGTGCCAGGGACCAATGATTTTGCAGTTGGAGGGAGCACACCTCCAGTTTCTTTGAATTTGGGAGGTCAAGGTGGAAGGTGGTACCACTGTATAGAAGTCATAAAGTGTGTGTGTGTGTGTGTGTGTGTGTGTGTGTGTGTGTGTCTGTCTGTCTGTCTGTCTGTCTGTTTGTCTGAGAGAGAATAGGTTTTAGGCATGGTAGAAACAGTAAATATGTGGGGTCAAAGCCTTATAAGGGAGAGCCTCTTTTGTTTGCGCAGTGGTAAGATGGTATGGAAGGGCATTTATAGAGGACATGTTTCTCGTGTTACACTAGAGATAACTGCACTCAGACTCAGAAACAACCTGTTTGATTTCTACCATTTAAGCCATATTCCAGTTCTTTTTATTTTTACTTTGTTTTTAAATAGGATTTTAAGCTAATTTTATGAACTGGCTTCATACTCTTATCATCCTACTCTGCCTCCTGAGTAGCTGGGACCACAGGTGTGTGCCACCTAACTCAAGTGTAGTGTTAAACAGAGGAGTTGTGATGTCAAGACTATATTGTGCACCTGCCTCTATGGCTGCAGCCCTGGAGGCCCCTGGGTGCAGGCCCAGATGAGCAAAGATATGCAAGAGCTGGTGCAGGGGGGTCGTGTTAGATCATGCACACGCTATCTGTGTGAGAAGGAAGCCATCTGGAGTTCCTGCAGCTTCACAGAGGGGCTAGAACTTGAGCTAGAACCACAGGGATTCTACTCGTGGAGATGTCCTTCCCCTGGATCTTTATTTTTTAAATTTATTTTTTAAAATATTTTTATTGTCAAGGTGATGTACCGAAGGGTTACAGTTACATAAGTAAGGTAATAAGTACATTTCTTGGCAAACTTGTTACCCCTTCCCTCATTTTTCTCCTACTTCCATTCCCCCACACTCCCTACCCCCACGTTGTACAGATCATTTCCAACTTATTGTCTTGTGTATGTCCCTGTTGCACTGGTTCTTTGTCTCACCATTCTATTATTACTCTTCCCTTCCCTAGTTCAAATAAATGTATCACAATATCAGGTATCAAAATCAAATACAGTGACAACAGGGTATATACCATAAGAGGAAGAACATACAAAAGAAAAAATGACAATACATTAACAACAACAACAAAGAAAAACCTCTTGTGTCTTGGAGTTCATTTTGCTTAGCAATATCTTATACGGTCAGTTAAAATAGCTATAATCAAGAAATCTAATAACAACAGATGCTCGAAGGGATGTGGCTAAAAGGGAACACTACTACACTATTGGTGGGAGTGTAAACTTCTTCAACCACTCTGGAAAGCAGCATAGAGGTTCCTCAAAAGACTACACATAGAGCTCCCTTGTGACATAGTTTGCTGATAGCTTTAGTATAGCCTTATTTGTCATCATTTGGGTAAATGCCCAGAAGTGGGATTGCTGGGTCATAGGAGAGCTCTATGTGGAATCTTTTAGGGGAGCCTCCATACCACTTTCCAAAGTGGTTGACAAAGTATATTCTTAAATGGGCAATTTTAAAATTAGACAGTGTAATGTTATTCTTCTTCTGAAGAGAAGTTCCCCTGGATCTTTGGTAAATCTTGTAGTTAAGGAAAGGTCACACCATGGACAGGATACTCAAAGCAAAAGGTAGGAAAGAATTGCCCTTGTCACCTTTATAATATCTTGAGGCTTTAACTTGAACATAATAGGACAATGGGTAATTTCAGTTCAGTGAAGGCAGAGACCAGGATGGCTGAGGCAGGAGGGATCTGAGCAGGAATAAGAGGTGTAAGCCAAGGAATATACAGGCAGATGGTAAGGCTTGAAAAAAGTATCTTCTAAAGGCCCAAGTCCCTCTGAAATCAATAGTTCCCTTATACTTTCCCAGTATTCACATCTGCACATCCAGGAGGTCAGCAAGAGGGAGGAGCTACTAGGACCCTGGCTGGAAGAAGACTGGAAAGGGATGGGTGTAGTAAAGCACTCAACTTGAAGTTAGACTTGAATTTGTTCCTCTTAGCTCTGATATTGTTACCATGACCCCTGAGCAGTTGTCACGTGAGCTCTGTGGGTCTTAGTTTCCTCCATGGTAAAATAAACAGACTGTCTACATCAGTGGCTAATAAATTACAGTCTAGGGACCAAATTCAACCCATCACATCCCAACTATTTTTGCAAATGAATTTTGATGGTACACAGCTGGGCTCAACTGTTTATGTACATCCTATACCTACTTTTCTACTATAATGACATAGTTGGTTGTCACACAGAGACCATACCATACACAGAACTTAGAACACTTGCTGTCTGGCCCTTCACAGGAAGTGCTTGCTGACCATGATCTATAGGGCCTCTGAGGTTCCTCCCAGCAGTGAGGATCTGATATCAACATTTTACCTTCTATTGCTTGTACTTCACAGGGCCCAGGCAGCTGGTAGGTAGAAAGTCGATGGATGTGGACTCCTTGGAAGCCATCTTGCAGAAAGTTTCCTGTGCCTCCAGCTTCCGGTAGGGTCTGCTTCTGGATGCTAGGCTGGGGAAACACAGCAACCCTTAATTGATGTAGGTAAATGGGTGGGAAGTTAACCCAGAGACTGCCTTTTCATGGAGCCAAAAAGTATGAAGTCCCTGTTGTCTGGCAAAAGAAAGCCCACTAGCCTCATACCCAGAGCTTTTCTCTGTCTGCTGTCCTACCCCCAGGCCCTACCTCTGCTCTCTTACATCAGCCCCAAATCAACTTCTTATCTCAGAGGCTGCTCTGGGGTACACACAAATGAAGTCACAATGTGTAGTGAGGAAATACAGAGTGTTTTTGTCAGCAGTCATGGGCCTTATGGCACTTACCTGTTGCTGCTACAACAAACAAATGCTGGAAAATATTGCTAATTAAAAAGAATAAAAAATTTACAATGAAGATAGTAGAATATGGTTCTAGGGAATGGGGCTGATTGATCCTATTTAAAACTCAAAGTTTTGATAACTTCTAAGGCTCAGTTCTCTTATCTGCAAAGTAAGAGAGACAGATGGCATGGTTCCCTAGATGCCAAACTCTTCCCAAAGTCTATAAAATTGGACTCAACTTTATCTTGGTAATCTGATGGCAATAAGTAGACGCAGACATAATCATAATCTGAACTGCTAGGGTGTTTCATGACAGCAGATTTCTTTATGTCCTATCTTTATATGATGGTTGGGATGGTAAAGGTAGTTTATTTTAAGGAATTAACAGGAACATTTTCCTGTCTTTCTTGTTTCTCCATTGTCACCTACTCCTCTCCCTACTCTGACTTCACCTTCATCCTTTAGATGCTGGTTAGCATGTAGCTGAAAATGATGACTTAATTTTATGTAATTTGGTGACAAAACAGAATGCTAGGGAACTCTGCCTATAAAGTCTTGAAAAACTTCTTGGTAAACCTGGAACATAATTTTGGTTTTGTATATCATACACCTTATCTAAAACTCAAGAATTTGAAGGATGCTCCTTTTGATTTAGTGAAAATAAGTATAAAATGCATATATATATTGAAGAGTGGTTATAAATCAGGATGCAGTAAACTCATAATCTGACTGAATTGAAACCCCTTTGTATAGCTATTAAAAGCATTGTATTAATAAAGTGACATATTGAATTGAAGCTACTTTATACAGCTATTTAAAGATAATAAAACAACAGTGGTAATATGCCAGATACTGTGCTAGAACTGGAAATGCAGTGATTAAGAAAAGGCAGTTTAGGGGTACACATGACTGTTACTGAATATCCATCCAACCATCTAGCCATTCAGACACATGTACACTCACCATCCCACCAGCCCATCCACCTATCCATCTGCCTAGTAAGCATGATGGAATTCCTACTGGCTTCTGCAGCTCTAGCAGTATATAAGACCATGTTTTTGTGATCAAAGGTGTTCTTTCTATAGGAGAAGACGTCTTAAATGAATTAAGTGGGCAAATGTATAGTATAGTCAGGTAGAGACTGGGCAGTGAAGAAAAAGAAAGCCACAGGAGGTGGGAACAAGCCTGTCATAGAATGGTCTATGGCATGTAGTGCCACTTGTTCTTATAGCGAAGACCTATCTTCTTCAGGGCTCCCTGGAGTCAATAATTCACATGTGTCTCAAGAGGAACTTCTGTCTCTTCCTCTTTACTAAGGCAAGGAGAGCAGAAAGCAACAATTGTTTATTCACTATGACTAACAGAACATATGGAGAAGAGTAAGAACTTTTAAGTCCTCTGATTTTTAAATATGGACTAAGTTTCAATACCAGAAATATAAGAAGTTGGAGGAAGGTAAACCTCACATGGAGCAGGTCACAGATACACATTTTAGAAAGAGTATTTCTTTTTTTTTTTTTTTTTGGGTCCGGTCGTGGGGCCTGAACTCTGGGCCTGGGCGCTGTCCCTCAGCTCTTCAGCTCAAGGCTAGCGCTCTACACTTGAGCCACAGCGCCACTTCCGGCTTTTTTTTTCTTATGTGGTGCTGAGGAATCGAACCCAGGGCCTCGAGCATGCAATGCAAGCGCTCTACCACTGAGCCACCTTCCCAGCCCAGAAAGAGTATTTCTTCACTGTGTCTCTCTTAGTTTGCTTGGAGGAGAGACAGACTTTGCTGTCCTGGATATCTGGGCTAAACAGATGATAGGCCAAGAGATGAAGCCTGACATCAGTGGCTTTCCCAGAGCGTTTCAGGAACTGAGATAGCTAGAAAAGGGGATTGGCCTCAACTTTGTGTCAGAAGTGGAAAGTTCTTAGGGAAGAGAAATTTCACATTTTAAATCAAAATTTCTACTAGGAATGTCCATTTAGTAGTGTCTGAGCTTGACCTCAAACCCCTTTCTGCAGGTATCAATTTGAATAGTAAGCAACTTGGTTGGCTGATGTCTGCATATATCATGTTCCCTATAATTGGCATTCCGAACAACATTTCTTGAGCCTAGAGAGTTTCTGAACTGTAGCTCTCCTGGAGACTCGGCTAGTATCTTGTTACTAGTTGAAGGTATGCTAGTAAGACTCTGTGTGTGTGTGTGTGTGTGTGTGTGTGTGTGTGCATGCACATAGAAGCAAAGTAGAAGAAACAGATGAGAGGAGGCACACATACAGAACTCTTACATTCAGAATCTGTCTTGGCTATTATATGAATTTAGAGATCAATTTATATATACATTGGATGTATCTATCGTATGATCACTGGAATACAATTTGTATATGCTGGATTGATCAGTTTGGAAATCAAATATTGACATCATGATCCATTTTCTGAGGGCTTCTAAAAAGGCCCATTTATTTCAGTGGCTTTACTGTGAAGATGTAAACTTTTGGGAAAATGAGGCCTCCTGGGTAAAAGACCCAGATATCCCCCTTGGTCTACCATTCTACTAAACAGATATCTCTGCTCAAAGCAGGAAAGCTGGTAGATGATGAAGGGAGATTGAATATTAGGGAGCAGGAGCAGTATGTATATAATGATAAAGCCATACCCCCTCTCCCCAATACACCCACACAAATCTTCCTAACGTTCCTAGTTGAGAGCCTAGTTTGGTTCCAGCTAAGCTCCTCCCCACTGGCCACCACCTTCAGTGCCAGCCAAAGTAAAGCGTACAAGCAGCAGCCACATGAGGACAGAGCTGCAAGAAGCTCAGATACCCCAGGACCCTTCAGAGAGCAGCTGGCTCTGGCAACCCCTCCACATGATGGCACACTTCACCAAAGGGGCAGCAGGGGGGTACAAAGGCTCCCCTCCCAGGTTCCTGGCTGGCTGTCTTGGATGACCTATGGAATCGTGGTGCCATCTGATGGCCAAGTCAGGGAATGAAGTGGTGACACATGAAGGGACATGCAGAATGATCCCCATCTGTGATGGAGTTTGTGATTTAGCATGTTTTACCTTCTCATGTAAAGCTCTGAACCAGCAGGCCACCAAGAGATATGGCTGCTGGCACTGCTGCACAAGACAGAATGGAAACTGAGTTCTTTAGAAAGCATGTGAAGGACCAGGGGCTGTGTGCTCATTGGGTTGGTGGCTAGCTATTGGGTGTGCAGCTCTGGAGAACAACAGTGTCTATGAAAATGGGGTGATGTCAGGGTAAATGTTGTGGGGGGGAGTTATTCTAGGCCAGAATCCCACCGGAGCTTTCAGTTTTCTTTGTTTTTTTGTTTTCTTTTTTCTTTTTTGTCTCTCCTGGGGCTTGAACTCTGGGCCTGGGCACTCTCCCCAAGCTCTTCAGCTCAAGGCCAGTGCTCTACCACTTGAGCCACAGCGCCACTTCTGGTTTTCTGGTGGTTAATTGGAGATAACAGTCTCACAGACTTTCCTGCCTACGCTGGCTTTGAACCGCGACCTTCAGATCTCAGCCTTCTGAGTGGCTAGGATTACAGGTGTGAGCCACCAGCTCCCACAGGAGCTTTGAAATCAGAGTACTTTGGTTCTAGAAATCATTGACTAAGTGGTATGACACAGTGGCTAGGGTATGGAACAGAGGATAATGGTATCTTCTCTTTCTGAAGCCATGTAGTTCTTTCTATGTCTACCCCTTTTTCCTCCCTTAAAAAAAATATCTCTTCTGTCTTCTTCCTGTTGTTGCTTACCAAAAAAAAAAATACTTGTCTTGGCCAAGTCTTTGACTGGAAGAAATGTAAAGTTCAAATTCTTTAAAAATGAGCCAGATGGTCAACTCTTTTTCTGCAGTGGTTACTCCCTCCAGGAAAAGATATTGGTGTCAACCACAGGAAGGAATTTCAAGCTGTCTGGTGCAGGTTTCCATGTAGCAGACTCTTGTAGGGAGGAAGGTGGAGGGCTGATCCCACTCTCTTGGACCAAGGTTACAGTTTCTTCTCAAAGTAACCTTTGTGGTTTGCTGGTCCAGGATGGGGGAGTGGGGAAGGGAGTTGTTCTATAGTGTGCTTTCAGTCTCACGCTGTGAGTTTGGATGGCAACTTCACTATTTAAAGGAAACCTTAGATGATCTTATACTACCATAGCACTGTTAGGCTCTTATGTCATGGTAGACTCTGCCTTTACCTAGAGCTGTGTATACACACACACACACACACACACACACACACACACACACACACACACATGCTCTAACTTTGATAATGAGTCTGTGATGAACTGGCAGACTGGCTTTAGATATGACTGACTTTTGACCCCTGGGCACCCAAGTATCCCTTCTTTAAGTAATGCTCAATATATTATTAAAGAAAGCAATTGTGGATCTATGGGGGAAACCTACCAGAAGTTGATTGGATTGCATCTATTTGGTGCAACAGGTTAAATTTGCTTCTTTTCCAAAGGCCAGCTGGACACGGCATCTGGGAGAAAGAGAAGTGTAGTCTTGAATTTGACCTTCTGCTGAGTGATGTCAGGTATCCTTGATTGCTTTCTGAATCTGTTTCCTCATCTATAAACACTCCTCTTGGTTAGAAAACAGTCACTGATTAAAAAACACATAACAGTAAGGGATTAAGGAGTTTAGTGTTGGCAATATACTAGGATTCTGAACACTTCCATCTCTCCACTTCTTCAAATCTACCATTAGAGTTGTCCTTTAAAAGACCTTGTTAGAGCAGCAATTTTAAAACTCACTTTCACTAACCTACCCTCTTGCTAAAAAGCTTGAAACACACAGGGTCTAATACGGATGGTCTTTGCTACAGTTAGCCTATTTATGTCCTTTCTCCCATTGGGTGAATTGTTTGGTGAGTTTCAAAGACAGAATTAGTAAACTAAAGGCTCCTAAGGCATGTGGCCCCTGAGCAGAGGAGGGCCTAACACCATAGGTTAGGGGTGGGAATAACCTCAAGATAGTACTCTGCCTTCTGCCATTAATGGCTGGGAAGAATGGAGTCCACCCAGAATGCTTCAGCTAGCCCTGCAAAGCCTGCTGTCAGCACACAGGGGCCTTTGTTGCTAATAGAGTCTCATTTCCCTCCTTTCTATTTTTTTCTCTCTTCTCTCTTCTCCTCTTTTCTTCTTTCCTTTCCTGTCTTACCTTCCTTCCTTTTTTCTAAATATAGCCCAAGATGGCCTTGAACTTGTGATCCTCCTGTCCCACCCTCCCAAATACTGGGAATACAAGTGTTGTGCCGCTTGACACACATTGTTAATTCCCTCGTGTGCAGAAGCTAGAAGCATCTCACAATGCAAGTGTATGAAAGTTTCTTATGTGTACTATTAGCCATAGGATGTTGAGGCTATTGGAGAAGATGATGAGATAAAATGGTTTATTCCTAACCCTCTTTTGTCAAGGAGAGCAGAAAGGGGGTGGGGCTTCTAAAACATCACACTAAAGAAAGTTTTGTTTTTCTAGAAATGTCTCTAAGCCTCTGATGAGAAAAAGTGTGGCAAGGGTTAGTGACAAGCATGATATGAAGGAGGTAGTAGGCTGCCTTCAGCAGAGAGGATGCAGGAAGCTCTTCCATAAATCTTCCAATCCTAGCTCTCAAGTGAGCACTCCAGGTAATTAGATTTAATGAGGTTCTCATTGCCCTCAGCATCCTCCCTTCCTGCCTTGTTCCTCTGCTTGGCTGCCTGGGTGCCAATCTCATTCTTGCTGTGCATTAAGAGCTAGTTCTTAGGAAGATTTTAATGGCCAGTTTACAAGGACTGTCTTTAGAGACAGCATGGCTGGGATCAAGTTAAAACCATCTGCTAAATGTAAGGAGGAAGGACAGACTTAAGTCCATTTTAAATATGTAATTTATAGGCAGAAAAGCCTTGACCAGCCATGATAAGCAGGCAGAAATATGCTTTCCATCATGCAGCAGAGGCCTGGGCTCCCACCAGGAAGAAACAAGCTCTGTTTAAGAAGAGGCCTTTCTTGGTCCTCAGGTTGCAGACACCAGGGTCTCTGGGGTGCTGTTTTCCTGTCTGTAATGTAAGTTTTAAGAGCTTGGTGGTTTCTTTCTCTCCCTCTCTTTCACTCTGAAACAAACAGATCACCTGGATTTAATCAATGAGAGTAACAGAATCAGGCTCCCACTCTGTCTTCACCCCTAGGTGAGGGAGCAAGCAGACAGTAAGCACATAGAGACCGGACCATCTGCTCCCTGTGGACTTGGAACTGATCAGTTTGGAGCCCACTTTGGTCCAAGGGTCTCTGCATGGCCAGTCTGTTCTCTAAAACTTCATGAGAGCCCCAAAGGAGATGGTGGAACTGGGCTCCAAGCACTTGGCATTCAAAACACTAGCTTAAGACTCCCATTGGTCAGTTGAGTACTGTTCATGAACCACATTTGAACTTTTCAGTTGAAAAAAAAAAAAAAACAGAAGAAAACAAATTCTTCTTGAAACAATTTTTTATTTGGATTTCTTTTCCTTTGTTAAAATCCTATAATGGGGTCACAGGCTCCCTTAGGCAGCAAGTACTGGGCTGGGCTGGAATCTGGAAGGTGGGTTGATTGGACACGGATTTAGCATGATGGGCAGTGAACTTCATGCATACCTTTGATTAGATTCTAAGACAAATTCTTCCTGCAGGCATCTGGGACAGGAAGGAAAGATGACTAGAAGCTGGTGGTTTTTAAGCAGTGTGCTTAGGTTTGCCTCACAGACTATTGAATACCTCATCAGACATCTCTGTGTGGTATTTTTGGATTTCAGTGCAACCTTATGTAGTGGCCAAAATTTATCTTGATGTTGGCAAAGTGGAGAAGAATGGGCTCATTAAGATTCTACAACTGGGGCTGGGTGTGGGTTGCACTCAGGAAGCAGAGATAGGCAAAAGTTCTAGACTTTATCCAAAAAAAAAAAAAAAGAAAAACAAACTCAATTGAACATAAAAACATATGAAAGCATTGGGAGCATGACTCAAGTGGCAGAGTGCTTGCTTGCTTGTGAATCACTGTGATCAAACTATAGGAAAATTATTAAATACAAAAAATCTGCCGCTCAGTAGTGATACTTTAGCCTTCTGTGCGACACTGGAAGAAGTCTGGGCAATATCAACAGGAGCTACACACCTGTATCCATGGCACTGACTTCTTATATTGGAGCAGTGATCATTTTACTCTTCATCTCGAGCTGATAAACCAAAAGTATGATGTTTTAAACTACTTTTTCAAGATTGGAATTAGAGGTATATAGAAGGATAGTAGTTTTTCTCTATTATTGTCTTCTTTCTTTCCCTTCATGTTGGCTTTCTCACAAATATAAATCAAATAGGAAATCAATAACTTGTTGGCTTCATTTTTCTAAATCCACAATTTGGGATTTAATTTAAAAGGGAGGCATTCTCAATGTTTGAAATTTATCATATAGCTTATAATGGCTTGAAGAAAAATGATTTTGGAATTACTTTTATATGTGTGATTATATTTAAAAAAGACAAACCTCCCTAATTCCCAAGTAGATAAACAAAAAACTCAACAACTAAAAAAATGACCATTCAGTTGCAATGCTTTTCTTTCTTTCTTTTTCTTTTCTTTCTTTCTTTCTTCCTTCCTT
Organism: Dipodomys spectabilis; assembly: GCF_019054845.1. Classification (NCBI taxonomy): domain Eukaryota; kingdom Metazoa; phylum Chordata; class Mammalia; order Rodentia; family Heteromyidae; genus Dipodomys; species Dipodomys spectabilis. The sequence goes on along the minus strand of NW_024870729.1, from coordinate 2,868,273 downwards.
CCTTCTTCCTTCCTTCCTTCCTTCCTTCCTCCTTCCTTCCTTCCTTTCTCTCTCTCTTTCTTTCTTCTTTCTTTCTTTCTTTCCTTCTTCGTTTCCTTCTTCCTTTCTTCCTTCCTTTCTTTCTTTTCTTCCTTATTTCCTTTCCTTCCTTCCTTCCTTCCTTCCTTCCTTCCTTCCTTCCTTCCTTCCTTCCTTCCTTCCTTCCTTCTCTCTCTCTCTTTCTTTCTTCCTTTTCTTCTGTTTGTGTGTGTGTGCATGCATGCACGCGCATGTGTGCAACCACTGGTAATGGGGCTGACACTGAGTTTATCACCCAAAGCTAGCACTCTACTACTTAAGCCTCAGCTCTACTTCTGGCTTTTTGTGTCTTTATTGTAGGTAAGAGTCACATGGACTTTTCTGCCCAAGCTATTTTCAAACTTGATCTTCAGATCTCAGTTTCCTGAGAAGTTGGTATTACAGGCACAAGTCACTGGAGCCTGGGTGAAACTATTCTTACAAACACATCTGTCATGTTTTCTTATCATATTTGCTGCAAATCAGAAGGATACTCCTTCTCTTGAAAAATCAGTGGAAGCTTTACTTCTTTCAAGTCATGATGAAATCCTTGGTTTCTGACATTTTTTTTTGAAACATGTAAGTGAAAGACAAGCATTCCATGTATTAAAGCATATCAGATAACAGGAAGAAAACAAAACAAATTCCTTTGGAGCAAGAGAAATTCAGTTTATTTGGAGAAAACAAAGAAATAATTCTCTACCTTCTTTATCAAGCATGTTTACCCTAGAAGATTTTTTTTTAAGTTAAAATTAGGAGAGGCTAGAAGAGCAAAAAGGAACATCAAAAAATAAAATACAAAGAAGTGCCTGGTTGATTTCCACATCTGGTTGATATGGAAATCATCACAGAGCTGTGGTCTGTGCTGTGGAGGGAAGGCCTATAGAACATTCCCTTGGCTTAGCTGGTATTTCTCGATAGAAAGACCTGCTTCTATCACTGCAAATCACTATCAATGCTAATGCTGGAGAACACAATAAAGACTCAAAATGACCTCAGAAAGTTAGAACAAGAGGCTCCATGAAACATGTTAGCATTTTGTGTGCCTGTAGAATACCAACCTCTGGTTCAGAAGATCAACTTCACAAGTGTGGTAGCATGTGGTGATGTGGGTTAATAAAGCTCTTGTGCAGAACCAACCCACTTCCTACCCCATAGCAGTTTCCCATGGCCTGTTTCCAAGCTGGGTAGGACCCTGTACCTTGCAGTCTCTCCTACTTCCCTGCCAAGTCATGACCTTATCACACTTCCCCTATGCTCAGCCACAGTGGGCCACATTTGATTTCAAATAAAGCAGGATATCTCATTCCTCAGGGATCTACTCTGTTTCCCCTGCCTGGAGTGCTCTATCCCTGCACAGGCCTCAATTTCATTGTCACCTAATTTTTCATGATATACTGAGCTGCTGGCCACTAGCCTTCATGATGGAGATAGGCAAGGGTAAATCAGCAATCAAATGGGTCCCACGCTGGCCTTGCAGTGTGAGAGATAGAATTAGGTACAAGGCATGTGCTAAACAGTATGACAAAGGCAAATGCTGCAAGAGTGTGAACTACTGACTTGGAGAAGTGGTAGGAGTTGGGCTTAGAGGGGAAAGGATTCCCTAAGGCTCTGCAATGCACAGAAGTCAAGAAGCACCAGGATCCCTAGAGCAAAGAGTATAGAATAAAATGGGTGTGGTATGGAATGAACATAGAAGGGTTTGTTACTACATTTTCTGAATTGTCTGAGGCAGACTTGACAGAGAAACAATTCCCACATGCTGTTATCTATAAAGGTTTAGCTAGGATCAACATTTACCCAAATATTAATTGAGCAGTGATTGAAATAGGGAATTTGGGTCTGGCAAACACAGCTTGGCCACACAGTGGATGGCAGGGTCTGGCATCTTGTCTTCATGGTGGGGGAAGGTGAAGCCCCCATCTCCCAGATGGTGGGCGTGCCTGAATCCCTGGAGGAAGGGACAAGGTGTTGGACAATAGGTTACTGAACCGGTCTGTAGCCAAATATTTGAGCTCCCATGGAAAGTCTGTCCCACCCCCTCCTCAGGACAAACCATCTTTTGTTTCTATTTCAGGCCCAAGCAGTTCTCTTGGAGTGGGTTAAAGGAATTAAGCTAGGGGACAGATGAGAGCAATTTTAGATAAACTCTTCTGCAGAGGAATTCCAGGATATAACATGAGAAGATGCTGATTTCTTGTGCTATAGGAAAGAAGTCAAAACACATTTTGGGGCCTGGAAACCTCCAGGAAATATTGCTGGAGAAAAGTACTTCAAGTAGTATTGCTTCTTTCCATAGTCTTCATGGCTCCTCCTAATTCCAGATTGCTCATCTTAGGCCTGATTTGACTGATTCAGGGAATTTCTGAGGATTCTTCTCTTCCTGCAGACAAGGACTCCACTAACCATCCCATCTCCCAGTATCTCAAGTGGATATGTTCATTCTAGAAAACAGAAGTAATCCTTTGCTGGGCAAGTAAAACCAGATGCACTCAGAATTTCTGTCCCATGAAAAATGAGACCACTTGGCTCAAGCTGCTGGAGAGAATGTATTCTCTCTTTGGGGATGAGTAACATTGGCAGGTTTTGAGTTTACCCTGGGAGGTGACAACATCTTGGAATTTCCTTCATTGGCGGCTATCTTTGCAATCACTTCTGTTAAGCCTAAGTGAACAGAATGAGAGGCTGAATAGAAAGCTGACACGATAATGATGGTTTCCTATACCAATCTCACCTGGCCTCACATATGAAGCTGGAGGACTTCTCCTCTATGGCTCCCATGAGACAACTGAATATAGAACTCCAGGTCTGTGACTCTAAGTGACCCAACCAGGTACAAGCTCTATTCTACAGGACTTTTTTTTTTTTTTTTGCTGGTCGTGGGGCCTGAACTCTGGGCCTAGGTGCTGTGCCTCAGCTCTTCAGCTCAAGGCTAGCACTCTACCACTTGCCACAGCGCCACTTCCAACTTTTTCTGCTTACATGGTGCTGAGGAATCAAACCCAGGGCCTCATGCTTGCAAGGCAAGCGCTCTACCACTGAGCCCTACCAGGACCTTTTATTTTCTTTTTTGTTTTCCTCTTGTTATTGGTGCTGGTTCCTGGGGTTTGAATTCAGGGTGCTGTCCCTTAGCTTTTATGCTCAATGCTGGTGCCCTACCACTTGAGGTATAGCTCCACTACTAGATTTTCTGTGGTAAAATGGAGGTGAGAGTCCCATTGACTTTCCTTCCTAGAATGGCCTCAAATTGCAATTCTCTGATCTCAGTCTCCTAAGTAGTTAGGATTACTGGTGTGAGCCATTGGCACATAGCTTTACCAGGACTTTTAAAAATGAATCATAGCTCATTGAAACTCTCAGGTCAATCTAGAAGAATGTACAGACTGATACTTACTGACTCAACCATGTAAATAATTTGTGGATTTCCTACATGCAAACTCTCCTACTCACTAAAATATTTATGCTATTCTCCACCCCTCCCCCTTAGAGATCTATAACTATGGTATATTCACAGTCATTCAGGGTGTCATCAGACAGAGGTGAGGTTTAATGAAGCTCCCATTTAGATATAAGAACTTTTCACTTAGGGTTCTTGACTTCAATCACAGAATAAGAATTTCTGGACAAGTCACAATGGTAAGAAAACTTGGGCAGAACTTTATTAAGTAAACAAGCAAGGAAACAGACAAACAGACAAAAAAAACCCGAGACAAACAGAAGGTCAGGGGCACACTCTAGCAGAGTGTGGGTGCTCTCATAAGGAGACAAAGACACAGACACAGACCTGGACAAGGCGACACCCAGAGAGACACCCAGCTCCTTGGGCTGTTGGGTATTTATAGGGTAAAGGCAGGGGGTCTGGCTTTAAGTTGTGCAAAGCTAGGTGCTTTGTCTTTGCTTTCACTACACCTGGTGTACCAGATAAGAATGCATCCTACCATAAAACAGATCCCTATCCTCAAAAGAAGGAGACACCCTGCTATCTGCATTTTGGGGCATCCTGTCAGGCAGTTGTGAATTCTTGGGTGAGAAACGCATCCCTTAGGAAAGAATGCATTCAGTTGCCTCTCTTTGAAGCAAAGATAACATTTCTAAGTTTTTAGATGCCATATTTCTTAGTTGTCTACACCAGGCCTCAGTTTCCGTAAGTTATTCTGCTTCAAGGGGACATGTGCAGTGAGGAACATAGAGTTGCCACCTGTGTAAGGGCCTAGTTGAGCTAGAATAATGGCCATTTTGCCTTTGAACTGTAAACCTCTATCCTTTTTTGCAGCATACTTAGTGCTGCATTGCCTCTTCTGCTTTTTACTGATGATTTTATTGTTTGCAATCACTCCCAAGGACCAGTCCTGTTTATTGTTCATAGCTCCAAACGGTAAGAGTTGTTCTGGCATGAACTACGTGAGGTATATAGTTCTATGGGTTATACTTTTTCAAGAAAATCAATAGCATTTTATTATAACTTTTCATAGGGTTGCTGGCTAAAATATCTTTCTCAGAAATGTAAAACATGACATTCTCAATATTTTCAGGCAAACTCATTGTCTCAATATTAATGAATCAATCATGTATATCTATATACATATATGTGTGTACATATAAACACAAATAATATGCATTTTTATCAGATTATTTTTGATTCTCAAATCATAATTCTATACCTTTGTGGGATGCAAGGTAATATTTTGGTATATGTATATAACATGGCATAATTAAATAAAAATAATATATTTATCATCCTGCTTGTCCTTTAGATGATGAGACATTTGAAGTTTACTGAGGTATTTTGAAATTTTTTAGATCTCAAAGAGTATTCAGTATACCTGACACTGTACTCTAAAATCAATAGCTCCCCATTTTCTGGTAAGCACTATTTTTTCTACTTTTCAGTTCTAGTTTATTAGAGTCCAGATACAAGTGAGATGATGTGATTTGTGTCTGACTTAATTTCACCCATTAAAAGCCACATAGTATTACTTTATGTATATACACTACGTTTCCTTTATCCATTTATCCACTGATAGACACCTGTTTCCATATCCTGATGCCTTAAAATAATGTTGTAGTGATTGAACAGGATGTATATGACCTTTAACTCGAGTTCAATTCCTTTGGATATTTTTCAGATTTTAATGAACTCTCATACTATCTTCCAAATGGATGTGTTTATTTACAATCCCATGAATAAGGTTTAAGAGTTCTCTTTCTGCACTTCCTTTCCATTCAAACACCTGTAAGATCTTATTGTGGTTTTAATTTGCATTTCCCTAGTTAGTGATTCTCAGTATTTTAAAGTGCCTATCGATCATTTCTATGTCATATCTGGAGAAGTATTTTTGTTGTTGTTTTGTTTTCTTGAAATCTTTCTTTTGCCTCCTCCCCCCCCTCCTCCTCCCCCCCCTCCTCCTCCCCCTCCTCCTCCCCCCTCCTCCTCCCCCCTCCTCCTCCTCCCTTCCTCCTCTCCCCTCCCCTCCCCCTCCCCATTCCCTCCCTCCTCCTCCTCCTTCTTCCTCCTCTCCTTCTTCCTCCTCCTCCTCTTTCTCTTCCTCCTCCTCCTCCTCCTTTTCCCCCTCCCCTCCCCCTCCCCCTCCTCCTCCCCTCCTCCTTCCTCCTCCTCCTCCTCCAGTGGTAGTGGGGTTTGGATGCAGAGGCTGATGCTCCAGCTTTTTATGTTCTTACTATGGAGTTGAATTCCTCATGTGTTTTGGATATTGGCCATTTATCAAGTGTGTATGGTTTACAAATATTTTCTATAATTATGTGTTTGCTCTTCACTTTGTTAATTGCTTCCTTTGCTATGAAGACTTTTTTTTCCTTCTGGTATTGGGGCTTGAACATAAGACCAAAGGAATAGCCAGGATGATCTCAAACTTTTGATCTTCCTGTCTCATCTTCATTGATTACTGGCATGGACCAACACAGCTGGCCAGAATCCTTTTAGTTTGATGCATTCCCATTTATTTATCTTGGCTTTGTTTCGTGTGTCTCTTTCTTTTTGTCTTTTCTTTTTTGGTATTGGGGACTGAGGATTTATTTATTGAGTGATTGATTGATTGGTGCCTATCCTAGGTCTTGAACTCAGGACCTGGGCTTCTTTTGTTCAAGGCTAATTCTCTACTGCTTGAGCCACAGCTTTTCTTTTTGCTTTTTGTGGTTAGTTGGAGATAAGAGTCTCAGGGACTTTCCTGTCTATGCTTGCTTAGAATGGGCTGGCTTTGAATGGCACCTGGCTCATGTGTATTTTTTTGTTTTTATTTTGTTTTTATTTTTTTTCTTTTTTGTTAAATATCAGCAGTCTTTCAGCCAGAACAACTCCCATTATCAATTCCTAAAAATAGTGATGAATTCCCTTAACTTTTGAAAAATATTTTATTTCTCATTCTGAGGGAGAGCTTCATCTGGTAAAATAATTTTGATTGGCATTTTTTTAAAGCTCCATAACTTTGAATACATCATCTCACTCTCTCCTGGTTTGCAGGATTTCTGCCAAAAATTGCTGAGAGCTGTATTGGGCTTCCTTTGCTTTCTGCTGCTTTTGTTCTCCTTGTCTTTGATTTTTGAACTTTGTGTCATGCTGTATCTTGCGGATCCTCTCTTTGGCTTGAATTTGGTGATATTTGAGTTACTGCACTTGGATGTTGTCTTTTCCCAGATTCTCACTCTACCATCATAGATGTTCTTGTTTCTGCAGACTGCATTCCAGCTCACTCTCAAATTCTGAGAGATTAGGAGTGACCCTTGCTTGGGGACAGGTACTGCTTGGGATTCTATGGGGGCAAATGAAGGTGGAAAACATTTTCTTTGCTAGTGTCAAAAAGCTCCAAAGCCAGGTGCCAGTGGCTCATGCCTATAATAGCTACTCAGGAAGCTGAGATCTAAGGACTACTATTTGAAGTTAGCTGGAGCAGGAAGTTCCATGAGACTTTTACCTCAAATTAACCACAAGAAAACAGAAGTAGCGCTGTGGCTCAAGTGGTAGAGCATTAGCCTTGAGCAAAAGAAACTCAGGGACAACTCCCAAGCCCCAAGTTCAAACCCCAGGACCTGCATGAATATACCCACACAAAAAAACACACTACTCAATAGATAAATATAGATTTGAGCTTGCTGTCTGACTTAGGATAAACTTAAGGAGAAGATGGATTCTGGTAGAGTCACTATTTTGCAGATGCTCCTTTTTTTGTTACTAGTTGTTTCCTGATCTGAAGATTAAAGACAAACATTGTAACTTAGTTGGATTACTCCCTGCCACTAGGATTGAGTTGATCTAGATGTTCCTTCTGTAGTTCACTATTGATTACTTCAGATCTCATAATAATTTTTAGCCTATAAATAAGTTGAATAATGTACTTGACTGTCTACTCCAATTATGATGGAGGCTTTGATTAATTATGTTATTCCCATTAGCTGTTTTAGCCAGACAGAGATTTCTTAGGTAGGCTGCCCTGCGGTCAGGTGCCTTCTTGGAGGAGAAGTTACATGGTTTAATGTGGTAAACACACAGAAAACACCCAGGGCTACTTTCTGGGGCAAAGGTATGTATTAAGGACCAGTGCTTGTGGACAAGCCAGGGACTTAAAGTGGACAATACTCTTTAGCATGCTTCCCTTGTCCCAGTCTTCAGCATCTTACCAGGCAGTGGAGATATACATTTGTGAACTCTTACAATTGTGAGTAAAGAGAAAAAGTAGCTTGGAAGAAATAAAATCATCCTGGAGGATAAGTTGAACCAATCTGGATTGTTGCAAGACTAGTCAATTAATACAAAGTTGACCACAGGTAAGTAGCTAGAAAAGATTTGAAGGAAGGGAGCAGACATTGAGAGTAATTGGCCAGGACATATTAAAAAAGTCTTGGGGTACAATACTTTGAGTAGGGATGATGGATGGAATTAAGAAAAAGAGAAGACAGAGATACCAGGGCATGAAGGCTCAGAATTGGCCTTAAAGATGGATCTAGACCCTGCAAGACAAGCTGTGTGTTCCTAGGAGCCAAGGTTGCATGACTGGGCCACACAGAGGGCTAAGGGAACTGTTATGAATTGGATCACTTAAGGGCAATAAGCTAGTTAAACCAATGATATCAGTATGATATTTCATTACCTTGGTATAACTTTATAATCTAAAATTCCATGTGTGGGCATAAAATTGTCATCTCTTTGAAATCAGTGGATTGAATATGAGCAAGGATAGTTATCAGACTGCAGGATAGACAGGGTTGTAATTTACTATCAAACAAATTATTCCTCCCTGCCATTAGGCCCTGATGACTAAAATTACTGTTTGTCAGCATCCTGAATGGACTGGAAGACAGCATGGTGTGGTGCCCTGTGCATGATAAAGGCACTCCCTTTCTCAGGCCAGTTCTGTCCTTTCCAATGAGGCTGCTTCTTATGAGATCAGAATACAAGCATGGTTTTCTGTAGGAGGTGAGTTAAGGACAAAAATCTGTCTTGATTTCCTCCTGTGTTGGGTAAAGGGACCAAGAAGATTGTTTCAATTTGGGCGTGGAAGAGAGAGCATGAGTGAAACTCTTCTTCCTAAATCAACAAGTCAGTTCTTACCACTTCCTTAATCTTCAGGGCACAAATATAAACTCCATTCAGACATTCAGTCATGAACTTCTCTTTTCACCTACCTGCCTTTGAGTCTTCCTGCCCACCAAAGTCTTCATCAGCTCCTACGCAACAGCATTAGTGAGTTTTGACCACTAATACTCACTGCAGATTGCAAACTCTAATCTTATGTATCAGGGAAGAAATTACATATTATACAGATGGTAAGCCTACTACAAATACAAAGAACATGCTGATTTTTCCATGTTGATTCCTACTTATGTGTAGTAAACTCCCCCACCCCCAATGCCTGCCCTGTGTTAGATTCTTGTTTATATACAGCACTTTTAAGTCAGTTTGGTATTCTTCTAGAACATCTTTATCTTCCATTCAGTCTGAAGATCTTCTAGAAAATTATTTGCCCCTGTAATGATCAAAAATAGCTCCTCTCTACTTCTTATTCACAAGAGAGAAATTTGAGAGTTAAAGAGAAACTATCTGAAGGTATTTCTGACTTGATAAAGTGTCATGTGGAAGGAAGTATACAGAAAACAGGCCAAGAGAGAAGGCAAAGGGACTGAGAACAGTATGAAAATTCTAAGTATGCAAATAAGGACATGCATTTCTCATGCTTCATGATCAGTTAGACTCCATGGCCTATGAAAGAAAACGAATGGGTACTGTAGTATGATGGACTGCTCACAATTGTGGCAGAGCTGATCACTATCATTGCTGATAGAAACAATGATGCTGGAATAGAACTATCAAGTACAAAAATTCCAATACCTGGCTCACCTTTACTCTCAGAGAAAGAGGAATCCTAAGTGTAAAAAAAATCCCACTAACATCTAGTAGAATGCAATGTCAAAAGGATTTCTATAAATAAAGAAAACCACAAGTCTGTGGCCTTATCAAGCTACTCACTTGCACCTATTCCTGCATGCTCATGATTGGCTCCTCACTCTAACTTTGACTGTTAACTAGTACAAACCTTAAGCTACTACCATACTTATAATCCATTAGTGTGTTCCCATCCATCTAGGATATAAAGCTGAACCCAAGCTCAAATGCTTCTAAGACCTTGTGTGACCATGGCCCCTGCCATAGCTACTGAGGTAGTTATCTTTCTAAAGAGAAAGGTTTGATTCTGGCTTGTTTTGGAAATTCTAGTTAATTATTAGTGGGCTATCTTGCTTTGGGCTTGTGGTGAAGCAGCACATCATGGCAAGAGCACATGGTAAAGCAAAACCACACAATTCATTGGTTAGGAAGCCAAGAGAGAAAGAGGACAGGACCAGCATCATATATCCCTTTTGAGAACATGCCACTAGTGCCTAAGGACTTCCCCTCAGCCCATCTCCTAAGGGTTCTGCTACTTCCCCATAGCATCATTCAGAGATCAAGCCTTTAACACATGACCCTTTGGGGGATATTTAACATTCTAATGTTAAATGTAACATCCATCCATCTTTGCTTTGCTTTTTTTAGATGCAGCCATGCAAGACCCTTTTTGGTCCTCTAATCCTTTTGGGCACCCCATTCTCTCTACTTGGGCCATTTTTCCTATCTCTTCTACACATTACTTTACCTATTCCAACCTAATTCTTATGTTCCCCCCTCCCACAGTGAGTCTAGATATCCAGTTAGTCATAATCAATATTTTATCACAGATTTGCACCACTGGTCCATGCAAGGCTCATTTTAAGTTATTTTCAATAATATGATAAGCACCACAAGCTTCCGATCCAGAATAAGATCCAGACCTTTGAAAAGAATTCACATCTATTGGCCTTCCATTATTTCTCCATTTGCTTTCATGGTCCAATTTATATTCCCTTTTGTATTTGTGTGATGTACAGTCCTAAGCAGAATATATATTTATAGTTATTTCATTATCTGGGTGCAATCTGGAAACCACAGTGCTTGTAGCTAGCAATAAATAATCTTCTCTGTAACTAATGGATTGAATATGGTCAAGAAACATCAGAGCAGGAGATGTATCTACATTCATTTGTATGGATAGCTTTAACTTACCATTCTACATATAGTATTTTAGGCCTTCTTTTAACCTAACATGTTGCTAAGAGTCATCTGCATCACAGTTAGCAAATGATGGCCCGTGGTTCACATCTGCCCTGTTGCTTGTTTTTGGATGGTCCATAATTTGAGAAAAAAAATACTCGACTTTAAAATGTCTGAAAAAACTTCAAGAGATATTTGGGATGAATGAAATTCAATTTCCAGTATCCAGAAAACTATATTAGAGCATATAAATTTCCATTCTTTATTTAAAAGTTTTTTTTTTCAATACTGGAATTTGAACTCAGGTCCCCATGCTTACTAGACAGGCACTTTACCACTTGAGCTACTCTACCAACCCTTGGTTATTCTTTCATAGAGTCTTGCTTTATTCCCCAATTGGCATGGACTATGAGCCTCTTATTTGTGTTTTTCACATAACTGAAATGAAAAGCATGCCTTTCCACACCTAGCTACTGAGTGAGATAGAGTCTTATGAACATTTCTGGGGGGCCTGGGATGAACGAATAGTTCCCCAATCTATGCCTCCCAAAATGCTTAGGTTTACAGTTTTTAGTCAGCACACCCAGCTTGTTGGCTATATAGCCCCAAAGTTAAAGCAAATGCAGATGCTGCTCCCTATCATATCTCAATTGCTATATCATATCTTAATTGCTATTAACTGTACACCCTAGTCACGTTGCTCATAGATATTACAGTCTAGATGAAATAATGTAGTCAGAGCCACAGAGCATGGCCCTGTCTCAAAAACAAACACCCAAACAAAAACAAAAACAAAAATTCTTAGCCTCATGAAGTATTAAGAACTATTTCCCATACATTGTATTACCTTAGTGTGTTGTTTTGTATTTTAGCTTATGTCTTTGATCCATCTGAGTTTATTTTTTATATGGTATGATCAAGAGATTTAACTTTATTTTTCCCCACACAAACACTTCTGCTAAACCACTCAGCAACTCTCAGTGCCCATCTTGTAGACACATTTTTACTTTGACTTTTGTGAGTAATCTGTCTCACCTGCCACCACAGAGCCCTTTCCTTTCAATATCTGCTAATAGCATGACAATGAAATTTGGGAAAGCAATTGTGTGAGATACAAGTCCAGTGAAATTCACTCTGACCTGGAGACTCTGCTCTTAGGAATTGATGAAAACACTCTTGAGTGAAGATATTCACTTTTTTTTTTTTAAAGTAAGCAATTAGAAATTCTAAAACAGAAATCATCAGATAGATTGGTTGCTCAATGGCTATTTCAAAACAGGTAAAATTAATGGTAATGATTTTCCATAATTCATAAAATTATGATTACAGAGGAAATAAAAAGTATATTATAAAACTATGTAAAAATTAGTACATATCTTAACATGGACACCAGTACATAAGAAATTATTGCCATGTTTTTATGTTCCCTATTTCCTAAATGCTGATTTTTTATGGAAACAAAATGTATTTCTAAGAATAGACTAAACTAGCATCTAGTTTATGCAATTGGCTCAACCATCCACTTTACCATAGCAACTATATGCAGGCAGCTCAGAAAGGAACCAGTAACTTTACAACTTTGGCAGGGGGTAGAGGGGGAGGGAGATGGGAAGGGATAGGAAGGGGAAACAAAGGAGGAGGCAACAATGCTTGATAAGAAATGTACTCATTATCTTGTCCATGTAATTGTAACTCCTCTGTACAGTATTTTTACAATAAAAAAACATAAAACAAACAAACAAACAAAAAAAGAAAAGAACCAGTGTCCCCACTTTCTGGAATGTGAACTCTTTCTGGAATGTGGCTTCTGAACATATTTGTATTTCCTATGAGGGAGGAGATGATAATCCGTGTTCTAAAGCCAGAAGAATAGAATCACCTTCTGCTTGAAGAAATGGAACCTCCAGACATCTCTGCTTACATATTTGGCTGGTATGGGAGTAGCGTATCTCCCTCCTGGTTATTGTTCCTTTTCTTCGTATACTTCAAGATCAGAGTTCGTTCTCGTCTTTCACAAATGATGTGCATTTTTAATGTCTTAGAACATTACGGCATTATTTCTTATGAAATTATGGACGGGACAGTCCATGTATGATCCTTCCTCCCCACTGTGGATTTATTTCCTCGAATACCCACTGGGAAATGCTATGAAACAGAGTTGTGATTGTCAGGAGGGATGGTGTATCTTTCCTGCTGACCTTCCCCGGACTATGATGGCCGCTTCTCCCTGCTGTCCTTCCTATTTCTCCCATTAGGACCTCTACTTTGAGTGTGTAGTCAAATCATTGAAGAAAATGTTCAACTTCACTTACTGCATCCCACCCCTCACAGCAAAGGCTTTGCTGATTCAGTGGGCCCAGGCATGGGTGATTTTTAGAGTTGACTACCAGGAAACAATTAAACTGCTGCTCTATAGTGTAGGTGAGAAAGTCCAGGCCTGGAACACATCCTGTAACTAAGGCCAATAGCAAACTACAACAATACAATCTAGTCAGGAGGACAGATCCTCCCAGGAAAAATTGATTGTGGCAGCCCACCATGCAAAGGCACTTGCTAAGGGCAAAGGAATAACAGAATGGTTAGTAGAAGAAGACAGATAGATACAATTCATAACCTCATGACCACACAGAAATGTGGTTATAGAAGCCAGTAACAAAAATCAGCCTTATCTGTTATGACTGTATATGTACATAAAATATCTTTGTTTTCAGCTCTTGTGTCTCTTTATCTTAGCAAAAAACCCAAAAAACAATGTTGACTTTATATTGTAGTATCTAAGTTAACTCTGCATCATAGTCTTTAATTTATAGAATATCAAGAATAGTAAACATCACTCAAGGACTTTGCATCCTCTCTGGGGAAAGGGTTAATAAATTCAGAATTGTACATAGGATAGTTGCATTATAGTAAGTGGAACTATGACCTGTTGCTGTTGTTATTTGCAGAATAAGCTGTTTTAAGTGGATGTATATGAGTCTCAACTTGATAAGGGATAGTCTTGAGATAGTTAATTTCATGCACTCAAATAACTGGGCCACAATACCCAAATCTGTGGTCAAATATTATTCTAGATGCTTCTATGGGTATCCTTTTGGATGAGATTTGCATGGTGGCAATTGGTGGACTCTGGGAAAAGTAGACAACACTCTTATTCTGTACATGGAACTTACCCAGAAAGTTGAAGGCCTGCGTATAACAGAAGTCTCTTAAGACTTGAAATTTTCAGCAGACATCTTTGTCTTTGATATGCAATTGCCTCTCCAGAATAAACAGGTTTGGGATATAAATCAAGACTAGAACCAAAGAAGGGTAGCAAGAAGAATGTCCTGAGGAAAAGCAGCCTGGTTGTCTCAGGGGAGACCATTGCTTTTCTTCAAAGAATGTGGGCCTGCTCTCCTCTGAACTCCTCAGGGAAACAAGGACTGTCTCTGCTCAGGGATTCTCTCTCTCTAACAGTCAATAGTAGGCCCTAGATAAACAGAATTGAAAGAAGAGCAAGAGAAGTAAAGGTTGATTTAAGAACAGTACAGGAAAGTACTAGAAATTCTCTCCTCAGACACTGCTTCTGTGATACAGTCAGTGCCCAGCAAAGTCAAGTCCATTCTCATAGTACAGTCTGCGCAGATGAACCCCTGGGGTTCCTTCCCCAGGTAGGAGGCCGAGGAGCAGCTGCGCTCAGTTCATCCCACAGACTTCTCCAGATGAGGGCTACAAGGAGGGGAACCTGAGGTACAGCCAGCCAGCCACAAAGGTCTCCATTGTTGGCCCTTGGCATGCCTTTTCCTCTTCTTATCCTCTCAGTGCACTGAGACCGAAAGGCCAGGCTTTCTCTAAGCACTTTGACAGGAAGGGTGCCTGGGGAGAAGAGTTGGGCTGGAGAAGGTGATTAGTCACTGCCTGGCAGTGCTCCAGGCTGGAAGAAGGCATGGAGCAGAGGCCCACAGGGCTGTACCTTATGTACCTCATCATCTTCTGGCTTGGGATTTGGGCTCTGAGAAGAGATCTCACAGGCTGTTGGGTAAGGAGGTATGATTGAAGAGAGGTAATTTGAGTGATTCTGTATCTCTGAAGCTCTACTAAGGACCTATGTCCCCAGTATAAATCTACTCAAAGGATCCCACTCTTCTACCCAAGTTATTCTAGCCTAGGTGACTCTTCTAGCCCTCCCCTGCCCCTCCCCCAGCAATGGGGTACTGGACACAGCAGGCTACTAGAGCCTCCCTTTCAGGATAGGGTCTGGAAGCCGCCTATGGGATGAGGGGCTAGAACTGCAACATATCACTTGGACACACGGCCCTGAGGGATGGTGTGAACTGTTTAAAGCCAGAAAAATGCCTCTCAGACATACTCTTGCTTCTGCATTGTTGTTCATGGCCAGTTGCAACACACAGGCTTGTTGTAATTCCCCCACTCTTAAGCCAGAGGTGAAGAAAGTAAGCCTCATTCCCTGCCTTTGCACTCAGCATCCCCAGAAAAGGTCTGAGTAGTATTGCATGTCACCTCCTTACTAGGACCCTATAACATTTAGTCCTTAATGTGTGGAGACACCTGTTCCTTCCCTGCTGGTTTGAACTTCTCGGAGCAGCAAGGGGGAGAGGGGAATCAATGTTCCCTTCTGAGGGCCTGGTCACTTGCATCAACATGCAGAACAGTTGGTCTTATTTTGTGGGAATTAGCAAGCTAATCTGCACAAGACATTCCTTCCAGAGGGTATCTATGACTCTTAACCATACCATCAACCTCCTGTTTAATCTTTCCCATCAAAGACTTCTTTTTGGAGGCTGGGAAGGTGGCTCAGTGGTAGAGCGCTTGCCTTGCATGCATGAGGCCCTCAGTTCGATTCCCCAGCACCACATAAGCAAAAAGAAAAAAGCCGGAAGTGGCACTGTGGCTCAAGTGGTAGAGCTCTAGCCTTGAGCTGAAGAGCTGAAGGATAGCACCCAGGCCCAGAGTTCAGGCCTCACGACCGGACCCTCCCCCCACCCCCACCCCTCACATACAAAAGACTTCTTTTTCTCTCTGTAATCCAGGCAAACTTCCCTGCCCTTTGGAGAACCTGAATCAGTAGGTGGACATAAGTTACCCCAAGGTGCTACTTTGATTAGCCACTTGCATTGGCAAGGGCTCCATGCACTTGGCTCTGTTGGACCTTGGGAAGGGGATGATTTGGCATGCAACACTTAATATTGATGGTTTCAACAGTTATATTCCCAAAGACTTGGGTGTGACCTTGATGGCCTATGTCATTGTTTTTTTTTTTTTCTCCTGGTTGTGGGGCTTGATTTCTGGGCCTGGGCACTGACCCTCAGCTCTTCAGCTCAAGGCTAGCACTCTACCACTTGAGCCACAGCACCACTTCTGGCTTGTTCTGTTTATGTGGTGCTGAGGAAATGAACCCAAGGCCTCATGCATGCCAGGCAAGCACTCTACCACTGAGCCACCTTCCCAGCCCAGCCTATGTCATTTTTGTAGGCTCTAATTGGGATCTCCCATGGGAGACTATAAGGCAGAGACAAAGCTATTTACCTCCTGCCTAGCTTCTAAAAGCTCCAGTGTAGCTTTCCACATACTGATTAGTGGCCAAGGAGGTGACTGGGCTGTGGTTTGTCAGATGCAAAGCTGGAACATTTCACCTTTATGCTGAAATGTCGTCCATCATTTACTGCTGACCTGTCCCCACAAAAGTGGCTGGCAACACTTTAAACTAGCCATCTCTATGTGTAAGGGAACAGAGATAAAAAATACAAGTTCACATATTCTTTCCAAATTATGTCATACTCTTTCTGGACCTTCAGTTTCTTACCCATCAAATGAAGGATTGGGTTATTCCTGAGATTCTCCAATCCAAGGGGACATGAGAATAGGGAAAGGGACACAATGCTGGTATACACATGCAGCACCACATCTTATTATAGGCACTAGCTCAGCTTCAGGGGGAAGGAGTAAGCAGAAAGCTGCATTGTTCATAAGCTCTACATGTGATTCTGATGCAACCCAGTTTGGAAATCTCTGAATAGGCTGATCTGTAAGTCTCCCCACTTTTTTTGCCCTTTCTAGCAGTGACTGTCTTTCACTGAGAAAATATCAACACATATGATCTGAAGTAAAAAATTATGAACTACAGATAAGTCTACATTTAGTGCACGAATATTGGTTAATATGTGTGTGTGTGTGTGTGTGTGTGTGTGTGTGTGTGTGTGTGTGTGAGTGCATGCTGGTATTGGGGCTTAAACTCAAGTCTTAAGCAGTACCTCTTAACTTTTCTTACTCAAGGATGATGCTCTACCACTTGAGCCAAACTCTACTTCCAGCTTTTTTTTGGTGCATTTGAGGCAATAATCTCATCGATTTTCCACCTAGGCTGCTTTGAAACTTGATCCTCAGATTTCAGCCTCCTGAGTAACCCTCAGCTAGGATTTTATAGGCATGAGCCATAGATACCTGGCTAATGTGAAAAAATTTTAAATCAGAACTGGCCCATAGCTTTGTTGTAGGGGTAAGACAAATATAAAACTAGGTCCGATACAGATGGAGCAGAAGAATTTTGTATAGAATCTGGGGAGTTAACTCAACTCTGGTAATCATTTCCCACTTCTAATTCCCCAAGAAGTTAGGCCATTTATTTCTTGTTGTCTCTCCCTTCCTTTTCTCAGAGCAATTGGTGATTAGACTGAACCTAACATGCTTCTCTGAGCCCTTATAGGGTTAGAAAATGTTACTAGAGACAGTGGGGAATACATCAAAATTGCTTTAGGCTTGTATTGATAAAGCCACTGGAGACAATTGTTCAACAGCTTCACTCCTTACTTTCTTTTTACTTCATGACTACTTGGAAACTACCTGAGGAGAATAAATGATCACCCTCATACTTCATCCTTTTACTTGATCCATGACAAATGGAAAATGCACCAAACCATTGGATGGCATTGGAAAGACTGGAAAAGCTTAAACAGAACCTCTCCTTAGTTGAAGTAACAGTTATGGAAATGAGGGTATATGCTACACATTGAGCTCTTATGACTGTAACCCCTTGAGCCAGGATTTGTCCTTTTGTCACTCTATCTCTATCATGTGATTTATGGCCAAGCTCAGAGTAATGAGCATGCATTTATGATTGTCAAGTGTTCAGTGGTTAGCCAGGTGACTTACCTGTGCTTCATCTTTTTTATTTTTTGAGACAGGGTCAGTTCAGACTGGCCTTGGACTCATGATCTTTCTACTTCAGCTTCCTGAGTACTGGAATTACTGAAATGTACCACCTCACTCAGCTGTATTATATTTTATAATCTTCATTTCATTTTCATCTCAACAAAATAGGCATTGTCATTATTGCCTTTTTGCAATGACACACAGAACTGAACTAACTTGACTAAAGTCAAATGTCTGGGGTAAATGTATCTGGAATTCAAATACAGAATGACTTAAGCACTATGCAATACTGTCTTTGAGTAATTATCACAAAATTCTCATAACTTCAGTTACTGAATAAATGAGTAAGTGAAGAATGCACATTTTTGTGGGAGAGTCAAAATAAAAAGAAGTAAGGAATTTGTAAAGGACTGCTAGTTAGTCCTTCATTTTTATAATGAAACACTTAACATAATTAATTTAAAAGAGAAAGGGCTTATTTTAGCTCTTGGTTTTAGAGATTTTGATTCATGATTAATTGGCTCCATTGCCTTCAGCAGAACATCATGGCAGGAGTATGTGGCAGAGCAACAACTCTCACTCTATGGTTAGGAAACAGAAGGAAGAAGGGATTAAGGTCCCATACCCCTCTAAATGCACACCTCCAATGACCTAAAGACCTCCCACTAGGCTGCACCTATCAAAGGTTTCACCACCACCAAATAGTGCTACACTTGGAACCCAGCCTTTAACAATATATCACTGGGAGACAGTTCTCCAAACCCTGGCAGAAGGTAGATGTCTAAACTTGCTGGTTCAGCCCCAGTAGTCTTGTGATTATGGGAACAACCTCTTAGTATTTATAACTCAGGTTCTGCTAAGAAGCACACTTGCTGGCTACATTTTGCTGAATAAAGCTTGGTTAATATGACCTAGAGAAGAGGCCCAGATTCTCTTGTGAGATTTACAATTAGTTTAACTTAGAAATGCACATTTTGGATGTTTGGCCTCCGACTGGGAAAGAGTCCATTTTTATTGTTGCAATGCCCCCTATCCTGTGGTACTTCACTGTAACCAATACAGCCCTTAATTTTATTTATTATTTCAGCATCATCTCAATTCATAATGGTGAATTTAGTTTGAAATCCTTGAGGGGACTTGCTTGGGTTCTAGTGCTGGCTCTAATTCAGACTATCTATGTGTATTCTGTTGTTAGAAAAGTAGAAACACTAATAGGGGCACTTATGGAGTGCTTCCTACGTAAAGCTTTACAAGGATATTCTCTAATCCTCACCAACATCCTCCATAAGTTAGTTAACATAAACTCAAATGTCAAAGATATCCATTGGGAAGAAAGAGACAGACTCAGGCACAGTCTCATTGCTTCTGAAGCCATTTATATCACATTGTTTTTTCATAGAAGGTGATTTTGAATGATGATAGCACAGAGGTGAGAATGCTTGGGCATGCTATAGTAGTATGCCAGGTCCAGCTTGGACTGGATCGCAAGACCTGGCACTTAAACATTCTAGATTTTGCAGACAAGTAGACATCCTGTTAGTAGCATAACTGGTCACTATGGCATGGGAGTGTTTACACCACAGGTATTGACAAATGTTGCAACTCAGGCTTCCCACCTCTTTCAGCATCTGGTTTGCTAAAACCATACTGGAGCTGGAAATAGAGAAGAGAAGGGACTTTAAAAAGACATTGAAGCCTGGAGTCTGAAATTGGCCAAGAAGGCTGACATAGTTCCAGGTAGCTTCTCAAGTCTTCAGGAATGCAATTATATGTATCAGAATGACCCAATTCTGTGAGATAAGGAGGGGCCAATCAGTAAAGCTGTGTATCCTCCCAGAACATGGCTACACAGTAGGGCAAAGGGCAAAAGTCTTTTATTAGTTAAATGGACACTCCCCTTTGAGTCAAATTATAAACTTAAAGGTTAATGGATTAGTGATTCTCAAATCTTTGCCAACAAAAATTACCTATGACATTTCAGTTAATTGCTGAACCAACCCCAAATCCTCTATGGTCTGTAGCTCCTGAAGTTGCTGCCTTGTTTAAGAACACCTTCTCTGTGAGCTGGCTGAGATACATCTCTGTCTCCAGCACATGTGGAGCTTTGAATTGAGACACACTGGTATCCTGCATCATTAATTATCACCTGGATCAGAGGCAACAGGAGCTATGTTGTCTAATCCAAAGCCATGCATGGCCTTGTAGTAGTACTCAATGTGGCTCATGTCTGATTGAGAGCTTCTATAAGTGTCAAATACACGCTAGATTTCAAAGCCTACCTATGAAAAGTGAACTTACAATAATTTATTGACAATTCTTTTCTTGGGATTTTTTTGTATGTTCATTTACTTTCTGTTATCATACATTAGTTTTGCAAGGCAGTTTCATTGTGACATTTCTATATATGCATCCAGTATATCCCATTCAACCTCACCCTCTATCACTCTCCCTTACTCACCAGGTTGAAATGGCAATATTTTGGGCATATTGAGTTAAAATACAATATTGGAATTAATTCTGCTTGTTTCTGTTACCTCCTTTTACTTTGTGGTACTAGGGCTTAATTTAGGGCCCTGCATTTAACAGACAACTTCTCCTGCTTGGACCACACCCCAACCCTACTTTTTGCTGTTTTGCTTTGTTTTTGAGATAGGATCTTGTAAACTTCTCTGCCCAGTTGGTCTTGAACTGTGATCCTTCTGCTCTCAGCTCCCCTCTCCCCCCGCCCAGCCAAAAGAGTTAGGATTATAGACATGAGTCACCAGGGTCTGGTATTTTTACTTTTTTTTTTTTTTTTTTACTATGGTTACTATAAAATCTCCAGTGACATGTGTGGTTAAAGTTTTGTTTTGTCTGACCTGCATGGTTCTACAGAAAAGTCTGTGAAGGCCCTGGAGTTGGGTGGCACCCATTCTCCCTGGGTCTTCCCCTGTGTTCTCTCATGCATTTACACTAACCAGAACAATGTGGTCATTTGAAATCCAAGGTTGTACATGGCTTTGTGGTTTTTTCCAAAATCCATTCCAGGACCCCTGACAACAGTCATGTTCAAATGCCATCTGAGTGATGAGCACTTGGAATGGAATGGCTGCTTCTTTCCTGTATCTCTCCATTTCCCCTCTGGCAAATGTGGCATCATTCCCCATCTCTCAATATAGTATTCATTGTGCCCCCATACTGGCCTGGGTGCTTATCTTGGAACTGTGGCTTTGGAAATGTGAATTACCTAAGAAGTTTCAGTTGTTCCAAGGTGTGAGATGAAACTCCCACACAGACCTGTCAAGGGCTGGCTTTGGAGTTGAATTCTCAAGGTTAACTAGCTGGGGCAAACAAGAATTGTATGCCAGATTCCAAGTAATTATTCCTTCAGGAACTGCCTGCTCCAAGCTCTTTAATGAAAAATGATAGAAAGACTTATTGACCTTTGAGACATTTAATTCCACTGTGCAGCTAAGCATCTGCAGTGGATCAGGCTAGGGAAGATTATATCTGCCCCACCACAGAGACACTGCTATAGTTTATCTTCAAAATAGGCAAAGAAAATGTGTCTAATGAGTCCCTAAAGCATCGTGTGTGCAGATGGGGTTGGAAATGGTCTTCAGCTATTTTTCATTCTCATTATAATGGGAATCCCTTGGAAACAAGTTAGAGATCATATGTAAATTTCACTCAAAATTCTTACAGCATTCTTGGGAAACAAGGAATGAGATGACAAATGAAGGTACTGCAAAGTTAATAATTTGAGAGAGAACCCATATAGAAGTTTGAAAAAATGAGCTGCATATGTCACATTTATAGCAATGGCATGTGTAATAAAATGAAATAAGCCTCAAAGTGTTCCATATGGTCTCTGTGTATTGGAAGATAAATGGAAATAAGACACGGCCCCTACCCTCCAGGAGCTTGCAGTCAAGACTTAACCATATCAGGAATTGGGCTCACAATGCCAGACAGACTCAGCCAGGGAAAAAGAAGCAAGCTGTTAAATGGTAAGTAGAGAATATGGATGGATGGGGAGGGAATCAGTTTCCAGAGTGTTTTTGTAGTTATCAATTTCTATAAGTTAGTTTATAGCTCAAATCCTAGCCTTTACCCCCTTTCCTTGCCTCCTTATTTTTCTCTCTTCTCAGAAATTATTATTGTACTGTGATTAGAGTGTATTCTAAGGTATATTTTTGTATTCTTATTAAATTTACTTAAATAATAAGCTAAAGTCAATGTGATAAAATGTGAACATTTATTAAATCTAGGCATTTGGTTTTTTCCATTTTCTTATGTTTCCTGTACTTTTGAAATTTTCCACAATGTAAATGATTGTATTATGTACAGCTGTAACAGTAAAATTGAAAATTCAAAAGAAATAAAAGAAAAATGAAAGAAAACAAAGGAATGGAAAAAAGAAAGACAAAAGAAAAAGGAAAGAGGGGCTGGAGGTGCATCTCAGTTGCCCAATACTTAGGAGCCTATGGAAAGTTCTAGGTTGGAAAAAAGAAACAGAAATAGGGTACCAGTGGCTCATGCCTGTAATCATAGCTACTCAAGAGATTTGAGTAGCTCAGATCTGTAAGCCTCAACTTCAATTAACTACCAAATGCTGAAAGTGAATTGTGTGGCTTACGTGGCAGAGGGCCAGCTTTGAGTGAAAGAGAGAGAGAAAGGAAGAAAGGGAGAGAAAGAACTACAAACAGAATGAGTGAGGAAGAAAAGAAGGAAGGAGAAAGAAAAGAAATTACAGAAAAAGGAAAAAGAAAAGAAAAGAAGAGAATAGAAAAGGGAATTAGACAAGAAGAAAAAGAACCTGAGGTACATAAGAACTAATAGGACTACAGGTAAATTTGCATGGAGAGAGTCAGCAAAGATTTGGTCAAGAAAATGAAATATGAGGGCTGGGAAGATGGCTCAGTGGTAGAGTGTTTGCCTTGCATGCCTGAGGCCCTGGGTTCGATTCCTCAGCACCACATAAGCAAAAAGAAAAAAGCCGGAATTGGTGCTGTGGCTCAAGTGGTAGAGTGCTAGCCTTGAGCTGAAGAGCTGAGGGACAGAGCCCAGGCCCAGAGTTCAGGCCCCACGACCAGACCCCCCCCAAAAAAAAAGAAAGAAAAAGAAAATGAAATATGATTTGGGTGAAAAATGAAGAAACAGAAGCGTGATCTGAGTGGGAAGAACCCCATTTAGAACAACTCTTACCTGTGAAGTGAGAAGTTAACCTTCATGAATTCTAACTTCATGTACAACCTATATGTATTATGTTCATGATTCAAAACAGTGTGTGGACACGTGCAACACATCTGAACAATGTGGAAGATTCTAGAATGGGAACAAGGCAGGGTGGCCACACTCACTATTTCCCTTTTCATCTTCATAAACTGAAAGAATATACCATAGATTTCTACCTTGTTGTTTACATGCCCATTTATCAACAGTTGTATCTATTCTACTATCTTTTAAATGTCTTGAGGATGTAATTACTTTTTGTATTCTCCACAGTGTGAAGATAGGTCTGTACATTTGAGTGTCGTGGCACACAGCTACTTGGGAAAAAGAGGGAGGAGGATGGCAACTTTTAGGTCAGCTGGGGCAAAGTTAGCTTGAGACTCTATTTCAGAAATGAAAATAAAAATGAAAAGATAGTTCCTCATGTGTTAAATATATCTAGCCATAAAGAAAATGCGAATCAAAACAACACTGAGATTCCAACTTACTCTAGTTAGAATGGCCAATATCAAGAAAACTAACAATAATGAAAGCTGGCATGGATGTAGCTGAAAGGGAACTCTGACATTGTTGGTGGGAATATAAACTTGTCCAACCACTTTAGAAAGCCATATGGAGGTTCTTCAAAAACTAAACATAGAGCTTCCTTATGACCCAGCAATTCTACTCCTGGACATTTATCCAATAGAGAACAAACAAGGCCACACTAAAACTACCAGCACAATCATGTTCATTGCACCATTATTTATGACAGCCAAGGTATGGAATCAGCCCAGATGCCCCTCAATGGATGAATGGGGTCAAGACAATAAGGTGTATAGACATAGTAGAATTCTATTCATCCATCAGAAAGAGTGACATTGCACCATTCATAAGGAAATAGTAAGACTTGGAAAGGGAAATAAGCCAGACTCAGAGAGACATAGGTTGCATTGTTTCCCTCATTTGTGGTAGCTAGAATGTGCCAATAAATCTACAAGTAAACACTCTGGGTGGTAAGCAAGGGGCTGCGAATGAATTAACTGAAGTGTAATAGACTCTTTGGAAAGTGTAAATAGTATAATTCTTTAAAAAGACTAAGGGAAAGCCCAACAAAATAAGTAGCAGGAAATGGGTACTTGCAAGAGGGGAGGATGGGCCCAGGGGAGAAGGGAAGAAGAACAGAGAGGGAAGGGGGTGGGGGGAATGCTACAGAACTGAGAAAAATAAGAGAAGAGGTAGGTGAAAGGGGGGTGAAGATGTTGGAGTGGTGACACAGATCAAGACACAGTGTACATATACACTGCTTTGTTAAATTGCAAAAAATTCAATTCATGACTTAAAATTAAGATACGTAAGGGAAGGGGTAGGTTGGGAGGGATGAGTGAGAATGTTGAATGGGGTGACCTTGATCCAGATGCATTGTATCCATAGACTGCTTTGTTGAATGTTTTGTACATGTACATAAAGATACCAAAAGTAAAAACAAACAGACAAACAAAAGGACTTGGGGCACGGCTCAAGAGTAAGGCCTTGAGTTCAATCCCTAACATGAAAAAGGAAAAAGGTAGTTCCATGTAAACTAGTAAGTACTCATTAAGTAATTATTGAGATAACCTTCCTCATGAAGCTAGTGGTTAAGAGATTCTGCCTTTCCCAGAGAACACAGGAAACACTTGGGAGATGCAAAGAAAAGTAATTTCTATTTCCAAGGACTTCAGAATGAAGTGCTAAGAGCTAAAGAAAGGGTACAGAAAGAAAATTACATTGATTAGTTGATTGCATTGAAAGACATATTCACTCAAGCTTCTGGCCTCTGTTAATGGAAAGTCAGCATTCTCTTTTATACAACAGAAGCTTGCTTTGGGGAGAGGGAGTGACTAAAAGTTCAAGGTACCACTTATTAAATGGTATAGCCTCTCTTTCTTCTTCACCCTTCCCCTTTTCCGTTGTTTCCATTGCATGTTATTTGGACTTATTTTTACCTAGAGAAGAAACAGAAATGGAAGCACATATCACTGACCTTTCTAATGCTACTCCTGGTTACAATTTTTTTAAATTAAAGATTAAAACAGAATCCCTTTCTCCCAAATCCACACTCCATGTGATGGTAAAGCAAAATGCTGAATTAAGATATAATGCTCATACACTTAAAGGAGTACCCTCTGTTTTCTGAAACTGCCATTCTGAAAAGTCTCCACCCAAACTGGAAATGAATATGCCCTCATAGATGCTCATATCTGGTGAGGCTTTTTGGCAAGAGTTACAGATAATCCAATGCTGAATAAGCTCCAGTTTCCATGATTTATCTATCATTTCAAACCCTGACCTAGTAGCAGTAATTTGTAACAGTAATCTGGAATGTTCACTATGTGCTTGCAACTGTAAACTCATCAACTTATTTATCCTAAAAATAACCATATGATGTTGATGTAGATAGTAATTTGGAAATACTGAAAGGAAAAAAAGTCAATACTCTTTCCTCTTTCAGTTACTATAAAAGTCACCAAGGAACATTTCATATTTCTTTTCTGTAGGTTCTGGGTGTTAGTATGCTCACCTTTGGTCCTCAACTCCAACAAAACAGGGACCCCTGACTACTTTGCCCCTTTATATCAGGAAGTAGCTCCAGAAGAAACGACCTCTGCCCATTACCCTCCCCCCCATCCTGGTAGCTCCTATTTTTATTAAGCAACAGAGCGAGAAATGTTAGTATTATGCTCACCTGTGGTCCTCGGCTCCACCCAGACCTGGGCCCCCTCCCATTCCTGGAGTTCCCACCATACAGCTGGTCCCTCCCTCTCTCCACCCAGACCCACCAGAACTCCCATCTCCCTCACTTAGTATCTCCCAGACTCTCCTGCTACCTGGATGGTGACGGAGGCCATATGCTCCCTCTTGGGGGAAATATGGCTCCTCTAATAAACCTTATAATAATCTTTCTCCTGTGCCTACCTGTGTCTGCATGGTCCCCTGGAATAGGTGTGTGGGATCCTCCTTCATTGGATCCTCCTTTGCTGGGTAACAGCACATTCTTTGGAACCTACTTGTTCTTCCTGTATGCATACAGATGCCTTGTTGGAATTAAATTAATCTGAACACACAGAGAGAAGACAAACGAAAAAGTGTTGGTAGTCTATTCTGGCAAATATCAAGATGGATGCTAGGAATAGCATTGACAAGTTGTAGAACACAGCTTTTTTTTTGTTATACTCTTTAAGGACATGGTCTTTTTACAAAACAATATAATAATTCTTCGTAAATACTTAAAGCCATTTATTATCTAGAATTATATACTTAGTGTAAGATCCACCCAGGAAAATGTCTCTTCTCTGTTTTCTTTCCATGTGAAACTGCATGTAGACCCTTTTCCTTTGTACTCTCTTCAAGTATGACTTCATGAGGCCCTCCCTAGAACTCCCTACCAAGTACCTGTAACCCAGGTAACTGGCACACCTGGGGGCAGAGGGCGGTCCCCCAGGCTTTCAGGTCACTTTCTCATTGGCTGTCCTCATGCCTGCTTCTTGCCCTCCCCTATATAATCTCTCTCCACAATTAGTTGGCTCCCTCCCTGCACACCTACACCTGGTGCAGACTGGCAGCTGATGTTCATGATAAACTCTCTTCTGCCTGAACCACATGCGGTCTCCTTTCAGCAACCCTTATACTTAATATAGTAGTTTGTGTTGATTTTTAAATTTTGTTTTATTGTTGTTTGTGTTGTGAGACAGTGGTCTTGTTCAAGTTAATCTTGAACTCAAAATCCTGTCAGCCTCCTCGGTGCTAGAATTAGTTGTATACATCATCATACCTGGCTATTGCTTTTGTGTTTATTAACTTTTTTGTCAGAAGAAAGAGCCCAGGTTTGAGACTCTCGCCCTTAACTCATGTCACTGTGAGCTTCCTTAAGGAACCCTTACCTCATCTAGAAACAATCACCTGGCTGGGATCAAAATATGGAGGCAGGGAATGTCTCCAAAAACTTGTGCTGCACCAAAGGGGTTTGATACATGTTCACTTCCTTTTGCTTTTTTTTTGCTTACTCTTTTTGGCAAATACAGTTTTTAATCTCCCTAAATTCCATTGCTTGACTTCCTCAAGAAGCCAAATTAAATACAGACTCTGTCTCTTGACCTCTTCATGTTATTATTCCCATTGTTTCCACTGATTTCCAAATAAAGAAAATAGTGGTAACAAAGTTACAATTGTATTTTATATAGCCAGAGAGATAATTTTTTTTTAAGAAAATAGAGATTACCAGTAGAATCTCTCATTAGTTCCCAGAATTGAAATATATTGTTTGGCCAGTCAAGTTATGTAGAAACTGCATCATGTTTAAGTAGATATGAGTTTTAGAAAGATTTCTAGATAAGTCTTTAGATTTCTAGATAAGTCTTCATTAACTGAATGACACTGGCTGAATGACTCCTCCTCTATCTTACAAAGGTGAAGAACAGACCTGACGAGGTAAAGCACTTGGTGCCGTGGTTGGATATTGTTTGAATGTGTCCCCAAAGATTTATGTGTTGGAAGCTTGGTTTTCATCATGGTAAAACTGAGAGGTAGCAGAAGAAATTAATATAGCTCTCACAGAATATGTTACTGCTTAGAAGTGTGGATTGTAGTTAGACACCTGTGGCTAAACCTGTAATCCTAGTTACTCAGGAGGATGGTTATTTGAAGCCATCCTAGGCATAAAAGTCTTTGAGACTGTCTCCAATTAACCAGCAAAATGTTTTTTTAATTTAATTTAATTTTATTTTATTTGTGAACATACTGTAACCAGCAAAATGTTGGATTGGTATGGCATTGTTCAAGTTTCAAGTGGTAGAAGAATGGCCATGAGCAAGCAAAATGAACCAGAGTAATTGGTAATAGCTAGAAGAGAAAGAAGACAGAAAGACAGGAGGAGGCAGGAGAAGGGAGTGAACGAGAGAGGAAGAAAGAGAGAAATGGTTACCAAAACCAGATCTGGCACCTGTCCACTCTTTGATTTGTTGTGGTTAGGATATATAATGCCCCCAACTGCTCATGTTCCCAGCTGGTGGGTGTTAGGTTTTTAAAAAGAGGTAGCTGAGTAAGAACAGCACCAGCACTCACGTGGTATTCAGGTAAGGGGTAGGTTTATTCAGTAGACCTGCTGGAACCAGGCAAGGTTGGCACTCCACGTGGCTGGGAAAGAGAGGAAAGAGAGAGAAGAGCTAGAAAAGAGCAGAGAGAGCAAGAAAAGAACAGAGAGAGCGTCTGGGCCTGCACTAGGCCTTATGTAGGGTATGGGCGGAGAAAGGTGTGGCCACATCAAATTCAGATGTGACCTCAGAGGATGCAGATGTGACCTCTTCCAGGTGTCCCAGTTGCCTAGGTAACGCAAGTACTGGGGGGAGACTTTGCTGCGAGGAGGGTGGAGTCTGCTAGCCATCTAGGAGCGGACCTAACAGTGGGTTCATGGCCCCTAGATGATTGTGGTATTTAGAGGTGGGGTCAGTCACTGGAGACAGGTCTCTGAAGGGTTTTTCAGACATGCAAAATACAATAGTTACAGGGTCATAGAGATTTCTACCCAGACGTCAAAGGAAGGCCTTGGAGGCCATGAGTGTACAGCAATGTGGACAACTCTTGGAAAGGTGATGTTATCAAGCTGTGAGAGTGAAACCTAAACTGCAGTGGAACTTCTAGGAAGTTGAAGATGTCAAGAACATGGGGTGGCTGCTGAGGAAACCCATGGGCAGTGAGCAGAGCCTCCCAAGTTAGAAACTATGTAGGCTACAGCCATAGTCAGGGATGCCCAAGTCCTTTGGAGCTCACATCACATTGCATCATGTCTGAAATGCTGGACCTGGAGCTATAGGATTTCATGTTTTCCCTGCAGGGTTACAGTTTACTAATTTAATCTATGCCTCTGTCCTCTTTTAGAATGGGAATGTTATCTTATGCCATGGAATGTTGGAAGTATGTAAGTTGTACAAGGGCTTACAACTGAGATTGCCTTGAATCTCAGAAGCAACTCTGGACTTTTACTTTTGAAGAATGTTTAAACTGCTAAGACTTTGGGGAGACTTTATGAGATAGACTTGCATCTCTGGGGGCCAGGAGTGGAACTGAAGTAATTTTGGTTGAGTTTTCAGAATTTTCTGACAGCTATCCTGGGGCCTCTTGAAGGGAATTCTCCACCCATTGCTGAAAAGCCTAGAGGTGAGAGAGGCCATTCATTGAATGCAGAAGCCTAGCTCAAGGCGAGATAGAAGGGCTCTGGTTCAAAGAAATGCAGACTCCATAGCCTTAGGAAAGCCTTGCATTCAGAGAATGCTCTGATTCTGCATTGATTAACCCCCTAGCTGGCTTGAATCACTAGCTTCCTCTGAGTAGCCTCTAACCATACCCTATATGGAAGGTTAAGGCCTATCTTCCCCAGATGGAAAAGTTTAAAGTCTGCCATCTTGTCTTCATGGTAGGGGACAATGATGCCAACCTCTTCTCAGATGATGGGCATGCCTGGATCCTTAGAGACAGGTGCAGGCACTTGGCTGATAAGTTATTGAACTTGTCTGTTCAGTTCCTGGGGGAGTGTCCTGTGACCCTGCCCCCTGGCCTGACCCTATTTAGGCCAGGAGCAGCATAGGCACCATTATGCCATGCCACGTTTCTCTGTGTTTAAGTCCTGTGTCCTGGCTCCTGGCTCTTCTCTGGTCACCATGGCATCCCAATTCAGCTCTCCATTGCTGGTATTGTTTTTGTTCTTTCTTTCCTTTCTGGTTTCCTAACAATGTTAAGAGTATTTGTGGGCTGCAGGCCTTTGTAACAATTGGCTGCCTGCAGACTGCTAGAGCTCTAATAAAGACTCCAAGATTCCATCCTTCAAAATGAGGCTTCTCTGAATTCTCACCTTACCACAGAATGTTGTGGTTTAGATACAAAATGACCCTAAAGGCTCATGTGTTGAAGGCTTGATTCCCCAGGTGATTGTAAAACTAGAATTTTAGAGGCCACACCCAAACTCAAGGAAATCTACATGTGAGGTCTGGCCACTCACCTCTATACACCAAATGGAGACATGGTAAAGGGCAGAGAAAGGAGAGGTATTACATGGCTTGGGTATACCATGGGAAGAAAATATTTTATTCTCTCTTCAGCTGTCTTTGGTGTATACATATGGGGGAAAGATACATGCATAGTTTATTAAGTAAATCTGATCAGAGTTTGGCCTGGTTGATCAGTATTTCAGTCCTTTTTTGGTCATGGGGCTTGAACTCTGGGGCTGAATGCTGCGCTGTCTCTCAGCTCTTCAGCTCAAGGCTAGTGCTCTACCACTTGAGCCACAGCACCACTTCTGGTTTTCTGAGTGGTTTATTGGAGATAAGAGTCTCATAGAGTTTCCTGCTTGGGCTGGCTTTGAACCGTGATCCTCAGATCTCAGCCTCCTTAGTAGCTAGGATTACAGGAGTGAGCCACCAGTGCCTGGCTTATTTCAGTCCTTTATTTGGGGAGGGATTCTAGAGAAGTTGTTATTGTTGTCATCACTAACCATTCACTGCCTGGTACTTTAGGTCCCTTGTCATAATGATGTTATCGATCAGTTCTGTTCTTTCCAGACCCTAAGGTGGTTAAAAAGTGATTGCAGAGACAATGGCTTAGGGAAAAGGACACAAATACAAAATAGAAGAAAGTGAAAATACTTATCCTTTATCCTGTTTCTAGTTAAGTTGTGGGTCTATGAAAGAAGTTAGTGCTCTTCAGCAAAGTGTAGCTTCTAAACACCTCTTCCAATGGTGTTATTGAGAGTTGGGGTCTGGTAGGAGAATTCACTAGAAAGCATATTTTTGAAGAGTATATTTTGTCTCTAGCTTCAGCCTTTCTATTACTGGCCCTCATGAGGTGAGTAGCTTTCTTCTTCCATGATATTTTTGTAAGGTCCGCCCCTGGATGGCAAGCAGACTCCACCCTCCTGGCAGCAAAGTCTCCACCCATTACCTGCGTTACCTAGGCAACTGGGACACCTGGAAGAGGTCACATCTGCATCCGCTGAGGTCACATCTGAATTTGATGTGGCCACACCTTTCCCCTCCCATACCCTACATAAGGCCTAGCCCAGGCCCAGACTCTCTCTCTTTCTCTCTCTGTTCGTTTCTAGCTCTTGCTCTTCTTTTCTAGCTCTCTCTGCTCTCTCTCTGCTCTAGCTCTTTCCTCTCTCTTTCCCAGCCACGTGGAGTGCCAACCTTGTCTGGTCCCAGCAGGTGTACTGAATAAACCTACCCCTTACCTGAATACCACGTGCGTGCTGGTGCTGTTCTTACTCAGCTACCTCTTTTTAAAAACCTAACAATTTTTGCCTAATGACAGTTACAAAAGTAATGGAATCAGATAGTCATAGACTGAAAACTCTCAAGGCTTTTCTCCTTCATGTTGTTTTTCATGTATTTGGTCAAAGCAGACAAGTACTAATTAGTAAACTGGATTCCTGTCTCATCATGTGATTCTTCCGACACACCATTTGTCATGAAGTGATGGGATCTGAGTGTCCCCTATCGACACAGTGACATGCTGTTTGAACTTTCAACTAACAAAACATTGAGCTAAGTATTTCTGTTTATAAAGTACCCGCCATCAGGCTTTTTGGTAGTATCAGAAAATGGACTAATACATTTGGTAAAATGTCGGACAATGAAATGGTTTATAATATTGGTCTTTTGTTATCTTCCAGTTTTCCTCTAAGAAGTCATTTGTATCAGGTATCTGGCTGATCAGTATCTTGGAAAATGTGTAAAAAGAATCACGAAAATGTACAGTATTCAAATTGCAATATTTTGAGTTAGCTGGTAGATATTTCTTTTGGTCTGAGATGCTGTAAAGATTCCCAAGACACTAACAGCTCTGTGAACCTAGAATGTTTTGGAACTTCTGGGATAGATCCTTCAGTTTCAGAGATTGCTATGAGAAAAAAACACACGTGTGTGAATTAGGGCAGTGCATACAGTTCAACAAGACTCAAGAGGCTAATGAAGGCCTGAGAAAATTGTGTGTGGAGGTAAAGCTTTACAAATTCAGATTTATCTTGTGCACAAAACCTTTGATAGTCCAAAGAAAAGCATAAAATATTTGGAGGAGGTGGGGATTTGCATTTCCCATAATAAACTAGAAGCTGCTCCTTCACTTTGAAGTGTGTTCCCTTTTGGCTTCTTGAAAGTTCCTATGCATTAACAATTTGTACTGATCTTCATCACTGATGAGCACCATTGTTTGGTGAGTTCTGATTAGCACATGAATACCCCACTGTGGGCCCAAGGGAATGCAAAGCAGACACATTTGCACTTGAATATCCACTTAACATTTGGGCTAGAGTTTGAAGTCTCAATCAATTTCCACATCCACCACTATTCTGCTGGGACTCTTGCCCAGATGTGAATCTCTTGGGATGTAAATGTCTTGGGCTCAAAGTTTTATACACCATTCATTGAAGAGATGTGGGACAGTGAGGTATAAACTGCCAAGAAAAATACATGAAGGTATGAATGCTTCGTTCCAGACTCAACAGTGGCTTTCCTCTTCATCTAATTCTTTCACTTTTTTTTTAATCAAAGAAATACATGGCAATCAAGAGATCAAATATTATTGAAGGGCTTACAATGCAAAAACAAGTGACTGTTGCTCTTCTCCCCTCTGAAACCCATTCTCTGAAGAAAACCTCTTGAAACTATTTTTTGCCTACTAGATTCATAATTATAGACAATTTGTTTATTATATGCCTTCTTATTTCTTGACATGACATCAATTTTAGGTCATAATTATTGATATCTTTGTTGAGTGAAAATCTTTTCTACTCAGAACTATTTGGGAATCTATGAATTAACATAAATAGTTTAAAAAATGAAAAGTCATCATATATCTGGAAATATTTAGTAACCAGTAACACACTTAAACAGACAGAGGTGAAGGCTTATATACTAGCTTAACAAAATGTAGTATGGTTTAGGGTTTGAGTGGGAAGTGTAGAAAGTTCTACCATTATGCCCTGCAAATACATACAATGTTATCCCATCAGAGGCTCTATAACATTTCTTTTGCCTAGTGACTTCATACCTGTCAAAACACATTACTCACATACAATTATACATAGCACACACTTCATAATAATAAATGACTAGTCCTAGTTTACATATTTACAATGCTAGTTTCATTATTAAAAACCTGATTTACAGCTGGGCTCATGCCTGTAATCTTAGCTACTCAGGAGGCTGAGATCTGAGGATTGTGGTTCGAAATCAGCCTGGGCAGGAAAGTCCACGAGACTCTTATCTCCAATTAATCACAGAAAAAGCCAGAAGTGGTACTGTGGTTCCAGTGGTAGAGCACTAACCTTGAACAAAAAGGAGCTTAGGGACAGAGTTCAAGCCACTAGGACCAGCAAAAACAACAACAACAACAACAATTTACTATAAAAATCATGCACTGGATTATACTGGCAATCATCTTGTAATCTTATATTTACTATGTCTCTTGATTGTACAACTTTCCTTTCTGCTTGATTCATTCTCATGTCTCTCTGATGAGGAAATTTATGGATCCTGTGGGGTAGGTGGCAAGACAATTGAGTCACAGATAAAAAACTTCAGTTGTGTCTTAGTAGTTACTAACCCCAAGTCAAGAAGGGTAGGAGAAAATTTAGAACTGCCAATTTGGATTATTGTAACCTGAAATTCAAGGAAGCTAGTACATCAGCATCCTAGGATTAAGCATCCAGTTTCAAAATTTATTTGCAGCTCGAGCTGCCTAGAAGAAATGCCAGGCTAGAAGTGAAAATAGATAACAGCAATACTCTGAACCCTTTCTTCAGAATAACCATTTCCCAACTGGGCGCCAGTGGCTCATGCCTGTAATCCTAGCTACTCAGGAGGCTGAGATCTGAGGATCATGGTTCAAAGCCAGCCCGGGCAGGACTCTCAATCGGTAGAGCGCTCTCCTTGAGCTGAGGAGCACAGGGACAGTGCCCAAGCCCAGAGTTCAAGCCCCACGACCGACGAAAAAAAAAAAAAAGAATAACCATTTCCCAGATCCAATAACTAGGTTTATATCTAAATCTCCACATACACATTTTCTGGCTTCCTGCTACTTCCCTTTTCTATGAACCGTAATATGGTAGGGACAAAAGGAAATAACTTGGAAATTTCTCTCCCAAGTTTTGGCCAAAAAATGTAAACAAATTTGTTTTTCCATTTGTATACATTTGATGTTTCTTCCTTTAACTGAGGGCCAGTGTTGTGACCAGAGCCAAGACTTATGGCTCTAATGATAGTGTTACCAAAAAGTTTAGGGCAGCTAAACAACCTAGGTCCTGGCAAGAGAAGAATTCAGGCAAGACATGAACATAGTAAAGGTGATAAGAAAGTTGATTAGAAAGAAATATGGAAGCTAGGCACCAGTGGTTTATGACTGTAATCTTAGCTACTTAGGAGGCTGAGATCTGAGAATCAAGGTTTAATGCCAGCCTAGGTGGAAAGTCGGTGGGATTCTTAACTCCAGTTGACCAGAAAAAAAGTGCTAGAATGGGAGGTGTAGTTCAGGTGGTAGAGTACCAGCTTTGAATGGAAAAAGCTAAGGGACAACACCAGGCCCTGAGTTTAAGTCCCAGCCACCAAAACAGAAAGAAAGAAAGAGAAAAAGGAAAAAAGAAAGAAAGGAAAGAAGGAAAGAATCAAGGAAAGAGAAAGAAAAAAAGAGAAGAGAGAAAGAAAGGAAGAAAGGAAAGAAAGAAAGGCACATTCTAGTTACCACAAATAAGGGAAAGGATGCAACCTATGTTTCTTTGCTTCTGGCTTACTTTACCTAATTTAATTTTTTCTGTCTTTCCACTTTCTTACATATAGTTTACTATCAGTCTTTCTGATGGAAGAGTGGAATTCCATTGTGTATATATCATATCTTCTTGATCCATTCTTTCACTGAGGAGCATCAAGCAAACACGCTGGATAGTAATATATGTGCATGTGTGTACATACCCACACATATGCTAGGACATGATAAGTTATTTCTCTAGACATTAATACAGTGAGACCAAAGGAGAATATTCACAGGAGCAGATCACAAAAGCTTAATAGCTATACGCATATGATCATATAAAATAATATTTTTCAAAATGAACTCCAAGAAATGGAGTTCATTTTTGTCTTGTTTTTCAGTTTATTTGTCTTGGGGGAGGATACAGAGAAGATGGGACAAAAGGTGAACAAATAAGCATAGTACTCACTAGACACTATGGGGAAAGGAACTATACAACTTGTGGGTGGGGATGGAGGGAAAAAGGGGATGTTCCAAAGGTCATTAAAAAATTGTAAGATTACTAATCAATTCTTTTAGATTACTGTCTTCCTTCCTTCCTTCCTTCCTTGCTTCCTTCCTTGCTTCCTTCCTTCCTTCCTTCCTTCCTTCCTTCCTTCCTTCCTTCCTTCCTTCCTTCCTTCCTTCCTTCCTTCCTTCCTATCTCTTTTTCTCTCACCCTCTCTCTTCCTCTCTTTCTCCTGTTTTTGTCTTTCCTTCCTTTGCTGGGAATTGAACACTGGACTTCCTACACTCCAGGCAAGAGCTCGTAGTCACCAAGGATGGATGAGATTTTCCCTCAGCTCCCAGTTTCCATGAAAATTGAAGCGCTTGAGATCTACACTCTTGAAAAGCATTTCTGATTGTCTTACAAAAATGAGTCTCAAAGGTGCACAATTTTAGTTTTTAGTTTCAGTATAACAGTAGAAATAGGAAGAAACAGAGACAGACACATTATTCCCCAGGCAGTAATTGAGAATTAAATTTTAAATGGCAGTTCCTATTTATGGCTTTTGTACTTCCCTAGGCAGATACACATGTTCTTGACAGTCTGGCAATTCCTAGTCTTTAGAAAATGCTTTGGGTGACTTAGATGGGTGAAGCCCACCCTAAAACACAGTTTCCTTTAAGATTTTCTTTTGCATACCCAGATGTCATTCTTTCTGTTCTAGCTATATATGAAGAGTTTCCAGACTTTTACTATTTTAAAGGAGAAGGAAGATTAATTAGACCACCCCTTATATGTCTCCTAATCATATAATTATGATTAAAAAAGATATGATGGGAGGGGAGCTTACCTGCTTTTTCAGTATACTCCCTGGTTTTAACTTCTGATTCTGGCCTTTTTTGGAATGTGTTAAAAAAGTAATATTTCCCTGTCCTCACATTGATCTGGCCTTCCTCAAAAGGACATGCAGATAGAAAGGACATTAACAAATTTCTAAGAATGTTGTATCTTCTAGATTTCCTGAAATACTATATTTATATATTAATATTGCACTAATACCATTTACTTCAACAAATGTTGGTTAGTTAGGTATCTTCACTTTGTACCTGGACAAAACTTTTCATGGAATTTATCATGTTAAAAAAATCCCATAGCAGAGTGTTGATGATTCAGATATGTCATCCTTTCTATTCAGGAGGCTGAAATCTGAGGATCATGGTTTGATGTCAGCCTAGGCAGATAAGTCTGTGAGACATTTATTTCTAATTAATCAGCAAAAAGCCAGAAGTGGAGGTATGGCTCCAGTGAGAGTACCAGCAGTGAAGGAAAAAGCTGAGATTGAGCTCAAAACCCTGAGTTCAAGCTCCAGTGCTGACATATACAAATAAGTTATTTTTAGCATTTATTATAAGAAGGAAAATGGAGTGGACAGGGAAAGGATAGAAAAACAACTAAACCTTAAGGTATATCTTTCTGTATTATATTATACTTGTTCTTGATTTTAGAGCTCTAAACTCACAGAGAGTAAACTGTTTACTCTCTAACCACACACACACACACAATCACACAATCACACAGAGAATTGTAAACAGCCCTATTACAGACCTTACCCAACATATGCTAAAGCAGCGGTGTATAAAGTCCAGCCTACAGGCTGTATAAAGCTCTCAAAATTATATAGACACATATGCTTCTTCTTGGCTGGTAGGACACCTGCCAGCACTGATTAATCTTCTTTCTTTCTTTCTTTCTTTCTTTCTTTCTTTCTTTCTTTCTTTCTTTCTTTCTTTCTTTCTTTCTTTCTTTCTTTCTTTCTTCCTTCCTTCCTTCCTTCCTTCCTTCCTTTCTTTTCTTTCTTTCCTTTCTCTCTTTCTTTCTCTCCTTTTTTCTCTCCTTTCCTTCCTTCCTTCCTTCCTTCCTCCCTTCCTCCCTCTCTCCCTCCCTCCCCCTCTCTTCCTTCCTTCCTTCCTTCCCTTCCTCCCTTCCTCCCTCCCTCCCTTTCTCCCTCCCTCCTTTCTTTCTTTCTTTTTTTCTTTCTTTCTTTCTTTTTTTTATTATTTTTTTTATTTTTTTTTTAATTTAATTTTATTTTATTTGAGAACATACTGTACAGAGGGGTTACTCTTTCTTTCTTTCTTTCTTTCTTTCTTTCTTTCTTTCTTTCTTTCTTTCTTTCTTTCTTTCTTTCTTTCTTTCTTTCTTTCTTTCTTTTCTTTCTTTCTTTTCTTTCCTTCTTGTTGTTCATGGGCTTAACCTCTGGGCCTAGGCACTGTCCCTCAGCTCTTCAGCTCAAGGCTAGTGTTGTACCACTTGAGCCACAGCACCACTTTTGGTTTTCTGGTGATTTATTGGAGATAAGAGTCTCATGGACTTTTCCTGCCTGGGCTGGCTTTGAAAGGCGATCCTCAGATCTCAGTCTCCTGCTTAGCGAGGATTACAGGTGTGAGTCACCGACGCCCAGCTATTGATTAATTTTCAAATGATATTTTAAATATTCAAATGGAAGTAAAAAGGTCCCCCACCCCTGTAAAGTGTCATTGACAATATTAAACATGTTCCTATAGAGTGATTATTGCCTGCACTCCTGTTCTGCCCTTTGACTGAGGTCACCCAGCAATAAGAACAGGAACTATCAGCTAAAACTTAAGGTCAAAGTAAATTAGAGTAGCCTAACAGTAAAATATAAAGCAAAAACAATATAGATCTCAAAGATGCAGCTTAAACTGTATGCATGTCTTATTAAAGATAGAACCAGTCTCTAATTCCTATTTCATGCAAGGGGAAATGTTTCTCATTCTTTCTTCCTTTCTTCCTTTTCTCTCTTCTGTGTTTCTCTCTCTCTTCTCCTTCCCTCTCTCCCTACTCCTTTAACTGTGTTAGTTACACTAAAATAAATCCTTGTTAAAACTTAAAAAAAGCCTCTCTTATACTGCATTCAACTTCTGAAAGTGTGTAATTTGTACTAGCAAATAATCTTTCATCTCACCTCTGACTCATGCTTACATTCTTTTCTGTGGTGAAGAACTGGCTCACTGTGCCAGAATAACATGACCCTTCTCTCTCTGGGATCACCTCAGGACTCCAGCAGCCACAGTGACTAAAGAAAAAATCTTTTGAGGTTTCCCAAAGACCATCTTGGAAATTTTTAATTTTAATTTAATTTAAAGATTTTATTTAGGATTTGGTTTGGAAAAGACAAGATATTAAAAGTCAGCAGAATGTCAGAAGATTCAAACACTTGCTCAAATAGCATCATAGGTAAAACAATACTTAGTTATCTAATTAGTCAATGTGGCAATAAGAAGATTTTAAAGGTAACTATAGAAGGTAGTGTAATTGATTTTAAAACTTATGGAAAAGCTTAACTCTTTTAATGGTTAAAAAAAAAAAACCCAAAACCCTCTTTTCTCCTAAATAATTGAGGACATAATAAAGACAACACAGGAAATTTTTGTGATAAGACACAGAATGTGTTTCCTAGATAGGTTACTTAAAAGGTAAAGTAAAATCTTTCAAAACATGTTTTTAAAGGCAGACCAACTGGACCCCAGTGGTTCATGTCTGAAATCCTATATTAGAAGGCTGATATCAAGAGGATAATAAGTGGAAGTCAGTTCTGGCAGAAAAGTCCTCATGATTCCATTTCTAAAATAATTAACAAAAATTGGACTGGAGGTATGGCTTAAAGTGGCAGTGTATAGCCAAACAAGCAAACTGAGCAACTATGAGGCTTTAAGTTCAAACTCTCAGTACTATTCTCTCCACCCCCAAAACATATCAGACCAAAGACCCAGGAAACTTTGTAATTTTAAGAGAGAAAGTTGAAGTTGTGTTATTCATCTTAAAGTTTATGTTTAAATCTTAACTATGTTTAAATCTTAAACTATTTTCAAACAAGAGTACTCTCTTTTTACCCCTAACAAAAGTAGATCTTACAATTCTTGCATACCTTACAAAGGTGTTCTTTTCAGTTTATTTCTTGTAGTTCTATCTGTATTTTTATCCACCTGCAGCTATAATTTTATAGAAAAGTAGGAAGTAGATGGTTATAAGTTGTCTGTTGTAACGTAGCAATTTAGTATACTATTTTATGCCTAGAAGTATGCTTCTTTACAGAAAATTCATTTTTAAGATACTTATTAACAAATATTTTTAGTCTCTGTAGAAATGGGAAGACAAAAATATATAAACTTAGATTTATACTTAGTAAAAATGTTTTAGAAGTTTCTTAGAAATGATTTAGATTTTTGCCAGGCACCGGTGGCTCTTGCCTGTAATCCTAGCTACCTAGAGGGCTGAGATCTGAGGATCGTGGTTCAAAACCAGCCAGGGAAGGAAAGTCTGTGAAACTCTTATCTCCAATAAACCACCAGGAAACTGGAAGTGGTAGAGCACTCGCCTTGAGCTGAAGAGCTGAGGGACAGCATTCAGGCCCAGAGTTCAAGCCCCATGACTGACAAAAAAAAAAAAGAAATGATTTATATTTTTAACAAATACACATATATTTTGCTTAAATTAACATAACTTATAACTATACAAGTTTCAAGTCACTACTAAAATTTTTATACTTTCAGGCAGATATATAAAATATAATCATTATTTAAATAAGCTTGCCAGAACAATGATTAATTTCATTAAACTCAAATGTAAGGTTTTTTTGTTTGTTTTTCTTTTGTTTTTTGGTTTTTCGTGTAAGTACTGGGTCTTAAACTCAGGGCCCTTCCTCTTGCTTGGCTTTTTTGCGCATGATGTTTTGCCACTAGAGTCACACCAGCTTGGTGCTGGTTAATTGGAGAAGAGAGTCTCACAAGCTTTTCTGCCCCAGCTGGCTTCAAACTTTGATCCTTAGATCAGCCTCCTGGTAGCTAGTATTATAGGCATGAACCACAATGCTCAAATTTTAAGTTTTATAATCTAAAACATCCTGTAGATCCTAGTTCATTTCAGTAATAAATTGATAGAATAAAATTGTGCAACCTCATTATATTTAATGCTGATATAATCCTGAAGACATACTAATTTTATGAAAACAAAATTGCAAACTATTCTTATTTACCCAAAATAAGATGACTTTGAAAAGCATTCTGGTTACTTTCTATAAAATATTCTATTACATTTATAGAAATTCCTATTTTTCTCTAAGCAAATTAGATGGGTTTTGTAAATTAGGTTGACAATACCATCTGGAGGTAGGAAAATATCACATATGCTTAACATATGTCCACACATATACATAAACAGAGACAATACAAGAAGAGGTCTTGGGGCTTCATTCTAAAAATTTACCCATGCATTCAGCATAAACACAGTAATATAAAACTCACTAGTTTATATAAGAGTTCTCAGATTTACTCCACTTTATATTTTTATCTGAATTATGTTTCAAGCAGATGGAGCAAGTTAAAGCTATCTGATCATTCTGATGGCTAGCTTATTTATTTTTATTTTTATTTGTTAAAACAGTATTTCAGGAAGAGACAAGAGTTTCATGTTCTCCAATGTATTATCTTACTGTGAATTAAATTTTGGACAAAAGAATGAGAAAGCCTTAAGTAGTCATGTGAATATCGCCAAAGTCTACCTGGGATATGAAATACCTAGCCTGTTTCTAAGTATCCTTTTTAGCCTCTGGTGGCTGCTTTTTGGGGTCCCCAAGTCCATTGAGAACCCCCCAATTGCACAGAGAACTTAAAGCTTGAGGACTACAGGGAATCTGGGGGCTCAATGGGAAAAGAAAGATCAGCAGCTTGATACACTCTAATTTTCTTCAAAGAAAACACGAGTTATTATTCTTAGTAAAGTTGTATTGGTAAGAAAGGAAATGGACAGCGAAGGCCTGATAATGGTAAAATATGTAGTCAGCATGAATTAAAAAAATAGGGGAGGTACTTAACCAGAGAAGACTTAGATTAAAAAAAAAGTTCTAGGTGGTAGAAGATTTACGTCTAAAAGATAGAGAAAGAAATTGTAATTGAAAACTAACTTGGAGCTGATGATAGACCAGGTTTTAAAAATATCCAGTTTCTGGTCCTTTTTAAAAATTTCAGAGGTGTGTTCTGAAATTGACCAACCCTATAGTTTGCCAATCCTCTGGCCTAGGATTTGGTATTGATCAAATTCGGTGATTGATCTCTTCCAGTGTTCAATCAGCTACTTGGTAGTTTATTATCTATGGACATACTAGGAAGGAATAGGGGACCAGGATCCTAAGCCTTGTCTAAGAAGAGTTTTGAGATTATACAGGAGAAGAATTAGAGAAGGGGAAAAGAGGAATGTGTTGTCAGGAAGTCTTGTTCACACTCTGCTTAAATCATTAGCTGCCACGCTGACTCCAGTAGAGTCTGCTTAGCATGGGAAACCTGCTTTCAGACCTGAGAAAGGGGCTTCAGAGACCTATCTCTGAGTATTGGGACTTCACCGAAGTCTACCTCGGAGAATAGGGCTTCTAAGAGGCCTACTCCTGGAAAGGCTGGCAAACCCCTGGGAAAGATGTGTTTCTGCCTTTCTTTTCCTCATAAGAGTGCCTATTAATCTTTTACTGCTTCTACTGCTTTTTGTACTTGCTCATTGTCAACGTTCCCTTATTCAAAGCCCTTTCTTAAGAGTGTTGACGACTCCAATATCTGATGAGTGTCTTAAAAATATGACTAACTCACCAGAGTTAAGTGCTGCCCTGAAACCCCTCTTATGGAGACTAGGGGACAAGTTATAAGTAAGTATAAAAGTATTGGGGGTTTCACAAAGTCACTTCAGCAGAAGGAATTGTTTGTAAGGGACTTACAAGAAGCAGTAGGCTCAGCTAGAACAGAAAGAATGTATGGCAATTGCTGAGACAATTATTTAGGAGAAAGAATTTCCTGCTATTTACTAAGAGACTTGCTAGATCTAGGTCTCCTTGAAGTTTACTATTAAAGAAGAAACAGGAAAGATCTTATGGGAAAGTTAAGGCCTCTATAAAGATAGGTAATGGTTAATTGGTGACAAACATCGAAACCCAAACCCATTGTATTCCTTAGAGATAAGCCGGAGACAAATGCCTATCAGGTGCCCAGCTGGTGACCACCCAAGAAAGAAGCCCTGCAGCAAGATTGTGTAACCTTTTGCCCTTTCTCATGGAGACTTTTGCTATAAAAGTTTGTTATCCTCTGCATTAAATCGCACTCAGCATCCACTCCTAATGTGTGTGAGTTGTCTGTTTGCCATCTCCCCATCCTATTCCAGGTTCCTCCCTTAGGTGTCCTCCGTCGTCCCGACAGAACCCGGTCCGCGGCAGGTGGCGCCCAACGTGGGGCTAGAGGCTGAGGCTCAGAGCGGGGCACGAAGCAGTCTCTTCAGTCAAGGAACCTTGGGAGGTAACCATCTCTCTCATTTCCCTTCACCTGGAATAGTAGTCAGAAGCTCGTTGGGGTGCTGCAGGCCCCTCAGTTGCGGCTGGGAAAGATAACGAGTAAATCATGGGGAGTTCATCTTCTAAGAATAAGGATAGTTTGTCTCTATTTTAAAACATATGCTAAAAGCAAGAGGCACTAAAGCCTCCACAGCAGCAAAGGGAGAACAAACTAATCCTCGGTTCCCGCAGGAAAAAGGGAACCATTGAAAAAGTGAATGTAAATCTAAGTTCCATAAAGACGGAACTCCTCCTCGAGAGGAAACAAAAAACGGAAAAAGGGAACCATTGAAAAAGTGAATGTAAATCTAAGTTCCATAAAGACGGAACTCCTCTTCGAGAGGAAACAAAAAACGGACAGAGGGGCAACCAGCCCCTCCCCAAGAGAATAAGAAACAATTAGATCATTTGATACAATTTTCATATTTCAGGAATGGTGAAAGCCTGCAGGTGTGGTCTTGGGGCTGGCAGAGAGTCTTGGCGGACGCGCTATAAGACTGCCAGCGGGGCCAGTGGGAGACGTCCCCTGGACCCCTGGGTGGGGCTGTCCTCGAGATCGGGTAGAGGGGGTTCGAGTCCTCCTGATTGGCCGATTCTCTCTGGTTGGAAGCCCTTCTGGACAGACTGTCGGACCAGCAGTCTGATGCGCTTGCTGTCTGTCTTGAGTGTAAGTATATGTCTTCTGTTAACTCTAATTTGAATCTTAGGCATGCAGCCCTGGGGCCGGTGTATGAGGGGCTTACTGATCCCCTAGACCAGAGGAAGAGTGCGCACTTAATTGCCCCATCCACCTTTTTAGAATTCCAGGAGTGCCCGGACCAGATCGCCCCCCTC
Organism: Dipodomys spectabilis; assembly: GCF_019054845.1. Lineage (NCBI taxonomy): Eukaryota > Metazoa > Chordata > Mammalia > Rodentia > Heteromyidae > Dipodomys > Dipodomys spectabilis. The sequence continues at coordinate 2,824,821 of NW_024870729.1, read as the reverse complement.
CCCAGAGAAAGCGTGACCAAGTGCGCGTACATTACCAACCCCCGTATGCGGTGTGAGAGTGTGTGTGTGTGTGTGTGTGTGTGTGTGTGTGTGTGTGTGATTTTAACTTCTTTTTCTTTCTTATCTCGGTTTTATTAATTTGGACACTCCTTGTCGCAGAGATGGGGCAAGGACAAAGCAAGCTTACTCCTCTCAACCTCCTGCTCAGTCATTTCAAAGAGGTAAAAGAGAGGGGGTATAATTTGAGTATAATTGGAAATCTCAGAAGAATCTAAAAAGAAAAATTCTCTGGAATAAGTAGAGGGGGTTTGAGTCCCCTGGTAAGTGGTGAGATGTCACCCCATTCACTGAGACCTGATTTTGTCTTTGTGGCCACTTGTTTGTCTTGTTTAGTGTGTGTGTTCGTTTTATGTTTTCTGAGGTAGGGAAGTTTTGGGTGAGTATGGCAGGCTCACTCAGCATCCACTCCTAATGTGTGAGTTGTCTGTTTGCCATCTCCCCATCCTATTCCAGGTTCCTCCCTTAGGTGTCCTCCGTCTTCCCAACAGAACCCGGTCCGCGGCAATTAGCCTAGGTTTGATTCTGGGGGATGTTTGCAGGTATTAGATTATTATTGCCAAGGGGTACAATTTTGTTTCTGCCACAAGGTGATTGCTTCTACTTGATATGCATTTGTTTGGTTGTTTATTCATTGCTTTCTTGCAAACTAATTTTCAAGGAACTCATAGGCAACTCAAGTAATGACATTAAAAACTGTCAGACTGATTCAACTACACTGTTTGGAAGTTGCTTCTTTACAGTAGGGAGAAAATTGTTAACTAAACCAGAGGTCCTGAGCTTAGAGCGTATGGGCTTAAGAATGTGACTAGATTCCCATGATTAAATGATCTCTCTGCAAGGCTTACAGTTCCTGGATTCTTGGCAATATCCTAGTTATCCTTATCTTTGATGCTGTTAACCACAGAGTAGAGGAAGAGAAGTTAGGTAAATTTAGTGCAAATCAACCTTGAATTTCTAGGTTTTAGACAGAAACTGCCTAAAATACGAACATATCTATTAGTAGAATTGAGTAAGAATTCAACTCAAAGTTGATGGTAGGAAAGGAGCCAGCTGCATTTCCAAATGAAGAATCAATGCTTTTAAAAGGAGCAGCTTTCACTCCCTATTACATTACCAATAAGTAAAGTTTATGGAAATTGAACATAAAAGGTAATGATTGGTGCTTCTGAGCATGCTTGTGAGCAAGATAATTAATCTAGCTTTTCTTTGATTATTACTTGCAAGGTTATTCCTTTTTTACATATTTACAGGTGTCTTCAGATAAATAGATGAGATGCTGTGGTGGATAAAAGGGTAAGAAGATTTGGGGGTTTTATTACCATTATGCTTTTGTCCTTGTAAAGACTTGAATTCTAAGACAAAGAACATTGTTTTATTCAATCACTATTTAGTTACTTTTGATATTAAACTCAGGCTTATATATGCTAAAATATGCATTTTATCGCTGTGCCACAATCCCAACCTGAGATTACTGTTTTTGGTTCCTTTTTTCCTCCATGTAAACTATTTTCACAAAATGGTAGCCAACCTAAATAATAACATTTAAAAACTATCCTATCCATCCAATTATACTGTTTAAGACTTGCTTCTTTACAACAAGGAGAAAATTTCTAACTAAAGCCAGAGATCCTATGCTCTGGAGCCTAGGAACATGAGATTGTGCCTTCTGAATGTTTATATAGTACTCTACAAAGTCACAGAATAGTCATATTATAGTCAATTAACCTTTGGAGGAAACAATCTTGAAATAGGCTCTATCATGTCCTAAATGTTAGCCTGCTACAAGCTTATTTCCTAATTACCTGTCAGGGGTTTGAGAGAGTATCTGATCATCAGTTTCCTCAGTGAGTAGGTCTCTCTCCAATGGACTTACTGGAGAAATGGTTTAGGCTTCTGTGACACTTGGATAGTGCTACAACTCAGTTCAAATTTTAAAAAATTATATAAGTAAAATAATTTTGAGCTGTTGGGAACTACAAACAGGAGGGCAAGCATTTCAATAGCTGCATCAGTTCTCGGAAGAAGGTAGGAAAAGTGGGAACTTACACATGAGAAGGAACAGGGCAACATGACCAGTGAAGTTAACAAAAGAATGACTAACCAGACTCCAAGTATCTACATCAGGAGTTTGATGATATCCTTTTGATATGTGTCTTGGGCCAGTAATGTAATTATCCAGGCATCTATGTTGTTTCAGATGCTTGAAGCCAAAGGGTAAAAGTGACTGAAGTTCACATTCCTGGAATCAAATGGAATTGTTTTCTGCTTCCCAAATGACTACCTGACTCCATGTTGAGGCTTTCTTTCAACAGTGGTTTCATTTTAATTTTCCTTCTATTTTCATTTCACTAATAGAGCATTTGCTTAGGATGACTTCTCTCTCTCTTAAAAAAAATCCCAAACAGTAATAATTCCTTTCAAAGTTGAGCATGGTGATGTGTACCTGTGAGTTTAGCACTTTGGAGGTTGAGTCAAGAGGATCACAAGTCCAGCATGGGACAGATAGTAAGTCTGTGTCACAGAAAGCAAACAAACAAATATTTCTTGTAATTATAAAACTTTTCCATTGCTCATGTAACTGTAACCCTTCTGTACAGTATCTTTACAATAAAAATATATATATATTAAAAAAAGGAGGGGCTGGGAAGGTGGCTCAGTGGTAGAGCTCTAGCCTTGAGCTGAAGAGCTGAGGGACGGTGCCCAGGCCCAGAGTTCAGGCCCCATGACTGGACCCCCCCCCCCAAAAAAAGAAAAAGCTATAACCAAAAGGGCAGGCGGTATGGCTCAAGTGGTAGAATACTGGCCTAGCATGAGAGAAGGATCCTTTGGGTTCAACACTCAGTACTAAATAAAAGGATTTTCTTTTTTTTTAATTAAAAATATAATATAAAAAATAAACTTTTAACCTAAAAAAAAAAAGCTTTTCCAAAGTGAAGAATCCATAGTTGTGACCACTCATGATTAAAGCAATACTCATCTCAAATGTAACTCAAGAAACCTTTTATGCTTAGCCATCCACTCAAAATACATTTCTGAAGAGAGTGAAGGAAGTTCAGTGTTTGTGGTAAAGTCACTGTTAAAGAAAAGAGGAAAGTAAGTTGCCAGACAGTAAGTATAAAATTCTGATTCCCTCACATAACTGAGGCACCTTTAATTGATATGAAGTAGACAGGCAGAAATGGACATTGAAATAAAATGAACCAGTAAACCAGTAAAGTATCACATTAAATGCATTTTCCTGTGCATCTTTCCTGGCATTACTGTTGATACACGTATAAACATTGGTAGTTGGTCTACCTCTTGGTGTATCAGCTATTAGTCCCAGCTGGACTTTTACAAACCTAGAGGTTATTCAGATGCTTCATCTATATAGCTTACAATTGCAATTTGATATATATGACTGCTCTCAAATCACCGTCTTGGCTTTGTGGATACATTATCAGGTAAAACTATTCCCTATCCTTGGTTCCTGGAAAAGACTTCCCATTTCTTAAAAAAATCCACAATTATGTACATAAAATTATCATAATTAGTCTACTATTACTCATAAAAACCTAAGCCTGGGAGCTTTGTGTGCTTTGCTGCTTGGCCAGGTTGATGCCCTCACACTAGTTTGAAAACTATACTATTGATTTTGCTTCAGTGAATCACACTCTGTCAAAACTCGTGTTATTCTTTCATCCTGAATTCTTCTTTGATGAAACAAGAACCTGTATCTACTGATGCAGTCACAGGCCCACTAATCCAGATGGGTGATACTGAGATGGGAATTGTCAGCACTACAAAGACCATGATACAAGAAAGGGTTTGAATGTAGAACAACATATGAGAACTGGCACCAGCTGGCAAGAATATTTGGATCTCCCATCCGTCCATAGCCCAAAGCTGGGCCCTTAGCAAGTGGAAAGCAGAGAGAACTACTTTTGACTTCCAGAACCAAGCTCTTACAGCACAAAAAAATAACACTACAGAACAGTTGCACAAAAGAAAGCAGACAAAAAAACCCATCCAAGACAATGGTTATCTCTGGGAAAAGACTGATCCTTTAAAAAAATCCAACTTTTGGATAATGTCCCTTAAAAAAATAAAACACAAGCTTTTCTTGACCTTGTTCAGCCAGACTTTGAGTAAAGATCCTAGGATTCTACTGGTAAGGACAATTCTTCTTTGGGTTGGGCAGAAGTCCCAAGACCCCCACTGAAGTCTCTGGAACAACAAATGTCCTAGCCCATCCTTCTTACTGCTAACAGTTTTGGGCAAGGATTCTCTCCACCCATTTAGGTCTGACTGGTGGAGGAAACTATGATTTAAATGACAGACTAGTAAGAGTTTCTTATGGTTGTGGGAATAGTCAGTAATGAGTAGCCAGAGATGCAAGGTTATATATGAATCTAACAAAAATGAGGATGGTTTAGAGCTTCAGTGGGGAAATAGAGAAATATCTATTGGTCTTATTTACACTACTGAGAGCTGAATTTGCATTTAACAGCCCTAAGGGCTATTCTTCCCTCCCCCTCACCCCCCAAAAAAAACTTTTGGAGTGGGGTCAATGCCAGTTTTATTTTCTAGAGCTCTGCAGAAGTCTAGACCATGTTTCCTTCCATGGCAGTTGATTGTTTAAAAGTTTTCAGTTTGAAGTATTTTTTTTTTCCCAGAGCTGAGGACTGAACTCAAGGCCTTGCGCTCGCCAGGCAGGCGCCCTTCCACTAAGCTAAACCCCCAGCCCCTAAAGTAATTTTTATACCACTTTGGTGGACTGTTATCTCTATCAGAAGTGTCCTAGCAGGCCATGCTCTCCATTTACCTTCTTTTTTTTTTTTTGACATTTGTTCTACTAGTTTTAGCTCTTTTACTGGCTGATCTTACAACTTTGAATAGTGTACTCTGAACATTAATTCTCTTTTTAACTTTTTTTTATTGTAAAAATAGTGTACAGAGGGGTTACAGTTACATGAGTAAGGTAAGGAGTACATTTCCTATTGAGCATTTTTACCTCCTTCTTTGTTTTTCCCCTACCATCCTTTCCCTCTCCACCTCCCAAATGCCCCCCTCCCTGCAAGTTGTAAAGTTCGTATTCAACAATGTCTTGTACATCTCATTGTTACAATAGATCAACCTGTATCCTTGTTTCAGCATTTTGTTATTTCCCTCCCCCTCCCCAAATTAGAAAAATGTATATATAAGATTCAGGGCACCGAACTCAAATACAGTGAAAACAGGGGTTATACCATGGGGGAAGAACATACAAGAGAAACAAAAAAAAATCACATAATACATTTTAGATACGTTAAAAAGAATAGCAAGAAAGAAAAAACAAGTTGTGTCCCTATCTTGGGGTTCATTTCACTTAATGTCATCTTATATGAACACTAATTCTTGTTTCAACAATTTTAACCTTTTAATTCTTTAAGACTCTATTTTCTATGATTATATATTATTTTATTTCCTTTCTGTTTCCACTTCTGTAATTTTATTTTGTCATCTTCAGATGGTTCACATTTACTTTCTCTTTTGCTACCATGAACTTGAGTCTAAATCTTCAAACTCAATAAACAGCTCTTAAATTTTTATGACTAGGTAAATGCTACTAAATTCAGATCTGTTTCCAATGGATGTTAATGGGATTTCTAGAAAGGAGGTATGTTCCCATATGTAGACTGTCATTCACACAAGAATGTTCATGGATCCAAGAATAAGTATTTTTAAATGGACATATTACCAAAGGTGACATACAAATTCAATGCTATCCTCATCAAAATCCCAGTAATTCTATTCATCAAAATTCCAGTAATATTATTCACAGATTGAGAATTTATAATTCTAAAATTCATATGCAAATAAAAAAGATGCTGAGTAGCCAAAGAAACTTTGAACAAAAAGAACAATGCTGAAGGTATTACCCTATTTGACTTCAAACTATATTATACCATAGTAATAAAGACAGCATGATACTGGCACAATAATAAACAATAAAGACCGGTAAAATAATAGACCCAGAAGTATCCTAAGCAGGCATTACTATCTCTTGGTAAAGATTTCAAAAGCATACATTGGAGAAAAGAGCTTCTTTAATAAGTGGTACTGAAATGGATGGAGCTAGAAGGAATCATGTTGAGCGAGGTAAGCCAAGAACGAAGAGACAAACGGTACATGGTCTCCCTCATAAGTGGATGCTAAATCCAAAAGGTTAGTGATACGACAAAACTAACAGGACTTAAGAAACAAAGAACTCCCGCTCATCTGGTTGAACCACTACTAAATATCCTCATGCTGCTGATCACAAATATGGTATATAACATGTGAACACTGTTATATATTACAGACTGTGGTAGACAATTTGCTCCAGGGAAGTTAGAATGAACTTGTGACTTTGAAATTATGTAATCATTTAATCACAATCAAAAAAAAAAAAAAAAAAAGAACCTCGGGGAAGGGAGGGAGGGAGGGGATGGTAGGGGGAAAACAATGGAGGGGGTAACAATGTTCAAGAGGAAGTGTACTCATAACCTCACTCATGTAACTGTGACCCTCTGTATAGTAGCTTTACAATAAAAAAAAAAAAAAAAAAAAAAAAAATCCAACTCACCAGGGTGCCAGAGAAAGCTGTTCTCTGGGCAGGGCCTCAGTAGAATCATTTCTCTACAGAAAAAAAAAAAAAAAAAAAAAAAAAAATAAGTGGTACTGAGAAAACTGAATATCTACATGTAGAAGACTGAAATGCAGTCTTTCTTCACCTTGAATAAAAATCAACTCCAAATGGATCAAAGGCCTTAATGTAACATCTGAAGCTTTGAAGCAACTAAAGGAAAACAGAGAAGAAACACTTCAAGATATATACAAAGAGAAAGGATTTTCTAAAAATGACTCCTACAGCTCAAGAAATAAGAGCAAGAACTGACCAATGAGACTAAAGCAAGTTAAGAAGCTTCTGCACATGAAAAGAAACAACCATTAGAGTGAAGAGATAGTCTACAGAATGGGAGAAACTCTTCATCAGATATTCATCAGAATATTAGTATATAGAATATGTAAGAAACAACATTTTAAACACAAAGACAATAAAATAACCCAATTAATAAATGGGCAAATGAACAGATGCTTTTCAAATGAAGAGTACAAGCTCCTATATGATTCTGTCATACCACTTCTACATACATACCCCAAAGTATCAAAGCCAGCTTACTGAAGTATCTGTATACCCATGGCACTATTCACAGTCTCTCTTGTTTCCACTCTGTCTTAAGCTCTAGCTCCAGTTCTGCTTGTTCTAATTTATTGATGTGCACACGCAGTAGGGCCCATTTATCTAAAGAGTCCTTCCCCTCACTGGGAGAGGATTTTGTTTTTAAATAATTTGTTCAATGAATTTTTAGACTTTTTTTTCTCTTTGAACTGTCTTTCTAGGACACTTATTAAGTGGATCTCCTATATTAATATTTTTCTTCATTCTTTTAAAAATTTTTTTCTTTTGTTATATTTTTGTAGCATTCTTCTAATATGATCATTGGTAATTCTGTGGATTTATTCCCAGGCTCGCTAGTTATATTAAACCTCCAAAGCCTCTTATTATCAAATCATCTTTATTTCTCCCCCTGTTTCTAGTTCTTGAACTTAGTGCCACATGCTCTTGGGTTCATTGGTTCTAGTTGGTGCTCTGTCTCCTGTGCTTTACAACGTTTTTATTTTCTATGTTTTTAAAAAATGCTTATTTCAGTTGTTTTTAATGCAATATTTTAAATGCCTTTCTCCCAGAGTTGCTTCTGGATTTATTTATTTACTTACTTATTATTTATTCTATTCAGAATAATGATATTTTTACCTCTTCTTATTCTTGGTGATTTATGGTGGGTTTGTTCACACTTAGGTAGGAAGCTGGTGCAGCCGCAGAGACATCTTCTAAAGCTACGGCAGTGCTGAGAAGCCTGGTTTCTGGTATGCTTCTCCTTCCAGTAGGGACTATGACACTGACTCTTCATGGGACCACGCTGAGTCAGAGTCTTGCTCTGTTGCCCAGGCTGACCTTGAACTCAGGATTCTATCTCAGCCTTCCAAGTGCTAGAATTACCAGCAGGAACCATCATGCCTAACTAGAAGCAGGGCTTTCAATTGGCAGCATTTAATTTAGCTGAGTTGAGAGGGAATGAGTTGTAAGATGGAGGCCTCTTCCTTCGATGCTAGAATGGAGACCTTATCCTGGGTCACCAATACTCAACCTAGAAACCTCAATTTTCCCCCAAATGTATCTGCTTTGTAGGAGGAAACTCTGGATAGTCCTTGGTGGTAGTAAATGTAAGCTAATTAACTTGTTTAAGTTGCAACTTGGGATTGTAGACAAAATAGACAAGCCCTAAACAAAATAAGAACCCATAATATATCTATGCACGTTATAACATAATGCAGTAAGATGAAAAAGCTGTTACTCTGTAATATTTACTATTCTGTTACACAAATGATGTTATTTATATAAAAAACAAATTCATACTGGCAATAAATAGTAATTAGCCATAGATTAATTAAACAAATAATACATGTAAGAAAATAGAATAATATTCTTATAATGTTTCTATTCTCTGATGCAACAATGTTTAACCTTTTTAAAAAGTATATATCATATATTTAAATTTTATTGGTTATATTAGCGTTTGTCCTTAAAATATAGACATATTTTGAAAATGAACATAACTATAATAGGAATAGCTAAGCAAGTATTATGTATCTTTAATAAAATAATGATGTATTGTCTCAAGTATATTTACATTTTTGTTGTTGTGCTGTCCTGGAGCTTGCACTCAGGGCCTGGGTGCTGTCTCTTAGTTTTTTTGCTCAAGGCTATGCTTTACCAGTTGAGCTACAGCTTTAATTCTGTTTTTGTTTTTTTTTTTTGGTGGTTAATTGGAGACAAGAATCTCACAGATGTTTTTCCTGGACTGGCTTTGAACTGTGATTCTTAGATCTCAGCCTCCTGAGTAGCTAGGAGTACAGGGGTGAGCCACTAGTGCCCATATATATTTGGATATATTTATTCTTTCTGTAACTTGCTTCAGCTTTTTATGACTTCCTTCTAATAAAACTGAATTCAATCAAATTAATATTCACTGAATGGTAACTCTGTGGACCAGGTGTCAGGTCAGTGATAACATCAAGCACTCTGCCCTTTCATCAAAGGCCTTTGACAATCTAAGAGTTTACTTACTAACAATGGCAAGAGTTTAGAGTTGTAGGAATTAGGTTTCAGTTCCTCAAAACTTTCATTCTCAAAAGTGGGATTGCTGGGTCATTGGGGAGCTCTATATGGAGTCTTTTGAGGAACCTCCATACTGCTTTCCAAAGTGGTTGAACAAGTTTACATTCCCACCAACAATGAAGTAAGGTTCCTTTCTGTCCACATCCCCTCCAGCATCTGTTGTTGTTAGAGTTCTTGATTTTTGCTGTTCTAACTGGAGTGAGGTGATATCTCAATGTTGTTTTGATTTGCATTTCTTTTATGGCTAGGGATGTTGAACATTTCTTCATGTGTCTATTGGCCATCCTTCTTTCTTCTTCAGAGAAGCTTCTCTTTAGGTCTTTCGCCCACTTACTTATTGGGCAGTTGTTTCTTTGAGGATTTGTTGTTGGGTGGTTTAATTTTTTGAGTTCCAAGTATATTTTAGATATGAGACCCTTGTCCATTGTATGGCTAGTAAAGATCTTCTCCCAATCCGTGGGCTTTCTATTGATCTTGCTAGCTATGTCATTTGCCCTGCAGAAGCTCTGCAACCTTATACAATCCCATTTGTCCAACCTTTCTTTGATTTGTTGTGTTTCCGGGTCTCTATTCAGAAAATTTCGGCCTGAGCCGAGGAGACCCAGGGTTTCTCCTATTCCATCCTGTAATGTTTTCAGAGTGTCTGCTTTGACTTCAAGGTCTTTGATCCATTTGGAGTTGATTCTGGTGCAGGGTGATATATAAGGATCTAGCTTTAGTTTTCTACATGTAGTTAACCAGTTTTGCCAGCACCATTTACTGAAGAGGCTGTCTGTCTTCCATTCTATTGTTTTAGCTCCCTTATCGAAGATTAGATGGCTATAGGTCTGTAGGTTCATTTCTGGGTTTTCAATTCTATTCCATTGGTCCTGAGGTCTGTTCTTATGCCAATACCAAGCTGTTTTGATTACTATGGCTTTATAGTAGAGTTTGAAATTTGGTATTGATATTCCTCCAGCAGTGTTCTTTCCGTTGAGGAGCGTTTTTGCTATTCGGGGTCTTTTATTGTTCCATATGAATTTTTGGATTGCCTCTTCTATTTCCTTGAAGAATGAGGGTGGAATTTTGATAGGTATTGCGTTGAATTTGTAGATAGCCTTGGGAAGTATTGCCATTTTCACAATGTTAATCTTTCCAATCCAGGAGCATGGGAGGTTTTGCCATTTTTTAAGTTCTGTGTTGATTTCCTTTTTCAAACAAGGCCACACTAAAGCTAACAGCACAACTATGTTTATTGCAGCATTATTTACCATAACTAAGATATGGAACCAACCCAGATGCCCCTCAGTAGATGAATGGATCAAGAAGATGTGGTATATATACACAATGGAATTCTATGCCTCCATCAGAAAGAATGACATTGCCCCATTTGTTAGGAAATGGAAAGGCTTGGAAAAAATTATATTAAGTGAAGTAAGCCAGGCCCAAAGAAACATAGGTCCCATGGTTTCCCTTATTTGCAATATCTAGTATAGGTATGAGTCAAGCGGAAAAAGTCAGAGAATGTGATGTTAGGAAAACGAACCCTCAAATATGTATTTTAATGTTTTTGTTTCATTCATGCATGTGTTTCTAACGCATTTATAATATTATTTCTTTGTTGCTTTGTATGTCCCTCCCCCACAGTGTAACCCCCGCTTTCACTATATTTGATGTCAGTATAACATGTGGAAGAGATGGGGACAAACAAGTCGTTTAAGGATTCAGGTGGACCTGTTGCAACATTGAGAAGTACAAAATGTCATGTCAAAACCAGCTTTACAATGTCGGTGGGGGGGAGGGAGGGGGGGTATGATTGGGTGAGGGGGAGGGGGGAGGCTGGGAAGGGAGGTGAAGGGTAAACAAAGGAGGAGGCTGCAATGCTTGGTAAGAAATGTATGCATTTTCCTGCCCATGTAATTGTAACCCCTCTGTACAGTATGTTTTCAAATAAAATAAAATAAAATAAAAAAAACAAAAAAAAAAAAAACAAAAAAACAAAACAAAAAAAAAAAACTTTCATTCTCATTGTACCCTTGGGCTTGTTCTAGCTGTCCAGCTGTTTGTCAATTGATCTTTTCATCTGTAGCTTCACATTTTACATTTCCCATGTCTAAAATGTCCCTCAGTTTTAAACCTGAAGCACATTAGGTATCACTCTAAGTTAAAGCTCTCACAGGGGAAATGCTTTTAGAGTATAAAAGTAATTTGAATTTTTGAAATAAAAATCTAAATTCTAAGCTGGGAGCTGGTGTCTCACACCTGTAATCCTAACTACTCAAGAGGGTGATATCTGAGGATCAAGGTTTGAAGGCAGCCTGGACAGAAAAACCTTGAGACTCTTATATCCAATAAAACTACCTAGAAAAAGCCAGAAGTGGCACTGTGGCCTCAAGCAGTAGAGTGCTAGCCTTGAGTACAAACAGGCTCAGGGAATGCCCAAACCCTGAGTTCAAGCCCCAGGACCAAGAAAAATAAATAAATAAATGAACCCTAAGATATGTATTTAAATGTTCTTTTTTCTTTCATGCATTTGTTTCTAACGCATTTATAAGATTATTTCTTTGTTGCTTTGTATGTCCCTCCCCCACAGTTTATAACCCCTGCTTTCACTGTATTTGATGTGGGTATAATTTGTGGAGGGGAAGGGGAAAAACAAGTTGTTTAAATAAGGATACAGGTGGACCCGTTACAACAATGAGAAGTACAAGTTGTCATGTCGAAAACGAACTTTACAACTTTGGTGGGAGGATTGGGCGGGGGGGCAGGGGGAGGCTGGGAAGGGTTGGGAAGGGTAAACAAAGGAGGAGGCTACAATGCTTGATAAGAAATGTACTCATTATCTTGCCCATGTAAATGTAACCCCTCTGTACAGTATGTTCACAATAAAAATATAAAAAAATAAAATAAAATAAATAAATAAATAAAAATAAATAAATAAAAAAATCCCTAAATTCTAAATAAGTTATAGTTTCATTGATGGGCTGAAGAAGTGCCAGGTAACTTTGTTACTCTCTTCTGGAAATGATGTTTTTGAGTTTATAACAGTCTTCTTTCAAAAAAGTTAGTTTTGCCTTAATTATTTTCCTCATATTGTTTAGCATTTTATTGCAATCCACATGTAACACTGAACAATATAGGTGCATATTTTCTTGGGGTTCCTTAAGATCTCTTCATACTTCATCAAACTGTTGTGAAGAAACACAGTATACAAGTCTTGGCCTCCACTCTCATCCCCAGTGCATTTCCGGACAAAAACAGCCGTCTTCATGTTCATTGCTGCATTATTCACAATAGCCAAATTATCAAAACAACCCAGATACCCTAGAATAGATGAGTGAATCAAAAAGAGTACATATACAAAAAGGAATTTTACTCATCCATTATTAGGAATAACATCATGTTATTTGCAGGAAAATGGTTGTACGTAGAACAAATCATGTTAAGTAAGGTAAGCCAAGATCAAAGAAACAAACAGGGCCTGTATTCTCTCATATGTGGAAGTTAGATCTAAAATATAACTGAACACAACAAACCTAAATACCATTCCAAGCATTCACACACAGTCAGACCAAAGGAGGATACCAGAAGGGGTATCCACAGGTATAATTCTCCTGAGAATGGCATAACTGTCCTGAACGGGTAAAGTCCTAGTTATCAAAACAAATTCCAGGAAATGGAAACATAGGTTATTTATTTATTGGTTTGTTTGTTTGTTTGTTGTTGGTAGTGTTGTTTGTGTGTGTGCTTTTCTTTTCCTGCTTTTGGGAGGATCACAGAAAGAGAGGTAGGGAGGGTGAACAAAGTAATCATGGTGTTCAGTATACACTATGTAGAAAATGAATTTACAATTACTTACAATGAAAAGGGTAATCTGGGAAAGAGTGATAGAAGGGTGGTGAATTATGAAATAGTAACCCCTCTGTACAACACCTTAATAATGACAAGATTATATGCATATGTATATATAATATACATTTGTACATATATTATATATAATACATAATGCATATATATGTATACATATGGCCTTCTTTTTGTACATTTATAAAACATAATTTTATGGCAGAATAATGCTAATTCTGTTCAATGATCAGTAATAAGGATAGCCATCTTGTCGTGGAAAAATCTCACCTTGTAGTGTCAAAAATCTCAATACATGATTCTGTACATTTTAAAAAATTTATTGTGAAAATACCATACAGAGGGGTTACAATTACATGGGCAAGATAATGAGTACATTTTTTATCAAGCAGTGTAGCCTCCTCCTTTGTTTCCCCTTCCCATCCCTTCGTATCTCCGCCCTGCCCCCCGCAAAGTTGTAAAGTTCGTTTTTCGACATAATGACTTGTATATCTCATTGGTGCAATGGGTCCACCTGTATTGCTTTTTAAACGATTTATTTTTTCCCTTCTCCTCCACAAATTATGCCAACATCAAATACAGTGAAAATAGGGGTTATATCATGGGGAAGGGACATACAAAGCACCAAAGAAATCATCTTATAACTATGTTAGAAACAATCGCAAGAAAGAAAAAAACATTTGAATACTTACCTTGGGGTTATCAGACCTTTTCTTTTTTTTAAATTTTTATTTATTTTTTATTGTGAAAATACTGTACAGAGGGGTTACATGGGCAAGGTAATGAGTGCATTTCTTATCAAACATTGTAGCCTTTTCCTTTGTTTCTCCTTCTCATTGCTTCCCATCCTCCTCCCACCCCCTCACTCAGTCCTCCCCGCCCCCCCCCCCCAAAGTTGTAAAGTTCGTTTTCGACATAACAACTTGTACTTCTCATTGTTGCAAAAAAAAAAAACAAAAACAAAAAAACAGGTGGACCCGTTATCTGACCTTTTCTGCTTGTCTCAGACATAAACTAGTTATTGCAAATAAGGGAAACCATGGGACCTATGTTTCTTTGGGCCTGGCTTACTTCACTTAATATAATTTTTTCCAAGTCTTTCCATTTCCTAACAAATGGGGCAATGTCATTCTTTCTGATGGAGGCAAAGAATTCCATTGTGTATATATACCACATTTTATTGATCCATTCATCTATTGAGGGGCATCTGGGTTGGTCCATATCTTAGTTATGGTAAATAAGGCTGCAATAAACATAGTTGTGCTGGTAGCTTTAGTATGGTCTTATTTGTGATCATTTGGGTAAATGCCCAAAAGTGGGATTGCTGGGTCATAGGGGAGCTTTATGTGGAGTGTTTTGAGGAACCTCCATACAACTTTCCAAAGTGGTTGAACAAGTTTACACTCCCACCAACAATGAAGTAAGGTTTCCTTCTGTCCACATCCCCTCCAGCATCTGTTGTTGTTAGAGTTCTTGATTATAGCCATTCTAACTGGGGTGAGGTGGTATCTCAATGTTGTTTTGATTTGCATTTCTTTTATGGCTAGGGAGGTTGAGCATTTTTTCATGTGTCTATTGGCCATCTTTCTTTCCTCTTCAGAGAAGTTTCTCTTTAAGTCTTTAGCTTATTTATTGGGCAGTTGTTTCTTTGAGGATTTGTTGTTGGGGATTTAATTTTTTGAGTTCCAGGTATATTTTAGATATGAGACCCTTGTCTGTTGTATGGCCAGTGAAGATCTCCCAATCCGTGGGCTTTCTTATTGATCTTGCTAGCTATGTCCTTTGCCATATGGAAGCTCTGCAATTTCATGCAATCCAATTTGTCCAACCTTTCTTAGATTTGTTGTCTGGGTCTCTATTAAGAAAATTTTGGCCTCTGCCAGGAGACCTAGGGTTTCTCCTATTCCATCCTGTAATGTTTTCAGAGTGTCTGCTTTGACTCCGAGGTCCATTTGGAGTTGATTCTGGTGCAGGGTGATATATAAGGATGTAGCTTTAATTTTCTACAAGTAGTTAATCAATTTTGCCATCACCATTTACTGAAGTGGCTGTCTTTCTTCCATTCTATTTTTTTAGCTCCTTTATTGAAGATTAGATGGCTATAGTCTGTAGGTTCATTTCAGGGTTTTCAATTCTATTCCATTGGTCCTGAGGTCTGTTCTTGTGCCAGTATCAAGCTGTTTTGATTACTATGGCTTTGTAGTAGAGTTTGAAATTTGCTATTGATATTCCTCCAGCATTGTTCTTTCTTTTTTTTATTTTTTATTTTTTTAATTTTTTGTGAACATACTGTACAGAGGGGTTACAATTATATGGGCAAGATAATGAGTAAATTTCTTATCAAGCATTGGAGCCTCCACCTTTGTTTACCCTTCACATCCCTTCCCAGCCTCCTCCCCACCCCCCTACTCAATTTCTTCCCCTTCCCACCCACACCAAAGTTGTAAAGTTCGTTTTCGACATGACAACTTGTACTTCTCATTGTTCCAACGGGTCCACCTGTATCCTTAAATGACTTGTTTTTCCCCATCTCCTCCACAAATTATACTGACATCAAATATAGTGAAAGCAAGGGTTATACTGTGGGGGAGGGACATACAAGGCAACAAAGAAATAATCTTATAAACAGCATTGTTCTTTCTGTTAAGGATCATTTCCTGATTTCAGCCACGCTTTTCTTATTGTTGGCATACAGAAAAGCCATTAATTTTTTAGGGTTAATTTTATACCCTGCTACTTTGCCAAAGTTTCAAATCAGCTAGTGTAATTTGGAAGTGGAGTCCATGGGATTCTTTAAATACAAGATCATGTCATCTGCAAAGAGGGAGAGTTTTACTTCATCTTTCTCTATTTGGATCCCTTTTATGTTTGCATCTTGTCTTATTGCTGTAGCTAGGCATTCTAATACTACATTGAAGAGAAGTGGAGAGAGTGGACATCCTTGTCTCATTCCTGATTTAAGAAGAAATGGCTTTAGTTTTTTACCATCAAGTATAATGCTGGCTGTAGGTTTGTCATATACAGCCTTCATTGTATTGAGGAATGTTCCATGGATTCCTCATTTTTCCAGAACCTTCATCATAAAGGGGTGTTGGATCTTGTCAAATGCTTTTTCTGCATCTATTGAGATAACCATGTGGTTCTTATCCTAGCTCCTGTTGATATGATGAATTATATTAATTGATTTTCATATAGTGAACTAACTTTGCATCCCTGAAATGAATCCTGTTTGAACGAGGCATATGATTTTTTGGATGAATTGTTGAAATCAATTGGCTAAAATTTTGTTGAGAAGTTTTGAGTCAATGTTCATCAAAGAAATGGGTCTATAGTTCTCTTTCTTTGATGAGTTCCTGCTTGGTTTTGGGATGAGGGTTATGATGGCTTCATAGAATGAGTTCGGAAGTTAACTTTCTCTTTCAATATCATTGAAGAGTTGGAGGAGTATTGGTTTGAGCTCTGCTTTGAAGGCCTTGTAGAATTCCGCTGTAAAGCCATCTGGTCCTGGGCTTTTCTTAGATGGGAGGTGTCTTATTGCTGTTTCTATTTCAATGCTTGATATGGGCCTGTTATGATGGTTTAACTCATCTTGATTTAGTTTCGGCATGTCAATATTTGCTAAGAAAAGGTGATTCTGTACATTTTTAAGAAACTAAACATTCATCAGTGTGGCAGGTAAGCCAATCATATGTCTTTTTCGGTAGTATTTTATGTGAAGTTTGTTGGACATGGAACAAATAAGATCTTTCTTTTTTTGGTAAGAAATCTGCAGACTGATGGGGGTTCAAGCAGGGGGTCAGTGGGGAAGATGGTGGCAGTGGTGGAGGTGGTGGTTGGAGGAGATGCTGCTATAGAAAGGGAGCTGGATTGAAGTTGATATATCAGACCTCTCCCCGGTGGAGCTATGGAGGGTGGAGCATGCATACATGCATGCCAAGCATCGAAGCCATGAAGCCATGCACACTGAAATGGTTCTCATCCTCATCACTACTTTGGTGGTGGATCAACTGCTCCTGGTTCAGTGGAAGCAGAGGCATCTGCACTTCTATAACTGAAGCTGCACTGGTTGAGGTTTCTAGTGATCTGGATCTTCTTCTCTGCCGTCACCGCCTTTGTCACCTTCTGAACCACATGAAAATTTCTAGTACAGATAACTCCAAGATTGTTTTCTAAATGGATCCTGTTGATCTATAAAATCAACTGTATCCGGGCATCATTGAGAACACATACAGACTGTCCTGGAATCATGTATTCCATGAGTTTTGTATCCATGGCTGGCGCACTGTGGGAAAGTAGACACTTCTCTATTAAAAAGAGAAGGTAGACCTGAAGAAGGTATTCAGGAGTCCAAGAACCTTTGGGATTACCATATCCCACTTCCAACCTTTTTTAGCCATGGTTACAGATACATTTATAGCATATCTGTAGATCTCAGGCTGTTTCCTTACGCTAGCAGGCTCAGAGTAATTGGTACACAAGGCCTTTATGGTTGTGAAGAGTTGTTTCTTCTCTCTACCTTCATGTTGTCTCCAGTCCCTGCTTCTCTCCTCCCCCTATTCTTGGCCTTTGGATCTTATTTCTAATGTGGAGGGAAGAGAGCTCTTTTTTTTTTTTTATTGTGAGAATACCGTACAGAGGAGTTACAATTACACAGGCAAGATAACAAGTACATTTCTTATCAATCATTGTTGCCTCCTCGTTATTTCCTCTTCCCATCCCTTCCCATACTCCTCCCCTCCCAAGGGAAGAGAGCTATCTTCTAGACTGGAGCAGCTGGAAAATGTGGGCACATCCAAGGAAGGCCTTTCCACCATGCCGGGTGATGTTTACAGTCTCACATATAGCCTCTAATCCTTAACACACTGACAGCTGGGGAGAGGCCTCATGTCATGTATGGATAGCTGTTAGACTGGCTTTCATACTTGGCAGACTGGAAACCTGTAATCACTGGCCTGGTGCAAGGCATTAATTATATCCTGGATCTGGAATAGCCAGGGAGAACATTGGTTGAGAACCCACCCCACCTGCCATGGATCTCAGGGCACTCTCCTTGCTGCTCACAAAGACCTCCTACATGGGAAAGACTCAAGACCTCTCTGGCTGTGTCCAGGCTGGGGAGGGATATGATGGAGAACCAGCCAGCAGGGCTATCAACAGTGGAGAGGGAGGCTTTTAAAAAGAAAACCAGTTTGATGAACATATTTAAAAAGCTTTTATATTGTGGCACAGGGGAGTTACCCACCTCCAGGACTGAAGGTTGGGGCAGAGACATGATGTTTTTGGTTTAAAGAAGTCTTACTTCTGGCTTAGAGTATTATTGGTTCTCAGGCAGCTGAGAGCCTCTGCCTGCGTATTCCCTTTTTCTCCTTCACTTCCCTTCACTTTCCTTTTCTTTCCCTCCACGGGGTTCAAGGGTGGTGCACTTAGTGTAGAAGAACTGGAAAGCTCAGACTAGTGCCACAGATGAGCTAAACACTGAGCCCAGTGTAGGACTTTAGGATGGGTATTGAGTTTGATTCTGTCTCTTGTCCAGGAGCTAAACACAGGTTGGGACAACTAGGACACTTTCCCAGGGAAGTCCTGGGCCTTAAGATTCATTGATGGTGTGTTTTGGGATACTCAAAGGAACAACAGCATATATAACTTTCCCCTGAGAAGGCTGTCTTCAGCCAGGCATAGAAGCCAACTGGATTGAGTTGGGATTTGAGCAGGTTGATCCATCAGTTAAGATAGGTGCCAAAGGCCAGTGTGCATATCACTTCCTTCCTGACAGCCTGAATGAGGGTGTATACATGTGTGTATGAGTGTAGCAGGACTATGACAGATAAGAACTTCTTGCAGTTGTCACCACTGTGCCCATGAAGCTAGTAAGGGATTTCCAGAGGAGGGAATGGCTGTGTGTGAGCTTCATTGTTCATGATCCCTGCCTGGTGACATGAGAGTGGCGCATGGGTGGGAAGGCAGATAAGGCCTAGGTGAGTACATATTTTGCATAGGGACTTCTAGGCAGAAGCCACTAGGAGTTTGGAAGTGGGAGGAGGGCACTAGTTCCCATCATTGCTGTGTTTCAAGGGAATATGGCCCAGCATGACTGCCTCTTCAAGGGTAGTAACTTGTCACTTGTGTGAATAAAGTTCTATGAGCTGGGTTGGAAAAAAAAAAGAAATCTGTAGACTGAATTCAATTGGTCAAAATTTAGATTAGTTACATTTCTCAAATGAGTGAATACTAAACAAAGTCTAGTTTTATTTGGATGAGGTTGTTGATTGTGATGATTTGAACCTCTATTCTTTTTTTAAAAAAAAACTAATGTATTTATGTGGTAGCAAGGAATCGAACCCAGGGCCTCACACATACTAGGAAAGCAGTCTACCACTAAGCCACATTCCCAGCCCTGAACCTCTGTTCTTAAGATCAATATACCTACAAGCTAAGAGAAGTCATTTTTGGGTACTGATATCCAGTGTCCTACTTGATGCATTGTAGAAAGCTAGGTCCTAGAAGGAGGTGAAAGATTGAGTGCTCTATTACATTTTCTCTTTTGTTCATCTATTGAGCATTTTAGTTTTTTCTTCTGTGTCAGAAAGTGTAGCTTAAGTATTTTGCTTAGTTTTATAGAACAGTCAAGAAAAAATACAAACACATGGCATTGATACATAGTAGATAATTTAATACCATGAGTTCCAAGTGAACATTGGGGTCTTTTGGAGAAACAGATTTGAAAAAAAAAAACTGAGTTAGAAGTCCTTGCTTGTCTCTTCCTCGACTTTTGAAATTCAGCATCTACACTGCCTTTCACATCCAGTTTCTGGATGTGTCCAGTGAGAATGCTTGCAGCATAAAGGGAGTGTGTGGCTACACTTGGTTGTCCCTTGCCTTCTTCCCTGGTTATATGCCTTCTACTTGCATTAAAACAGCACAGTATGTTACCTTCTTGTTCAGTGTCTGGGCTGGTGTTAGTATTATGATAATCATGTGATCTTTTTGAAATTGTGGTTACCATCTACAATATGAACAATAGAATTAACATTATTAAAGATATGAAATACAAGTCACTCCACAGGCAAAGTAAAACTCACAACTGAACTGTACACTAATATCACATCACTAAGAGAGACAGACAATGGATGACTTCTTTTGTCATGAACTGCAAATAGGTGACCTACATCAGCAGGCCAGTATATTAGGTCACTAAACATGCTCAGAGTAGTGTTGCTTTCAGTTCTTAATTTTGGGCTTTGTATTTTTCTCTCATTTTCTTCTTTCCATTGGAAAGTCAGGACTGGTCACATCTGAAGAGAATTTCCCAGGGCAGGAAACTCTTAGTGCTAAAAGCAAAACTATTCTGGGAAAAACAAGATGGTTGGGCTCCTGTAGGCTTTACTGCCTGTGTGTTGAGGGGAAGATGGGATAGAATTGTCCTCCACAGATCTGCAGTTGTTAACTAATCCATGGCTTTCATTTCTATCTCTCAATGTTACTCCATGTAATCCTGAGCCTGCAAAGTCTCCAGGGCTCTGATGGATGGATTGAACCTGGGGCCTTCTACCACTGAGCTACAGCCTTAGCCTGTATATTCCATTTTGTGTTTCCAATTCTGTTTTACAGTGGAGTCCCATTGTTTTTAGAGAATGCAATAATGCTTCTTTGGAATTGCAATAGAAGCCTCACATCTCTTTTTAATGATTGCCTTGAGCATCAAGACATTCACAAGTAAAAATGTCAGCCAAGGAGAAAGACACTGCTTTGCAAACATGCTTATTTCTTCAATAAAATGTTAAAAGGTCACTAAGAGGTTACATGTTATTTGCATGGATTCTACTCTCAACCAGAATTGGTTTTCATATGTAAGGTTTGGTGCAAGGTTAAGCTTGCCTAGAAACCCTTGTACTTGATCAGCTTGTGTACCTGGGGAGAAATTCATGTTTCATAAAGGGTTGACTAAGTAGTCTAGGATTCTGAACTCTACACAGAAAGGACTGCCTTTGACTGTCTTAGGAAGGTCATTTCTAAGACTTTGCCCTGTCTAATGAGAGTGTCTCTGTTTACCTGGTACCTAGAACCTGTGAGGTAGTTTATGCTAGTAATGTGACCTTTGGTGATGACCTTAGGTCCTGCAGTACCCATTTGATCTCTGCAGTGGCTGGAGATTAAGAAATGGTGCAGCCTATAGCATTTTGTATTTGTTTGATCCTAAGTAAAATCCCTAGACATTGTAGCTCAAGTGAACTTCTCAGATTGACTGTACTTTCTGGTGCTGTCACATGTCATTGCTGGGATGGTGGCAGATTGTGAACTGCTCCCTAGTCTGGGATATCTAGAGTCAGGAGAGGAGCTAGAATTGGGGCAGAGGTGGCAGTGGGTTTCTTGTGAACAGTAGCTGAATGTGTCTTTTACCTTTGTTGATATTTTTGTTGCTACAGAACTATAACTGTATGTACAGTAGTTTTCTGAGCCCCAAGAATCCTTCTGGAGAGCCTCTGATGCTGAGGGTAGTCAAGAATCCCAAAGAGCAGAGCTTTCTGCACACTGTGACATTGTTCTATAGACAGCAGTCAGGAGTCCATGGTACAATGAGAGATGATTAATTAACGCCAAGCTATAATATGAGGTACACTGTTAAGACTATGCAACATAGACCTGCTGGATTAGATGCTTAGAACAAAAGATTTTTATGGTATTTGGATGTAGGGTGGAGGGCCTAGAAATAGGCCAAAATTCACACACCAAAATTGTAAGTTGTACTTGGAAATAGGATCAACCCTGACTGAGGCAAATGCCTGAATCAAGAACAATCTAATCTTTCTATGACCTTTTCTTTCTCTTTGTTTTATTCTTGCTTGAATTCCTTGCCATCTGGCTGTCTATCAAAACAGGAAAATATCTGGTATGTTTTACACTTTGACAGAAACTCATTCACACCAACAAGTTCTGCCTTCTAGGTATTTGTTCATGATAGACTTATCTGCAGCGGGATTGGAGTGTGCCTTGCCTCTGGTTAGTGCCACATCTGGCAACAGCAAGATAATATTTTTAGGAAGATGCAGATAGGCTGCTCCTGGCCCCTGACTCTTAGATTGGTTCAGAAAATAAATTTGCTTTCTTTTGAGGGCAGAGATGTGTTAGAAGGGTATTAGACCATCTCCTTCCTCCCTCCCCTAGTTGTAATTCATCTAATTTGATGTCCTGAATCCAAGACTTCCACGTGGTCCAAAATTCTCTCAGTGAGAACATGTCTCCTTATCTTCATTTCTCCTTCACTGGGACCTCACTACATTCCCAAGGGATTTAGCTTACAGATAGTCATCTGGGACAGCTGATGTGTGTGTGTGTGTGTGTGTGTGTGTGTGTGTGTGTGTGTGTTTGTGATGTGTGAATGTGCATAAGTGTGATTGTGAGGATTTGAATGGGGGGCATACAGGGTTGTTGATTAATATACACTGATTTTTAGTGGTAAGTAAAGGTTTAAGCAGACTGAGTAGCTAACTTAGCTTGAGCATTTTAAGGATATTTGATTAAATGGGAGCTGAGGCATATAGGGAAAGATCAGCATGATGGTAGTTATGAATACTGCAGAACTAAACAGGAAAACAAAACTGAAACTTGTTTTCTGGGTGGGAATATTATTAATCATAGTCATTGATGAAAATGAGTCACCAATTCAAGTTCATTACCATATTGTAACAATGATGTATATTGCTCAACATGTCACTTTCTTGCTCATGTTTTACTGGACTAATACACTACATTTGTACTTGCTTGGCATATTTTATCTTTTGGATAGCATTATCTATCTAGGCGCTAAACAAAAATAAAAGGAAACATTGCTGGGCAAACTCAATTGAATCTTTTTTTTTCTGGTGCTCTGTGGTTTCTGCATTTCAGACAGTTTACAAATTCCACACCATCATTCATTCAGTGCATGCCTGCTATGTGCAGAGAAGTCAGGGCAGGCTGAGATAGAGAGGCAAAAGGTATTTCTAGCTCTTACTGGAGAGCAGTGGACTCATATGGTGAGGAAGTGCCCTCTCCCATGCCTCCACCTACCCTTGAAGGCAGCCAATCGGTGTGGGTTCAGCCATTAAAGCCAACACAGACTCCCTCAGGGCCAAGGACAAAAACTCTTGAGGACCCTCCTGGCCTCCTTCCAGTCCTTGCTTATAAAAGTCCTAGTCCAGCTCTATTACACCTTGCCTCTAGTTCTATTTTATTCTGTTTTATTTTTTCTGCATCTGTACAAGTACTTTTTATTTATTAAAAATATTATCCAAATCTTAAGGTAGACTTTCTTCAGAAGGAGCTGTGATGATGAATATATATATATATATATGTATATATATATATATATGTATATATATATATATATATGTATATATATATATATACATATATATATATATATATATATATATATATATATATATATATATATATATATACTGGAGAGGAGGGACTGGACTCAATACCAACTTCAATAAATCTAACTGGAGCTTATGAGTGTAGGCAAATGGATGAAAAATATTAGGAAACATCAGTGACAAGGGTTTTTTTTAGGGAAACTGGTTTGAAAATAGGTTAGGATGATAAAATATGGATTGTAGTACAAAACCAAGTGTGGAAAATTTCCAGATGCAGTCTTACCAGGATTCTTCCTCCAATTAATGCTCCAAGGACAGAGAGGGTCTGGAGTCAGGTTATTCAAGAAAAGAACTCCAGGGAGCCTGCTACACTTTTGGTCATAGAGTGGGGCAGGGGGGATGTGTGTCACCTCAAAAATGTTCTTTCCATTTATATGTATCCCATCCTCATAGTCGAGGGGAGTTTCTGGATCCAACCCTTCTGTTTTAAAGTCCAATTATGCTGGTCTCTGGAGGTGGTCTCTAATCCCTGTGCTTTTGGGGGAAAATTGTTTACAAGGGTCTTTGGGTCTAATAATACCCATATTTTGAATTTTGTTTAAGGTATTCCTCCCTTGAGATGACAAATTAGAACAGTAAGCCCCTCTAGACTCTGTACTTTTCTCTAAAATGAATTTAGATCAAATATCTCATTCATTTTTAATCTTTATTTTCTTTTATTGTAAAGGTGATGTTAGAGGGGGTTACTGTTACATAAGTAAGGTAATGAGCTCATTTCTTGTTGAACAGTGTCACCCCCTCACTTATTTTCTCCCACTTTCTCTCCCCTCTGATTACCCTCCCCTCCCCAAGTTGTAAAGTTCATTTCCAACATAGTGTCTTATGAGTATCACTGTTGCTTTGGTTCACCCTTTGTCCTTTGTTTCACCGTTTTGTGATTTTCCCCTTCCCCAAATCAGATAAATGTATATACAAGCACAGAAATGCAAATCAAGAATACAAATAATAACAGATGCTGGTGGGGGGGTGTGGCCAAAAGGGAACCCTGTTACACTGATGGTGGGAATGTAAACTTACTTAACCACTCTGGAAAGCAGTATGGAGGTTCCTCAAAAGGCTAAACATTGAGCTCCCCTATAATCCAGCAATCCTGCTCCTGGGCATTTACCCAAATGATCACAAACAAAACCATACTTAAGCTACCAGCACAACTATGTTCATTGCAGCATTATTTACCATAGCTAAACTATGGAACCAACCAAGGTGCCCCTCAATAGATGAATGGATAAGAAAATATGCCCTCCCCCATTATATAACCCCTGCTTTCACTGAGTTTGATGTTGATATAATTTGTAGAGGGAAAGGGAAAAAAACAAATCATTTAAATAGGGATACAGGTGGACCTATTGCAACAATGAGATGTACAAGTCATTATTTTGAAAAATAAACTTTACAACCTTGGCCGAGGGTTGGGGGTGCTGGTAGGGGGGGATGGGAAGGGTAAACAAAGGAGGAGGCAACAATGCTTGATAAGAAATGTCCTCATTATCTTGCTAATGTAATTGTAACCTCTCTATATGGTATTTTCACAATTAAAAAAAAAAGAAAATATAATATGTATACTCTATGCTTCCATCAGAAAGAATGACATCACCTCTAAGGAAATGGAAAGATGGGAAAAATCACATTAAGTAAGTAAGCCAGACCCAAAGAAACATAGGCTCCATTGTCTTCCTCATTTGTAATAATTAGTATAAGTCTAGGATAGTCCTAGCAGAAGATCAGAATAGCTCAATAGGTACATATGTCTGATCATATAAGATGATGCTAAGTGAAATGAACTCTAAAATATGAAAAGGGTTTGTGTGTGTGTGTATTTTAAATGTGTCATGTGAAGTTATTTCTTTTTTCTTTTCATTTTTCCCATATATATATTTATTGTAAAAATATTGTACAAAGGGGTTATGTTACATGAGTAGGGTAATGAGTACATTTCATAGTGAGCATTATTATACCTCCCCCTTTGTTTTCCCCCTACCATCACTTCCCTCCCCACTTCCCATACTCCTCCCATCCCATCTTGACATTGTAAAGTTCGTTTTCAACATAGTGTCCTGTACATCTCGTTGTCTCAATGGGTCAACCTGTATCTCCATTTATACATTCTGTTATATCCCTTCCCTTCTCCAAATTACAAAAAATGTATACACAAGATGCAGAACACTGGCATCAAATCCAGTGAAAACAGGGGTTATACCATGGGGGAAGAACATACAAAAGGAACAAAATAATCACATAGTGCATTATAAGTACATTAAAAACAATAGCAAGAAAGGAAAAACCACTTGGGTCCCTGTCTTGGAGTACATTTTGCTTAACATTATCTCATGTTCATTTTTTCCCTTTGTTTTATCCCCTGTTGTCACTGTTTTTGATTTTTGTACCCTGTGTCTTGTATATTTGTTTATCAAATGTCTTATTTGAAATCTCCTTTTTACAGGCAAGAAGTGGCAGCTCCTACAGATAGGAACTGATCTTGTGCAGGCATCTGACTTTCTGGGGTCTTATTTGAAATCTCCTTTTTACAGGCAAGAAGTGGCAGCTCCTACAGATAGGAACTGATCTTGTGCAGGCATCTGACTTTCTGGGTTGGGTCTCTCTTTGCCAGGCTGTAGAATCTTATCTGAACTTATTGCATGATTCTAGAACAAATGTGACTGGGAGCCACAGTTTCCTTGAGACTTTTGCCATGGATGCAGAGCAGATTTGAACAGAGATTTGGAGAAATAGGACCATAGCCCAAATAGCAATGGTCTCATTCTCTATCTATATAAACTTGGGTATGTGATATCATCAATTGCCATTTCATTTTTCCATCTTGACATTGTGCATTTGTTTCTAAGGGCAATTGGACCTAATCACTGGGTAGCTTAGCACAACTGAATGTATTCTGTCAGGGTTCTGAAGGCTAGAAATGTGAAATCAATGTTGGAAAGATCCTGCTCCCTCTGAAGGATCTCAGGATAAATCTTTCCTGGTCTTTTGCTTCTGGTGTCTGGCTGTCATCTTCAGTGTTCTTTGGCTTTATAGCTGCATCACTCCAGTCCCATGACTATCATTTCCCTGCTAACTTCATATCATCTTCACTCTGTGTGTCCCAATTTCCTCATTTGATAAAGTCACCAGTCCCAAAGGGTTAGGGCCCACCCTAATGACCTCATTTTGAGTCGATGACTTGTTAAAGGCCCCATTTCCCTAAAAGGTCATTTAGTACTTTTGAAGTACTGGGAGGGGTGGTGAAGGTGGGTTCAATATGCCTTATTTTGAAGTACAATTTAATCTGTACCACCTAGGACTAATATTTACCTTATAGGTATAAGGTTTGACGAAAGGAAATGTCACATAGTTCAAACAGAAAAGAGTTTATTGGGGGGAAATGAACTGCCTGTCTACATAAGATGGAGGCATGTGGAGAGAGAGAGAAAAGAGAAAAGAGAGAGGGGGGAGAAAGAGAGAAGGTGAAAGAGAAAGAGAGGAAGGAAAAAGAAAAAAAGGAGGAGGGAATTTGTGTTGAACTAGAGAAATGTGGGAAGCAGGACCATAGTAGATGTGGAAGTGATCTCAGAGCCTGGGGAACTTCCCACTGTCCAAGGGAGCCATGATTGGGGTGGTTCAGGAAATGACCTCAGTGGATGAGAAAGTAACCTCAGAATCTGGGATCCTTTACTGACTCACAGACAGATGATTACTGGTTTCAAGCAGATAAGGAGGAATGGAGAAGGCACTGTTCTCCTGGGCAAACCTAACAATAGGTAATAATCTAGCCCACAATATGAAATTCATAAAATTGAGACATTATTATAATCACAGAATATATGATTTGATGTGAATGAACCAGTCCAGTCATTATTCACTCACTAGTTTACACATACTTTCTATGAGTTGACTAAGTGTTGAGGGCCATGAATTTGGCCCTCTTATTTGTTCCCACCTGATGCCTGCTGTAGTCCATGTGCTCATGTGGTTCCTGACAATGGTTTGCTTTCTCCTGTGCCAGCTTTGCAACTTAGCCTAGTGTAGGACTATCTCTACTCTTTCTGCTTTTGTCTGCTTGTTCCCCGGAT
The DNA here is from genome assembly GCF_019054845.1 of Dipodomys spectabilis. Taxonomy (NCBI): domain Eukaryota; kingdom Metazoa; phylum Chordata; class Mammalia; order Rodentia; family Heteromyidae; genus Dipodomys; species Dipodomys spectabilis. Next base: position 2,797,192 of record NW_024870729.1, on the reverse strand, counting down.
TCAATTCTGGTTTTATCCCAGTTACCATGGCCTTCTATGTATATCTGATCCTAGTCAACATGATATGTTAGACAGAAGCTAAAGCAACTGTGGGAATGTTTTCTAACCCAACAGAGTTCCAGTGTGCTCTCCTGCACACTCATTGCTGTTTTCTACTCTGTCCCAACTTTCTCTAGGTTACCACAGAGTACTTGACCATTCTAACTCTGTGCAGCTTCTCAAGTGATTTAGGGGTTAGAAAGAAAAAGTTAAAGACACACCCACTTGCTGTAAGTACCACCTTTTTTTTAGTTAGGAATATCCTCTTACTAGAAGTAAGGTGTGAGTAAAAGTGACATGCCTGATGGTGTCTTTCTTCAAGCTGGGATTCTAACAAAACATAGGAGCTCCCAGAATTGAGAAAGCAAGTAGATTCTTGCTAACCCCTTTTTAATATTCAGAGCTTACATTAGTTTATCAGAGAACTGTCAACAATCCAATAAGTGCCATCTATGCAGTGGTTCCTGTTATTGGCTTCTACTAAAATCATTGGCAGTGGGAAGTTAAAGGCCCTTTTCTGCACAGGTATCAGAGTAGATACAGCAAATGGATCTTTGATGAATATCCATTCAAACACATTCAATCAAGAAAAGATGTATTTTTAATAAATGGTACTAGGACACCTGGACATCTGCATGCAAAGACATAAGGGTAGACACAGACCTCGTACTTCTTCCCAAATTAACTCAAAATTTAAAAACAGGTAAAACTATAAATGTTTAGAAGATACTTAGGAAAAAAATCCAGGTGACCCTGGATTTGGTAATGACTTTTATACACAACACCAAAAGCATCATTCTTGAAAGGAAACACAAATTGATATGTTAGGTATTATTGATGTTAAAAAACTTTTGTTCTGCAAAAGATATTATTTGGAGAATGAAAAGACAAACCACAGCCTGGGAGAAAATATTTACCAAAAACTTGAGATAAAAATCTGGCTTCTCTAATATACAAAAGCCCTCTTAAAATACAACAATAATAAAACAAATGGTTCAACCAAAAATAAGTTGAAAATCTGGACAGATCTTCAATGAAAGTAATAGCAACAAAGTGATAAAAAAAACAGTGGTAGAAAAATGGTAAACAAGCATAAAAATTGTTCCATATCCTTCCAATTGCTACTAAGGTGGTTAAGAGTTGGGAATCTTGGTTTGAAGAAAGTACAGGCAGGAAAGTCATTTTTACGGTCTAGAAGCTATTCTGTAGAATAATGGTGAAGATCTATTATTGCACATTTGTTTAAACCCAAAGCTTATACAACACAGAGTGACCCCTAATACAACTATGGACTCCAGTTAATAAGAACATGTCAACACTGGTATGCTGATTGTAGCACATGTATCTCACTAATGCAAGATGTTAGTAATAGGACATTAAAAGAAAGAAACTGGACAACTGTAGTGTGGCTCATGCCTATAATTCTTCTACTCCAGAGGTGGAAAACAGAAGATCAAAGTTTGAGGCCACACTAGATAAAGTCTAGTGAGTCCCTATCTCAGTTGTTATGGTGGCTCTTGTTCGTCATCCTAACTATACAAGAAATTGTAGTCAAGATTGTGATGCAGGCAGACACAGGCATAAATGAGATATCCTAATTTGAAAACTAATGAAAGCAAAAAGGACTGAGGATATGGATTAAGTAGTAGTGGAATGCCTGCCTAGCAAGTACAAAGCCCCGAGTGGGCCTTAAGATACATACATAATTTAGCAAAAAACGTTAAGAACGGTATGGAATTGTTTTGTATATATTATTTTTATATGCCTTAAAATGATCTCTATATACTGTTTCCTAGAGAAATAGGTAAGTGAGGACAGGTGTTGGACAGAAATGTATTCTCCTTGTGTATGTTTCTAATCCATATGTATGAATTAATTACTACAATATATTTTAAAAGTAAAAAAAAGCCAAAGGAAATGTATTCTGCCTGACTCACGTTACTGTAACCCTTCTGTTTTATAAATATTTTTAAATAAAAATTTAAAACACTCAAGAAACAAAAATCAAAGAGAAAAGGAAGATGGCGGAGGAGAAGCTGGAATCTGAACAAGCTCTCACATAGAAAGCAGTTTTAGAGTTCCAGTGAACAGTCCTAAGCCAGAGAATCACACCAAGTGTGCCATCACAGGACAGAGAGTTAGACAAGAGAGGGAAAGCCAAGGCAAGAAGACACATCTGAGCGCTTGCCAGCAGCCGCCGCAGCAGCGGCGGCAGGGTCCCGGCGGAGACCGCAGCCAGGGCCATACCTGAGCGCTCACACAGAGAGTCCAGGACCAAGGAGCCAGACGCAGTGGGTGAGTGGATTCTACTCAACACCAGCAAGAACTGACAAGGAGCGGACATCTTCATCCCGCAGTTTGCAGACCAGAGACGACCCAGGATCCAAGACTCGGCATGAATAGAAGCCCGACGCCCTCACTCCTTCTCAGGGAGCAGAGGAGGGAAGGCCACCCCTCCCCCCCCCCCCCAGCACCGGTGATCTCCATCTTGGATACCGACAAAGCTCGGAGGAGCTGCCAGCTCCAACTCAGGCCTTGGAATAAAACGAGTCATTTAGCAGGTCACAAGAACTTAACGGCGAAGTGACCTGCCAGACTCAGCTCCATCCAGGGAAAAGTCACCCAGCTCAGGCACCAGCCATTGGAGTGGCTTTCCTCACTGGGTAACCAGAGCCAGAGGCTGCCCCTCCCTTTAGCAGCCTCCACAATCAATTGAAAAACAGAAACCCTGAGAATGGCTCCAGGGTGGGCTCTGTGAGTTTTTCCACAAAATAGCCCCAGGGAAAAGCTACTGATTGTTGAAAGGCCTCAACTCTACCCAGAACCTAGCCTCACCACTGCATCCCCCTCTTTTGTGATTCTCAAAGCAGATCACCCTCCTATTAAACTAATCTGGGAGGGGGATCTCAAAATCTTGGGTAAAGCAGAGCATTTTTCTGCCTGTTCGAACAAACTGACTTAAGAAACCAATCAAGCCACAAGACCTCAAGCTGACCAGAGACTCCAACAAGAGGCTGGTTACAGACAAAAGGGAGATACAGGATTGTTCCCACCCCTCCCAAAAAAATTAAAAAAAAAAAATCAAAGAACTTTTTTTTTTTTTTCTTCTTCTTCTTTTCTTTTCTTTTTTTGTTTTTGGTACCTTATATATATAAAAAAATTTTTTTTCCTTTTCTAAAAATTTTATTAATCTTTAATCTTTGCCTTTTTTGAAAAAATAATTGTTTTCCAGTAACTTTGTTTTTCCTCTTATAATTTTTATTTTAGGAACACGTGAATGTGCGTTTTCCTTTCTTTTCTTGTCTTCTTTCTCTTTTTCTTTCTTCCTTAACTATCTTTTTGTTTTTTGTCTAGCTCCACTGAACTTCTGATCTTTTTTTCTCCCTTTCTTATCCTTTCCACCTTTTCCTCTCTTTTGATCTTCTTTATGTGACTTAACTCTTGTCCTGCACATCCTCAGATAAACCCATAGTTAACTAGTAGACCCTATCCCCCATTGTGTACACAATCCACAAATTTATTACTCAATTCAAAACCTCTGAGACTTAAATTACTTAAGAGCAGTACTACCTCTTTATACCTATATAATATTTTAAGCATTTTTTTTAAGTTTTTCACTTCTCCTCTATGTCCCTTCCCTTCTCTTAATATACTCACATTCCTCTCTAAATAGATGATCTTTTAATCTCTATAATAACATTAATTTTTACGTTTCTATTTTTTTCTGGTCTCTTTTCATTTCCCTTTCCCTTTCTTCTTTTTCTCTCTCTCTCTACTTGCATCCTACCCAACCTATTTCCTGCATTGGGATTAGGACATAGTTAACTCTCCCTGTGCCTCCCCACACCAATCTATTCCTATTTTTTACCCACATCTCTCCCTAACTCTAATAATTTCTGGTTTTCCAAATTCTTCTCTGCGGTTAGAAGCCCATTAACATATAGTTGTTTGATGTTGAATAGATGTATCTGTTGAACTAGATTGTATCTGTAGACTATTGACTGTACAAATGCAAACTTTGATTGATGGTTGCCTTAAGATAGGGTTCTAGCACAAAACTGGTGCTATTTTCATCTCAAATGGGCAGAGTAAGCCAGAAAAACACAAGAAAAATGGCAAATCCGGATATCTCAATTCCCAATCTTGATAATCAGGGGTCAGAACAGATAATGAATAATCCAGAGGAGAGTTCCCAAATAGCTCTACAAACACTGTTGGCAAACATGATAAATGAGAAGTTTGACAACTTACAAAGGACTCTGTATGAGCGTGAAAGGGAGAGAGAGGAGGCATCCCAAAAGCTTATACAGGAATATCATAAGCGTGAGGAAGCTACTCAAAAACTGATACAGGATTTGCATGAACAACTTGAGAATACTCAAAGAGAAAGGGAGGAATGGTGTGAGCAGGCTGAGAACACTCAAAGAGAATTGCAGGAATCCCACGAACAGGAGGAAAGAGAACTGCAGGAATCCCACGAACGGGAGGAAGCTAATCAAAGAGTAATACAGGAATTGAGAGACCAGGTAGAGAATACACAAAGATCACTAAAGGCATTCATGGAATCCATTAACAAAGAGCTGAAGGAAGTCAGAGAGACCACAAAGGGAATGCTGAATGGAACCCAACAGAAAGAATGGGAGTCCAAAGAAACCATAACCAATCAACTAAGTGATTTGAGAACAAACACTGAACACCAAATTAAGGAAGTAAAGAAATTCATACAAGACCTAAAACAGAGCTTCAACAAAGAACTTGAAGCCATCAAAGCTGACCAATTAGAAGGAAAAGAGATAAAAAACAAAGTAGAGAGTCTTGACAGCAGGTTAGACCATGCAGAAGATCGAATCTCAGGGATTGAAGACAACCTAGATATTATAGAGAAAGAACATACAACCATCCAAGACAAGTCCAAGAAATATGATAGATCTATCCAACACCTGGAAGACACCATCAGAAGGCCTAATCTAAGGATAATGGGTGTAGAGGAACACCTAGAAACTGAAGTTAATGGTCTAGGAAATTTGTTTAACAGGATCCTAGCAGAGAACTTCCCAAACTTACAAAAAGATAGGCCTATTCAGATACAAGAAGCTTTTAGAACCCCAAATAGACCAGACCAGAATAGGACATCCCACAGTCACATTATAATCCACACAGGATCAACTCAGACCAAGGAAAAGATCCTTAAAGCTGTCAAGGAGAAAAGGGTAATCACTTATAAAGGGAAACCAATTAGAATCACCTCAGATTTCTCAGCAGAGACAATCAAAGCAAGAAGAGCCTGGAATGATGTATGCCATGCCCTAAAAACAAACAACTATCAACCAAGAATACTGTACCCAGCTAAACTCTCCTTCATAACTGAAGGCCAAATAAAAACCTTCCATAGCAAAGAAAAATTGAAACAATACATCTCCACCAAACCAGCCCTACAAAAGATTCTTAAAGATGTCCTACACATAGAAAACCAACAAGACCGCAATAAAGGCCAAGAAACTGCACCCAAACTGAGAATCCAAGAACCATAGGAAGAACCCAGTTTTCGCAGCCCCCAAGAAGGTGGATAACATGGCAGGAACTCCCAAATACCTCTCAGTCCTATCTCTTAACGTTAACGGACTGAACTCTCCAATTAAGCAACATAGACTATCTAGTTGGATTAAAAAACAAGACCCTTCTATCTGCTGCCTTCAGGAGTCACATCTTGCCCGTAAAAACAAACACATTTTCAATGTTAAAGGCTGGAACAAAATCTACCAAGCAAACAGACCCCATAAACAGGCGGGAGTTGCAATCCTAATATCAGATAAAATAGACTTCAAATTAAAATTCGTGAGAAGAGATAAAGAAGGTCACTACATACTAAGTAAAGGATCTCTACTTCAGGAGGATATTACAATTCTAAATATCTATTCGCCAAACAATGGAGCACCCAAATTTATCAAAGAAACGCTACTTTCCCTCAAATCCCATATAGATCCAAAGACATTAATTGTTGGGGATTTTAACACACCACTCTCCCCACTAGATAGATCAACTCGGCAAAAACTCAACAGAGAAACCGCAGATTTAAACAGCTGCATAGATCAACTAGACTTAACAGACATCTACTGAACATTTCACCCAGCAGCATCAGAATACACGTTTTTCTCAGCAGCACATGGAACGTTTTCTAAAATCGACCACATTTTAGGCCACAAAGCAAACTTGTCTAAATTCAGAAACATTGAAGTTATACCTTGCATCCTCTCTGACCACAAGGGAATAAAATTAGAACTCAACACCAAAAGCTACCAAAGAAAGTCCGGCATCACATGGAGGCTGAACAACACACTGCTGAATCAAGAGTGGGTCATGGAAGAGATTAGAAAGGAAATTCAAATGTTCATGCTATTCAACAAAAATGAACACACAAATTACCAGCTCCTCTAGGACACAGCAAAGGCAGTACTCAGAGGCAAGTTTATATCTCTGAGCTCCTACATCAAAAAATTGGAGAGATCTGAAACCAACAATTTAATGACACATCTAAACCTCCTTGAAAAAGAGCAGCAAGATAAACCCCAATCCAGTAGACGGAAAGAAATAATCAAAATTAAATCAGAATTAAATGAATTAGAATCCAAAAAAACTATAGAAAGAATCAACAAAACAAAGAGTTGGTTCTTCGAAAAACTTAAAATTGACAGACGCTTAGCAAATCTTATCAGAAAAAGAAGAGAACACACCCAAATTAATAAACTCAGAGATGAGAATGGAAACATCACCACGGAAACAACCAAGATTCAGAACATTATAAGGGAATACTTCTCAAAACTCTATGCTAATAAGTTTGAGAACTTGACAGAAATGGACCTTTTCCTAGCAAATATTGACATGCCAAAACTAAACCAAGATGAGTTAAACTATCTTAACAGGCCCATATCAAGCACTGAAATAGAAACAGCAATAAGATACCTCCCAGCTAAGAAAAGTGCAGGACCAGATGGTTTTACAGCGGAATTTTACAAGGCCTTCAAAGCAGAGCTCACACCAATTCTCCTCCAACTCTTCAATGAAATTGAAAGAGAAAGCTCACTACCGAACACATTCTATGAAGCCATCATAACCCTCATCCCAAAACCAGGCAGGGACTCATCAAAGAAAGAGAACTATAGACCCATTTCTTTGATGAACATTGATGCAAAACTTCTCAATAAAATTTTGGCCAATCGACTTCAACAATTCATCCAAAAAATCATACACCACGATCAAACAGGATTCATTTCAGGGATGCAAAGCTGGTTCAATATACGCAAATCAATTAATATTATTCATCACATCAACAGGAGCAAGAATAAGAACCACATGGTTATCTCAATAGATGCAGAAAAAGCATTCGACAAGATCCAACACCCCTTCATGATGAAGGTTTGGAAAAATTAGGAATCCATGGAACATTCCTCAATACAATAAAGGCTGTATATGACAAACCTACAGCCAGCATTATACTCAATGGTGAAAAACTAAAGCCATTTCCTCTTAACTCAGGAACAAGACAAGGATGCCCACTCTCTCCACTTCTCTTCAATCTAGTATTAGAATGCCTAGCTACAGCAATAAGACAAGATGCAGACATAAAGGGGATCCAAATAGGGAAAGAAGAAATAAAACTCTCCCTCTTTGCAGATGACATGATCTTGTATTTAAAGAATCCCATAGACTCCACTCCCAAATTTCTCAAGCTGATTCAAAACTTTGGCAAAGTAGCAGGTTATAAAATTAACCCCCCAAAATCAATGGCTTTTCTGTATGCCAACAATGAGAAAAGTGTGGCTGAAATTAGGAAAGCAACTCCATTTGTAATAGCCCCACAAAAAATAAAATACCTAGGAATTAACTTAACTAAAGAAGTGAAGGACCTCTATGATGAAAACTTTAAAATCTTGAAAAAGGAAATCAACACAGAACTAAAAAAATGGCAAAGCCTCCCATGCTCCTCGATTGGAAAGATTAACATCGTGAAAATGGCAATACTTCCCAAGGCTATCTACAAATTCAATGCAATACCTATCAAAATTCCACCCTCATTCTTCAAGGAAATAGAAGAGGCAATCCAAAAATTCATATGGAACAATAAAAGACCCCGAGTAGCAAAAACGCTCCTCAACGGAAAGAACACTGCTGGAGGAATATCAATACCAAATTTCAAACTCTACTATAAATCCATAGTAATCAAAACAGCTTGGTATTGGCATAAGAACAGACCTCAGGACCAATGGAATAGAATTGAAATCCCAGAAATGAACCTACAGACCTATAGCCATCTAATCTTTGATAAGGGAGCAAAAACAATAGAATGGAAGAAAGACAGCCTCTTCAGTAAATGGTGCTGGCAAAATTGGTTAACTACATGTAGAAAACTAAAGCTAGATCCTTATATATCACCCTGCACCAGAATCAACTCCAAATGGATCAAAGACCTTGAACTCAAAGCAGACACTCTGAAAATATTACAGGATGGAATAGGAGAAACCCTAGGTCTCCTTGGCTCAGGCCGAAATTTTTTGAATACAGACCCGGAAACACAACAAATCAAAGAAAGGTTGGACAAATGGGATTGCATAAAGTTGCAGAGCTTCTGCAGGGCAAATGACATAGCTAGCAAGATCAATAGAAAGCCCACGGATTGGGAGAAGATCTTTACTAGCCATACAACGGACAAGGGTTTCATATCTAAAATATACTTGGAACTCAAAAAATTAAACCACCCAACAACAAATCCTGAAAGAAACAACTGCCCAATAAGTAAGTGGGCAAAAGACTTAAAGAGAAGCTTCTCTGAAGAAGAAAGAAGGATGACCAATAGACACATGAAGAAATGTTCAACATCCCTAGCCATAAAAGAAATGCAAATCAAAACAACATTGAGATATCACCTCACTCCAGTTAGAACAGCAAAAATCAAGAACTCTAACAACAACAGATGCTGGAGGGGATGTGGACAGAAAGGAACCTTACTTCATTGTTGGTGGGAATGTAAACTTGTTCAACCACTTTGGAAAGCAGTATGGAGGTTCCTCAAAAGACTTCACATAGAACTCCCCTATGACCCATCAATCCCACTTTTGGGCATTTACCCTAATGTTTACAAAAAAGACCACACTAAAGCTACCAGCACAACTATGTTTATTGCAGCATTATTTACCATAGCTAAGATATGGAACCAACCCAGATGCCCCTCAGTAGTTGAATGGATCAAGAAAATGTGGTATATATACACAATGGAATTCTATGCCTCCATCAGAAAGAATGACATTGCCCCATTTGTTAGGAAATGGAAAAACTTGGATAAGATTATATTAAGTGAAGTAAGCCAGGCCCAAAGAAACATAGGTCCCATGGTTTCCCTTATTTGCAATATCTAGTATATGTATGAGTCAAGCAGAAAAGGTCAGATAATGTGATGTCAGGAAAATGAACCCTTAGATATGTATTTTAATGTTTTTTTTTCATGCATGTGTTTCTAAGGCATTTATAAGATTATCTCTTTGTTGCTTTGTATGTCCCTCCCCCACAGTATAACCCCTGCTTTCACTATATTTGATGTCAGTATAACTTGTGGAGGAGATGGGGAAAAACCAGTTGTTTAAGGATACAAGTGGACCTGTTGCAACAATGAGAAGTACAAGTTGTCATGTCCAAAACGAGCTTTACAACGTCGGTGGGGGGGGGGGGGGAGAGGAAGGGAGGGGAAGGAGAAGGATTGGGATTCGTGGGGAGGGGGGAGGCTGGGTAGGGATGTGAAGGGTAAACCAAAGGAGGAGGCTGCAATGCTTGGTAAGAAATGTACGCATTATCCTGCCCATGTAATTGTAACCCCTCTGTACAGTATGTTCACAAATAAAATTAAATTAAATTAAAAAAAAAAAGAAACAAAAATCATACAACAACGCAATACCTAGGATTTTTCCAAGATATATGAAATCAGTGTCAGGGGCCAGGGAGGGAATTCCCACTATCAGGAGATTCGAAAACTCTTCCAGCTGTTCTAGAGCCAACCACTGTTTAGAGAAACACTCGCCAGCATTAGGCTTCCTGGCCCTTACATTGAACTCAGTCCCAGTAGAACCGAACTCTGTATATGGGCAGAGAAAACACCACCAGGAGACTCTCTTTTTTCAGTGGTGTCAACCATTATCCCTTCTCTGATTGAATATGCCCTTACCATAGTAGTTCCAAAAGCAATCACAAATCGTTTGCCTTGCAGCTAGCTATATGAATTATAGTGTATTCTAAGTCTCTCTGCTGCAAGTTCCTCAATGTTCAGCTCTTGAGTTTCATCAGCTGTATCTTTAATTTTAGTTCTCCTCACTGCATATACCTAACATGTTCTTGCATTGCTAGATGACTACAGCCTACATTGCTGGTCAGAGCATGACAGACAGCTTGTCTCTGAGAGATAGTGCTTTCTTATTGGGGCTAAGATGGCAATGCCAGGATGCTTTCTGAGTAGTGCCATTACATTCAGTAAGAGTTAAAGGCAATATAGGTAACAGTTGTATTTTTTTGGAAATACATTTCCCAAAGGCACAGATGTTAATAGGTTGTTCACCAGCCTATGGCAACACAGGGAGGCGGTAGACCTTTAAGAGGTGGAATTTAAAGGAAGTTACATTATGGGGATGTGCCCTTAGAGGGAATTCTAGTATTCCTTTCCTTTTCCTCTATCTTTACTGCCCAGCTTCTCTGAGGTGATCCTACTCCATTAGGCTCCCACCATGATTTATGGTGTTGCATTAGAAGCAAAGCAGTACAACGCAGGTCTGTGTCTGAAATCTCAGAAACCAGGAGTCAAAGTAAATCTAAACCTTTCTTGTAGGTTGATAATTTCAGGTATTTTGCAAGAGTGACAGCTAATTAATGCAAATTGTATTCATAATCTTGATGGTGTGTATAGAAGTACAGAATCTAGTATAGAACACTGAAAATTATGTTCTTCAAGCACTTTCTCTTCCTTTATGTTAGTGCTTGGTTATCTGTCTGCCACTCTTATCTAGAACTATAGGGGGTATTGATTTGAAATCTGTTATGAATTCAGTGTTCAACTTGTTCTGACTATTGTATTTGAAGATGTTTGTGCTACTTAATGTAAGAGACTTTTTATTTTTGAGAGTAAGGGGTTACTAAATCCAAGGAAGAAAATCTTTTCAAACGACACACATGGCACAATTGTGGTACCTTGGCTTTATAGAAAACTCAACCAGAGATATTCTTGTTGAGCCTACCATGTGCCAGGCTCTAGCTGAGCTTGGTAACAAAAATGTGGCCACTGGACTCTGTTTTGACGGAAATAATGAAATGGCTGAAGATGCTGGCCATAGACATTTGCCCCATTTTGTAGCAGAACAGCCTCCTCACACTACTAACCTGAAGTTTCAACCCTCCAGGAACCCTTAACCAAAGTAAGTTGGAGAGACACAGCTGTAGAGATGCACCTTCTGCTATCTATGACCAGTCAGCATGCTAGTGGCTTCCTTTATAGTACATTTTAGTGCTCATACAGTATTTCTACTTCTTGAATAAAGAAAGAAGAACTGAGAAAGTCTGCTAACTTGTACAAGCCACCCTTATGTAGGAGACTGGTTGGATTGGATGCAATTATTGAACATATATCTAGAAAGCATGTAAAGTCATTTTCAGATCTTCAGATGCACGTGGGTTAAACATTGTCAGAGGAAAGAGGGGAAAGGACAAGGCTGTCATTGCCTAAGATAACCTTAAAATATTTTAACTCAGAGGTAGTGTTTGTGTCTTTTGTTCAATAGCTCAGCATTCTGTTTTCTTTCTATTATCTGTTTAATAACAATATCAAAGTTTAACTTCAGTTCATATATATGTATATATATGAATATGTGTATATATATGAATATATGCATATATAGATATATAAATAAAGATACCATTGAGAGTTTGGATCTTAATCAAGTCTGTGCTCATAAGTTGTGATTATAGGTATCTTGATCCTGAGTTCATCCTGCTACTGACAGGATTCTGATTTCTTGGCTTAAATTATAGCATCCTTTTTAAAAAAATATTATTGTTGTTACTATTTTCACTTCAACATTAAAACATCAATTTTTGAGAGAAAGAGAACTGACATCTTCTGCTGAAAAAGACATCTGCCCTCTTGATGTCCCTGACGCTCTGAGTGGGTTATGAGGCATATGTTATTTTTGTTTCAGAGAAATTCTTGGGGTAGATGTTGTGCAAATATTGGAACAATGGTGTTTTCCTAAAATTTCAGTAGCTAATGTTACTCTGGTTGACACATAAGGCCTGTAGCATTCTGCATTGTCTCCCCTCAATCCTCAAACTTGTTCTCATCTTTAGATCTATGAGGGGAAACTTAGGAATTGGAGCAATATCGTCTGGGAGCCTCATCTCTCTCTACCACACTGCTTGAGGAGCTTCAAGCATTTAATTTGGTGGAAAGTTTAACATTTGGAAGGCAGGTTTTCTTTCTTTATACTTTATTTTCTTTTACATTTTTATGGCAGGATAGAAAAATGTCAACTACTTAGAAGGAAAGCTTGTGACCTTGGGGAAATAACACTTAGGAGGAATCAAGCATTCCTACTCCTAAAGAAGCATATGTTCATCTCATCTACATTAGTCTCATGATTCTCACCAAAGCCCACCAAACAGATAAGAAAGACTGGCTCAGTCAAAAAAAAGTTAGACAAATCCAGGGAATTGGCCAGTCTCCACTTCTGTTCTTCTAAAGGCCCAGACAATAGCGAAAAGTTCTAAAATGTTTCTCTTTATTTGGCTGTTGATGTCTTTTTCTATTTCTTGGCCTCCTTCCCCCTCCCTTTCCCTTCTATTGAAACCAACTCTCTGAAGTAGAAAAAATTTCAAGTTTGATGAAAAGTAAACACTCAGAGTTACATAAATCTTCTAAATTTCTCTCATCATATTTGACCCATGTGCAATAATAGAAAATGGATGAGAACCAGGAGCTAGGGGAGAATAGAGGAAGGAGGCAGATACATGTATTTAGGTTTTCCTGGTATCAAGTCATTGTGGACTTATTGTTCCAGCATTCAGTTGGATTTTTTGTTTGTCTTGGAGTTCACATTTTAAAGTGAAGTATTGTTATTGATAATTCCATCAAAATAAACTTGGATGACACCTGTAGATATCTTTGTGCCTCCAACATTCCCATCGCTTTTGGTGATAGCACTTGTAGTTGTTTATTCTGGGAAATAACAATAACTATTAAACTCTCTTTCCCAACACTTCTTATGGAAAGTCCCAGTGTCTTTCAAGCTTTGAAAATATGAAAATCACTCAGACAGTAGACTCCTTTGGTCTTCAGTGGGTACAGAGAATTGTTTACAATGTTGTATCTGGTGATAGGGGACACCTGATCATTCAGCCACTCTTACTTAGACTCAGACTGTGGCCTGGATTGAGGGATCTCACCATGACACCAGTCAGTTTGCATAAAACATGCTGTTTTAGGTGTATGTGGAATATATGGGAGAATAAGAGGCTGACCCCAAGAAAGATCATGCAATGTGTTTAGCAAGTTGTCCAAATACTCTAGCTTCAATAGCTTTGTCATTGATTTTATGTATCTTGTCCTAACCTATTCACAAAAATGAACCAAGATAATTTAGAAATACTTCCATTTCTCAAGAAAGTTGATAATGGACATGCAATAAAGTTTATTGATATTTCCTGTCCACTGTGGGAGTTATACAGGTATCAATGATTTGATAAAGTATTCTTGTGAGCTTGGGTATAGCTCAGCAATAAAGTACTTACCTAGCATTCATAAGGTTCTTGGTTCAATCCCAAATAACGAAGAAAAAATTACATATGAATTTGCAAAATTACTACCCTAGTTATTTTAAGAAAACTATATACAACTGTAGAACCCATGCTTTTAAATTATTCTGAGAAGTCTGATTGTTATTGCTTTAATGTATTTATTGCATCTATATGTCCTAAATTGATTTCACTCATTTTGAATTCAATTTTTTTCTGGGCATCTACAAAGAATGAAGTCACAGTTGTTGCTTTGTAGGCTCCTCCAGCAGAACTCAGAATACTGTTAAGTGATGCCAGTTTTATAAATGTCATCAGATGCTCTAAGTAGAAAAATCAGAGAACTCCAGTAACAGCTCCATTCTTAATCTAATACATGACAACAAAGTAAAGCTTTTGGGAGTTTACTCAATGGCCAAGTCTGGATGCTGTTATAAAGACTATTACAAATGTGGTTATAAAGTTCAATATTGAAGATAAAATTATTGTTTATGCAGTGAAAATATGTCAAGTAGGACACAGTGTGTGGTTAAACTAATATTCTTACTTAATTTTAAAAGGTTTGAGCTGGGTGTTGGTAGCTCACATCTATAATCTTAGCTACTCAGAACACTGAGGTCTGAGGATTGCAGTTTGAAGCCAGCCTGGGAAGAAAAGCCCAAGAGACTCTTACCTCCAACTAACCACCAAAATCTGGAAGTGGAGCTGTGGCTCAAGTGGTAGAGCACCAGCGATGAGCAAAAAGCTAAGAAAAAATGTTCATGCCTTGAGTTCAAGCCCCAAGACTGATACAGTTTTGCTTCAAACTTTTTTGTATGTATTTGGAATTAGTACATTGAAAATATATAATTGGGTTCAAACAATTTCTAACGCTTTACCAGTCTAGACAGATTTCATAAAATCTTTCAGATACACACAGAACAACTCAACTACCTAGTTGTTTTAGTGAAGTTGATATTGAATTAAAAAATAGTTTGGCATGATCACATGCTCTTTTTTCCTTGTTGCAGTTAGACTTTGAAAATGTCTGAGACTTTGTGAACCAATTTATAAGTTGATTTTGACATATTTTTGGAAACAAGTCCTCTAAATTTTAGTTACATTTTGTTCAGAGCCAAAAATCTTCATGAAACTATTCAATAAAAACACCAGAGACTTTTATTTTCAGCCAATGGTGATTTGTATTAAAAACAAAGTTTGCAAAGAGGAATGGAATGAACTAAATAGGAACTCAAAAGGTGAAAAGAGTTAATTTCAATATTGTGTAATTCTACTTGAGCTCAATTTATAAGAACTTTTAATTTTTTATGTATTTATTGAATTTCCACTTTTGTTTACTTTTTAAATGTAGGTACTAGAAAATTTAAAACAGAGCTTGCATTGTGTTAGGCATGTATTGTACAGTCTTTTCTAGTGTGTATTCAGCTTACACTTTGGAGTTGAGGTGGTTCATCTAGTGTTCACTGATGTGGCTTTTTCTTGGGAAGGGCTTATAGTTTCCATCATGTTTGTAAGTGGATGTGTGACCAAAGAAAATTTAAGAACTGCTGTAATACTTGTAGATTTTTTTTTTTTTTGTCCAAGATGTTGCTTGTAACCACTAGGAAGTATACAGCTGGTACACAGAATCCTCTCTCCATGATCGTTAGACTAGATTGAAATCTGTGTTGTTGGTTCAGTCAGTAGAACTTTAGTAAGATATGTTTTCTTCTCAAGTTGAAATGAATGAATGTTCCTATAGAATTTTTTTCATTTTTCATTTTTATTTTTTGTGCTGGTACTGGGGCATGAACTCAGGGCCCAGTACTGTTCTTTAGAGTGGCACTCTACCACTTGAGCCCACACTTCTACTTTTTCTTTTCTTGTATTTTTTTTTGTGGTTAATTGGAGATAAGAGTCTCATGGCTTTCCTGCCTGGGCAGGCTTTCAATTTGCAATCCTCAGATCTCACCTCCTAAGTAGTTAGGATTTATAGGCATGAGTCACCAGCTCCTTGCTAGAAATTTTTCTTTTTTAAAAATTTTAAATAAGTTTTTATTGTGAAAATACTGTACAGAGGGGTTACAGTTACATGCAAGGTAATGAGTACATTTCTTATCAAGCATTGTTGCCTCCTCCATTGTTTTTCCCTACCATCCCTTCCCTCCCACTTCTACAACTACACTCCCCTGCAAAACCCACCCTCCTCCCCTGCCTAAATTGTAAAGTTCGTTGTTCAACAGTGTCTTGTACATCTCATTGTTACAATGGGCCAAACTGTATCCCTATTTAAACATTTTGTTTTTTCCCTTCCCCTCTCCACATTATACCGACATCAAATACAGTGAGAACAGGAGTTATACTGTGGGGGAGGAACATACAAAGCAACAAAAAAATCACATGGTACATGATAAATATGTTAGAAACAATAGCAAGAAAGAAAAAAACCCACTTGTCTTCCTATCTTGGGATTCATTTCACTTAAAATCATCTTATCTCGTCATTTGTATATAGCTTTTGATCTTTTCTGCTTGTCCCAGACATATACTAGTTATTGCAAATAGGGGAAACCATAGGACATAGGTTTCTTTGGGCATGGCTTACTTCACTTACTATAATTTTTTCCAAGTTTTTCCATTTCCTCTCAAATGGGACAAGGTCATTCTTTCTGATAGAGGCATAGAATTCCATTGTATATCATATTTTATATATATATATTATATGTGTATCACATTGTATATCACATTTTCTTGATCCATTCATCTACTGAGGGGCATCTGGGTTGGTTCCATATCTTAGCTATGGTAAATAATGCTGCTATTTGTGATTATTTGGGTAAATGCCCAAAAGTGGGATTGCTGGGACATAGGGGGCTCTATGTGGAGTCTTTTGAGGATCCTCCATACTGCTTTCCAAAGTGTTTGAACAAGTTTACACTCCCACCAACAATGCAGTAGAGTTCCCTTCTGGCCACATCCCCTCCAGCATCTGTTGTTATTAGAGTTCTTGATTATAGCCATTCTAACTGGGGTGAGGTGGAATCTCAATGTTGTTTTGATTTGCATTTCTTTTATGGCTAGAGACATTGAGCATTTCTTCATGTGTCTATTGGCTATTCTTATTTCCTCTTCAGAGAAGTTTCTTTTTAAGTCTTTAGCCCACTTATTTATCGGGCAGTTGTTTCTTTGAAGATTTGTTGTTGGGGATTTAATTTTGTGAGTTCCAAGTATATTTTAGATATGAGATCCTTATCCATTGTGTGGTTAATGAAGATCTTCTCCCAATCTGTGGGCTTTTTTTTTATTGTGAAAATACCATACAGAAGGGTAACAATTATATGGACAAGATAATGAGTACATTTCTTATCAAGCATTACTGCCTCCTCCTTTGTTGCTAGCTATGTCCTTTGCCATGCAGAAGCTCTACAGCTTCATGCAATCCCATTTGTCCAAACTTTCTTTGATTTGTTGTGTTTCTGGGTCTTTATAAAAAAAATTTGGCCTGTGCCAAGGAGACCTAGTGTTTCTCCTATTCCTTCCTGTAATGTTTTCAGGGTGTCTGATTTGACTCCAAGGTCCTTGATCCATTTGGAGTTGATTCTGATGCAAGGTGATATATAAGGATCTAGCTTTAGTTTTCTACAAGTGATTAACCAATTTTGCCAACACCATTTACTGAAGAGGCTTTCTTTCATTCTATTTTTTTTAGCTCCCTTATCGAAGATTAGATGGCTATAGGTCTGTAGGTTCATTTCTGGGTTTTCAATTCTATTCCATTGGTCCTGAGGTCTGTTCTTGTGCCAGTATCAAGCTGTTTTGATTACTATAGCTTTGTAGTAGAGTTTGAAATTTGGAATTGATATTCCTCCAGCACTATTCTTTCTGTTAAGGATTGTTTTTGCTATCTGGAGTCTTTTATTGTTCCATATGAAGTTTTGGATTGCCTCTTCTATTTCCTTGAGGAATGAGGTTGGAATATTGACAGGTATCGCATTGAATTTGGGAAGTACTGCTATAATCACGATGTTGATCCTTCCAATCCAGGAGCATGGGAGTTTTTGCCACTTCCTAAGTTCTGCTATGATTTCCTTTTTCAGATTTTTAAAGTTTTCATCACAGAAGTCCTTCACTTCTTTAGTTAAGTTAATTCCTAGGTATTTTATTTTTTGTGTGGTTATTACAAAAGGAGTTGCTTTCCTGATTTCAGCAGTGCTCTTCTCATTGTTGGCATACGAAAAGCCATTGATTTTTGAGGGTTAATTTTATACCCCGTTACTTTGCCAAAGTTTCGAATCAGCTAGAGTAATTTGAAAGTGGAGTCCGTGGGATTCTTTAAATATAAGATCATGTCATCTGCAGAGAGGGAGAGTTTTACTTCATCTTTCCCTATTTGGATCCCCTTTATGTTTGCATCTTGTCTTATTGCTGTAGCTAGGCATTCTAATACTAAATTGAAGAGAAGTGGAGAGAGCGGATATCCTTGTCTTGTTCCTGAGTTTAGAGGAAATGGTTTTAGTTTTTCACCATTAAGTATAATGCTGGCTGTAGGTTTGTCATATACAGCCTTTATTGTATTGAGGAATGTTCCATGGATTCCTCATTTTTCCAGAGCCTTCATCATAAACGGGTGTTGGATATTGTCAAATGTTTTTCTGCATCTATTGAGATAACCACGTGGTTATCCTTGCTCTTGTTGATGTGATAAATTATATTAATTGATTTGCATATATTGAACCAGCTTTGCATCCCTGAAAGTTTTTGTTGGTTGTGTGGCTTAACTCAGGGTCTGGGTGCTGTCCCTGAGCTCTTTTGCTCAAGGCTAGCATTCTGCCACTTTGAGCCATGGCTCCACTTCCAGTTTTTCAGTGGTTAATTGAAGTAAGAGTTTCATGGGGACTTTTCTGCCTGGGCTGGCTTCAATGAGATCCTTGGATCTCAGCCTCCTGAGTAGCTAGGTTGAGCTAGAATTCTTAAATTAAAAAAATTCAATATATCAACTTATGAGTATAATGCATCTTGGTCAATATCACCTCTCCCATTGAAGCTACTTATTTTTAAATGAAAAATATATACTCAGGTCCAAAATGGAATAAAAATAAAAAAGCCTGTCATTGCAGCAAGTAAATATAACTGAATGTTCAAAGGATAGAGCTACTCTACATACAGGCAAAAATGCTGTCTTCAAATACTATGACTTAATTATCTATTCCTCTCAATATGAAAACATTAAACTCCTCTTCTTTTAGCAGAAATTGCTATTAGAGAATATTTTCTCAGATAAAAATATTATGGCTTACAAAGAAGACTCAATTACTTGAGTGTGTCAACAATTTCATATTCTTAACTACAAATGCAACTTTGAAAATGATTGTAGGCAATTTCTGTAAAAGAATCTAAAAATAAGATCAGTTAGAAAAACGATTGGAAAACTATCAGTGGTTTGAGAAGAATAGATTTTGCAAACTGAATAAGTACAAAGGGGATTATTCTACTTGTGTTTTTTTAATGCTCAGATAATAACTCTAAATGATATTCTTCCCCCAATGTATGGTTTTTCATTGCTTAACATTTTTATAAATAATTATAAGTATTTGTATATTTATTAATTTTTATTTTAAACTGTGTTTCAATTCACATTAGTACACTGCATCTTGATCAAAGTTACCTCTTCCATCATGTGCTCCCATCTCTCCCAGCCTCCCTCTGTCTCCTCAAGTTGTCTAGTTTCATTTTTACATAAGTCCATGAATGCATCAAAACCACTATTAGTGCATTAAGTCAGTTCCCAAGGAACACTTTTTTACCTGTATTTATTGAAGAAATTTCATGATAAACTATAGCATAAGCCTAAGTGCCTATCAACTGATGAATATATAGAAATGGCACACACACACACACACACACACACACACACACACACACACACACACACACACACAGAGGGATATCATTTCCAATAAAGAAGAATGAAATCCTGTCATTCACAGCAAGATGTACGGAACTGGAGGACATTATGTTAATTACAAGTATCATATGTTTGTCATTTGTGGAATGACAATTCAAATTGAAAATAAGTAAATAAAAATAAAAATATTGACCTGAAAATAGATTATTGGGGTTCTGAGAAGGGTGGTGGTTAGGGATGCAAGGTGCATTTACAATAAAGGAGGATGATCATGGTCAGTTTTTATGCATATGTGAAAATATCCTAGTAAGTCCCACTAATCTGTACAATAAAATGTTAGTCAATAAGTATATAGTCAAGAATGTGTTATTTTTAAAAACTATTTCAGCACCCACTTTTATCTTCAGGTGTTTTAGCTTGAATGATAAGTGGTCCTCTAATCTTTTTTATTTTTATTTTTTTATTGTGAAAATACTGTACAGAGGGGTTACAATTACATGGGCAAGATAATGAGCACATTTCTTATCAAGCATTGTAGCCTCCTCCTTTGTTTCCCCTTCCCATCCCTTCCCATCCTCTCCCCGTCCCCCCCCATCCTTCCCTCTACCTCCCCCACCGAAGTTGTAAAGTTCATTTTTTGACATAACGACTTGTACATCTCATTGTTGCAATGGGTCCACCTGTATCCCCTACGATATGCATTCAAATTTTTTTTCCTTTTATGCAATTGTTTCTAACGCATTTATAAGACGATTTCTTTGCTGCTTTGTATGTCCCTCCCCCACAGTATAACCCCTGCTTTCAGGGGTTATATTTGATGTCGGTATAATTTGTGGAGGGGAAGGGAAAAAACAAATCGGTCCTCTAGTCTTATAGGCTAAGTTCCCCCAGAAAAACTGGTTTTAGTAACTGCAAACTGTCTCATTAGAAAGCCAACTTAACATGGCCTAACCTGGTGTGGTGGTGACAATCTGGAGGCTGAGCCAAGAGGATCAAACAGTTAAGGGCTATTCTTGGCTAGGTTGTAGACCTTGTCTCAGAAACAAACCAACAAAAACAATGTACAGCAAAACAACAGCAATAAAAATGAGCAATGTTCCTTATCAGGGTGCATTCCTTTAAATTCATTCAATACCATTTTGCTGCGTGAACACCTCCCATAATTTCAGGTGGTAGAGAGAAAAAGATATAAACATGACATTTGCATTACAAAAATGAATTAGAGCAATGGACTACTTATGGAACCTAAAATTTAAGAAAATAAAAGTAATCTGGAATTTGCTGGCAACCATAATGAGAAGGGTGATGAGGGAAGAAGTCAGAGAAGTGGGCAGAAGAGGTTGAGTTCCCTCTAGGCCACAGGAAGGGTTTAGGCTTCATTCAAAGGCCATGGCAAACTGCTAAGAAGGTTTTTCTGTGTGTTTTTTAAATCTTTAAGTAGTTGTACAAAGGAGTTGCCATTCAACAAAGCAGTTTATGAATACTATGCATTTTGATCAACATTCTCACCCACCCCTCCAACCCAGTTTTTCCCTTGCTTTTCTTGGTTTTTAGGTTACATATTGATTTTTTTGCATTTAATGAACCAGTTTATGTATACAATGCATCTTGATCTGTGTCATCCCTTCAATATCTTTGCCCCACCCCCCACTTTGACCCATCCCTTCTTATTTTTCTCAGTGCTGTGGTATATATAACGAATTCTGGCCTCCATTCTTCCCTTTCCCCTAATTCATGCTTCTACCCCTCTCTGCTAATAGGTTTTAAACAGAAAAATAAGTTCATATCCTTTTTTTGAAAAAAAAAATAAGGTCACCTTTTAGAATGAAGAATGAATTACCAAAGACAAGTGTGAACCCATAAGACTAAGAAGCAATAAGAATCAGGTGAGTGAGAGCCAAGAATTCAGGTGAGAGACTGTGATGTCTAGAACTATTGCTGATGGAGAAAGAGTAAATAAGTGTAGAAGTCAGCAGCTGGGTGGGGAGAGTGTGGGATGGAGGGTTTGGAATGAGGTTGGAGTGAAAGAAAAGTCCCAAGGACTCTCAGGTTGCAGGTTTGAGTGACAACATATGGAAGCTATGGCACTCTAGGTAGAGTAGTCTTTGGGGCAAAGATGACATATTTGGGGTATGTTTGTGGGCTGCTCAGATGCAAGCCTCACATGTGCAATGCTGAATGCAGGAGAACAGTCTGGTTAGAGGCAGTTTGTGAACTGTTGGCACACAGCTGACAGATGAGATCACCCTGAAGCAAGGTGAATTATAGAAAGATCCGGAGAGATGATAAAGTGTAGACTGTGATGGTAATAAGAAATAAAAGATTTAGTCTGGGAGGCTAAGTGGTAGAGTGCTTGCTTCGCATGCATGAGGTCCTGGGTTCGATTCCTCAGCACCACATAAGCAGAAAAAGCTGGAAGTGGTGCAGTAGCTCAAGTGGTAGAGCGCTCGCCTTGAGCTGAAGAGCTGAGGGACAGTGCCCAGGCCCAGAGTTCAAACCCCACGACCGACAAAAAAAAAAAAAAAAGATTGAAGGGGCTCATGGGCACGACATTTGAAAACAGAATGGGGCTAGTGTTAGAGCACTGATACTTCTTTGGAGATGTTAGACACTCAGGCCTCTGAAAATTCAGTTGTTTCTGGAAGGGGTCTGCAGTACAAGAAAGTTCCTCATTCAAGTTCACAGATACTGGTACCTGAGTAGGTATGATGCTCAGGTGCAAGTTGGGTACCTATCTGCAGGTCTGTAGTTGAAGGTGGTTCTGGTGATTGAAGTGAGCTTGGAAGTAGGAATGGCCTTGGCAGGGGGAATCAATGGGGACAACATGAATCCTGGTGCTTGCTATAGCATATACAGACACAATGGCACAACTATTTGGCTAATCTCAGCTCATAAATATCCTGGTCTCTCTCTGCTGTGATTTTCTGTGCTAGATTAAGTGACACTATTTTCAGATGGCAGGAGAGAATGGCAGCCTCTGAGCATCTCATCTGTTTGCCGAGAAATGGAGGTAAAATAATACCCCATGAAGACTAATGAGTGGACTGAGAGTCCTGCTATTGAACTTTTAGACAACAAATTGTTCCTCAGGCAGCTACTTCACACTATCATGTTCATCAATAGAATGAATAATTGACACATCTTCTTGTTCCTCCTTGTTAAGTGTTTGCAACTTTGTTGGTGCTAATGAGCACATGTTCAATATTTTAAAACAAATTCTGCCATTTATGGGTACTATGTGAAGAAGGGATGGTGGGAGAAGTCAACTCCCTAGGCTTGTTAGCAGAAGGTTACATTTGTTCTTTCTGACATGTCTATGCACATGTAGTTTAGTTACTGGGCAAGCAGCAGGAGTGAAGGTGAAGGTGAAGACCTTATGGTAGGAGACTTTCCTCCTATGTACTCTTATGTAACAAGATTATCTTGGTACATAGGGTAAGTTTGGGCCTTGTCTGGCCAGGGACTTTCAGCCAGTTTCTCTTGGCTTTGGGAGGGGATTTTTACACCATTTCCTGTGGTATAGAAGAGCTAATACTCTGGGAACTTGATGGGAGAATATGTCCCTCTGTCCCTTGTGATGTCAGCATACCCTCACCTCACCAAGGTCCATCTAGAATGTTTCTTCTCTGCCCTAAACCACTGCCTTTCCCTATATGAGCATAGACAAGCCCCCCCCCCCCCACATTTATACAAGAATTTTTCCCCATTCTGGAGCCTGAATTTGGGGCCTTTTACTCTCACTCAGTTTTTTCACTAACATTTGGCACTCTACCCCTTGAACTATGCCATGCTTAGGCTTATTGCTGGTTAGTTAAAGATATGAGTCTCAAAAGATTTGTGTACCTGTGCTGGCTACATATCTCAGTTTTTAGATCTCAGCCTCCTCAGTAACTATGAGTGTAAGAATGTGCCTGGCTTTTATACAAGACTTTAAAGATTGTTCTATGCTGATTTTTGAGCAGCTTGTTGTTGCTGCTTTAGTTCAGGAAGAATAGAGCATTTTACTTTTAATATTGGGGCCTACTCATTATGGCAGGTTAAGGTAGAGAAAGAAACATTCCAGTTTTCTAAAATAGATTGCCATTTTCATTAAAGAGACATGTTCCTAGCATTGGGCATGGTTGTGATTGGTGGTTCAGCTGTACTAGGGAGACAATGGCTGACTTCATTTTCCTGTGGTGACAGCACCTACATGAGTTGATGTCAGAAAGCATGCTGCCTAGCACCCTCTATTTCTAGGTAGGAGGATCAAAACAGAGTGATAATATGACATTTTTTCCCCTAAAGTCCATAATAGGAGGACAGATCAGAATGCAGCCCTTTGGCTCTAAGACTAGTGACACACCTCCTTTATTCCCTACATCTCTGTCAGCTTTCTATTCTTTCTAGAATGTGGGTGACATCTATGAAATATTCACATTGAGTTTGAGATTGCCTAGATCCCAGCAATTTGACCTCGTACCCTTGTCTCTCAGAGAGAAAGAAACACTTCAATGGAAGAAGGGGGCACTCTTTAATACGGTATCTCTGGGCTCTGGAGTCTCTGTATCCTCATGGTCCCATTAGTCCTCATTCATTTGTGCTTTATATTTTAATCTCACTCATGACTTCCTGACATCTCTTCACATGCTTTCTATTCCTTGAGTGGTCTCTACTTTCCCTTTCCTAAAGTCTGTGAGACAGACTTCCAGGAAGATGGTGACATCATCACATGCAAACTCCCTAGATGTCTCTGACCAAACAGAGATTTAGGTATCAGCACACATTCAACTTTAAGAGACCCAAACTTTAAACAGAGTCAAACTTTAAACAGATAAGAGACTCATCCTAATACAGAAGGAATCTCACTACCAAAACTCCGAAGCAGAAAACAAAGAGGTAGCATTCAGACACTTGCTGAGCAGCTGCAGCTCGGGACCTGAGCAGCCTAAGGCAGTGCAGGGGATCTAGGATATGCCTGAAGTGTCACCAATCAAACTTTAAAAAGAGGACCACTCTAATACTGAAGAAAGCACATAGCACCGCTGGAGAGCACCATATCCAGATACAGAGACCCCTTACCAGGACTCCGCTGGCCAGCTCAATACCAGTTCAAGAATCTGTGAGTATGCCATCAGAGACTCCTTCCTTGGGGGACCAACTCCCTGTGATGACTCAAAGTGCCTTGATCCGATCCCCTGCCTAAGAGGAAAGGAACATATTTGAAGAGGCAAAGACAAAGATCCAAACTCTTTTCCTATACCCTCTGTGGTTATCCTGGAAAGACTCCTTGTGCACAGCTCCAGCCCTGCGTCAGAAAACTGCAACTCCCAACTCTTCCCCAAACTCCTGCCAGTAGAGAGCAAGCCCATGGGAGAGGCAGGCAGCCAGTGAGACATGTGGAAAAACACCAGGACCCACCTCTGCCAACAAACTACAACTCCCAATTCTACCCCAAACTCCCACTCATAGACACCAAAACCCCTTGGAGAGTTTGCAAAAGGGAGACCCCTGATCTCTGACACACAGAGTTCAGTGGAGAGCTCCCTTTGGCCTTCTTAAAAAATTTTTTTTACATATTTTAGATTTTTAAAATTTAATTTTGTTGTTGTTGTTGTTTTCTCTTTCTCTTCCTCAGTTTTTAGGGGCTGTGAATCCCCAAGTTGAATGTTCTGGATCTACTAATATGATAATTTGAACTTTGTACTTACACAATTTATAATCTGTTGTTTGTAATATATATGCATATAATATCCTTACCTATTTTATATTGCTTTTCTCTCTTCAGAAGTAGAACTGCAATTTGACAGGAGACAATAATTGCCTTAGGCTTTTTTGAGAAGGCAGCATTAGGGTTCAGAGAGCTTATCCCAGTTCTTCTTTACTTGACTCCTTCCTCAATATAGAAGAAAAGGTTGTTCTTCATTTGTTCTTTTCTCTTTCCTTTCCCCTTTCTCTTCTTTTCCTTCCTTTCTCCTCCTTCTCCTTCATTTATACTCTTCACCACAATCATTCACTGTCCTCTTCTCCTTCTTTTCTCCTTTAACTCCCCTAAAACTAGTACCCCTCCCACTCAAAAACACTCTAGAAAACTACCCTCCCCATTCTTCCCTTACCTCCCAACCTCAATACTTTCATCTAATAGCCATATTTTAACAGCACAATTCCACAGTACAACCGAACCCTATATCTCCTTTCAACAATTCCTACAAAACCTGAACCCAGATAAGCAAATTTGGATGAAAGGAAAGAACACCAGCTGCCTAGTCAACCAAAAAACAAGAAACAGCTTATCTAGAAGTTCACAGATTCCCAAAAGATAACCAAAAGGGTCTTCAAATGGACAGAACACACCACAGAAATACTAGAAATATGCAAATCCAAGGAAATACAAAGAACACAGAAAACAATCAGACAACAGAGCAGGAAAATAGGGACCTAAAAGATATATCAAGAGATGCACTAAAAGCATTGTTGATAAATTTAATTAATGAAAAATTTGAAATTATAAACAAATCAGTTGGTGAGCTAGATGAGGCTAATAAAAGAATAATGGAAGAACTCATGGAGGCCACAAGACGCTAAATGAAGTCCAAAAGTTGACAAAGGAGTCCATTGAAACCTAGTTAAAGGAGTTTAAGAAAAATACAAACAAATAAATCAGTGATGTAAAGAGGTCCTTAGAAATCCTAAAACAAGGGGCTGGGAAGATGGCTCAGTGGTAGAGCGTTTGCCTTGCATGCCTGAGGCCCTGGGTTCGATTCCTCAGCACCACATAAGCAAAAAGAAAAAAATCGGAAGTGGCGCTGTGGCTCAAGTGGTACAGCGCTAGCCTTGAGCTGAAGAACTGAAGGACAGCACCCAGGGCCAGAGTTCAGGCCCCACAACCGGACCCCCCCCCCCCAAAAAAAAAGAAATTCTAAAACAAGGCTTCAAAAAAGAGGTAGAAGCCCTCAGAAATGAACAAAACAGAAGACACAGAATGAAGCAATAAAATGGAAATCCTCTACAGTTGAATAGACAAAGCAGAAGACAAGGTCTCAGATCTGGAAGACAGAGCAGATCAAATTGAATGACGAAGTTATTATACAAAACAGATCCAAGCAAAAAGAAAGAAGCCTTCAAGAATCAGAAGACTGGAGTTCCGGGAAGATGGCGGAGGAGAAGCTGGAATCTGAACAAGCTCTTGCATAGAAAACAGTTTCAGAGTTCCAGTGAACAGTCCCAAGCCAGAGAATCACACCAAGCGTGCCATCACAGGACAGAGAGTTAGTCAAGAGAGGGGAAGCCAAGCAGACACATCTGAGCAGCTGCCGCTGCGGCGACAGGGTCGCAGCGGCGACCACCGCCGCGGAGGCATACCTGAGACGCAGTCCGGGACGAAGGAGCCAGACGCAGCAGACGAGCGGATTCTACTCAACACCAGCAAGAACCGACAAGGAGCGGACAACTTCATCCTGCACTTTGCAGACCAGAGACGACCCGAGATCCATGACTCCGCGTGAGTAGAAGCCCCACTTCCTCACTCCTCTGGGAGCAGAGGAGGGAAGGCCACCCCTCCCCCCCCCAGCACCGGTGATCTCCATCTTGGATACCGACAAAGCTCGGAGGAGCGGCTAGCTCCAGCTCAGGCCTTGGAATAGAGCTAGACATTTGGCAGGTCACAGGAACTTGGCGGTGAGGTGACCTCACAGACTCAGTTCCATCCAGGGAGGGGTCGCCCAGCTCAGGCACCAGCCACTGGAGTGGCTCTCCTCGCTGGGTGGCCAGAGCCAGAGGCTGCCCCTCCCTCTAGCAGCCACCACAATCAATTGAAAAACAGAAACCCTGAGAATGGCTCCAGGCTGGGTGCTGTGAGTTTTTTTTCACAAAATAGCCCCAGGGAAAAGCTACTGTTCGTTGAAAGGCCTCAACTCTACCCAGAACCTAGCCTCATCACTGCATCCCCCTCTTTTGTGATTCTCAAAGCAGATCACCCTCCCAGTAAACTAACCTGGGAGGGGGATCTCAAAATCTTGGGTAAAGCAGAGCATTTTTCTGCCTGTTCCAACAAACTGACTTAAGAAACCAATCAAGCCACAGGACCTCAAGCTGACCAGAGACTCCAACCAGACTCTGGTTACAGACAAAAGGGAGATACAGGACTCTTCCCACCCCTCCCAAAAAAAAAAAAAAATCAAAGAACTTTTTTTTTCTTCTTCTTCTTTTCTTTTTTTCTTTTTCTTGTTTTGTTTTTTTTTCATTTTTTGTTACCTTATATATATATAAAAAATTTTTTTTGCTTTTCTAAAACTTTTATTAATCTTTAATTTTTGCCTCTTCTGAAAAAATAATTGTTTTCCATTAACTTTTTTTTTTTTTCTTCTCCTCTTATAATTTTTATTTTACGAATACGTGAATGTGTGTTTTCTTTTCTTTTCTTGTCTTCTTTCTCTTTTTCTTTCATTCTTAATTATCTTTTTGTTTTTTTTTCTAGCTCTACTGAACTTCTGATCTTTTCTTCTCACTTTCCTATCCTTTCCATCTTTTCCTCTTTGTTCATCTTTATGTGACTTAACTCTCGTCCTGCACATCGTCAGATAAACCCGTAGTTAACCAGTAGACCCTATCCCCCATTGTGTACACACTTAATCCACAAACTTATTACTCAATTCAAAACCTCTGAGACTTAAATTCACTAATAGCAGTACTTTATACCTATACAATATTTTAAGCATTTTTTTAAACTTTTTCTCATCTCCTCTATGTCCCTCCCTTTCTCTCAACATATTCATATTCCTCTATAAATAGATGGTCTTTTAATCTCTAAAATAACATTAATTTTTACGTTTCTATTTTTTTTCTGGTCTCTTTTCATACCCCTTTCCCTTTCTTCTTTTTCTCTCTCTCTCGACCTTCATCCTACCCAACCTATTTCCTGCATTGTGATTAGGACATAGTTAACTCTCCCTGTGCCTCCCCACACCAATCTATTCCTATTTTTTACCCACATCTCTTCCTAACCCTAATAATTTCTGGCTTTCCAAATTCTTCTCTGCGGTTCGAAGTCCTTTAACATATAGTTGTTTGATGTCGAATAGATGTATCTGTTGAACTAGATTGTATCCGTAGACTATTGACTGTACAAATGCAAACTTTGGTTGATGGTTGCCTTAAGATAGTGTTCTAGCACAAAACTGGTGCTATCTTCATCTCAAATGGGCAGAGTAAGCCGGAAAAACACAAGAAAAATGGCAAATTCGGGTATCTCAATTCCCAATCCTGATAATCAGGGGTTAGAACAGATAATGAATAATCCAGAGGAGAGTTCCCAAACAGCTCTACAAACACTGGTGGCAAACATGATAAATGAAAAGTTTGACAACGTACAAAGGACTCTGTATGAGCGTGATAGGGAGAGAGAGGAGGCATCCCAGAAGTTTATACAGGAATATCATAAGCGTGAGGAAGCTACTCAAAAACTGATACAGGATTTGCGTGAACAACTTGAGAATACTCAAAGAGAAAGGGAGGAATGGCGTGAGCAGGCTGAGAACACTCAAAGAGATCTGCAGGAATCCCACGAACGGGAGGAAGCAAATCAAAGAGTAATACAGGAATTGAGAGACCAGGTAGAGAACACACAAAGATCACTAAAGGCATTCATGGAATCCATTAACAAAGAGCTGAAGGAAGTCAGGGAGACCACAAAGGGAATGCTGAATGGAACCCAACAGAAGGAATGGGAGCCCAAAGAAACCATAACCAATCAACTAAGCGATTTGAGGACAAACACTGAACACCAAATTAAGGAAGTAAAGAAATTCATACAAGACCTAAAACAGAGCTTCAACAAAGAACTTGAAGCCATCAAAGCTGACCAACTAGAAGGAAAAGAGATAAAAAACAAAGTAGAGAGTCTTGACAGCAGGTTAGACCATGCAGAAGATCGAATCTCAGTGATTGAAGACAGCCTAGATATTATAGAGAAAGAACATACAACCATACAAGACAAGTCCAAGAAATATGGTAGATCTATCCAACACCTGGAAGACACCATCAGAAGGCCTAATCTAAGGATAATGGGTGTAGAGGAACACCTACAAACAGAAGTTAATGGTCTAGGAAACCTGTTTAACAGGATCCTAGTAGAGAACTTCCCAAACATGCAAAAAGATAGGCCTGTCCAGATACAAGAAGCCTTTAGAACCCCAAATAGACCAGACCAGAATAGGACATCCCACCGTCACATTATAATCCACACAGGATCAACTCAGAACAAGGAAAAGATCCTTAAAGCTGTCAGGGAGAAAAGGGTAATCACTTATAAAGGGAAACCAATTAGAATCACCTCAGATTTCTCAGCAGAGACAATCAAAGCAAGAAGAGCCTGGAATGATGTATGCCATGCCCTAAAAACAAACAACTATCAACCAAGAATACTGTACCCAGCTAAACTCTCCTTCATAACTGAAGGCCAAATAAAAACCTTCCATAGCAAAGAAAAATTGAAACAATACATCTCCACCAAACCAGCCCTACAAAAGATTCTTAAAGATGTCCTACACATAGAAAACCAACAAGACCGCAATAAAGGCCAAGAAACTGCACCCAAACTGAGAATCCAAGAACCATAGGAAGAACCCAGTTTTCGCAGCCCCCAAGAAGGTAGATAACATGGCAGGAACTCCCAAATACCTCTCAGTCCTATCTCTTAATGTTAACGGACTGAACTCTCCAATCAAGCGACATAGACTGTCTAGTTGGATTAAAAAACAAGACCCTTCTATCTGCTGCCTGCAGGAGTCACATCTTGCCCATAAAAACAAACACATTTTCAATGTTAAAGGCTGGAACAAAATCTACCAAGCAAACGGACCGCATAAACAGGCGGGAGTTGCAATCCTAATATCAGATAAAATAGACTTCAAATTAAAATTCATGAAAAGAGATAAAGAAGGTCGCTACATACTAATTAAAGGATCTCTCCTTCAGGAGGATATTACAATTCTAAATATCTATTCGCCAAACAATGGAGCACCCAAATTTATCAAAGAAACACTACTTTCCCTCAAATCCCATATAGATGCAAAGACATTAATCGTTGGGGATTTTAACACACCACTCTCCCCACTAGATAGATCAACTCGGCAAAAACTAAACAGAGAAACCGCAGATCTAAACAGCTGCATAGATCAACTAGACTTAACAGACATTTACCGAACATTTCACCCAGCAGCATCAGAATACACGTTTTTCTCAGCAGCACATGGAACGTTTTCTAAAATAGACCACATTTTAGGCCACAAAGCAAACTTGTCTAAATTCAGAAACATTGAAGTTATACCTTGCATTCTCTCTGACCACAAGGGAATAAAGTTAGAACTCAACATCAAAAGCCACCAAAGAAAGTCCGGTATCACATGGAGGCTGAACAACACACTGCTGAATCATGAGTGGGTCATGGAAGAGATTAGAAAGGAAATTCAAATGTTCATGCTATTCAACAAAAATGAACACACAAAATACCAGCTCCTCTGGGACACAGCAAAGGCAGTACTCAGAGGCAAGTTTATAGCTCTGAGCTCCTACATCAACAAATTGGAGAGATCTGAAACTAACAATTTAATGACACATCTAAACCTCCTTGAAAAAGAGCAGCAAGATAAACCCCAATCCAGTAGACGGAAAGAAATAATCAAAATTAAATCAGAATTAAATGAATTAGAATCCAAAAAAACTATAGAAAGAATCAACAAAACAAAGAGTTGGTTCTTCGAAAAACTTAACAAAATTGACAGACCCTTAGCAAATCTTATCAGAAAAAGAAGAGAACACACCCAAATTAATAAACTCAGAGATGAGAATGGAAACATCACCACGGAAACAAGCAAGATTCAGAACATTATAAGGGAATACTTCTCAAAACTTTATGCTAATAAGTTTGAGAACTTGACAGAAATGGACCTCTTCCTAGCAAATATTGACATGCCAAAACTAAACCAAGATGAGGTAAACTATCTTAACAGGCCCATATCAAGCATTGAAATAGAAACAGCAATAAGAGACCTCCCAGCTAAGAAAAGTCCAGGACCAGATGGTTTTACAGCGGAATTTTACAAGGCCTTCAAAGCAGAGCTCACACCAATTCTCCTCCAACTCTTCAATGAAATTGAAAGAGAAAGCTCACTACCGAACACATTCTATGAAGCCATCATAACCCTCATCCCAAAACCAGGCAGGGACTCATCAAAGAAAGAGAACTATAGACCCATTTCTTTGATGAACATTGATGCGAAACTTCTCAACAAAATTTTGGCCAATCGACTTCAACAATTCATCCAAAAAATCATACACCACGATCAACAGGATTCATTTCAGGGATGCAAAGCTGGTTCAATATACGCAAATCAATTAATATTATTCATCACATCAACAGGAGCAAGAATAAGAACCACATGGTTATCTCAATAGACGCAGAAAAAGCATTCGACAAGATCCAACACCCCTTCATGATGAAGGTTTTGGAAAAATTAGGAATCCATGGAACATTCCTCAATACAATAAAGGCTGTATATGACAAACCTACAGCCAGCATTATACTCAATGGTGAAAAACTAAAGCCATTTCCTCTTAACTCAGGAACAAGACAAGGATGCCCACTCTCTCCACTTCTCTTCAATCTAGTATTAGAATGCCTAGCTACAGCAATAAGACAAGATGCAGACATAAAGGGGATCCAAATAGGGAAAGAAGAAATAAAACTCTCCCTCTTTGCAGATGACATGATCTTGTATTTAAAGAATCCCATAGACTCCACTCCCAAATTACTCAAGCTGATTCAAAACTTTGGCAAAGTAGCAGGTTATAAAATTAACCCCCAAAAATCAATGGCTTTTCTGTATGCCAACAATGAGAAAAGTGTGGCTGAAATTAGGAAAGCAACTCCATTTGTAATAGCCCCACAAAAAATAAAATACCTAGGAATTAATTAACTAAAGAAGTGAAGGACCTCTATGATGAAAACTTTAAAATCTTGAAAAAGGAAATCAACACAGAACTTAAAAAATGGCAAAACCTCCCATGCTCCTGGATTGGAAAGATTAACATCGTGAAAATGGCAATACTTCCCAAGGCTATCTACAAATTCAACGCAATACCTATCAAAATTCCACCCTCATTCTTCAAGGAAATAGAAGAGGCAATCCAAAAATTCATATGGAACAATAAAAGACCCCGAATAGCAAAAACGCTCCTCAACGGAAAGAACACTGCTGGAGGAATATCAATACCAAATTTCAAACTCTACTATAAAGCCATAGTAATCAAAACAGCTTGGTATTGGCATAAGAACAGACCTCAGGACCAATGGAATAGAATTGAAAACCCAGAAATGAACCTACAGACCTATAGCCATCTAATCTTCGATAAGGGAGCTAAAACAATAGAATGGAAGACAGACAGCCTCTTCAGTAAATGGTGCTGGCAAAACTGGTTAACTACATGTAGAAAACTAAAGCTAGATCCTTATATATCACCCTGCACCAGAATCAACTCCAAATGGATCAAAGACCTTGAACTCAAAGCAGACACTCTGAAAACATTACAGGATGGAATAGGAGAAACCCTGGGTCTCCTTGGCTCAGGCCGAAATTTTCTGAATAGAGACCCGGAAACACAACAAATCAAAGAAAGGCTGGACAAGTGGGATTGTATAAGGTTGCAGAGCTTCTGCAGGGCAAATGACATAGCTAGCAAGATCAATAGAAAGCCCACGGACTGGGAGAAAATCTTTACTAGCCATACAACGGACAAGGGTCTCATATCTAAAATATACTTGGAACTCAAAAAATTAAACCACCCAACAACAAATCCTCAAAGAAACAACTGCCCAATAAGTAAGTGGGCGAAAGACTTAAAGAGAAGCTTCTCTGAAGAAGAAAGAAGGATGGCCAATAGACACATGAAGAAATGTTCAACATCCTTAGCCATAAAAGAAATGCAAATCAAAACAACATTGAGATATCACCTCACTCCAGTTAGAACAGCAAAAATCAAGAACTCTAACAACAACAGATGCTGGAGGGGATGTGGACAGAAAGGAACCTTACTTCATTGTTGGTGGGAATGTAAACTTGTTCAACCACTTTGGAAAGCAGTATGGAGGTTCCTCAAAAGACTCCACATAGAGCTCCCCAACGACCCAGCAATCCCACTTTTGGGCATTTACCCAAATGATCACAAACAAGGCCACACTAAAGCTACCAGCACAACTATGTTTATTGCAGCATTATTTACCATAGCTAAGACATGGAACCAACCCAGATGCCCCTCAGTAGATGAATGGATCAAGAAGATGTGGTATATATACACAATGGAATTCTATGCCTCCATCAGAAAGAATGACATTTCCCCATTTGTTAGGAAATGGAAAGGCTTGGAAAAAATTATATTAAGTGAAGTAAGCCAGGCCCAAAGAAACATAGGTCCCATGGTTTCCCTTATTTGCAATATCTAGTATAGGTATGAGTCAAGCGGAAAAAGTCAGATAATGTGATGTTAGGAAAACAAAACCTCAAATATGTATTTTAATGTTTTTGTTTCTTTCATGCATGTGTTTCTAACGCATTTATAAGATTATTTCCTTGTTGCTTTGTATGTCCCTCCCCCACAGTGTAACCCCTGCTTTCACTATATTTGATGTCAGTATAACATGTGGAGGAGATGGGGACAAACAAGTCGTTTAAGGATTCAGGTGGACCTGTTGCAACAATGAGAAGTACAAAATGTCATGTCAAAACCAGCTTTACAATGTCGGTGGGGGGGGGGAGGGGGGGTACGATTGGTTGGGAGGGAGGGGGGAGGCCGGGAAGGGAGGTGAAGGGTAAACAAAGGAGGAGGCTGCAATGCTTGGTAAGAAATGTATGCATTATCCTGCCCATGTAATTGTAACCCCTCTGTACAGTATGTTCTCAAATAAAATAAAATAAAATTTAAAAAAAAAAAAAAAAAAAAAAAGAATCAGAAGACTCGGCTGGGCGCCTGTAGCTCACACCTATAATCCTAGCTACTCAGGAGGCTGAGATCTAAGGATCGCAGCTCAAAGCCAGCCCAGGCAGAAAAAGTCATGAGACTCTTATCTCCAATTAACTACCAGAAAACCAGAAGTGGTGCTGTGGTTTTAGTGGTAGAGCACTTGACCTGAGCTGAAGAGCGCAGGGACAGTGCCCAGGCTCAGAGTTCAAGCCCGATGACTGACAACAACAACAACTAAAGAAGAGTCAATCCATAGGCCTAATTTACAGCTAATAGGTATTCCAGAAGGGGGAGAGGAGATAGTCAGGGGGATAGGAAGCATATTCCATAGACTCCTAGCAGAGAACTTCTAAAACAATCCACCAACCCAGCCCTACAAAAAATACTTAAAAGATGTTTTTTATACCGAAAATCAACAAGAATATTTTGTTGGCAGAGAAAATGCCCCTCATCAGAGAACAAATAAACATAGTAAGAATAGAGAAGTCAGCCCAGCCCCTAAAAAAGGAGATAACATGGCAGGCATCACCAGAGACCTCTCAGTTCTAACCCTCAATATCTGTGGACTTAACTCTCCAATTAAAAGAGACTAACTGGTTGGATCAAAAAACAAGATCTGTCCATCTGTTATCTACAAGAGAGACATCTTACTGACAAAAGCAGACACATTCTTAAAGTGAAATGGTAGAATAAAATCTAGCAAATGGCCCCAATAAACAGGCCAGACTAGCAATCTTAATATCAGATAAAATAGACTTCAAATTAAAATCAGTAAAGAAAGACAAATGAGGTCGTTATATACTATAAAGACAACATTCCTATAGGAAAGATATGGCAATTCTAAATATCTATGCATCAAATGCTGGAGCACCCAACTTCATCAAACACATACTACTTGACTTAAAAGTACACATAGATCAAAACATATTGATTGTTGGGGACTACAATACATTCTTGTTTCCTTTGGACAGATCATGTAGGCAAAAGCTCATCAAAGAAGCTTCAGACCTCAATAACTACATCAACTAATTAGATTTAACAGACATCAACAGACTCTTTTACTCAACAGCATCAGAATATACAGTCTTCTCAGCAGCCTATGGCACATTCTCCAAAATAGACCATATTAGGTCACAAAACAAACCTGTGCAAATTAAAAAAATGGAAATTATCTTCTACATCCTATCAGACCATAAAGGAATAAAATTAGAGCTCAACAACAAAAACCATCACAGAAAACTCTCTAACTCATGGAGACTGGACAATACATTGTTGAATGACAGTGGATCATTGAGGAGATTAGAAGGGAAATTGAAACTCAAACGTTTATGAAATTTAACAAAAATGAACACACAAAATATCAGCTTCTCTGGGACCCAGCAAAGGTAGTACTCAGAGGAATATTTGTAGCTCTAAGTGCTCACATCAAGAAATTGGAGAAAACTCAAATCAACACTTTAATAAGTTCCTGGAAAAGCAGAATCGAATAAAACCTCAAATAAATAGGTAGAAACAAATAATAATAGTTAAATCAGAATTAGAGAATATAAAAATCATAGAAAGAACCAACCAAACAAAAAGCTAGTTCTTTGAAAAAATAAACAAAATTGACAGACCCTTAAAGAGAACACACAAATTAATAAAATTAGAGATGAGAATGGGAACATCACAACAGAAATATACAAATTCAGAATAATATTATACATAATATATTATATATTATTAACCTTTATGCCAACAATCTGGGAGAAATGAAAACATTCCTAGAGAACACTGACATCCCCAAAATGAACCAAGAAGACTTAATTAAATAGACCTATAACAAATAATGAAATTGAAATGCCAATAAAAGACTTACTATCCAAAAAAAAATGCCCAGGAGTAGATGGATTCACAGCTGAATTCTATAAGATTTTCAAAGGAGAACTCACTTCCATACTCCTCAGACTCAATGAACTAGAAAAGGAAATATCACTACAAAACTCATTCTATGAAGCCAGCATAATGTTTATCCCAAAACCAGATAGGGACCCATCAAAGAAAGCAAATTATAGACCCATCTCTTTGATGAATGTTAATGCAAAATTCCTCAACAAAATTCTGGCCAACTGAATTCAACAACCAATCAAAAAATTCATACATTACAAACAGGATTCATCCCAGGGTTGCAAAGCTGGTTCAACATACTGAAGTCAATTAATGTAATTCAACATATCAACAGAAGCAAGGACAAGAATTACATGATGATCTCAACAGATAGAGAAAAAGCATTTGACAAGATACAATACTCCTTTATGATAAAAGTTCTGGAGAAGCTAGGAATGCATGGAACTTTTCTCAATATAATAAAGGCTGTCTATGATAAATCTACAGCCAATATTATACTTAATGGAAAAAAAGTTAAAACTATTCCCTCTAAAATCAGAACAAGACAAGGAAGCCCACTGTCTCCACTCTTCTTCAACATAGTGCTGGAATTCTTAGCCAGAGTAATAAGGCAAGAGAAATACAGGGGGTCCAACTAAGGAAAGAAGAAGTAAAGCTATCTTTCTTTGCAGACGA
Organism: Dipodomys spectabilis; assembly: GCF_019054845.1. Lineage (NCBI taxonomy): Eukaryota > Metazoa > Chordata > Mammalia > Rodentia > Heteromyidae > Dipodomys > Dipodomys spectabilis. Next base: position 2,759,896 of record NW_024870729.1, on the reverse strand, counting down.
TATGATTGTGTATTTAAAGAACCCTATAGATTCTTCACCAAGCTACTTGAGTTTATTCAGAACTTTGGCAAAGTAGAAGGTTATAAAATCAAGCCACAAAAATCAGTAGCCTTCTTTTATACCAACAATGAGAAGAGTGATGCTGAAACTAGGAAAGCAACTCCATTTGTAATAGCCTCAAAAAAAACCTTAGGAATTCTTAACCAAAGATATAAAGAACCTGTATATGAAAACTTTAAAACTATGAAAAAAGAAATTGAAATAGACCTAAGGAAATGGGAAAAAATCCCATGGTTCTGGTTGGGAAGAATTAGCATAGTAAGAATGGTAATCCTGCCCAGATCAATATACAAATTCAATGCAATACCCAGCAAAATCCAACAACTTTCTTCAAAGAAACAGAGAAATCAATCAAAAAATTCATATGGAATAATAAAAAGACCCACAATAGCAAAAACAATCCTTAGCTGGAAGAACTTCACTGGAGGAAGCTTTAATACAAAGCCATTGTAATAAAGCAGCTTGGTACTGGCACAAGAATAGTCCTGAAGACCAATAGAATAGAATAGAAAACCCAGAAATAAGCCCACAAACATACAGCAACCGAATATTTGATAAAGGAGCCCAAAACTCAGGCAAATGGTCTTGGTAAAATTGATTATCTACATGCAGAAAACTGAAGCTAGATACCCACATATTACCTTGTACCCGAAGCAACTCTAAATGGATCAAAGACAGGAAGAAGTCGGGGAATCCCTAATGTGGAGCACATGGGCAGCAAAGATGGCTCTGGGAGGGGGTTGAGTGGGCAGAGCCTAATTTACTGTAGAGCACATGGGCAGCAAATATGGCGCTGGGAGAGAGTAGAGTGGGCAGAGCCCAATTTACTGTAGAGCACATGGGCAGCCAAGATGGCGCTGGGAGAGAGTAGAGTGGGCAGAGCCCAATTGATCTTCCGATCAGTGCCTAACCAGCCCGTGAAGGCTCAGGTGCATGATAGGGTGTGACCTTGACAGTGATTGGTTCCTCTTCCTCCCTTGCCATGCCACCCGCCCTTTTAGGCTTTAAAAAGAGCTGCTCTCTGTTAATAAAGGAGTTTTTCTACCTGCTGGATTTGGCTCCCTGCTGTGTCTGATTGTCTCCCGGGCAAGCGCCACACTTACCTTTCCTCGGACCCCGTCCATCTTTCGTGTGACCGACGAAGACCCAGCACCTAAGACTTCTAGGCATAGGATAAAACTTCCTAAACAAATATACAGAATCACAACTTATCATAGAATTTTGGATTCATAGGATTATGTCAAACTGAAGAGCTTCTGCTTAGCAAAGGACATAGCTAGCAAGATAAATAGAAAGTCGATAGAAGGGGAGAAAATCTTCACTAGCTATACAACAGACAAGGGCCTCATATCCAAGATAGAGCTCAAAAAATTACCCCCCCCCCCAAATAAGCCCTCAAAAACACAATAATCTAATCAATAAATGGGTTAAGGACCTAAAGACAGACTTCTCAGGAAGAAAAGCTAATAGACACATGAAGTATTTAACATCTCTGACCATGAAAGAAATGCAAATCAAAGCAACATCGAGGTTCCACTTCACTCCAGTTAGAGTGGCCATTATCAGAAAACTAACAATAACAATAATAAGAATAATGCTGGTGGAGATGTGGTCAAAAGGGAACCCTTTTTACACTGCTGATGGGAATGTAAATTTGTTCAACCACTCTGGAAAGCAGTATAGAGGTTCTTTAAGAGACTAAACATAGCTGGATGCCAGTGGCTCATCCCTGTAATCCTAGCTACTCAGGAGGCTAAGATCTGAGAATTGCACATCAAAGCCAGCCTGGGCAGGAAAGTCTGTGTGACTCTTATCTCCAATAAACCACCAGAAAACCAGAAGTGGCATTATAGCTCAAGTGGCAGAACGCTAGCCTTGAGCTGAAGAGTGGAGGGACAGTGCCCAGGGTGAGTTCAAGCCCTATGACTGACAAGAAAAAGACTAAACATAGAGCTTCCCTATGATCCAGCAATTCCACTCCTGGGTATTTATCCAATGGACCACAAATCAGGCCAAACTAAAGCTACCAGCACAACCATGTTTATTGTAGCATTGTTTACCATAGCCAAGATAAGGAATCAACCTAGATGTCCCTCAGTGGATGAACGGATCACAAAAATGTGATGTGATATATATATATATATATATATATATATACACACATATATATATATATATATATATATAATTCTATTATCCATTAGAGAGAATGATATTCTACCATTTGAAAGGAAATGAAAAGACTTGAAAAATATTATATTAAGCAAAGTAAGTCAGACCAAAGAAACATAGGCTGCATGGTTTCCCTCATTTGTGGGAATGTGCCCACATAGAATGTGCCTATAAATCTACACATAAACACACTGAATGACCAAACAAATAAAACCAGGACATGATAAATTATACAGGACCCTAATCATTAACCTAGCCAAAGGAGGCTAAGCATAGGAGTAGCGGGCAAAAGCTCACTAGCTATGGACAGATGATTATATAAAATAATGTTTTATGAAATGAACTCCAAAAAAGGAAACAAGAGACATTCTCTGACTGACATTTTTGCCGTTTTCATTCTTTTTTCTCTTTTGTATTGTTTGCTACTTTGTTTGTATTTGAGAGGAAAAGGGAGAGGACGTAAAGGGTGGAACAAGGATGAACAGATACAGCAGTGATATTCACCAGACACTATGTAGAAAATGGGCTAGATATCTTATGGGAGGGGCTGAAGGGAAAGATCAAGATAGACAGAAGGGGAAAAAGGTGGGAAAAGAATTATACTTGTTGTACCTGATTCCTATAACTATGACCCCTGTATATCAACTACACACAAACAAAAAGATGTCTGTGTGACAACCTTTCCCCATTATGTAGCTGACAGAACTGTACATTGATCACTTCCTTTTTTTAATGTAATGCTTTATTGGCTTTGCAATGCCTGCAGGATCACCTAACACAACACTAGGCCCTCCAGGGTCAGCCTCAGCCCAATCTTATATCATTATCTTTACAATATCTGCTTTTCATTGTACACAATACCAACAAGTGGCTGCCACCCCCTTGAATTTTTGTGTATATACACTTGTTCCTACTTGTAGTTCTGAACTTTCTGTAAGACTCTGTCAGAACACAAAAGGCAGTATTATCTAGAACATTTCAGCAAAAACGTATTCTCAGAGGAAAAAGAGTATTTGTTCCTTGATATGTGATGTTCCTTTGTGTGCTCCTGTAGAGGCAGAAACTTGGTGGAAAAGGTTGTGGAGTTTGAGAAAGAAAGCCCTGAAGTCACCTTTGTTACCCCCTCCCTCAAAAAGAAACCTTTTTTTCCTCCCACTGAAAACACCCATTTAAGGCAGATATGACCCCCACCCTTTTCCCATGTGAAACAGAGGCAGTCATTGTGCCCTGTGAATTTCTGTTCCCTAAGACAAAATGATCTCTCCGTCACCACGGAGATAGACTTCATTTTGAAGCCTGAAGGTTTTCTGGGCTTAATTGATGATGAACTAATAAAGCATGCCCTGTTCCTTGGGGTACAGCCTTCTTAATAGTAAGATCCTCAGATCACTTTTGCACACATATTAAATTGCAGCCCAGAAGCCAAATCTTCTACTCTTTTGCAAACTTAATGGAAAGCTGAGAGGCAGCAGCAGTAACAGGTACGTGATGAACAAGAAGCATTGTGTGCCTGGAGTTATTACATTTTCTCTGGGGCAGTTCACAGGAAAAAGCTCCTAGGCTTTATCTTAGAATAATAGATTTTCAATGAGAAGTGACTTGGAGGTTCTCATAATTTACAGGTAACCTGCCACCCAGGCTAGAAATCCTATCTTCAGTGACCCTGATAAATGGCTACATGTGAACTTTTCAAAAGTACATTCCCCAAGGCAGGGAGCTCACTGCAGCATGAGACAGCCATTCATTATTAGAAAATAGACGTTTATGTTAGTAAGTATGCACTTCGTAGTTGGCTACAAATATAACCTATTTGTAGAATAAACTTCTGGATAGGATCCAAAGTAAAATTTTCTCCATATTCATTTCTTGTGGATATGCATAGATAAAAAGCTAGGTAACTATTCAACTGGAGAAACTCTTGGAAATGGAGGGGCTTCAGATCCAGACTCATAGTAACTTAGATTTTTTTTGGAAATAACTGATTATGAATCTTCTACTGTATTTCCAGGCAAGAAAGCCATTCAGAGATCTCTAGTCACTTCAAAACATAAGGACATTCACAGTGATTATGTTTTCAATCTCAGTTGATAGAACCCGTTGATTGAAAAAAAAGTGAAGCCGGGCGCTGGTGGCTCACGCCTGTAATCCTAACTACTCAGGAGGCTGAGATCTGAGGATCACAGTTCAAAGCCAGCCCGGGCAGGAAAGTCCGTGAGACTCTTATCTCCAATAAACCACTAGAAAACCAGAAGTGGCGCTGTGGCTCAAGTGGTAGAGCGCTTGCCTTGAGCTGAAGAGCTGAGGGATAGTGCCCAAACCCAGAGTTCAAGCCCCAAGACTGACAAAAAAAGAAAAGAAAAGAAAAGAAATGAAGCATCATAGTGAGAAAAGAACCCTTTCCATCAATTTCTTCTAAAATAGCACAGCAGTTACATGGATTAGATCACTAGGGACATTAGGCATATTCCCTCATTAGGTCTTGCTCAGATTTCTAGGGAAGGATTCAAGGTTGTCTTAAGCTTCTGAGTGCCACAGATTGCTGTGTTTGAATTTCCTCTTTGGGAACTGGGTCACCTGATGCTAAGAATGTTTATTTGTTGTGAATGATTTACATCTTCTTGTACACTTTTCTTCCTCCTTTTAATGATGGCCTTGGTTAGTTTAGGCTGCTATAACAGGATATCATAGGTTGTTAATACAATCAATTATCTTTAACAGTTCTAGAGTTTGGGACATCCAAAATCAAAGTGCCAGCAGATCACACATCTGGTGAGTACCTGCTTTCAGGTATACAGATGTTTGTATTCTCCTTGTAAATCTGAATGGACACATGAGTGGGAAAGGAAGTGAGCTCTCATGATTCTTCTGGAAAGACACCACTCTCCTGGCCCAGTTAATTCCCCAAATTGTCACCTCCTAATGCCACCTGCCTTGCAGGTTAGGATTTCCGATAGGGATTTGAGGAGAGGTATGAAAAACATTAAGTTTCTAGTTTCTAAGAATAACCATTTCTTCTACTATCGCCAGTCATCCCACCATTTGGTGCTGAATAAGCCATCAGGTTGAACAAAATAAACCAAGGTGAAAACAAAGACAGTTCTCTAGGCTTCCTAGGGCTTGGGTGATGCTGTGGGATGTAGTATGCCATAGTCATCAGCCATAAGCACGGGAACTAGAAAATTATACGTAAGTCCTTGTAAGCTTTGGCATCTTGCAGCCCTCCATGCTTTGGTTTCTCCATCTCTAAAAATGACAGTTTCTATCTTATGGGAATAGTATAAGGATAACTGACATAATGAGGGCAAAAAGCCTCCCAAATGCAATTATCCTCCTTCCCCATTTTTTTTCTGCTCCCCCATCATCCATAGTATAGAAATGATACTTGAATCATGTCTATGGCTTTTCTCTCAGATTACTTGGAGCAAGCAGAGCCCCATGATTTAAGAGCTTTTGGTCCTTTGGGCCATGATAACTAGAAGAGTGTTTGAATAAAGTTAATTAAGAAGCTCCAGAACTAAAACAAGTGAGGGAAGGGGTGACATTATCCAAAAGGAAATATGCCCTTTGCCTGACTTATGTAACTGTAATCCCTCTGTTTTTAGCATTTTCAAATAAAAATAATAACAAAGCAACCTAAGTTCAATGTGAAGCACTGCTCCATTGTCAATAAACCCAGCATGCTACAGACTTTCTCTGAAAAAGAATAGATAAGTACTTGCATTGATCTGTTTTGCAAGCCCCGTAGTCTATCACAACTACTTAACTTGGTTATAAAACAAAACTCAGCACAAACAGTGCATGGGTGGTGACTAGGTAAGGCTCTATTCCTGTAGATTTCTATGTACAAACACTGAAATTTAAATTTAATATCATCATTTGCATTATAAAAATATTATACTTTTTTAACTATGTAAAAACGTCAACCAGTAAAACTATAAAAACAAAACACCAGATATAGTGGCATACCTCTATAATTCCAGCAGTTGGAAGGATAAGGCAGAAGGATCACAAATTCAAGGCCAGGGTGGACTACATAAAAGCTCGTATCAAGTATATGTATATTATTAACTTATAGGCACATGACCACAGATGGATTTGGCCCATGGGCCAACTGGCCAGCTGAGCACCCACTTTCTCCTACTCTGAACCTCTTGTGACTCCCTTTCATTCAAGGAGCTTTTGATGATGTAACTGAGAGATGTCCTGACAAATGGAGACATCACTGGTTATGAGTCTTGGTTCCATACTTCTCAAGAGACCTTTTGACTCAATTTCAAGGGCTAGGTCCAAACAACACAGATCAGGTATGTGGAAATTCCTCTCAGGCTCAAACCAAAGAACCTCAAGTCAAATAAAAGGGAAATCATCGATGTTACCTTCTTACTCATAGCAGATACAAAGCATCCTTTTCTTCCCCTGTAGAGATGCCCCTGAGGACAGTCTTCAAAAATGAGGTCTTGTTATTAAAAGAAACAGTATTTAGGGTATGGTGGGATGTGAGCGAAAGGGTATTGGGCAGATCTGTGTGACCACATAGTCAATCCCACAAAGGATTGTCAGAGGCACACTGCTTACTTAGTCTTTTCTAGTTCTTGCCTCTGTCTCCCACCAAGAGAGTTTCCCTGGGCTTGAAGACTTGACTGAGTGAATTGGAAGCATAGATCTCCCAGATGCTGTGGCTGCCAATGGTACATATGAAAGGCCCGGGAACAGTAGCAAATTTCCTGGTGGACTAGAAATGTAGTCAAGCTCTTCTTTAGAGGAGAAAATTACATTAGATTCATTAATAAGCTGTTGGTTCCGTTATGACAGTTCTAGGCAGTGTAGCTCAAATGAAGTTTTGCAGTAAAAGAGAAGGAAACAGGAATCAACAGTTACCATTTGCATTACATCGAAAACTTTGGTTTTCTGCCTTGGTGGTCTGCCAGTAACTGTTATTTGGCTCTGAATGAGGCCTTGGAAATTAGGCTTGCTCTGTGCTAGTCATGATTTCAAAATATATTTAACTCGGACTTGGGTACAATAAGTGATTATGTGGTCAACAAAATGTTTCACATTGTTCATATGTACACAGCAGAAGGCCTAATTTATTACCAATATGTTAACATACACTTTCACAAAAAGTAAGCATTTGGAACATAACCTGGAGTGAAAAATCTCTATAGCTGTGCATGTTGAAATAATCTTCTGTCAACTGAATGTGGTGATAGTTATCTTATTTGTGAAACCTGTTTACTTTATATAAAATTATCAAGTACTTTCATACTTTGAGTAACAAAGACTAGATTGTCACTCAAACTTAAAGAAAAGCATACAGTTGGATAACTTTATGAAATATATTTATGTACATTTTGAGATAGACAATACTCATCAGTACTTAAATGACAGCACAAAATGGAATAATAAAGGCTATACTCTGATATTGTAATTTTTTTTGTAACTGAGTTGTGTTATCATTTAAAAATCTTAGGAAATTGTATTTATTGTGTCTTTTAGTTGTACTTAGTTTCTGAATTCTCTCTCTCTTTTTTTTTTTTGTCAGTTGTGGGGCTTGACCTCCGGGCCTGGGCGCTGTCCCAGAGCATTTCATCTCAAGGCAAGAGCTCTACCACTAGAATCTCAGCACCACTTCTGGTTTCCTGGTGGTTAATTGGAGATAAAGAGTCCCACAGACTTTTCCTGCTTGGACTGGCTTTGAACCACAATCCTCAGATCTCAGTCTCCTGAGTAGCTAGGATTACAGGTATGAGCCACTGGTGCCCAGCCTAGTTTCTGAATTCTCTTAAGGCAAGATACTGTTTAGAATTTTATCCCTACATTTTGAGAACAGAGAAGATAATCACATCTGTAAACAGAAAACCTAGTAAATGATAAAGTCCTGAGTCCAAACTGTCATTTCCACCAAATACGATAACAAGTATAAAAAGTATGTAGGAAAGAATAAAGCATGACAGGAAAATAAGATACATTCCCAAATTCTTACTTCTGCCCCTATCATTCTTGATTGAAAGTAAACATCAATCTAGTAACTACTAAAACATCTAACAATAAGAAGGTAATAATTTATTTTTGAATAATATTCCACGTTAGTTCCATGTCTCATAAATTCATTCTATACACATATATTTAATGTTTTTATAAATTATCAAATATCATTTGGAATTTAGTCAAATATTGACTTTAGTGTTTAGTATTTGGTTAGACATATCCTGTATATCAGGAGGTAAAAGCCAGAAAACTTCATTGATAAGAAATGGGAGTGTGAAAGGACAAGGCAGCAACAATGACATGCAACAGGTCACAATGTGGCAGCAGGTAACTGCAGGAGGCAGTAATGTTGAAATAAGACCAGTGATTTCTGTAGGCAGAGGATTAGCAGGAGGCCTGCATTCATATTTCCTAGGGGAAGTGAGTGGGAAATAATGTTGCAAAATTAAGGGAAGGCTGGACTTCAGAGAGCCAGTAAACCAGACCAAAGGACTGCTGTTTTCTGTTTATCAGAAAGATGTTTGTGAGATCAGGCTGCTTCTATTTAGGTAGGACCAAAACCATTTGAAGGTCAAAATGGGCTATTTATTTTTTTCTTATGTGACATATTTGTTCACTTTCATATTCTTTGTTCATAAATAAAGACAAAATGCTGTATATGTAGGCACATTCCTGATGGCTTCTGATAGCAACTTATAAGCACAAATATGAAGACTCTATTAGGAATTCCTTATGTTTTACTGCATTTGGGGAACACTTTTAGAATGTATTATTTAATTGATACTTGCAATAATTCTGTGATGCAGGATTACTTCCAACCTGATCTGGTCAATGAAGTAAATGGTTATTCTGCTAGAGGACATGCTAAATGACAGGTGAGTGTGAAGAGTCAGATTTAATTTTTGGTCATCTGATTAACTTAGTGTTTCTTGGCCTTTCAAAAGAAAAAAATCTCCTGAATCATCTTGAGAAATATAAACTTTTCTTTAACATTCAGGATAAATTACTTTCTCTTCCAAGACTTGATTCATTCATTCACTGAGGGCCTTCTGAACTAATTCTGTATGTTGTCTCTGGTGTCTTATCTTCATGGCTTTTAGATTTTCTAACCAATAGCCTGAGATGAAGCTTGCAAGCTTAAATTTCCTGAGAGGTATAATCCCAGGAAGGCAAGATTGAGGGTAAGGCGAGGGATAGAGAACCAATGTAAGCTCATGAAGTTACTGAGCTAATTGTAGCTTTCTAAAGTAGCATACCTGACTTCTTGCTTATGAGTAGGTGTTCCAGAGATGTGCGTCAGAAGCATCACACTTGTTGCTTCCTGCAGTTTCTTATTCTTCAAGGCTCAGTGTTCCCAGTTACAGTATTAACTTGCTCTCATTTCTCAGTTCTAATGCATTGCCTGCTTAGGAAGCCACTGGGGAAGCCACATCTGAAACAGGTCCTTCCTGGGAGCTCAGCATGGAAGAAAGCTCAGAGCCTCTGAGGTCAGTGGGACGTGCTAGGCCTGGCTGCGGAGAGCAGCTCTGGTGACACCCATTGCTGGCCAGGCTCAGGAAGGGGTTGTGTGAAGAGAAAGGGCTGTAGAGTCAAGGCTCTCATGGAGCAAATCAAATAGCCAACGAAGCAAGGCCCAGGGAGGAGTGCAAACTGGGCTGGACACAGCCATGGACACACATGCATAGTTCTCTCTTTTCCTCTATGTTCACAGGTTTAGCTTTAATTAAGTTGTTTCTTTCCTAGACTTCTTAATTTAAATTTTGCGAGCATTCTTTCAATTTGTTTGACAAATAACTACTTTAATGACTTTCCCAAATGACATTTCAGTTCCTGCCTATCTACAAAGGACATTTTAATTTCAACCTGGCACTTTTAGTTTCCTCCGAACCTTATCTCTTCTTGATAATCCTGTCAAATTATTGGGGTCATAGTTTTTAGTTCCTTAAATAGAAAATTAGTTTTTTAAATGTTTTTTATTCCGTTGTGATATCATATCATGTTTAGAAATCGGTTTTCTGGAAATCCACAGTTTCATCTTCCTTTATCTCATCATTTCCCCATTGAGTTCTTGCAGGTGTTCTTTATCTCTTTCACTGGAGCAAGACTTAGTCCACACTGATGTGCTCTGGACAGCCTGTGGACCACTTTCACTTTTTAAAACACTAGTACTAAGGTTTGAACTCAGTGTCTCGTGCTCTTTCTGGACTTTCTTGTCCAACATTACTTGGACCTGAGCAATATCACCAGTTCAGTATTTTGCTGATTAATTGGAGATGGAGTCTGGCAGACTTTTCTGTCCAGGCTGGCTCTAAAACTTGATTCCCCAAGTCTCAACCTCTTGAGTAGCTAGGATTCTAAGTGTGAGCCCCTGGCACCACTTTCTGTCTATGAATATATTCTATTCAAGCTGAATTTGAGGCTGCTGGATTTATAGTATTCTCAAGCTACCTATTTTCCTGGTCCAGACACTATACATGTTGTTTCTCTATTAGAGAGAGAAGAGTAGAGGGAAGGAAGGAGAGGAGAGGAGGAGAAAAGGAGAAGCAAAAAGAGGAGAGGAGAGAGAATTCTTCTGGATCTATGGTTACTGGTGATCCTTAAATCTCTACCTGCTCCTTTAATGGTTAAGTCAAAAAGTCTCATCTACCAGGATGTACCATTCTCAAGGCTCATCTTCCTAATGACATGATTTTTAGGTGTGTGCTGTAGTCTTCATCAGACATGGACAGAGAGGTAAGGGGGCATCAGAAAAGTTGATGCAATGATTAACTATGTAGTGTTCCGTGGTTTCTTCCAAGGGATATTGAGTAGAGATGAGGAGTGACCCTGTCACTATCTGCATAGCATGAACAGGGCATTTTTCAGTATTATAGTTCTTCCAGGTCCTGGGATGGATTAACCATCACTTCTAGATTTTAGGGTTGTTTTAAGTTTTCATCTTTTCCTATGACTCTATGGGTAAGTTGAGAGGGGATGGGCGAGGCTATGGCAGAGGCTGCTGCCCCTATTGAAGTAGATTTCCTCTTGGTTTACCTTAGACCCCAACCAACATGCTCCTGCTTGGCCTTCCTCATTAGGTTATACATCTTATCACCATGGGTATTCCCATTTCTCCCAATCTCTACATCACATCACCTTCCCCTTTCTTATAAGATCTCAAGTTCTGTTCCTCCCACAAGTTTTACTTTGTGCTTGAAGTTTCTCTTTCCATTCTAGGGCTAGTGATTTAAATTCTTGAGCTTCTTGAAATTTGTGCTGTGCATGCTGTCCATGGATTGGATCTATCCCCCTACATTGTCAACTTTGCTAGAAAGAGAATATTGTCTTATTTATCTTTGTTTTAGCATTGACAATGTAATGGATGGGATCTTTTCTGTGATAGTCGCTCAAGGATACTTTCATTTCAGAATTGTCTATAGCAGTGTCTTAATATTCACATTTGCTCCCGAACAGTTAGCCTCACCATATCAATGAGCTCTTCTTTGAAGATAAGAAAGAGCACATGGTCTGTGGATACTTTCACTACTCATGAACCCTTTATGAACCCTTCATCACAAAACATATCGCATCTTAATATGTCAGCGAATCTTACAATTAAAGCATAGATTTTTGGCATTAAATGAATTTCTTAGCCTGTGTGATTTTGTGTATGTGTGTCTGTCTCCTCATCTGCCAAGGAACAAAACAATAAGTACTTATGCTTCTGTGAGGATTAGATACCACAATTTCATTAGCGAATACGTACCCACTGTGAGCACAATGTAAACTTGTCTTTGAACCATGCATTGGTCTCATATTTGGATGTTTTCTATCCACTACCTTGTATCTCTGCAAAAAGCATCTTACAAAAGCCTCTTGCTTTTTAGTGGCATGACCCTCTCTGCCTGGGACTTGCCCTCTAGGAACTACCCCATCCATAGTAGAAAATTTGTTCAAAATTTTATTCCCTGCATTGTTTTCTTAAGCAATCTGACAATTGTACCAGAAATAGTGCAGCAATAGTAAGGGTTAGGGGAGATCTCCCAGCAATACTTTGTCAAGTAACAAACTTTTAGATTGGGCAAGGATTCCTGTTAGGCTGCTTTGGAATAGGCCTGGACACACACTGAATAGTTTTGACTTTAGTCTTTCCACCTCATGTATACATTTGTAATGATAATAAACAACAAATTTTTTCTGATATAAGAGTTTAACTCTGGGAATAACTTTATAATTTTAGGAGGTAGAGATATGGCAGTAAATTGGATGACATAACCAGAAAGCCCTTCATTATTTAATTCACTGCTAATTCTCCCAATTATCTTAGTTTTAGTCTGACACCACTAACATTTCTCCAGCTCTGCTTAATTTTCCTTGAGAAAAATGAGGAGTCCCAAGGCTTGACTCATTAGGCAGGCATCTGTAGGTAGTTAGCAAATAATAATTTTCATTATGTGTATCTTCAGGATTATATTCTATTCATGCTAAGTGACCTATAAGTGGCTTTCAATTTCTAAAATAATTATGATTCCTCTTAAATATGACACATTAAATACATATTAGTGTATAGACATTTGAAAAAGAGACCATTAGGGAAAAAAACCCAGTAAGTGATACCTTATCTATAAACATATAGAAAAAGGACCTGGGAAGTTTGTCTTGCTCAAATAGTTAAAAGTTTGAGAAACAGTGAGTGATGGCACTTTGGAAGTGACGTGAGTTATTTTGGCTTTGCCATTTATTAACAGTACAATCTTTGACCAAATTAACTCAATGAGTTTGTCTAATAGGGGCTAATATTGTTTCTTCTTCAAGGTGATTTGAGCTTGTTCCACAGTACAGCATGAAACTCTTGACATCTCTACTTCCCATTGGCCTCTGATCTTACCATGCCTACTTCTTCCTTCTCTACTAGTGGTGAATTTCCTCTCTGCTGCCTCCTACCATGAGAAAAATCTGCAAAAGGTTTAGGTCTGATCAACTTTGGATTAACAAATGTCTGTAGAAAATTTCATAATAAAATATCTTTACTAAATAAGGGTAAGAACTGGAGTCATCCATCTTCTTGGGACTATTTCTGGACATCTTGTCCTTATTGCAGTTCTCTGTTAAGCCCATAACACTGTACAACTTTGAAGTCAGCCACCCCCATTTTTCCTAGGGTTTTATGCTGATATGGAGGCCATGTTGGCTAAAACATCTGTTGACAATGCAGCCATGGAGTTTGGGAGTCATTTTCGTCAGACCCTAGTCTTATTAGAGTAGAGCAAGCCTAAGTAGGAATATTGTAAGGAGCCCTCTTTATAGACAAAGAAAAACAATAAGGAAATGAGAGACAAAATAGGAGAAAGAATATGTGGCTTCTCACCTTCTCCTTTGCTTCCTATGCAGTTTTCACGTGCTTAGATCTCAAATCAAGATGGAGATGGAGTTTTAGGTAGAGAGCAGAAAAGTTCTGTGGCATTTGTGGTCAGTAACTTTGGTCCCTGATTCTTAGTCTCTCTCTCTCTCTCTTTCTCTCTTTTCACTATAGATGCCAATTGCCTGAAGGTATCTTTGGTTCTAGGGAATTAGAGATCTCAGCGTATGGCACCTATGCTAATTAGCTTTCGGCTGCGGTGACAAATCCTTGAGATAATCAATTAAAAGGAGGAGAGTTTATTTTGATTCATTGTTTCAGTGGCTTAAGTCCATGGTCACTTAGCCCAGTTGCTTTGTACTGGTGGTAAAACAGTACCCTATGACAGGAGCCCAAGGTAGGGTATACCTATTCACTTCATGGTGGCCAGGAAGCAATGAGATACAGGAAGAGACTTGAGTCTGAATATCCCCAGAAAGGATACATCTTCAATGACCTAACTTACTTCCATTAAGTCCTGCTTCTTAAAGGTCCTACCACCTTCCACTATTGTTACAGGCTGGGAAGACACTTATCCATAGCAACAAAGAAAGAGAAGGAGATTGACTGCCAAGGATCTCTTCTGAGCTTAGGGGAAATAGGTGAAGAACTTCTTTGTGAGTCTTCATTTACCTGACACAATCCTTCAAACCAAACAATTCTTGAGTTCACACACTAAGGATTCAGGAAAGAGCGTGTGTTTAGAAGTACAGCTTATAATTTTCCATTTTTATTTATGCGATTATTTACTCATTTACAAACAGTTATTCTACAATGCAGAAGCTATGGTACTCTGATGTGGTGCTCTTTGTTACAGTAAATGCCTGAGGGGAAGCGCAGATAGTATCCTACTGTCACACTTACTAGTGCTTGAAGACCTTGAGTGGTTTAGGAGGAAGCAAAAGCTATCTTACTTCTTCTAGTAGGAATCAACAGAACCCAAGATTATCTTTCAAGACTCCTCTGCCATCTCCAGCTCAACACAGACTCAATCTCCACAGCTTATTGTCTCTAATACTTATTTGAACCACTTAGAATTTTCTATCTGTGGAGCCTCATTTATTTTGCTATTAAGTTTTCAATTGTTATTCTTGCCTCTGCCAAAGTTGCAAGCATTCCTCGAAGAAGGAGAAAGGCAATAAATATTTATTGGTCAATTCCAGGTACTATGCTTTGTTCATTTCATCTCAATCAGGTAATTTCATCCAAATACCAATTCTGGGGATTATTTTTTTATTTTTAGATCACCTTGGCATGAATCAAAGTATTCACCTTTAGTAAAAAAAACACCTAGCATCCAGTCTTGTATACACCTTCAGTTTATTAATAAACTGCTGAAAAATTGCTTCTAAAACAAAAAAAGTCACACCTTGGGTGAAATGTAGTAAAATGACTGTACATGTGTAAAATATTTCCCTTTGTTTTCTAGTTCAAATCTTCCTCTCTTGCTTGTGATACTTTGTGACAATGCTGAGATCAGCAAAATCAACATGACTAAGTTTGTTATGGGGAAACTTTCCTGGAAAATTCAATATCATAAATAATATGATTATTGTCTTCAGGAAGCCCTTATAGAGTGGAGACAATTTCCTGCCTACCTGACACAGAGTTCACTCAATTCATTCAAGCTGCTATAATACACTATCAGAGATGGGGTACCTTATATAGAACAGGAGTATTTTTCTCATGATTCTAGGGGCTAGAAAATTCAGGGTCAAGAGGTTGGCAAGTAGAGTGAGGACTCATTTTCTGGTAAGCCTTTTAATTTTGATCTCTATTGTCAAGCAGCTCTTACATATCTTGACCTTCATAACCTGATCACCTCCCAATGACAACATTATCCATCAATTTCACATCAAAGGATACTCATATCTTTGATAGAAAACGCTGTAATATGT
Organism: Dipodomys spectabilis; assembly: GCF_019054845.1. NCBI lineage: Eukaryota > Metazoa > Chordata > Mammalia > Rodentia > Heteromyidae > Dipodomys > Dipodomys spectabilis. Next base: position 2,744,401 of record NW_024870729.1, on the reverse strand, counting down.
GCATAGAATATACAGACATCCTCTACATACTTTAAATCATGTCTAGATGGATTTTAATGCCTGGAAAAAGCATTGTATTGTATTATTTCAGAAATATGTTAAGAACAAAAAGGTTGTGCATGTTCAGTCCAGGCACAACCATCTTAGGCATGATTGCAGTACATGTCAACAAAAATTTAACCATTCTTTAAGATGTTTCAATCAACAGCTGGTGAACCTCTGGGTGCACAAGCCATAGGTAAGAACCCAGTGTTTATGGGATGCTATACTGCACATGTAACACAGCATGCACTCTTATAACTGCCTAAGAAGATAACAGAGGAGAATATTAGTTTAAAGTTTTAAGGATCAATTGGATGTTGAATAAGACACTAATGATTGCTTGTTAAATCAGAGGATTCTACAGCACAGAGCTGGTAGTGGCCTTAGAGACATAGCAGGAAGATGGAGCAACAGGCTTCTTCTTTGTACTTTGGACCATAAACAAGCAAGTTGATGAAAATCACCAAGCAGCACTCTGAAGCTGAATGCCTTTTAGAACTTCCTTTTCAGAGTTCCAGCCCAAGCTGCATTGGCTGTTCGTCTTGCAGCTTAGGAAAGGGTTAGCAAGCCAGAACCAGAGAAGAGCTTGTGGCCTTTGCCAGTTCCTTTTCCTGCTTTCTAATAAATAAAAATAGGGGAGTGAAAAAACAATACAAATCTTTTTTAAAATGTTAGGAGCAGCTGCCTTTGTTTTCAGTTTGGTTCCCAAATTGCCCAGTCCAAAAATGTCTGTTGCCTGAAGAAACTATTATGAACCTATTTTGCAGTTTTGCAATTCAAACCCAATATAGACATCTTTATAGGACTGACAGAATATCCCAGATGATGTTCAAAGCCACAGTAAGGGTAGCAATTTCTTCATTTCCGTCTCCTTTGAGTCCACTGGCAAAGCCTAGACTGTCCTCCATCCAGTTGTCAGTAATCTTACTAAAAGTTATAATGTGATCATCTATACTCTTGTCTCTGGCTTATATAAAATGGTGATACTTTGTGGTATTTTCTCCTTTTCAAAGCATCTCCTTCTTTTATCTAGGAATTTTATAAGGTCTCCTGAGGCAAACTAATGATCTATAAACAGCTTTATATATGGTTGCACATAGAAAGGATAGTGATCTCTTTTGCACCTGTGATATAAGAGCAGTGATCCAGGCAGGGAAGTGACTTCTGGGGCCATGTACCTGGATGGGTGCAGGGAAAAAGAAGCCCAAAGCTTCAGAAACCTAAAGCTCAGAGCCCCAGTCTTGGCACATTGGAGAAGCTGGCCTCTGGTTTATAAAGTAAAGGATTGTATGGGAAAAACAGGCAGGGGAAAATGAGCACATGGGGTGAGAAGATTTTTGTTATCTCTTAGCGCCTGCTGAGGTGACAGGAGGTCTGAATTCAACTACTTTAGCACCTTCCACTTGGTCACCCTTCACCATGTTTTTGTAAGTGATGCCAAGTTAAGAAATTTCAGAAAGAGTTTTGGAGGAGTAAACTGAAGTCTTTGAAAGTCAATCAAAAGAAGTTTTGATCTGAACACTGGTGGCTCACACCTGTAAGTATAGCTACACAGGACACTGAGATATGGGGATCCCAGTTCAGAGCCAGTTCAGGAAGAAAAGTCTGTGAAACTCTCATCTCCACTTAACCACCAGAAGCCAGAAGTGGAGCTGTGGCTCAAGTGGTAGAGCACCAGCCTTGAGCAGCAAAGCCAAGTGAGAGAGTAAGGCCCCCAGTTTAAGTTCCAGTATCATGCATGTGTGTACACACACACACACACACACACACACACACACACACACATACACACACACACACACACACACACACAAAGTTATTTTATTTCAATTCTGAGTTTGTGGTAGTTTGTTAGAGCTTGCAAGATGAAACTAGTATCAACGCATAATAGTCACATACAAACAGTAGTTGTACATTTTAGCAATGAACAATCCGGAAATGAAGCAGAGAGCAGCTATGTTTGCCACAGCATCAGAAGGACTTGTGCACTATAAACTTCAAACAACCTTGAGAGTCAGTTAAATGAGGCAATTATTCCCCATGAGGTGTAATATTGTTAAAATGACAACATCTATAAAGTAACACAATGACTATCAAAATTTAAGTTGACTTCTTTACAGAAATTGACAATGTGAACCTTGAATTCACACAGATACACAAAAAACTCAGACTATGCAACAAAATGATTTTGATAAAGAACAAAGTTAGATGACTCCTACTTCCATAATTGTAATCTTACTGTAAGACAGCAGTAATCAACAGTGTGAGTCTTGGGTGTAAAGACAGATATAGATTACTAGAAAGTAATTGAGAATTCAGTAAAAACCTCATATATTCATGACCACTTGAATTTTGACAAGATGTATTATAGTTCAATGAGAGGAGAGAGAGTAGTATTCTCTTCAGTAGGGCTAAGATGTGGATATTCACAAATGGAAGAATGAATTTGGCCTTCTTATTACACTTAGCTCAAATGTATCATCTAAAGGAATTAGACTCTGTCTCCTGATGGGGCAATGACAGATCCTCTTGTAGAAAAGTCTGTGGCCTGGGAGTTTTGTTATGGCCATCTTTGGAAAATACATCTGACATGCTAGGAAATGTTTGGAGGTAGAGAAGGAAGCTAAGGCCAGGGAGAAGAGGCCTTACCAGAAATACAGCTAAGTCAGAGGTGGGAGGGCTGGTTCTTAACATCTCAGGGGCATAGACCCTCTGTGCAGAGTAAGGTAGATTAGTCTCAAAAATCAAGTGGAGCCAGGCGCTGGTAGCTCACACCTTTAGTCCCAGCTACTCAGAAGGCTGAGATCTAAGAATCGTAGTTCAAAGCCAGCTTGGGGAAGAAAGTCCATGAGACTCTTATCTCCAATTAACCACCAGAAACCTGGAAGTGGCGCTGTGGCTCAAGTGGTAGAGCGCTAGCTTTGAGTTGAAAGCTGAGGGACAGTGCCCAAGCCCAGAGTTCAAGACCCACGATGACAAAAAAAAAAAAAAAAAATTAAGTGGGAGGTGGTATAAAATTAAAACAATTCTCTATGGACCATGTACTCACCTACCTAGGCAAGTGAAAGGAAGTACAACACAGAGAAATTAGAGTACATTAATATATCAGTACCAAAGTGTCTTAATTTATTAGTACCACATTTCTATTGCTGTAACAGAATACCTGAGGCTAGATAGTTTAGAAACCAAGGAGGTTTTAAAAATAATTTGTACATCCAAATCTAAGAGCAGAAACAATAAAACCTGCAGAAGAAAATATGTGAGTAAACCTTAATTAGCTTGAATTGTGCACTTGCAACCTAGATGTGATCCCCAAAGCACAAATAAGAAAAATAAGCTGGCCTGTAACAAAATCAAAAGCTTTGCTTTTCACATTCAAGTGAATGAAAAGATAACCTACAGATAAAGTGTTTGCAAATCAATTTGTTTCTAATGCAATTATAAGATTATTTCTTTGTTGCTTTGTATGTCCCTCCCCCACAGTATAACCCCTGCTTTCACTGTATTTGATGTCCGTATAATTTGTGGAGGAGAAGGGGAAAAACAAGTCGTTTAAATAAGGATACAGGTGGACCTGTTGCAACAATGAGAAGTACAAGTTGTCATGTCGAAAACGAACCTTACAACTGGGGGGGGGGGATTGGATGGGGGGGAGGGAGGATGGGAAGGGATGGGAAGGGTAAACAAAGGAGGAGGCTACAATCCTTGATAAGAAATGTACTCACTGTCTTGCCCATGTAATTGTAACCCCTCTGTACAGTATTTTCACAAAAAAATTAAAAAAAGTTTGCAAATCAGATATCTGATTTTATGATTCTAGAATATATGAAAATACAACTCAACAATAAAAGATAAATATTCCAATTTAAAAATACGTGCAATATTTGCTTAGATATTTCTTCAAAGAATATATTTTGTTATGAATGAATACATGACAAGATGTCCAACATCATGAGAAACTAAGGAGATACAAATCTCAGCCACCTTGAGATACACCATTCATACCATTAGGGTGGCTAGAACTTGAATGAGACCCAACAGCACATATGTTATTGAGAAGATAGGGAGAATAGAAGCCTTGGGTATTGCTAGTGTGAATATAAAATTAGGCAGCAACTTTGGGTAACAACTTGGACGTTCTTCAATTAGTTAAATGAAGAGTTACTGTGTGAAGGAATAATGCCCCTCCCAAGAATATCCTGTAGACAATAGAAGACACACATCCCCACAACAACATATACATAATGCTTACAGCATCTTTCTTAGTCAAAAATTCCTTAGCCTGAATTCTCAGGAACTAATAACTAAATTGAATGTTACATGAAAAATACATTAAAATATAGCCTACAAATCATTATGTGAGAAAAGCAAGATAGCAAAGATTATATATATGTATATATATATATATATACATTTCCATGTGTGTATATATATGTTGAATAATTGTGTTTTATTATTAGATCTCAATAATAGGGAAAAATATTCTAGAGAGAGATAGTGATGATGAGATTAGCCACTTTGTGAATATACTATAATCCACTAGATTATACATGTCAAAGCATGAATTTTATGGTATATGAATAATGTCCCAAATAAGCTGTTTGTTAAAAAATGTCACAAGAATATCTATAGCAAAATATATGAAATATAATTAAAGTAGTGATTAGAGGCAAATACCTCAGGTACTTGTGTCAATACAAATGGAATATTGATAATGAAGTCAGTCTCCAGCTCAAAAATATAGAGAACAAACAGCAAAGTATATCAAAAGTAAATGAAAAAAATGAAATACGATAAACACAGAAATTAATGATACAAAATGAGAAAACAGCAGGCACAATAAATTAAAACTGTGTCTTTGAATAAAGAAACAGAGCATATAGCTCACTGGTTAACCTAAGAATGAAAGAAGAGGAATTAATAAACAAGATGAGGGATGACAAGAGCAAAAAAGCTGTAGGAAGTAGAGGAAATTAAAACCACAACAAGGGTCTCATTCATCACTTTATACAAGTAGGTTTTAAAACTTAAATGAGATGAATAATTACCTAGGAAAACACAATTTCCCAAAATTGATTTCATAGGGATAGAAAGTTATAACAGACTAAATTCCATCAAAGAGAGTTATCAAAGAGCCATTCCATGAAAAAATTACCAAGCCTAGATACTTTCAAAGGTTATTTCCATCAAGCCTTTAAAAATCAGAGAAAGGCTGGATCCATGGCTAATGCCTGTAATCCTGGCTATGCAGAAGTCTGAAATCCAGAGGACTACCAGAAAGGGTAGAAAACTCCTTGAGACCCCATCTCCAAAATAAGCAGCAAGATGCCAAGGCCGATGAGTGGCTCAAGTGGTATCAGTAAAAAGGGGGCCTTGTGGTAGCTTGGTTGATACCTGGCAAAAAAAAACCTTCAGAGAAAATTGCAATGTTATATGATTTTTTCAGAGTTTTGAAAGGATTACTTTAAGTTATTGTGAAGCACCACAGTAGCAAAACTAAAATAAACTAAAGATACAACAAAAAGAATAAGCGGTAGAATAGTCTCAAATGTGTAGTAAGGGAAAGCACTAAATGATCACTAATAGAATATTATGTCATCTTAAGAAGTAGCACATTTTAATTTGCTGATACATAATCCAAAGTATAATGTTGGTCCAGTATTAGGAAATCTACTTAGTTCACCATCTTAATGAATTAATGTGTTTATATCCATGAATGAATATAGGTCTGTGTTGGCTTTCTATCTGTGGGACAAGATTCCTGGCATAAATGATTGATAAACAGGGAAGGTTTAGTTTGACTCAGATTTTCAGAGGTTTCAGGTGATGGTTGACCTATTGCTTTTGTGCTTCTGGGGAGGCAGAACATCATGGCAGGAACATGTGGTATAGGCAGAAATGCTCACCTCATGGCCAGGAAGGGGAGAGACAGAGAGACATAGTAGGAGAAAGAGAGAGAGAGAAGAGAGAGAGAGAGAGAGAGAGAGAGAGAGAGAGAGAGAGAGAGAGAGAGAGAGAGAAGCAGGGACAGCATCTCAATACCCCCAGAAGGGCCCCTCTCCCTCTGGGCTCTGTCTCCTAGAGAATCTATTACCTCTCCATAGTCCTTTTGGCTTACAAACCAAGTCTTCACTAAACCTAATAGCTAGTTATTATGACAACACAATAAAATGGAAACATAGAGGCATTTGTTTAATATTATGTATATGTATTTATATGAATGCTGGATGAAGAAACTAAACAGTTGAACTTAGAATCAGGAACCACAGAACAATGTCCTACACCTCCATTACATGAAACACTATATTGAAAGCATTTGTCAGCTCAAATACAATAGAAGGGAATTGACAAACTGGATTAAATAAAAAGTTCTGGAAAAACATGCAATAACAAATGATCATTTGGAAGAGAATATACAAGTGCTAGACTAATCATTTTAAGAATTCTTCAAAGCTGAAAGAAAGAAAAGGCACTGTTGGTTCAGGAGACTGACATCAGAGGATCAAGGTTTGAGGTCAACCTGGATAGAAAAATCTGAGACTCTTATATCCAATTAACCACCAGAAAGACAGACCTGGAGGTCTGGTTTAATAGGTAGAGTGCCATCTGTGAATAAAAAATCCAAGAGCTCAAGGCACTGAGTTGAAGCCCCAGGTACTTGCTAAATAAACAATCACATGGGGAACATGTGTGAAGTAATGAGCAGTTTGCAGAAAAACAGGTCGAAAGGACTCCTAAACTTACAAAAAATGTCCAACTTCATGGTAAACACAAGATGCAAAATAAAATCACAGGAAGATAACATTTCTCACTTACTGATCTTGCAAAAATTCAAAAGCTTAACAAGACTGTGTGGGTCAATCTTCTCTCTCCAGTTTTGCTGAACCACAGAAGGGCCTACTGATGGAATTGGGGCAGCAAACAGAATAGAACGTGAAGTTTCCACATGTAGGATTTTCTCTCAACGCATGTCTTTACTCCTCACAAATTTGAAGTGATTTGATGATAGTTAATGGACACAGAGGCCCGTGAGTTGGATCTGAAGATTCTATCACCTTGCTGTTAGTCATAGACAGAAAAATGCAGTACAAGCAATGACAAAATCCAAGATACCTGCTGTGTGTCTCTACCCTTTAGTTAAAAAAAAGAAAAAGAAAAAGTTGTAACTCTGCAACAAGAGAATCTATCTAGAGCAGACCCTCAGCCCAAGGCTTTTAAACCATAATCTACTGCTAATTTTACATTCTTTTGGTGTTGAAGGAATCAACAGCTAATCTAGAGTAGTATGTGATTGGGCTTATTGCTGATAATCATTTCGAGGAGCTTTTGGATATGGTTTGACCTTTTGACATTGTCTCAGAACATTCCTTTGTTTTAATGTGAAAGTCTAAAACTTGGATGAAGGACATTTCTGACCTGCTACTGCAATATCACAGGAATCCACATGGTGGCGGACTTTGCCTGGAAAAGGGGTTCATCCATGGTCAGAGTCAAGGTTTCACAGAATTACATTATTTGACAAATGTAAATTGTATTGCATCAGAGAGAATGCAGGCTCATGATGTATTCTTGGTGATGTTTATTGCCCTTTCAATTTAGAAAAAGAAACTAAAACAAATAAGGTTTTCACTGTGTCAATGGAAGGTTAGATGGGGGTATAAGGAAGGCTGTGACAGGCGAAAGAAACAGCTTTAGGAGCTAACAGTTTAGGAGCCTTCCATGCAATTGTTTCTTTCAGTTTGACATAGTTAATAATTTTATTATTGCCTTGTTTTATGTAGTTCAGAAAGATGGAGATGGCTTTTCACACTCAGTGGTGCTGGAAAAACAGCACTCAGCAACACTTGCGGTCAGTGTGCCCTCCTATCACTGCAAGTTCCTGCTTTCTTCAAGAGCTGGTGATGGACCAAGTATAATGGTTCATGCCTACAACCTCAGCACTCAGGAGGCTGAGAAAGGAGGAGCTTGAGTTTAAGGCCAGCGTGGATTCATAGAGAGATCTTGTCTCAGAAAACCAAAAGAAATGGTACACTGTATTAATAGGTACAGGGCTGCTTCCTTTTCTAATTTTGGATAAATGTTCTTAGAAATATTTCAAAACACCTACACCTACACACACACGTACACACATATACACACACAAAAGTGGTGTCATATTTCAGAAGAAATAAAGAACCAAAAGGATGCTGGGAATCTCTGATTCTTTACTTTGGGCCCCAAATATACTAGAAAATATAACAAGACAAGATGCAAATCCATAAACATTATCATGATTAAAACAATCATGCAGTAGGCACCAGCTCTCTTATATTTATTGCTTTATATTTTGAAATCTGAAATCCATTTTATTTTTCATAATTCTGTTTTTGGGATCTCAATGTAAATGTGACAGGTTCACAGATAACAGCCAAATAATGATGACAGCTCTCTCACTCCAGATGCCAATCCTATACCCCATTTTCTTAGTTCCTACCACTTAATCACTTGGTCTTGAGCCATTGCTGGGTAGAAGCCAGAAGGCAGAAGTGCTTCCTTTTTTTATTTCTGCCAGCCATGGGGCTTGAACTCAGGGCCTGGGTGTTGTCCCTGAGCTCTTCTGCACAAGGGTCATGCTCTGCCACCTGGAGTCACAACTCTACTTCTGGTTTTCTGCTGGTTAATTGGAAATAAGAATTTCACAGACTTTCCTACCTGGTCTGGCTTTGAATGGCAATCCTCAGATCTCAGTGTCCTGAGTAACTAGAATTACAGGTGTGAGCCACTAGAGGCTGGCTTCAGAAGTGCTTCTGTTGCTGGAGCTTTGAGCTGTGTGACTCAGAAAACCAGAGAGGCCACTCAGACAGGAGCCAGAGAGTGCCTAAATACTCAAGTCAGTTATCCAGAGAGGAAAAACAAAGTCATCTCAGAAGGGAAACCAACACACATGCCATCCATGCCAGCGATGCCAGACACATCATTAGCCAGGGCTGAGGACTGGCCTCCCATCTGGACATAGACCAGTTGCTCACAGTTGATTTAGAAATTGAGCAGCCTGGCCCATTATTACTTCCCATAAGCTTTTCAACAGTACCACCTATCTTCAAAGTGCCCTGCCTGAACACTCCAGAGTCGATCCGTGGACTACACCTCTATGGCTTGCAAATGGTGGACATTTTAGAGTTGGGGTGGATAGGCTATTGCAGCTTGAACTTTTTGTAGCCACTGAAATGGCTGGCCTTATGGACTCCAAGTTGAGCCCTAGAACCAGTGGCCTTGAAATCACACACTGTATGAATGGATCCCACATGGCAGTCACTGCCTTTGATCTTCAAAGGGCCTTCACACCATCCACATTGGACTCTGTCTGGTCCAGTTGCTTTGCTGCTTTTCTACATGTAGAAGAAAAGTTCCTCTCTCCACACACTCTTTAATCCTTTTTTGTTATGTTTCTCAGAGAAAATGGAAGAAACTGGGTGGTGTTTTCTATTTCCTCTGACTCTTCCACCTCTGCCCCTGTTCATAGTACACCAGCTCTGTGAGGACCTGTGCCCTCTTCCTCCATCATCAACCCTCTACTCTTCTGCTCGATGGGTCATCCAATGAGTACACAACACATTGTTACCATCCCATTTATAATAAAAGGTAACAGAAATAAACCTTTCTTTTCTCCACCCTACTTCTTCCATTTCTTTTCTCCACCCCGCCCCCCTCACACACACACCAGTACTGGGGCTTACCCTCAGGGTCTCACGTTTTCTCTTGGCTTTTTGTGCTCAAGGTTGGTTCTCTGCCACTTGTGCCACACCTCCACTTCCTCATTTTCTCTTTAAAATTTGCTTCCTTTATACATGTTGACCCATTTTAACAAATGAGATGTACAAGACACTATGTTGAAAACAAACTTTATAATTTTTGAGGGGGGAGAGGGAGGAGTTGGAGAGGTGGAGAGGGAAGGGATGGTAGGGGAAAATCAAAGGAGGAGGTAACAAGGCTCGATAGGAAATGTACTCATTACCTTACTCATGTCACTGTAACCCCTCTGTACACTATTTTTACAATAAAAATATGTAAAAAAACCATTTGCTTCCTTTTACCACAAAGCTCCTTTCTTCTACTCTCACCTCAACTCTCTTTGGTTAGGCTCATTTTCTTCCTCAACTCCACTAAGTCTGCTAGTATGCTCATGAGAAACTCCATGTTTTTGTTTTTTATTTTAACTCCAGTGCTCAGTCCCCTCAGCTCCTGCTTGCTCAGTTAGCAGCCAGTCTCCTGGCTGGCAATCTTGCCATTTGTTCCACTGGCTACCGGCCAGCTCACTAGGCCTAGATCCTCAGGAGCCTCACTGGGGTGTGGCCTATAGACTGTTCTGGGGAGGTTGGGGCACCATGTAAATGCCTGCTCTGGGCTTTGTCTGTGGGCCTCAGACATCTGAAGAACCCCTCACTCATACATCCACTGCAGCCCTTTGGCAGCCAAAGCAACATGTGCAGCATGAATTGTTGTCTATCCACTCAATGGGCGAGATTAGAAGACTTTGCAATCTGTTCTTATGTAGCTCCAGCCTCCAGTGCTTAGGCCAGCAATCTCCTCCCCTCCTCTGTCCAATGATCTTGAGAGCCACATAGCTTTGTCACAAAGATACCTTCTTCTATTTTTAAAAGTAAGTTTTTTATTATGAAAATACTGTATAAAGGGATTACAGTTACATGAGCAAGGTAATGAGTACATTTCTTTTTTTTCTTTTTTTTTGGTCCGGTTGTGGGGCCCGGAACTCTGGGCCTGGGTGCTGTCCCTCAGCTCTTCAGCTCAAAGCTAGCGCTCTACCACTTGAGTCACAGCGCCACCTCGGGCTTTTTTCTTTTTTGCTTATGTGGTACTGAGGAACCCAGGGCCTCAGGCATGCAAGGCAAGCGCTCTACCACTGAGCCACCTTCCCAGCCCCCATGAGTACATTTCTTATCCAGCATTGTTGCCTCCTGCTTTGTTTTCCCCCTACCATCCCTTCCCTCCCACCTCCTCAACTCCTACCCCACCCACCACCCTAAATTGTAAAGTTCATTTTTTTGACATAGCGTCTTGTATATCTCATTGTTGCAATGGGTCAACCTGTATCCCTATTTAAACAATTTGTTTTTTCCCTTCCCCTCTCCACATTATACCAGCATCAAATACAGTGAAAACAGGGGTTATACCATGGGGGGAGGGACACACAAAGCAACAACAAAAAAAATCACATTAGAAAAAATAGCAAGGAAGAAAAACCATTTGTGTCCTTATCTTGGGGTTCATTTCATTTAACATCGTCTTATCTGGTCATTTGTACATAGCTTTTGACCTTTTCTGCTTGTCCCAGACATAGACAAGGTATTGCAAATAAGGGAAACCATAGGACATATGTTTCTTTGGGCCTGGCTTACTTCACTTAATATAATTTTTTCCAGGTCTTTCCATTTCCTAACAAATGGGACAATGTCATTCTTTCTGATGGAGGATAGAATTCACACACACACACATATATCACATTTTCTTGATCCATTCATCTACTTAGGGACATCTGGGTTAAGTAGATGAATCTGGGTTGGTTCCATATCTTAGCCATGGTAAATAATGCTGCAATAAACATAGTTGTGATGGCAGCTTTAATATGGTCCTGTTTGTGATCATTTGGGTAAATGCCCATAAGTGGGATTGCTGGGTCATAGGGGAGCTCTATGTGGAGTCTTTTGAGGAACCTCCATACTACTTTCCAAAGTGGTTGAACAAGTTTACACTTCCACCAACAATGCAGTAGGGTTCCCTTCTGTCCACATCCCCTCCAGCATCGGCTGTTATTAGATTTCTTGATTATAGCCATTCTATCTGGGGTGAGGTGGTATCTCAGTGTTGTTTTGATTTGCATTTCTTTTATGGCTAGAGACATTGAGCATTTCTTCATGTGTCTATTGGCCATTCTTATTTCAGGGCATGGCAAGTGTGTGTGTTAGCACTGCTGCTGGGGTATTACAGTGGAGTACTCTACGTGAAGTGCGGAGAACATGAGGACACAGTGTCTAGATGGAGAGGGTGAGAGAATCAATGAGACAGCAGCTCCTATGTGCCCAGGAAAGGTCAGTCTCCACAGCAGCCTCCTTCCATGGCCACACCTGATGGGGCTCCTAGCCTGGTACCTCCCTTGAGGGATCATCTTTTTAGTTGGCCTTTAAACCTTTTATTACTGATTGGCTAAGGTTCTACTTGGTGACCTGAACACAGACATGGTACTCCCTTCCTGCAGAGGAAGGCTGTGTTTCCTCATGTTTGGGACAGACCAAGACCAAGAAGTGCCCAGAAAAGGGCACTTCTTGATGAAAAAAAGCACACCTCCCTCTCATGAAGCAATGGAGGGAGCAGAAGTGTGGGTAGCTGAGGACATCGTCCATGTGGAGACAAGTCTATCTGTGCATGGGCAGATGGGAAATCTGTGCGTGGAAATCCAGGTTCCTCTGCCCCATGTGGGGGACCATGCTGCAGAGGAACGGTTCTGAGCTGCCAGCCAGCATCCCAGCAGTGAGAAATGGTGCTGAGTGGTTAGAGACATTGCTGGTGTCTCCATGATGGCCTATTCTTGGGCACATGATCATATTATGCTTAATCCAGATGTTTTGTTTGGGGCTGTATGTGTGCTTCTAATGATACAGCTGCTTGACCTGATCAAAGCATAGCTTCAAAGAGATTCTTTCAGTATGCGTTTGGTTCAGCTCCCTGAAGGCAGAGATGGGAAGCAGCCCTTAAAGCACTCTGACAGAGATTGAGAGTTAATGCGGCTACTTTATCTCCCAGACTTCTCTCCTTTTAGAAAAGTTGGTACTGCTTGTTAGCAGGGCCTGGGCAGAAAGGAGCCATGTATAACACGGAAATCCTTCCTTATATATTACCTTCATCTCCCTAAACAAATCTCTGGGCACCCAGAGCTCTCCCCTATCCACCTTCCTGGGGAGGATTAGGAATATAACATTGAATTTTTATTTTTGTAAAACAAACCAATTACCATGTCTTGCTTAGAGTAGATGGTCATGCTTCCATTCTGGTTGCATTTCTACTGCCTACAGTGCACACAGCAGTGTCCCTGCTTCTTCTTCTGCTCGGCTCCTGTCCAGAACTCTAATTCAATGGTTGTCCATGGCTTTGTCTTCAAGGGAAACCTGTGTGGTGAGCTGGGGGTCTTCTCAGTTAATAATAATTCATGCCATTGGTACTGTGGTGTTTTAGCGTTCCTTCCCAATGCTTTCCATGAAGATGCTCCAAAGCCTGAGACTGCTTCTTACCCACCCTGTTACTGGACAAATGTGAATGATTCTATGTGTCTTCTCATAGATATAGATATCTTCTAACATCTAGATAAATATCAGTATCTATGTGTCTATTGTATATATATATAACCTTGATTAAGTTATAAATATATATGTGTATACACACACACACACACACACACACACACACACACACAGAGAGAACCAATACAATGTATATGTAATGATAAGATAGAATTTAGTAGATTGGCTCCCAAAAGACAATCTGCAGACTGCAAAGTTGGGAAACAAATAGCTGTTCTGTCTAGAAACCGCAGAACAAGAGGGACCAGTGGTTCAGCCTAAGTCTGAGGCTAAAGGCCTTCCAGAGAACATCTGGTGCAATTCCAGGCTGAAAGGCTGAAGAATCTGCAGGTCTGATGTCTATGAGTAGTTGGCATTAGGTAAAAAACCCCACTTACTCAAGAAGAATTGAATTTCTACCCTTTTCCATGGTTTGTTTCCTCTGGGCCTCCAGTCTATTGAATGGAGTCACCCTCGTTCCAGGAAGATCTTAGGGTATGCCCTCACAGACATACCCAGAAAATGCTTTGCCATTCCAGGGAGTCCTCCATCAAGTCAATACCACTCTCAAGACTTACCCTCCAATGTCCAATTTCTTTCTTACCAGTTCTACCCTCTTTCCACAGTGAGGTCTATGGAAACTAACTAGGTATAAATTATAAGTCAAATTAATGATCTGACCTTGGGCACAGAGATTTCCAGCTCTACCACATGCCAGGGGTGAGCAGGGCATTTGAGAGGCTACAAGATAATGAATAGTAAGCAGCAAACTTGGGGTCTAGTGGGTTGAGAAGTTTACTTGCTTTACTTGGTATCTGGCTCAGTCACCAATCAGTCCTGTGATGGCTTTGACAATTTACCTCTCTGTGTTGATCAAACAAGATAAAATGTTGCAGTCTTGTCCTAGGGAAATGCAATGCTCAGATCCAGTAGATGTCTCAGTGCCCTTCTGGTAAAGCCCAGGGAATGGTGGTTGCCATGGGAGTAATGGGGCAAAGCAAGAGGATACATTCTTGAAATGGGTGCCCACCCCATCCACAGGGAAAGGAGTAGTTCTCATCCTTCGCTTGAACATCTCTGATTGCTTCCTCCCTTGCCATCCTCTTCTAGGACTGCACATGAAAGTGAGAAGGGAGGGCCATCTTCACCCCCAAGGATGGAGGAGATGAGGCTTCAGTTGCTGCTTCTCCTGGAACTTTCCCTGGACTGAGTGCTGAAGAAAGCACTGCTGTCTGAAGGTTAAGAAAGGGCACAGGAAGTCAACTTTTATGGTAGAAACAGAGCACCAACCCAAGTTTATACTAAAAGCTATAAGCTGCAGTCCTTCTTCTGCAAGGGGCCAGCCAGTAAACACTGTAGGCTTTGCTCTTCTCCTTATAACCAATTCTGCTTTCACGAAAAAGCAGCTATAGACAATTGTGAATATGAGATTGTGTTTGTAGTCCAGTCATGTTATACTAAACAAGCAGGCAATGGGTTTGACCCTGGAACCTCAGTGTGTTGACCCCCTGTCTAATCTTACGATTCTGACCTGATATCCTAATTGTGATCTCTTGTCATTGTTTTCTATTTGACGGATCCCACAGATCCTGACTTCTGTGCTAGGAACTCCAATCTTGTCACCCAGCCTCAATGGCTGCCCCCTGTTTCTTTTCTGGGACTGGCCTCTAACTCTGAGTGATTATGCCATACCTATATCCAGGGAGGCAAAGAAGAAGGTTGAGGAAAATGGTCTAGAGCAAAAGTAGGATTGCTCAAGAGAAAAACTGTGTATGTTCATCTTTGGAGGGGATCGATGAGGACGATTTAGCCAAACTGTTTTCTAGGCTCTGTGGAGATGATTGTTTAGTCTTCTAGGCACAAAGCTAACTAGAGATTTTTCCCTTGGGAGAAATTTAGAGAACTCTGGTCCCGGCTGGATCTTTGAGAGTTTAGAGTGAAACCCCTCTGACGTTGCCTTTAGGTCAGCAAAGTAAGTAGAGAGTCCTAGTTCCTCTGCCCTTCCTCTCCTGCTTTCTATTTGATCTCTGGCAGTTGCCCTTTCTTCATACACAGAGCTGTTGGAATTGGAGGTCCTCTAGGTGTCACTAGATTGAATCTTACTCTGTCACTGGCAAAAGTAAATAGTAATTCCAGGAGATAAGCTAATGTATTCAATGTCAAACAGCTGGTTAACACCAGAGCTGGCCATGGACCTAAGTCTCCTGGTGGACACTTGGGTTTAGCCTTAAGTTTACTTTCCCTGTACGCCCTCTCTGGGTGTCTTTTGAATCACTCTAATTTTTATTCCAAGGTGATAAAGGTGACTCACATTAAATCGCTTCTCACGTGTTCCCCGAGGCTTCATGCTCTCCCAGTGTTCATGCTGAGCCATTTTACTGCATCCAGAAAGCTACCTTCCTTCCAATGCTTGCAGCTGGTACAGCATGGTCCTCAGGTGCCTTGTGGAGTCTTAGAGAATGGGAGCTCATTAGGAGCAGTGATTATTCACATACCTTGGGCATGAAGCCTCCTTCCTACTTTCTTCCTACTCCTCCATCCCCTATTCACTACAGAACATGAAGCTTCATCATTTGTATTCTGCCCATAAAATATGCACTCTAGTGGCTTGAGATTATGGCTATTCTTCCTCGATTTTTAAAAAAGGCAAACATGAAATAAAAACAAGAGGACCAAGGAGATCTAATTAAGAGTCCATAAAGCCGGGGTTGGTATCTCCATTATCAGACTGGAGCAAGACTGCTGTTTTCTTTCTGTCCTGTCACTGATATAAATGAGTTTTTAATTCCTCCTTTTGTGAAGAACAGGTTATCACACTCCTATTCATTAAGTGACTTCAGGGCCCTGTAGCAGAGCTTAATGTTGGTTTAAATTAGCAGCCTCTGCCTCTGGCACCATCAGCAGGTAGGAGTAGGGAGTCCTGGGAAAGGTAATACATTTCTCTATCCACCCATTATTTCCATATTTAAAGGCTGAGGGACTAAGAGATCCACGAGTGACCTTGAGCTATGTGAAGGACAGTTTGACCAATCCCTCCTCACTGCCCACAGGGAAAAATAGGAAACCTTTCCACGAACTGCAGAATTTCTTGCTGTTTCCTTGCCGCTCCCCTGGCCAGTCATCATGGGTTCTTTCCTCTCTCCTCATGTATTTGTATGCAAGTGATTTGCTGAGGAAATGTACCTAAGAGAAGCTAGAGGCAGGGAAGGCAAGAAACACATGCTGCAGTAGCCTCAGTGTGTCCTGAGTCTGGCAATGGGGGCTGGCCTCCACATTTCCAAGTTAGTTCTTGGCTAAGAAGGCGAGAGACAAATTCAAAGGAAATTCAGTTCTCTAGACTCAAGGACAAAGCAGTGCTGGTAGTCCAAGGGTAGTCCTGCACACAGATGCAGGAGGCAGGCACCAGGGCAGGGAAGGGGTGCGTATGATATGAGAGGACTGTCAGCATCATCTGTGCAGCATGCACTTGAAACCTAGCATCACACAAATCCACAGAGCTTACAGCCCGGCAGAGCCAGGCTTGGCTAGCCTACAGACGGGGAAAATGAGGTCAAGAGAAGGAAAGTGATTCCTTCAAGACAGCACGGCTTGTGAGTGGCAGGGCTGGGAGTTGCATAAAGCCCTTTGCACTTGAATCCAGGCCTTTCCTCTGACATCCGGCCATCTGTTACCAGGTGGCACAAACAAATATCGTTTACTTGGATCAAACTTGACACATTGGACCTATGTTTCTTTGGGCCTGGCTTACTTCACTTAATATAATTTTTTTTAAATTTTATTTTATTTTATTTGAGAACATACTGTACAGAGGGGTTACAATTACATGGGCAGGATAATGCATACATTTCTTACCAAGCATTGCAGCCTCCTCCTTTGTTTACCCTTCACCTCCCTTCCCAGCCTCCCCCCTCCCCCCACCTAATCATACCCGCCCCCCCCCCACACCGACATTGTAAAGCTGGTTTTGACATGACATTTTGTACTTCTCATTGTTGCAACAGGTCCACCTGAATCCTTAAACGACTTGTTTGTCCCCATCTCCTCCACATGTTATACTGACATCAAATATAGTGAAAGCGGGGGTTACACTGTGGGGGAGGGACATACAAAGCAACAAAGAAATAATCTTATAAATGCATTAGAAACACATGCATGAAAGAAATAAAAACATTAAAATACATATTTGAGGGTTCATTTTCCTAACATCACATTATCTGACCTTTTCCGCTTGACTCATACCTATACTAGATATTGCAAATAAGGGAAACCATGGGACCTATGTTTCTTTGGGCCTGGCTTACTTCACTTAATATAATTTTTTCCAAGCCTTTCCATTTCCTAACAAATGGGGAAATGTCATTCTTTCTGATGGAGGCATAGAATTCCATTGTGTATATATACCACATTTTCTTGATCCATTCATCTACTGAGGGGCCTCTGGGTTGGTTCCATATCTTAGCTATGGTAAATAATGTTAATATAATTTTTTCCAAGCCTTTCCATTTCCTAACAAATGGGGCAATGTCATTCTTTCTGATGGAGGCATGGAATTCCATTGTGTATATATACCACATTTTCTTGATCCATTCATCTACTGTGGGGCATCTGGGTTGGTTCCATATCTTAGCTATGGTAAATAATGCTGCAATAAACATATATGTCTAAGACAATCAGAAAAGGTCAGATAAGATGGTGTTAAATGAAATGAACCCCAAGGTAAGGACACAGGTGTTTTTTCTTTCTTGCTATTGCTTCTAACGTATTTATAAGGTACCACGTGATTTTTTGTTGCTTTGTATGGCCCTCCCCCATGGTATAACCCCTGTTTTCACTGTATTTAATGTTGGTATAATTTGGGGAGGGGAAGGGAAAAAATTGTTTAAACAGGGATACAGGTTGATCTATTGCAACTATGAGATGTACAAGATGCTATGTTGAAAAATAAACTTTACAATTTAGTCGGGGGAGGGGGAGTAATGTAGTTGTGGAGATGGGAAGGAAGGGATGGTAGGGGAAAAACAAAGGAGGAGACAGCAATACTTGATAAGAAATGTACTCATTACCTTGCTCATGTAACTGTAACCCCTCCTCTGTACAGTATTTTCACAATAAAAAACTTATTAAAAAACTTGACACATTGGCTCCAAATTTATAAACAACTATTTTCAAAGTGAAAATGATGAAAAAAGAATTCTCTTTGGAATATACAAGTTTATAAGTTTCCATCAAAGAGCAAGGTTGCCTGGTGTCAGATATTTTATGACATGAACAGAGCAGAGAAACTGAGCACACTTCGTATGCTAGATTTCTCACCTCGGCCATTCCATCATAGCTTTGTTCTGACCCTGCTCATTGACACTCAAGAGTGTTCATTGAGAAAGCACCCTTTCCAAAAATGCTTTCTTTTTTAAAAAAATTATGTTTAAGTGGTTGTACAAAGAGGTTTCAATTCAACATGTCAGTTGTGAGTATAATGTACTTTGATCAATGTCACCCCTTTCTTTGCCTGCTTTCCAACAGATGATCAGCAATCAAAATAGGAAGAAAATCCAGATTCCATATTAAACCAGTAAAAGACAAGCAATGTTTCTTAAGATCAAACTTTTTCTGTTTCCAGTCACAGGTTTTAAAGAGACCTTAACATTTAAGGAAAGTGGCCTGTAGGGATTGAATATTTGACATCATTGCCTGTGGATGGTTGAGTTGATTGTCAGAAAAGAGGTATCATGTTTGGGAATTAAGCTTACATGGCATCTACATAAATGTTACGCCCCAGTCTTGACGCACTACCAAATTTGACACCAGTAAAACCAACATATTTCTTTTCCTCTTGTGTTAAATTCTTCATCAAAATGTCTACAGCCAGCGACCCAGCTGCTTCCACCTTCCCCACAACGCCTCCTGGCTGTTCTCACTCAGGGACCTCTGCGAACTAAGAAGGATTTTGGCATAAAGAGCTACTTCACACCCAAACTGCATCCTTCCTGCCTTAGTCATGAGTAGCCAAACTTAAACCGCAAAAGGCCATTGAAGCATCATAACCAGCAAGTGTTAACACTCTTTTATCCCTGCCGACAGCATTTTAAAAATGGTTTGTCACTGAAAGTCTTCTGAGTGCTATTAACAAGCATCATAGACATTTGGCGAAGATCAGCTTTATTTTACAGACAGCATGAGGAAAGGACTCCCAGTGAGTTGCAGAAGGCGGTTGGAGGGAAGGTGTGACAAGTTGCTTACCAACACTTCACATGGATTTAGGGTGGAGTGTATACAGCAGACGGGAGTGTGTGCGACCAAGGTAATTGACAAAAGAAGCTAGTGCATAGCAGTGCCAAGTGAACAAACAGCCTCCTAATTCTGACTGCCTCTCAGAGATTTCACAGTCTCTGATCCTCTCCTCTCCTCCCCTTCTGCTGAAAGTGGTGTCCTGCTTCTGATGCCTGGCAGTGATCCAACTGGGGCAAGCATCCACCAGGGCTGGAATTGTTTTAAAGAGGTGTTCTGAAGAGATTGCCTTGTGTTCAGACAGTGGCATTTAGATTCTTTTAAGTGAAATTGAATATATGTCACTCTGAGGCTTGCTCTCAATCCACAAACAGGTTTGGAGAAGCCTTGGTCCTGAGACCCAGGAGGTGCATCCTGAGTGGGTCAGCTCTGCTGTTGATGAAGCTCTGGAGGGAAGACGGGTGAAGCAGGCTGTAGAACATCCCACTAAGGAAGTTAATAATGTGTGATTCATCTTACTTTAAGCTTATATTCACATATAGCATCTGAATTCTTACTAGTCAAAATGTGAGTGCTGTCCCTAAGTATAATGGGAGTCTGGAATCTAGGTTAATTTGGAAAGGAAGATTTCCCATGCTTTATTAGTTGTGTCTCCATTAAAAAGAATGTTCCTGCAATTGAAATGTAGACTCTCTAAGGAGCCTGAGGGAATAGCCATGGGAAATGGTAAAATTGCCTCTAATCTCAGTGATTGCTTAGTTTCTAGCTCCAAGAAGGTAAAAGAATTAGGTTATGGCCAGCCTTTAGATATTGTGATGCCGTGAAGGTCATATTTTATATCACTGTGTGGAAAGCCTTTCACCCAGTGTTTCTGAGCTTCTTTGTTTGCTTGTCAGATGAAGTTAATGAAGATTCTTCTCTCATCTGATTGTTTTAGATGTACATGTGAAGGCAGAAAGCTTAGGAGTGCTCACCCTGTTAATTATTATTCCTATTTCTGAAGATAAGGTCACATGACTTGGAATTAAGAAATCAGTGTAAGAATGTAGGACGTCCTTTTACTTACTTATATAATAAAATAAAAACACTTGTCAGACTTACCCCACAGGGATGCTCTGAGGATAAACATACATTAGCATGTGAAAATTAGTATAAAACACTCTGCAATGTCATCTTGCTTACCTACTAAGTAACACATAGGCCACGTGACTTCCCTTCTCAGACCCCTGCCTGTGTTATGTGAACCTCTTTGGTTATAGATTAGAAACAAAGAGCTGGTGAAGGGTAGGAAAGATGCCATCCTCAACTGGGGCAGAGTGACTGAATGTCTTTGGCTGTGTCCACTCTGGACCTGGGCAATGGAAACAGTAGACAAGCTTATCAACAGATTATGATAACATCTGGTGGGCAGAGATGGGGGAATGGTAGGTCCAGGCCAGTCCAGGCATAAAGGCTTATGAAACTACATCACAACCAATGGCTGAGTGCAGTGACTTGTGTCTGTCATCTCCAGTAACACAGGGAAACACAAGTATCACAGCTTGGGCTTGCTCAGGCATAAAGCAAGACCCTACCTTGAAATAACAAATACAAACATTTGTATTTGTCTAGCAGGTACACAAATCTCTGAGTTCAGTTCCTAGTCACACACACACAAACACACACAAAATTATGAAAATACCTATTTAAAATAGGTGTCTATAGGACTAGGGCCAGCCTGGGAAGGGCTGTGTTTGTGGAGCTTGGGAATGAATCATCTTACAGAGCCTTTAGACTCTGATGAAGACCTTTGATGTTCTGATGATTCCCATGGGTTCCTGCATGAGCAGTGGGATCTTAGTATGCCCCCAATCTCAAGACTGGGACAGTAGACTAAACCTTTGCCTTTGAGTGCCTTTTACTTGGCAGGCCTTGAGAGATTCCTGCTTGGATCTCTATCCACAAGGGCAGCCTTTTTTTCTACATAAGATTCCCAAGACTCTGAAGACCAGGTCTCGAATGGATGAAACCCTAAAGAATTCTGTCTTGGCCAGCTTCAGGTGGACTAGAGGTAGACACTTACTGATACCACTATGCTACCTCTGCCCCATGTGTAGAAATGTCATTCCCTCAAATACAAAAGAATCCTAAAGGACCAATACATGAAGCCCTTATCCTTCAGGAGTGCAGGGTAACTATTGGGTCAATCAAATCTCTCTGGATTGTAAGCAACTGAAAATAACTCCATCTGGTTTGGTGGGAGGACAGGAGGCTTGTTAGAAACCTTTGGTAACTAGAGATTATGATTGTCTATGAAAGCTGCCGTTCTCCTCTTCTTCAATGGCTGCCTAGCCCAAAACGTTTCCAAGCTTCCCCATTACAGCTCTGTGTGATCATAAAAAGTTAATTTTGGGGTGGCTCCCAAGACCATACAAGCTGAATTCTCCACATTTTCCCCTTCATCAAACTGGAAAAGCTTCCACTGGGGTGATTCTTAAAGGTGTGTGGTATTGAAGAAGTAAGAGCCTGTCAATGATGGTGTGGAATCATACAGTTATTTGTCGGCTACTTTATAAAAAGAGAAACTTCTCTGTTTGAATCTTTGCATTACGGGGCTCTTTGCTTTAGCTTTTGCTTGAAAGAACTGTTGAATACCGCCTTGGGAAGGCAGGGAAGGAACAGCTCCAGACATCTTAGCCAGCAGGATTTGTAGATTAATGTGTTCAATCCCTGTTATAAAGAGTACTTCTCTTTATCATCTGTCACTGACGTGTCCTTCATTCAAATTTCAAATCTTTATGCAATAACCTGACTTTTCAGCTTGGGCCTGGCATGTATCGTTAGTTCAATAAGCTTTGGTAAAGAAGTGATATATATGTAGAAATAAAACCCATTTCTGCATCACAAGATTTTTCTGGGTAGGGGTAGCAATGTACAACTGCTGTTTCTTAGCCCCAGTTTAGGCCACAATCAAATTAAGCATTCTCTGAATAATGGAGGATGGTTTCAATTTTGGTGGGAAGATAGTAATTGAATAGACCATAGCAATATTGAAGAGGCAGGGGCTATGTTTGGGGCAACAGACAGGGGTTTGAGGAAGTGCTTTGGAAGCTTGTCATATGTTGAAAGCAAGTGTGGAACCTGAAGGAGAAAGAAACTGTGCTGATTTGAAATATGAACACCAGCAAGTGACCTAGGGCAAATGATTCAAATTATGTTGTAAGTGTGAGCATGCTCCTCCTTCATAATATAGAGATGACCCCACTATAACCTATACTATAGGGCAATAGCTCTGGCGGTCCCAAGGATGAGGGCCAAGTTAGAGGGTTGATAGAGACAAAAGAGGAAGTAGCATACTTGTTTCACCTGGATAACTTTTGAGTAGATATTTCTAGGTCCTTATAAACTATCCATTTTGAATCTGTTGCCCATAACTCTTTTTAACTAGTCTGCAACCAGCTGTGATATTTAGTTTATGAATCCAATTAAGTAGTCTACAGTACCTGGTTATTTAATCAAACACTGATCTAGGTGGTGTTGTAAAGGTATTTTGTAGAGCAAGTGAACATTTACAATTAGTCAGCTTTATGTAAAGGGTATTATTTTCACAATGTGTGTAAACCTTGTCTGATAAAAGCAAAACTGACTGGGCACTGAAAGCTCACATCCGTAACCCTAGTTACTCAAGAGGCTGAGATCTGAGGTGGGAAAGTTTATGAGACACTTATCTCTACTAAATTACCAAAAAAGCTGGAAGTAGAGCTATTGCTCAAGTGGTAGAGTGCTATCATTGAGCAAAGGAAGCTCAGGGACAGAGCCAAGGCCCTGAGTTCAAGCCCTAGTACCAACAAAAAAAAAAAAAAAAAAGAAAAGAGAACCTGAAGAAGAAATTCTGCCATAAGACTATGACATGAACTCTTGCCCGAGAGTTTCCAGCTTTCCATATGGATTTCAAAATTGCCAGTCCTCACAATCACATGAGCCAATTCCTTGAATATGATCTTTTTTTTCTTTCTCTCATATAACAGTATACATACATATGTATATAGGCATGTACACAAACACACACAACTTCTGTTTCTTTAGAGAACATAGAGACTGATGAATCCACCATCTCTCTCCTCATTCTCCCATCCAAATACACACTGGACCCTGTGAGAGTTCAAGCAGTTTTATAATTTGCCAAGTAGGGCAGTGGTGGAACAATAGAGGTCATTGGGGTCATGCTTTGCCTCTTTACCGTGTACCAGGGTGTACAATGCTGCTCCAGCATACTGTCATTTCCAATCTCTAACCTCCAGTGTGCTCTTAAATGTAAAGGATTTAGTTAATCATGGTTTGCATTTCAAGGCGTTGTCTTTATTTTTCAAGGCTCCTTTCTTGATCGCTTGCCTTGTTGTTGTTGTTTTTCTGTTTATACTCTCATTTGCTTTTCTTCTCTTACAAGATCTTTCCAAAGTACTTTAAATGTATTCTTTCATTTTTGGCTTTGTGTTGTTGTGGAATATATATATCATGTATCTAATATGGGAGTTTTTGAATGCATAGATAGAATTGGCTTTGTTTTAACTGTGCAATATAATATGTGTGTGGCTTCTCATGTTGGCCTCTGTATTTCTGGTCAGTGGTAGCTAATGAGCAGAATATTCCATCATGAGCCCAGCACATTCTTCTTTTCTGTTACAAATAAACTCATAGATTGCCTCCAACTGTTCTTACCCAACCAATAGCACAAATAAACAGCCTCACGTGACTCCTTTAAGACCAGGGGGGAGATTTTCTCAGCAGTAAACAGTCAGGGGGGGAGTTATTGGCCAGAATGTCTGAACATTTCCTCTAAGGATTTGCAGATGGTCCCCAGCATGCTGCATCTGCAGGTGTAAAACGGTCTCCCCACAATGCAGCCCTTCCTTCCAAAACACTGTCACTATCCAGCTTTTTTATTTTTGCCAAGCTGATAGATGTTAAGTGATAAGAGCATTGCTTAATGTGCTTTTCTCTCAGTACTAATCAATTTGAGCATCTCTTTGTGTTTGTTGTACTTTTGGAATTTCCCTTCAGTAAACTGACCGTAGTTATTGACCATTTTCTCTTGGGCTTCTGCCTTTTTCTTGTTAGTTTTTTGATTTGTGGAAGTTTACTGAAGATTCTCAGTATTAGTCTCTTGTCAGCTTTAGATGTTATAAATATCTTCTCCCATTCTGCTGTCATTAATTTTCATGGTACAAAAATCCTTTCTTTTTGATGTTATCAAATACATTAAACTCTTCCTTTGTGGCTTGTGATTTGTAGATTTTATTTGAGAAGTTTTGCTTTTTTAAGTCTTAGGTCATATTTAATTATATTATTTGTTTACATTAAATTTTGTCATTCTGCTTACATGTAGTTAATCCATTGAGTATTGTGAGAAGGGTAGGTAAGAATCCAATTCTATCTCTCTTTATCCAGTCAGTAAATTTAATCAAAACCATACATAAATAGTTCACACTTAATTTCTGAGTAAATATAATTCAGATAGGTAAATGGATGATAGCTAGATAGCTAGATAAAAGCTAGATAAATAGATGAGAGACAGGGCTCTGTCAGAACTATTACTTTCCCTCTTTGTATTGTTTTGTTCTGGCCTGTGTCATACTAATTTTAAATATATGTGCTGGCTTCAGTCCAGTCAAGGTCTAAGTACTATTCCACAAATATTTTTGTTCAAGGATAGCGTTCTTATGACTTGAGTCACAGCTCTACTTTCTGATTTTTTGGAGGAGGAGTAGTAGTAACTAATTGGAAAGAAGATAATCGAATGGACTTTCCTGTCTGTCCAACCAGATCTCAGCATCCTGCGTTAACTAGGGTTAGAGGTGTACACCAGGACTTGGCTTATAGATTGTTTTTGAGACAGTTTTGCTGCGTATCCCAGGCTTGTTTGCCTCAGCTTTTCAACTGTTGGGATTATAGGTATGCACGGCCATGCTTACTCATTGTAGTTTAATAGTGTATTTAGGAGGCCAAGTCTTTACATTTTCCATTTTCACTACCAAACTTGCCTTAATATTTCATGTGCTCTATTTTTATAATTTTTCTTGCTTTTGATAAAAACTACTTATATACAGAAAGTAATAGGAAGAACACACAATTACCTACGTACAGGCTCTTAACTGCTAAAATGAAATACTACCTCTGAGGCTCTCAGGCTGCTGCTCCTCCAGTCATTTCCAGAGGTAAACTCTATGTTAGGTTTTATGATCATCTTTCTATTGTTTATTTTATTATTTGCATAATTATATAGTGTTTAGACTCAGACTTATTATTATCTCTATCTAAAGTTATGTATAAGTACAATTTTACTAGATGTATTCTTTCTGTTTTCTTTTTCATCATTAGTCTCATACTAGCAAAAATTAATTTTTGTTGCTGCAAATGTTTTCAGATCATTTTCCATTATATGAGTATACCAAATTTTTTGTTTGTCATCCTGGAGCTAGCTTCCAGCTTTTGTTATTACTATGTGCTACAATAAATGTTTATGTAGTGTGTGTGTGTGTGTGTGTGTGTGTGTATTGGGGTTTAAACTCAGGGCTTCACACATTCTTGCTTAGCTTTTTTACTCAAGGATGACACTCTATCACTTGCGTCACAGCTCTACTTCTTTATGCATATTTCTTGTGCAGCTCACATGCAAGTATTTCTCTGTAATACTTGGCCCAAGCACCCTTTTCATTTCTATTAGTGTAAACTAATTTTACAAAGATATTTCATTGGGTATTTCCATACATGCATATGATGTACTTACTTTTAGGTGGTACTTAGGATTGAATTTAGGACTTTGTGCTTGCTAGGCAAGTATTCTACACTTGTGTCACAACTCCAGTTCCTTTTTGTGTTCGTTACTTTCAAGGTAGGGTTCTGCTTTATTTTCTGGCCAGCCTGGGCTGAGAGTCTCATGTGAAAAAGACAGCAACAGCTCCCATTGATATAATGAAAACAAATTAACAAAGGCAGATATTAGATGCCCTTGAGATCTTCCAAAAATGAAAGATTATCCAAGTGAAACAAATGATAAAGGAAGAAAATAAATTCAGAAATATTCAAACTATAGGAGTTAAGAGGTGTCTTTTATCCAGAAGAGAGCCCAGTACACACAAACAAAATGTACTCATTATCTTTCCCATGTAATTGTAACCCCTCTGTACAGTATTTTCACAATAAAAAAAAGAAGAAGAAAGCAAAAGCAAAAGGTCAAGCCATGAAAACACCGATCCATCTGTAGCATACTACTAGAGTTGTCTGTGGTGAAATTAATTCTAAGTCTGACACCCAGGTTTGACTCTAATATCTTCCAGGCCCAGCCTACTTATTCCAGCAGCTTGCAAGAAGATTTATATCACTGCCAATGGTATCCTTTTTGCAAATAGTAAAAAGATCTCCCTCACCATGCCAGTGAGTTGCAGGGTAAGGAGCATGCATTAAATGGCCAGGTGGATGTATCATATCTGGGTCCAGAGGCTTTTGAGAACATTGAGAAACCTATAAGCAGCCCTGTCCAAATCTGTAGCAGCACAGGAACTTACAAATGAAGACAGAAGAGGAGGACAGGTGGCAGCAGAAAGCAGTAGCAGAACGTGCATGATGCCCCTCTGCCTTTTTCCTCTAGTGGGATTCTAAATGGGCCTTAGACTTACCGTCTGTGCTCAGTAGTTTGTCAAGCTGACTTTGGAATGAACAGTGTTTTGTGTTTATACCTGCTTATCAAAGACCAAAATCTGATTCAGAAGAAAATTCTTGAATCCCTGTCTGTCTAATTAGTGGGAATTCAGATTAGGGAATAGTAAAGCTCAGAGTAATCTAAGGTCTTGTGTGACAGACGGCAGAGTAATTCTCTTTTAGCTACCTGTGGTCAAGTGGTTCCTGCCGGGTGTATAGATTCTGCAGAGAGAATTTCTCTTTTATAAGGATTATTGGAAAGGCAAATGTGATTTATTTGTTGATCTCATTCCACATGTTTAGACTGTGTACCAGATACAGACCAGTTTTGTACAGTCAGCCATGAAATCCTTGTGATAAGCTCAAAAAATGATAGCCCAGATATTTGGGAACTAGAATCTGGAAAGTATTAATCTCAGGCTTTTTGGCATACAATCACATGTATGGCTCATTTTTGTAGTGTGTTTTATCATTCAATCCTATATAGGCTGAGTTTTGTTTGAATATATATATATATATATGTATCTATCATATACACACATATATATGTGTGTATTTTTTTCCTGAGTAATTCTGAATTGTTCTAATCAGAGATATGAAAGATACCTGTTTTCAACAAATTCTGCTTTTGTGTTTTAATTAAAATATATGAGCTGAGCACCATGGTTCAAGCCTATAATCGTAGTTACTTAGGAGGCAGAAATCAGGGGATCACCATTCTAGGCCAGCTGGGCAAAAAAGTTAATGAGACTATCTCAATTAGTGCCTAGGCAATGTGAGACCCCCCCGCCCCCCAGTAACCTAGTTATAAGGGACTCACAATGTCTGGGTACAGTGGCTCATTTTTTTCTTGCCTATTTCCTTCAAGGGCAAAGTACATGAGCTAGTCCATCTCACACAATGCCTTGGAAAACTGTTGGATCTCAATGTCATACTGTTTTCTAGTACATTGAGAAGGATCTGCCTCTCTAACTTAGTTTACTTGATTCACATTTGGACTTCCCTGTCAAAGTCCTTAAGAAAACAGATGAGCTCCAGACTCCATAATGAGTTGGTCATGGCTATCCAACTGGTATGCTTTCTAGGATCCATGACACTTGGATGGAAGCTATGAATTCAAAGTACAAGTAGGGAAAAAAATCTGAGTTCTAGCTAAGAAGTAGCTGCTCTGCAGTTAACCATCACCAAACTCAAACTTAACTTCTACAGGCTAACCAATGAGAAGGCATTGTCTCATGATGTTCCACAACATTCTATCACAAGGAAGTTTCTTCATCAGGGAGCCAATCCTCATGTAAGACTTCAGTTCCCAGACATTATTGCACCTGACAAGTTATTTTCACAGCTCAGTAGTTGTATGGGTGTGGTAGAGGTGGTAGCTTTTGGGCAGCACAATGGTTTTCCTGTTGCTTTTCCTTGACTTTTACTTCTTTTGCATTCATTCTGGTTTAGGGAGCAAGACTAGCAACCTCAATAAAAGGAGAAAAGATTTGTTATGACTTATTTTAAGACCTTAGGAAAATTCTATAGACTCCTGAAAAGAAAGGTTTGGTGCTTGTTGAATGAAATATTCTGTAGACATCTACAATGTCAATTAATTTTAGAGTTTCTTTGTTGATTTTTCTGGAGCCAGCCTCTGGATGACTGATCTGGTGGTGAAAGTGTGGCATTGAATTTTTCTACCATTATTGTTCTGGAGTCTAGTTACATTACACATCCACTGGTGTTTGTGTAATGAAATTAGATGCAACATAATTTGGTATATGTATGTTATCTCCGCCTTTAATAATTAGAAGCAGTTGGATGTGGTAGCTGACACATGTAATTCTAGCTATTCAGGAGGTTGGAACTGGGAGGTTAAAAATTCTTGGTCAGCCTAGGCAAAATGTTCACAAGATCTCATCTCAAAAGAAAAGTCTGGGTCTGAAATATCATGTTCATGTCATACCATCTATGATGGTAATTGTAACTATGTGACTCATAGTCCAGGCTAGTCCAGAAAAAAGTGAGGCCCTAATCTTAAAAATAATCAGAGCAAAAAGTGCTGGAGGTATGGCTCAGGTGGTAGAATGCCTGACTAGCAAGTATAGAGCCCTGAGTTCAAGCTCCAGTACCACCAAAATAATAACAATGATAATATGTAGTGACTTTTTTGTCTCTAGGACTAATTTTGGTTTAGAATCTGTTTCCATAACATATGAGTATAGCTAATCCTGCCTGCTTTTGAGGCCAATTCACTTGATAATACTCTTTACAGCCTTTTACTCTGAACTAATGTTTGTCTTGGCTAGTGAGATATGTTTCTTGTAGACAACAAATGATTTGAGTCTTGTTCTGTAACTTAACTTGTCCTTCTATTTCTTTTGATTATTGAGCTAAGGACAATAACATAAAGATTTGGTATTCAAAGATAGTATTCCCCATCATTTTGTTGTTTTTGTGATGTCTGACTTCTTTCTTTTCCTACTTTCCACCTACTCCTCAATTGGAGTTTATTTTTTCTTGTATTTTCCAGTTGTGTTCATTTTCCACTTTCATGTATAGGATTCCTTCAACTATCTTCTACAATACTGGTTTTGTGACCATGAATTGCTTTGGTTTTTAATCATGAGAGGTCTTTATTTCTCCTTTAGTTATGAAGAATAATTAATCCAGCCGACAGATACTTTTTCTCATTGCTTAAAATGTGTCATTTCATGTCCTCCTTGCATTTAGAGTTTCTGATGAGAAATCTACTATAGGGTTTTTCTTTATGTGGGTTTGTTGCTTCTCGTTTGTAATTTTTTTCCAAAACTATTTCTTTGTTCAGTAACTTTATTATTTTAACTATAATATATCTGGAGGATTTTCATTTTTGATCTCTCTTCTTGCTAAATAGGAGAAAAGCCCCTAGTATCTGAAAGACCTTTCTTTTATCAATATGGGAAGAGTTTTCTGTTATTATTACATTGACAATATTACTTATGCCTTTAGTTTGGACCTCTTCTTCTATACCAATTATTTGTGGCTTTCATCTTTTGATGAAATGAGTTTCAGAGGTCTTGTATACACAAATTTTATTGTCTTAATATGTTTCATTTGTCTTTATGTGATTGATCTCATTCTTCTACTTATTCTTGGTCCTTGATAACTCTATTTTCCACTGGGCTATTGAATTTTTTACTTCCTAAATTTCAGTTTAACATTCTTTTCATTATTTCTACACTTTGTTAACTTTTTTATTCCCTGCATTGTCTTCCTTGTTTCATTCAACTGTTTGTTTGAATTTTTTTTTAGTTAAGTCAACTGTTTATTTGTATATATTTTCATTTCATTTGGGTGTTTAAATCTCCTTTTTGATGTCGTAGATCACTATTGGCATTGTTCTTTTGAGTTTATTGTGTGAAATTTTCTCTGCTTCACATTTGTTTAAGTCTTTTATTGTAGAGGAGTTTGATTTTGGATGAAAAATGTTTGCTTGGTTATTTATTTATTTGTTTATTGATTTACTGCCAGTTCTGGGGCTTTATTTCAGGTCCTAGGAGCTGTTCCTGAGCTTTTGTGTTCAAGTCTAGTCACATGAGTCACAGATCTACTTCTAGCTTTTGGTGCTTAATTGGAGATAAGAGTTTCACAGCTTCCTGAGTAGCTAAGATTATAGGCATAAGATACTGACACCCAGCTTGGTTTTTGTATTATTGTCTCTCTGGTGTCAGTTGCAAGTGTTTTGTTAGAGGAATTACCATCCTGTGTGAATTTGCAGGGGGATTTCACAATATTTAAATAAGATCAAGTGATACTGAATTGTATTGGATTTTCTTGACTCTACACTGGGGTAGGTGTGGCTCAGTTGTCAAACATTCAATCACAGTGCTTAAAAGCTGAGTTCAGTCCCCCTGTGACACTCAGGCAAATAAAGTTTAGCTGCAGAAGCAATCACACTAGATAGACACCCACCATGAGAAGATATCAATCCTAATAACTGCCAATTACCATCATTATTCCAGTGTCTCTAGAACAGAAACAGAGCAAAGATGATTCTGTGTGATCTAGAAAGGCCTTAGTTAATCAGTATTTTATGGGATGGGTAGAGGTGAAAATGCTAATAAATGTTATAATGTATATTGCTGTAAGGTTCGAAGGAGTGGAAGCTGAGATTAATAAAAGAGGGAATGAAAAAGTGGAATGAGATAAAAAGATCTAGTTAATAATGCATTGAGGGACAATGGCCAAAAAAAAAAAAGAATAAGCAAACAAGCAAAATAATCTGGCAATCCATTATTTGCCAAAAATATAAGTAAGAAGGATACATTGTGTTTTGGGAATTGAAAAATACAGGTGAGAACTATTTTAATTATATCTATCCTAATTAAGAGCTATTCCAATTGTAGACAGAAAGAGTTAATGGAGCCATTGATAGAAGCAAGAAGAAGATAATGGTTTAGGGTTGAATATTGAAAGGCTGTGTAACATGCCTCATTATGGTGAGTGCAAAGAAAAGAAGGAAGAAAAAGTAGAACTAAAATGAGAAAGAAATGAAAAACACCTAAATAACATAAAAAGAAAATTACTTTAAAAAAATTAAAAAATAAAACAACAGCCACCAAAACATAAAATTTGTCGGATTTGGAGCTGGGGAGGTGGCTCAGTGGTAGGGCGCTTGCTTTGCATGCATGAGGCCCTGGGTTCGATTCCTCAGCACCACATAAGCAAAAAGAAAAAAAAAAGCCAGAAGTGGTGCTGTGGCTCAAGTGGTAGAGCGCTAGCCTTGAGCTGAAGAGCTGAGGGACAGTGCCCAGGCCCAGAGTTCAGGCCCCACGACTGGACCCAAAAAAAAAAAAATTGTCGGATTTCTGTTTGCCTCCCAATGTGACCTTCCCTTATAACCCTAAGCTGAAGTCTGTATTATTTAATTCTATAGGTGGCAGATGTGTTGGAAGCTTAACTCAATGGGGAGATATTTACACAGGGCCTTTGTCTGACTTCCTGGTGTGGTTTGGGAAAGGAGACTCAGTGTACTGACTACCATCTCTAGAGAACACTTCCAAGGTCTGGGTTCTTAACCTTTGATTCTCACTCACTTCTCAATGTGTGGTATCCTCTTCCCTCCTGATCCTCACCAACTCACCAGTGTCACTGGTTCCAGGGTCAGAGGTTGCTCTGGGTTTGCTAGTATGATTGCTGTTCTGCTGCTCAGGTGCATACATCTATAATTTCCTCGATAAAGCTATGACATCAGGGTTCTCTATCTTTTGAGATGCAGTTGTGAGTGTAACTGCCAAATGCAGTTTTGCTGGGGTTTTTATTGTATGACCTTCAAGCTCCTGCATGGGATTGTGCAGCAGCATTACTGCCTAGGGTTTAGGGATCCCTGTTCACCCATGATTACTAGTGAGCAGATAGAATGTTAGTAGAATCAAAACTGTGCTCCTAGCTCTTATTCTTTAGCAATATGGTGGAGAGTTTGGTGTGAAAAATAGCTGTTCAGTAAGGTGATCTATGAGAGGAGGTGCAGGATATCATCAGCTGTCACCTTGCCTCCCATATAACATACGTTGATCAAATTTATCCCTTCTATTTTTTTCTTAACCCCTCCCTTCTCTCCTCACTTTTAGTAGGTTTTGGTGGGTTTGACTATGTTATTTTCATACATACATATGAACATATTTCACCCAAATCATCTGAACATATCTGAACCTACATCATCTGCTTTTCCCATAGATTTCCTCAATTAGGCCCTCTTTTGTAATTATACCATATTATTATTTTATGTCTAGATTCTACACATATTGAACATATGCAACACATGCAAACATGAGGTCATCAGCATGACCATTTTTCTGTAAATGACAATTTTATTCTTCTTTATGACTGATTAATATGCCATTATGTGTATGGTTAGACTTCTTTCATTTTTATAAATTGAAGACACTAGAGACCTATGAGTTATATGGTCACATTTATGCTTACTTTATCAGAAACTAAAACAGGTAAAATTTGAATACCTTATTAATTCATGTAACATAATAGTGATATGTTGGGACAAATATGTACGCATTTGCCAAGGAGTAAAACTAGATTCTTATTTCACACCAGAAACAGAAACTAACTCAAAATGGATGAATAACTTGGAAGTAAGATTGAACATATAACGTTACTGCGAAAAAATAATCCCTATGACATTGATCTAGACATGGATTTGTGCAATGACCTCAAAATCATAGGCAACAATATAAAAAATGTACAAATGGAATTATGTAAAATTAAGATGTTTCTCCACAGCTAAGAAATTATCAACAGAGTGAAAAACAACCTATGAAATAAGAGAAAACATTTGCAAACATCCATTTGATAAGTCACTAATACCAAAATATATAAGAAACTCAATCAATTTAATGTCAAGGAAATAAGCAATACAATTCAAAAATGGGCAACGAACCCCAACAGTATTTCTCAAAAGAAACCATATATTTGTCCAATGACTGTCTGAAAAAGTGTTCCCTAATCATAAGAGAAATGCAGATGAAAAATCACAGTGGGATAAGTTCTGGTGAAGATGTGTGGAAAGGAAACACTTGCATGGTATTGGTAGGAATGTAAATGGACACATTATAGGACACTATAATGTAGAAGATACTCAAAAAATGAAAAATAGCCAGGTGTGGGTGGCTTATGCCTGTAATCCTAGCTACTAAGGAGGCTGAGAGCTGAGGATCAAGGTTCAAAGACAGCCCCAGAATGAAAGTTCGTGAGACTCTTTTCCCCAATAAACCACCAGAATACTGGAAGTGGCACTGTGACTCAAGTAGCAGAGTGCTAGCCTTGAGCTGAAGAGCTGAGGGATAGCACCAAGGCCCAGAGTTCAAGCCCTATGACTGACAGAAAAAAAAGAAAAGAAAAATAGCATTTTCACCTAAGTATTCATTCTCACTACTGACTATATATCTGTAGGAAAAGAAATGAATATGTTGAAGAGGTATCTGCACTTTCCTTCTTACTGCAGCACTATTCACAATAGCTAAACTATAAAACACCCTCAGTGTTCACCAGTAGATAAATAGAGAAAGAAAATGGGGTAAATGTAAATACTCCTTGACTCAGGATGACGTTTTGTATCAACAAACTTATTCAATGATAATCATTTAAGTCAGAAATACATTTGATAAACCATATTTACCAAGCATCATAGCCTATAAATATAATACATTGAAGGATCTAGGCTACTTTCACACTGACCTAGTGACTGGGAGCTATGATTTGCTGCTCCTATCCAGCATCATAAACAATATTGTAACAAACAATGATATCTTGGGGAAACATCACAATTCAAAATTCAAAGTATGCTTTCTATTGAATTTTCCCACGTTGTAAAGTTTAAGCCAAGCCCAAGTCTGCCCATATATATATTTTTTTAATTTAATTTTATTTTATTTGAGAACATACTGTACAGAGGGGTTACAATTATATGGGCAGGATAATGCATACATTTCTTACCAAGCATTGCAGCCTCCTCCTTTGTTTACCCTTCACCTCCCTTCCCAGCCTCCCCCCTCCCCCCCCACCCAACCATACCCCCCTCCCCCCCCCTCACCGACATTGTAAAGCTGGTTTTGACATGACATTTTGTACTTCTCATTGTTGCAACAGGTCCACCTGAATCCTTAAACGACTTGTTTGTCCCCGTCTCCTCCACATGTTATACTGACATCAAATATAGTGAAAGCGGGGGTTATACTGTGGGGGAGGGACATACAAAGCAACAAAGAAATAATCTTATAAATGCGTTAGAAACACATGCATGAAAGAAACAAAAACATTAAAATACATATTTGAGGGTTCGTTTTCCTAACATCACATTCTCTGACTTTTTCCGCTTGACTCATACCTATACTAGATATTGCAAATAAGGGAAACCATGGGACCTATGTTTCTTTGGGCCTGGCTTACTTCACTTAATATAATTTTTTCCAAGCCTTTCCATTTCCTAACAAATGGGGAAATGTCATTCTTTCTGATGGAGGCATAGAATTCCATTGTGTATATATACCACATCTTCTTGATCCATTCATCTACTGAGGGGCATCTGGGTTGGTTCTATATCTTAGCTATGGTAAATAATGCTGCAATAAACATAGTTGTGCTGGTAGCTTTAGTGTGGCCTTGTTTGTGATCATTTGGGTAAATGCCCAAAAGTGGGATTGCTGGGTCATTGGGGAGCTCTATGTGGAGTCTTTTGAGGAACCTCCATACTGCTTTCCAAAGTGGTTGAACAAGTTTACATTCCCACCAACAATGAAGTAAGGTTCCTTTCTGTCCACATCCCCTCCAGCATCTGTTGTTGTTAGAGTTCTTGATTTTTGCTGTTCTAACTGGAGTGAGGTGATATCTCAATGTTGTTTTGATTTGCATTTCTTTTATGGCTAAGGATGTTGAACATTTCTTCATGTGTCTATTGGCCATCCTTCTTTCTTCTTCAGAGAAGCTTCTCTTTAAGTCTTTCGCCCACTTACTTATTGGGCAGTTGTTTCTTTGAGGATTTGTTGTTGGGTGGTTTAATTTTTTGAGTTCCAAGTATATTTTAGATATGAGACCCTTGTCCGTTGTATGGCTAGTAAAGATCTTCTCCCAGTCCGTGGGCTTTCTATTGATCTTGCTAGCTATGTCATTTGCCCTGCAGAAGCTCTGCAACCTTATACAATCCCATTTGTCCAGCCTTTCTTTGATTTGTTGTGTTTCCGGGTCTCTATTCAGAAAATTTCGGCCTGAGCCAAGGAGACCCAGGGTTTCTCCTATTCCATCCTGTAATGTTTTCAGAGTGTCTGCTTTGAGTTCAAGGTCTTTGATCCATTTGGAGTTGATTCTGGTGCAGGGTGATATACAAGGATCTAGCTTTAGTTTTCTACATGTAGTTAATCAGTTTTGCCAGCACCATTTACTGAAGAGGCTGTCTGTCTTCCATTTTATTGTTTTAGCTCCCTTATCGAAGATTAGATGGCTATAGGTCTGTAGGTTCATTTCTGGGTTTTCAATTCTATTCCATTGGTCCTGAGGTCTGTTCTTATGCCAATGCCAAGCTGTTTTGATTACTATGGCTTTATAGTAGAGTTTAAAATTTGGTATTGATATTCCTCCAGCAGTGTTCTTTCCGTTGAGGAGCGTTTTTGCTATTCGGGGTCTTTTATTGTTCCATATGAATTTTTGGGTTGCCTCTTCTATTTCCTTGAAGAATGAGGGTGGAATTTTGATAGGTATTGCGTTGAATTTGTAGATAGCCTTGGGAAGTATTGCCATTTTCACGATGTTAATCTTTCCAATCCAGGAGCATGGGAGGTTTTGCCATTTTTTAAGTTCTGTGTTGATTTCCTTTTTCAAGATTTTAAAGTTTTCATCATAGAGGTCCTTCACTTCTTCAGTTAAGTTAATTCCTAGGTATTTTATTTTTTGTGGGGCTATTACAAATGGAGTTGCTTTCCTAATTTCAGCCACACTTTTCTCATTGTTGGCATACAGAAAAACCATTGATTTTTGGGGGTTAATTTTATAACCTGCTACTTTGCCAAAGTTTTGAATCAGCTTGAGTAATTTGGGAGTGGAGTCTATGGGATTCTTTAAATACAAGATCATGTCATCTGCAAAGAGGGAGAGTTTTATTTCTTCTTTCCCTATTTGGATCCCCTTTATGTCTGCATCTTGTCTTATTGCTGTAGCTAGGCATTCTAATACTAGATTGAAGAGAAGTGGAAAGAGTGGGCATCCTTGTCTTGTTCCTGAGTTAAGAGGAAATGGCTTTAGTTTTTCACCATTGAGTATAATGCTGGCTGTAGGTTTGTCATATACAGCCTTTATTGTATTGAGGAATGTTCCATGGATTCCTAATTTTTCCAAAACCTTCATCAGGAAGGGGTGTTGGATTTTGTCAAATGCTTTTTCTGCGTCTATTGAGATAACCATGTGGTTCTTATTCTTGCTCCTGTTGATGTGATGAATAATATTAATTGATTTGCGTATATTGAACCAGCTTTGCATCCCTGAAATGAATCCTGTTTGATCGTGGTGTATGATTTTTTGGATGAATTGTTGAAGTCGGTTGGCCAAAATTTTGTTGAGAAGTTTTGCATCAATGTTCATCAAAGAAATGGGTCTATAGTTCTCTTTCTTTGATGAGTCCCTGCCTGGTTTTGTGATGAGGGTTATGATGGCTTCATAGAATGTGTTCGGTAGTGAGCTTTCTCTTTCAATTTCATTGAAGAGTTTGAGGAGAATTGGTGTGAGCTCTGCTTTGAAGGCCTTGTAAAATTCCGCTGTAAAACCATCTGGTCCTGGACTTTTCTTAGCTGGGAGGTCTCTTATTGCTGTTTCTATTTCAATGTTTGATATGGGCCTGTTAAGATAGTTTAACTCATCTTGGTTTAGTTTTGGCATGTCAATATTTGCTAGGAAGAGGTCCATTTCTGCCAAGTTCTCAAACTTATTAGCATAAAGTTTTGAGAAGTATTCCCTTATAATGTTCTGAATCTCCAAGTCTGCCCATATTAAGTTGGGGCAATACAACTAAAATAAGCCGTCCATAAAAAGGTAGAAATCAAAGAAATTATAGGTCCCATGGTTTCTCTTATTTGCAATAACTAGTATATGTCTGAGACAAGCAGAAATGGTCAGGTAAGTTGATGTTAGGTGAAAGGAACCCCAAGATAAGGACTCAAATGTTTTTTTTTTTCTTGCTATTATTTCTAACATATTTATAAGATATTTCTTTGCTGCTATGTATGTCCCTCCCCCACGGTAAAACCTCTCTTTTCACTGTATTTGATGTTGGTATAATTTGTGGAGGGGAAGGGAAAAAAAAAACAATTGTTTAAATAGGGATACAGGTGGACCCATTGCAACAATGAAATGTGCACAGAGGTAGAGTAGGCTGGTGATGTAGCTTACTGGTAGAGCACTTGCCAAACTTATGAAGGGCCTTGGGTTTGATTCCCAGCACTACAAAGACACACACACACACACACACACACACACACACACACACACACAAGTAAGGGTAGTTATTAGAGATGGAAGAGATGGATGATTAGAAAGATATTGGTTAAAGAACACACAATTTCATTGTTTAGGAGAAATAAGTTTAAGAGACTGTAGTTGATAAAAGTGCATGATATTCTTGAAATTTGCTGCAGCAGTAGATTTTGTGTCTTCTGCTTTGTCTGGATAGGAATTCAGAAGAGTTCCTAAAGAAATCTGCAAGACACATGGAACATTCTGCAAAAGAGATCACATTTTAGCTCACAAAGCAAATTTGTGTAATTCAGAAATATTGAAATTATTCCCTTCATTCTCTCAGACCACAATGGAATAAAATTAGAGCTCAACATCAAAAGCCACCAAAGAAAATTCTACAACTCATGGAGTCTGAACAACACATTGTTGAATCACCAGTGGGTCATTGAAGAGATCAGATAAGTAACTCAAATGTTCATGATATTTAACAAAAATGAGCATACAAAATATCAGCTCCTATGGACACAGCAAAGGCAATATTCTGAATGCCTACATCAACAAATTAGAGAAATATCAAACCAACAATTTAATGATGCAACTTAAGCTCCTTGAAAAGGAGCAACAAACCTAACCCCAATCCAACAGAGAGAAATAAATAATTAAAATGAAATGAATTAGAGTCCAAAAAAACCTTAGCAAGGAAAAAATTGACAAAATTGACAGACCCTTAGCAAATCTGACAAAAAACAAAAAGGAACACACCCAAGTAAATAAAAATCAGACATGATAATGGGAACGTCACTACAGAAACAAGCAAGATTCAGAACATTATAAGGAAATGCTTCGCAAACTTTTATGCTAACAAATGAGAATTGGGGAGAAATGGAAAAATTTATACAATATATTGATACAGCCAAACTAAACTAGGAAAATTTAAACCAATTAAATAGACCCATATCAAGTATTGAAATAGAAATGACAATAAAAGATCTCCCATCCAAGAAAAGCCCAGGACTAGACAGACTCACAGCTGAATTCTATAAGGTCTTCAAAGAAGAACTCACTATAATAGCTCTCAAACTCTTCAATGAAATTGAAAGGAAAAGATCACTACTAAACAGTCTACGAAGCCAGCATAACCCTAGACCCATTTCTTTTCTTTTCTTTTTTTTTTTTTTGGGTCCGGTCGTGGAGCCTGAACTCTGGGCCTTGGCGCTGTCCCTCAGCTCTTCAGCTCAAGGCTAGCCCTCTACCACTTGAGCTATAGCGCCACTTCTGGCTTTTTTCTTTTTGCTTATGTGGTGCTGAGGAATTGAACCCAGGGCCTCATGCATGCAAGGCAAGCGCTCTACCACTGAGCCACCTTCCCAGCCCCGACCCACTTCTTTAATGAATATTGACACAAAACTTTTAAATAAAATTCTGGCCAACCGACAGTTTCAGAGTTCCAGTGAACAGTCCCAAGCCAGAGAATCACACCAAGTGTGCCATCACAGGACAGAGAGTTAGTCAAGAGAGGGGAAGCCAAGCAGACACATCTGAGCAGCTGCAGCTGCGGCGGCAGGGTCGCAGCGGCGACCACCGCCGCGGAGGCATACCTGAGACGCAGTCCGGGATGAAGGAGCCAGACGCAGCGGACGAGCGGATTCTACTCAACACCAGCAAGAACCGACAAGGAGCGGACAACTTCATCCTGCACTTTGCAGACCAGAGACGACCCGAGATCCAAGACTCCGCATGAGTAGAAGCCCCACTTCCTCACTCCTCTGGGAGCAGAGGAGGGAAGGCCACCCCTCCCCCCCCAGCACCGGTGATCTCCATCTTGGATACCGACAAAGCTCGGAGGAGCGGCTAGCTCCAGCTCAGGCCTTGGAATAGAGCTAGTCATTTGGCAGGTCACAGGAACTTGGCGGCGAGGTGACCTCACAGACTCAGTTCCATCCAGGGAGGGGTCGCCCAGCTCAGGCACCAGCCACTGGAGTGGCTCTCCTCGCTGGGTGGCCAGAGCCAGAGGCTGCCCCTCCCTCTAGCAGCCACCACAATCAATTGAAAAACAGAAACCCTGAGAATGGCTCCAGGCTGGGTGCTGTGAGTTTTTTTTCACAAAATAGCCCCAGGGAAAAGCTACTGTTCGTTGAAAGGCCTCAACTCTACCCAGAACCTAGTCTCATCACTGCATCCCCCTCTTTTGTGATTCTCAAAGCAGATCACCCTCCCAGTAAACTAACCTGGGAGGGGGATCTCAAAATCTTGGGTAAAGCAGAGCATTTTCCTGCCTGTTCCAACAAACTGACTTAAGAAACCAATCAAGCCACAGGACCTCAAGCTGACCAGAGACTCCAACCAGACTCTGGTTACAGACAAAAGGGAGATACAGGACTCTTCCCACCCCTCCCAAAAAAAAAAAAAAAAAAAAAAAAAATCAAAGAACTTTTTTTTTCTTCTTCTTCTTTTCTTTTTTTCTTTTTCTTGTTTTGTTTTTTTTCGTTTTTTGTTACCTTATATATATATAAAAAATTTTTTTTGCTTTTCTAAAACTTTTATTAATCTTTAATTTTTGCCTCTTCTGAAAAAATAATTGTTTTCCATTAACTTTTTTTTTTTTTTTCTCCTCTTATAATTTTTATTTTAGGAATACGTGAATGTGTGTTTTCTTTTCTTTTCTTGT
This sequence comes from Dipodomys spectabilis, assembly GCF_019054845.1. NCBI lineage: Eukaryota > Metazoa > Chordata > Mammalia > Rodentia > Heteromyidae > Dipodomys > Dipodomys spectabilis. Next base: position 2,703,481 of record NW_024870729.1, on the reverse strand, counting down.
CTTCTTTCTCTTTTTCTTTCATTCTTAATTATCTTTTTGTTTTTTTTTCTAGCTCTACTGAACTTCTGATCTTTTCTTCTCACTTTCCTATCCTTTCCATCTTTTCCTCTTTGTTCATCTTTATGTGACTTAACTCTTGTCCTGCAAATCCTCAGATAAACCCGTAGCTAACCAGTAGACCCTATCCCCCATTGTGTACACACTTAATCCACAAACTTATTACTCAATTCAAAACCTCTGAGACTTAAATTCACTAATAGCAGTACTTTATACCTATACAATATTTTATAGCATTTTTTTAAAGTTTTTCTCATCTCCTCTATGTCCCTCCCTTTCTCTCAACATATTCATATTCCTCTATAAATAGATGGTCTTTTAATCTCTAAAATAACATTAATTTTTACGTTTCTATTTTTTTTCTGGTCTCTTTTCATTCCCCTTTCCCTTTCTTCTTTTTCTCTCTCTCTCTACTTACATCCTACCCAACCTATTTCCTGCATTGTGATTAGGACATAGTTAACTCTCCCTGTGCCTCCCCACACCAATCTATTCCTATTTTTTACCCACATCTCTTCCTAACCCTAATAATTCCTGGCTTTCCAAATTCTTCTCTGCGGTTCGAAGTTCTTTAACATATAGTTGTTTGATGTCGAATAGATGTATCTGTTGAACTAGATTGTATCTGTAGACTATTGACTGTACAAATGCAAACTTTGGTTGATGGTTGCCTTAAGATAGTGTTCTAGCACAAAACTGGTGCTATCATCATCTCAAATGGGCAGAGTAAGCCGGAAAAACACAAGAAAAATGGCAAATTCGGGTATCTCAATTCCCAATCCTGATAATCAGGGGTTAGAACAGATAATGAATAATCCAGAGGAGAGTTCCCAAACAGCTCTACAAACACTGGTGGCAAACATGATAAATGAAAAGTTTGACAACGTACAAAGGACTCTGTATGAGCGTGATAGGGAGAGAGAGGAGGCATCCCAGAAGTTTATACAGGAATATCATAAGCGTGAGGATGCTACTCAAAAACTGATACAGGATTTGCGTGAACAACTTGAGAATACTCAAAGAGAAAGGGAGGAATGGCGTGAGCAGGCTGAGAACACTCAAAGAGATCTGCAGGAATCCCACGAACGGGAGGAAGCTAATCAAAGAGTAATACAGGAATTGAGAGACCAGGTAGAGAACACACAAAGATCACTAAAGGCATTCATGGAATCCATTAACAAAGAGCTGAAGGAAGTCAGGGAGACCACAAAGGGAATGCTGAATGGAACCCAACAGAAGGAATGGGAGCCCAAAGAAACCATAACCAATCAACTAAGTGATTTGAGGACAAACACTGAACACCAAATTAAGGAAGTAAAGAAATTCATACAAGACCTAAAACAGAGCTTCAACAAAGAACTTGAAGCCATCAAAGCTGACCAACTAGAAGGAAAAGAGATAAAAAACAAAGTAGAGAGTCTTGACAGCAGGTTAGACCATGCAGAAGATCGAATCTCAGGGATTGAAGACAGCCTAGATATTATAGAGAAAGAACATACAACCATCCAAGACAAGTCCAAGAAATATGATAGATCTATCCAACACCTGGAAGACACCATCAGAAGGCCTAATCTAAGGATAATGGGTGTAGAGGAACACCTAGAAACAGAAGTTAATGGTCTAGGAAATCTGTTTAACAGGATCCTAGCAGAGAACTTCCCAAACATGCAAAAAGATAGGCCTGTCCAGATACAAGAAGCCTTTAGAACCCCAAATAGACCAGACCAGAATAGGACATCCCACCGTCACATTATAATCCACACAGGATCAACTCAGAACAAGGAAAAGATCCTTAAAGCTGTCAGGGAGAAAAGGGTAATCACTTATAAAGGGAAACCAATTAGAATCACCTCAGATTTCTCAGCAGAGACAATCAAAGCAAGAAGAGCCTGGAATGATGTATGCCATGCCCTAAAAACAAACAACTATCAACCAAGAATACTGTACCCAGCTAAACTCTCCTTCATAACTGAAGGCCAAATAAAAACCTTCCATAGCAAAGAAAAATTGAAACAATACATCTCCACCAAACCAGCCCTACAAAAGATTCTTAAAGATGTCCTACACATAGAAAACCAACAAGACCGCAATAAAGGCCAAGAAACTGCACCCAAACTGAGAATCCAAGAACCATAGGAAGAACCCAGTTTTCGCAGCCCCCAAGAAGGTAGATAACATGGCAGGAACTCCCAAATACCTCTCAGTCCTATCTCTTAATGTTAACGGACTGAACTCTCCAATTAAGCGACATAGACTGTCTAGTTGGATTAAAAAACAAGACCCTTCTATCTGCTGCCTGCAGGAGTCACATCTTGCCCATAAAAACAAACACATTTTCAATGTTAAAGGCTGGAACAAAATCTACCAAGCAAACGGACCTCATAAACAGGCGGGAGTTGCAATCCTAATATCAGATAAAATAGACTTCAAATTAAAATTCATGAAAAGAGATAAAGAAGGTCGCTACATACTAATTAAAGGATCTCTCCTTCAGGAGGATATTACAATTCTAAATATCTATTCGCCAAACAATGGAGCACCCAAATTTATCAAAGAAACACTACTTTCCCTCAAATCCCATATAGATCCAAAGACATTAATCGTTGGGGATTTTAACACACCACTCTCCCCACTAGATAGATCAACTCGGCAAAAACTCAACAGAGAAACCGCAGATCTAAACAGCTGCATAGATCAACTAGACTTAACAGACATTTACCGAACATTTCACCCAGCAGCATCAGAATACACGTTTTTCTCAGCAGCACATGGAACGTTTTCTAAAATAGACCACATTTTAGGCCACAAAGCAAACTTGTCTAAATTCAGAAACATTGAAGTTATACCTTGCATTCTCTCTGACCACAAGGGAATAAAGTTAGAACTCAACACCAAAAGCCACCAAAGAAAGTCCGGTATCACATGGAGGCTGAACAACACACTGCTGAATCATGAGTGGGTCATGGAAGAGATTAGAAAGGAAATTCAAATGTTCATGCTATTCAACAAAAATGAACACACAAAATACCAGCTCCTCTGGGACACAGCAAAGGCAGTACTCAGAGGCAAGTTTATAGCTCTGAGCTCCTACATCAACAAATTGGAGAGATCTGAAACTAACAATTTAATGACACATCTAAACCTCCTTGAAAAAGAGCAGCAAGATAAACCCCAATCCAGTAGACGGAAAGAAATAATCAAAATTAAATCAGAATTAAATGAATTAGAATCCAAAAAAACTATAGAAAGAATCAACAAAACAAAGAGTTGGTTCTTCGAAAAACTTAACAAAATTGACAGACCCTTAGCAAATCTTATCAGAAAAAGAAGAGAACACACCCAAATTAATAAACTCAGAGATGAGAATGGAAACATCACCACGGAAACAAGCAAGATTCAGAACATTATAAGGGAATACTTCTCAAAACTTTATGCTAATAAGTTTGAGAACTTGACAGAAATGGACCTCTTCCTAGCAAATATTGACATGCCAAAACTAAACCAAGATGAGGTAAACTATCTTAACAGGCCCATATCAAGCATTGAAATAGAAACAGCAATAAGAGACCTCCCAGCTAAGAAAAGTCCAGGACCAGATGGTTTTACAGCGGAATTTTACAAGGCCTTCAAAGCAGAGCTCACACCAATTCTCCTCCAACTCTTCAATGAAATTGAAAGAGAAAGCTCACTACCGAACACATTCTATGAAGCCATCATAACCCTCATCCCAAAACCAGGTAGGGACTCATCAAAGAAAGAGAACTATAGACCCATTTCTTTGATGAATATTGATGCGAAACTTCTCAACAAAATTTTGGCCAATCGACTTCAACAATTCATCCAAAAAATCATACACCACGATCAAACAGGATTCATTTCAGGGATGCAAAGCTGGTTCAATATACGCAAATCAATTAATATTATTCATCACATCAACAGGAGCAAGAATAAGAACCACATGGTTATCTCAATAGACGCAGAAAAAGCATTTGACAAGATCCAACACCCCTTTATGATGAAGGTTTTGGAAAAATTAGGAATCCATGGAACATTCCTCAATACAATAAAGGCTGTATATGACAAACCTACAGCCAGCATTATACTCAATGGTGAAAAACTAAAGCCATTTCCTCTTAACTCAGGAACAAGACAAGGATGCCCACTCTCTCCACTTCTCTTCAATCTAGTATTAGAATGCCTAGCTACAGCAATAAGACAAGATGCAGACATAAAGGGGATCCAAATAGGGAAAGAAGAAATAAAACTCTCCCTCTTTGCAGATGACATGATCTTGTATTTAAAGAATCCCATAGACTCCACTCCCAAATTACTCAAGCTGATTCAAAACTTTGGCAAAGTAGCAGGTTATAAAATTAACCCCCAAAAATCAATCGCTTTTCTGTATGCCAACAATGAGAAAAGTGTGGCTGAAATTAGGAAAGCAACTCCATTTGTAATAGCCTCACACAAAATAAAATACCTAGGAATTAACTTAACTAAAGAAGTGAAGGACCTCTATGATGAAAACTTTAAAATCTTGAAAAGGGAAATCAACACAGAACTTAAAAAATGGCAAAACCTCCCATGCTCCTGGATTGGAAAGATTAACATCGTGAAAATGGCAATACTGCCCAAGGCTATCTACAAATTCAACGCAATACCTATCAAAATTCCACCCTCATTCTTCAAGGAAATAGAAGAGGCAATCCAAAAATTCATATGGAACAATAAAAGACCCCGAATAGCAAAAACGCTCCTCAACGGAAAGAACACTGCTGGAGGAATATCAATACCAAATTTCAAACTCTACTATAAAGCCATAGTAATCAAAACAGCTTGGTATTGGCATAAGAACAGACCTCAGGACCAATGGAATAGAATTGAAAACCCAGAAATGAACCTACAGACCTATAGCCATCTAATCTTCGATAAGGGAGCTAAAACAATAGAATGGAAGACAGACAGCCTCTTCAGTAAATGGTGCTGGCAAAACTGGTTAACTACATGTAGAAAACTAAAGCTAGATCCTTATATATCACCCTGCACCAGAATCAACTCCAAATGGATCAAAGACCTTGAACTCAAAGCAGACACTCTGAAAACATTACAGGATGGAATAGGAGAAACCCTGGGTCTCCTTGGCTCAGGCCGAAATTTTCTGAATAGAGACCCGGAAACACAACAAATCAAAGAAAGGCTGGACAAATGGGATTGTATAAGGTTGCAGAGCTTCTGCAGGGCAAATGACATAGCTAGCAAGATCAATAGAAAGCCCACGGACTGGGAGAAGATCTTTACTAGCCATACAACGGACAAGGGTCTCATATCTAAAATATACTTGGAACTCAAAAAATTAAACCCCCCAACAACAAATCCTCAAAGAATCAACTGCCCAATAAGTAAGTGGGCGAAAGACTTAAAGAGAAGCTTCTCTGAAGAAGAAAGAAGGATGGCCAATAGACACATGAAGAAATGTTCAACATCCCTAGCCATAAAAGAAATGCAAATCAAAACAACATTGAGATATCACCTCACTCCAGTTAGAACAGCAAAAATCAAGAACTCTAACAACAACAGATGCTGGAGGGGATGTGGACAGAAAGGAACCTTACTTCATTGTTGGTGGGAATGTAAACTTGTTCAACCACTTTGGAAAGCAGTATGGAGGTTCCTCAAAAGACTCCACATAGAGCTCCCCAACGACCCAGCAATCCCACTTTTGGGCATTTACCCCAATGATCACAAACAAGGCCACACTAAAGCTACCAGCACAACTATGTTTATTGCAGCATTATTTACCATAGCTAAGACATGGAACCAACCCAGATGCCCCTCAGTAGATGAATGGATCAAGAAGATGTGGTATATATACACAATGGAATTCTATGCCTCCATCAGAAAGAATGACATTTCCCCATTTGTTA